>NC_138197.1:59190699-60390699 GCF_964194105.1 Spermophilus citellus
CCTTCACGAGCAGGGTGTCACCATAGCAATGGGGCAATCTCAATCAGTACTTTTTGCACAGGAAGTTCCCAGCATTTGCAAGCATACAACCATGTAATAATCAAAGACTCTGATCCAGATCACCACATCCCACATGTAAATCAACCTGTTACTCCTAGGATCAGGCTCCACATAAGTTTAGAAGCTGGTGCATCAGCTTTCCTACTTGGCCTAGACTCCAAGAAGCCAGGGTTGTAGTGCTGTAGCCGCTCATGATTATGGTAGAATGAGAATAGAGTCTCAATAACAGTGATATGCTGTGACTACTGGCCTCCAGGGTGGGATGTAC
The DNA here is from genome assembly GCF_964194105.1 of Spermophilus citellus. Classification (NCBI taxonomy): domain Eukaryota; kingdom Metazoa; phylum Chordata; class Mammalia; order Rodentia; family Sciuridae; genus Spermophilus; species Spermophilus citellus. Next base: position 59,191,028 of record NC_138197.1, read on the forward strand.
TCCAACAATTTTTAAGATGATGATGAGACATATCTGTTTAAGTAGTAGGGTTTGGGGGTTTACAACCTGGGATTCTACTTTGTGGCAATACAGCATGCGAACTCAGGTCACTCTCCAAACTGTTTTTGAGGACTGTAAGGATAGTGAGAATCTCTGGTGTAGCCATATACAACTCGTTGGAGACCATTGGGGATCTCCAGTTCACTTTTCTTTGTAAAGGGAGGTTTACCTTGCCTCAAAGATGATCTGGGGAGAGAGTATGACAGGGATGCCTAACTATCTTCACTATGGTGTTATCTTTGTCATTTTGTACTTTATAGGGGTCATGTCAGTTCTTTGCTACTTTCTAGAATACTTACTCCATCACTTCAGCCAGAATAGTGTTATGGTCCCTTTTTGTGGTGACCACAAGCCAAAGGCAAATCTATTCAGCAATCTTGCTGACATCACTTCTCAAAATATTCTTTATTATGGGAATATTGTATTTTTGCACTTCATTCAAAAATAGTTTTGAATGTTATTCTCTCCTAATAATAACCACTGGATCTAAATTTATCTAGCTATTATTTTCATGAGCTCATGTTTCCTTCTACATCATATTGATGTTGATAGAACCTTACTTTACATCAATTCTCTTTCTTTTGCACTGAAAATGAGGTAAGAAAGATCACTGCTTCATTCTAGTATATAAAAAGGGTCAATGCTACCATATTTTCACTAGCTTATTTCCAGTCAAGTTCCTCCTTATTGTTGGTGCATGATTGCTAAGATTCTCAAATCAACTCACAATTTTTTTTACCACCAAAATCTGTATCACAATCCAAAGATAAAATAATCCATCTTTCTTATTATGGGGTTAAATCTGGACACAGTTTTTAAAAAGTGGCAGGTAAGAATCTTTTTATCTATTTACTTAGCACTAAACATAAAGAAAAAAAATTTAAAATTTCCAGGCCACTGAAAAACTTTCCAATGGTCTAAGCAAGTTTTGATCTATGATACTCACCTACGGCTTCCTCTGTTTTATCTGTCAGATAGATTTTCGATGTTCTGCCAATTCTCAAATCATCTTTAGATTCTTTATCATAAAAGGAAAGCTCTAGGGCTAGGGGTGGGGATCATTGGTGTTCCTCTTCCTTAGCTTGAATGAGGCCCTGTGTGAGATCCCCAGCACTACAAAAAGAAATTTTTTTAAAAAAGGAAGAAAGAAAGGAAATTTTTAAAAAAGAGTATCTGCTAAAAGGGCTTAAATGTTCTCTATTGGATTCTCTACCAGTGCTTTAAAATCTGGAGTTCTGATTTTAACATGTGTGAGTATTCATGAATTTTAAAAAAATTTCTTACTATCATCCTGTTTCAATTAATATCTGGATAAATAATAGTTGCTCTCAAGGTAATACAATCACTTCCCTGAATTTTCAAAGAGAAAGAAAGATTAGTTCTGTCTTACATACTAGTTCTTTACACTCATCTCAGAGGTAATGCAATGCATTTCTGAAGAAGATAATAGAACAGGTGGGGCAGGGCCAAAAACAATTTGACATAGATAGTAAAATTTTAAAACAATGCTTTAAATTTTTTAGATAGAGTTACAACTTGATACATTTAAGCTCCAGTAGAAAAGGCATTAAAGTGCACTTGAAGCCCTAATATAAGTATTTTAAAATCATATGCTATTTTATTTTATTCTCAACTATTGGTTCTTTTTATTTAATACAACTAGTTGAGAACCACTATAGATATAACCATTTGTTAAACTGGTGATACTTCTAATATTCACAAATCCATAGGTGAATAAAATGCCCTTATAAAAAATGCTTTTGAACTGGAATTTAACCAATTTTATTCCTGAATAAATTTGAAGATTACATAACATCATTGATGGAGTCTCCCAAACTCTTTTCCTTTCATGCAATGAAAGCCTAAATGTCCCAACAATTGGGTATTTATAAAGGTTGTTATGTTCACTTATTCATACATATACTCAAAATATATTTAGTGTGAGCTTACTAAATACAAGATAAAGCCTCTAATGGCATTTTATTTCCCAGGAAATATAATAGCATATATTGAAGGCTACTACCATCAACCTTTTCAATAATGCATATTTCAAGACAATTTAGTTATCAGATCTTCCAAGACCAGGTCATCAAAAAGGAAGTAGAGAAAACACAAGAGCAGAGGAGGGTTCAAGGGCACAATAAGAGGAGACCATGAGTGCCAGAACACAAGCTCATAAACTACCTTGTAAACTTGTTCAGTATAATTTCTGCTGAGAAGAGAATGTATATGATCTGTTAATAAAATCTAAGAGTTGTATTGTGAATGCTAGTTATTATGTAAGTGTGGCAATACCAATGGCAAAAGGTGGCACGTTGGGGAACAAGATGAAGGAAAGAATGAGCAAATCTTCAACATAATCTTAATGTAGTCTAATTGAAGTTCTGGCAATATGTTGGCAGTTATTTGGGAAGAAGCCATATGTTGTCTTTGACCCACAGCTCCAAACACAGATATAAACTGCTTTCTAAACACAAGATTATTTTACTTTTTATTTTTTACAATGGTGGTTGTTGTTTCAAAATAGCCCAATATAAACATTTCTTGTCAAGATTTACTTAGAAATTGATAAGAAGTCAGAGTAGTCATGATATGACTTGACCTCTATTTCTTACTCTTCAGTCTGATTATTTCAATGATGGATGACAACATCAATGTGTGTGTGGTGCCTTGAAGTCACTTGCAAAACTTAATGGAGCCAGGCACAGTGGCACATGTCTTTAATCTCAGTGGCTAGGGAGCCTGAGGCAGGAGGATTTCAAGTTCAAGACCAGCCTCAGCAATATGGCTAGGCCCTAGTGAGACCCTGTCTCTAAATGAAACAAAAAAAGGGCTGGTGTTGTGGCTCACTAGTTAAGGGCCTTTGGGTTCAGTCCCCAGTACTCACCCCCATCAAAAAAAAACTTAATGGATGTTTTAAGGTATGTATAAGGCTGTCTTACAGTGTGAAGCTCATCAGGACCTTGAAAGAACACTGTGAACACAAACATAGAGGTTATTTATTTAGTGTCCACTATATACAAGAGTCAGCCATCATCACTTCAATTTGATAGAAACTCAAAATAAGGCCAGAGAGTGCAGAAATTTTGGAGTGAAAAAAGAAATGACTTGGAGATGCCCTGAGTGGAAGTTAATAATGTGAGGAAGCTGGTAGCAGGCTAAATAGAAGTGGGGCACCTTTTATGGTTGGTTAGAGGAGAATACTTGGCTTTCTCTGGTTGGTTCTGATTTGAAAGTGGAGGAAAAATCAGGCAAACTGGTAATTATTGCCAAAGTCCTGACTATTCTGGACTGGCTACTATAGAGCTCATGACTTGGCTCCCTGAACCTGGCAGCTGCAAAGCTTGTAGGTCACAGTCTTATTGTCAGATAGACTAGCCATTGTCCATTTGCATACTGAGTCTCCCAGCATTTAGTAGGACAGATCAATAAATATATATTTCAGAGTGTACCATGTATTATGTGAGGCTTCATGCCACACTCGGCTATCAATTTCTAAGAGAAGGAGGAGAGTGAAATGTCAGTTTAATAAATAATTCTGAAAAGGAATTATACAGTATTCGATTTGACAGCAACAATGTTGAATGTCTCATAGGGTGACAATTGTAAAATTTTTTTTTTATGCCAGGAAGAGAAGCAAGAAAGGGCAGCAGTTCACGATTTTTGAATTCAAAAACGCACTTCAACAATGACACTGAGAGAAGTCTTTGATTTTAGGGCTGGAGACTGAGGACATTTCAAAGACATAAATCAATAAATGTCAATAGAATAAAGGAATGTGAGGCATGGGGCCAAACATCCCCCTGAACATGCTGCTGATTATACACACCAGTGATTAAGGGTGCCCATCTGGGCTTCTGCAAAGTGCCTTGTGAGATCAGGTGGGAACATAATGCCAGTGCTGTGAAAGGTTCTCTGCTAACCCAGGCCTGCACTCTTTATGCCATCAAAAGCAGAAATCTGAAGTAAAACTTTCCCTACACACATACACACACACACACACACACACACACACACACACATCTTTTGTTGTAGTTTTGTTTTCATAAGTGAAATCTATTCCCACTCCCTATACACACCACTCAACTTACAAAGACACACACACACACACACACACACACACACACACCATTAAAAGAGAAAAACAAAGACAGGAATTGTGCCTCTGTGGCTTCTGAGTTCTGTTCTGAGATCCTCTGGGCACTATAACTACTTCTGACTTTGCTTCTGGAGAGCCATGATTACCTTGGGCTGAAACTGACCCTTGTTCCTAATTATTGCAAGAAGAAGCCATAAAGAAAGTATTCTACAAGCAAATGTTTTACAAGTGCTAAGCTAAAAATAAGAGTTTCTTGAGGCTGGTATAAAAATACAGTGGTGCTTTTGGGGAGAAACTTTTTTCCTTTTTGGATATCTTCTTATTTTGAATATGTAGGCAGAACTCCAGAATCCATATAATAGAGAGAGAAGGTAAAGAAGTAATGCCATGGAGTATAAAATTAAAAGTCATTTGTGGTTATCTTTGGAATTTGTGGATTATTTTTGTTATAGCTTAGTTAACTTCTGGAATTGTTTTTATCCTGATATAAAAATGGCTGTAAGTTTCTTAGTTGGGTGTCTATCAGGAATGATAGAGGAGAAGCTGAGGTAATGTGGGATAACTGATTCCAAAAGGGATAAAAGTGCAAACAAACCTATTTGTACATTTCCTCTGTTGCTCTCAACATGGATGTTCTCCCTGTCCTGCTCAAAGTGTCCTTCAAACATGTCTTGCTTCTCCTATTCTTTAAACAAGGCTTGGCTTGTCTTCTTCCTCTCTCCAGGTACAACTCAACCCCCCCACCTTTCAGGTACAACCCCAAATCCATCTGCTTCTACTCTTGTATCTCACCTCAGTTATAAATAAAGATCTTTTTTAAAGATACAGTTCTCTTCTTCTAATGTGTTTTTTATATTTTTCATAGAGATTATTTATACATGATTTTATTACCAGTACCCAGTATAAGTTTTTAAATTAGTTTTTTAATATGTTGATTGATAATCTCCTCTAGGAAAAAATATAACATAGCATTTAAATATTTTCTGGTAAAATTTTTTTAGGCATGAAAAAAGGAACCTCTAATCTCTATTAAATATTGAGTTGTATGAAGTATTTTTCCTGGTGTTATGGTTTGGACATGATGTGTACCCACCCCCCCACCCTCCCGCAAATCGCATGTGTTAATTCAGGAATGTTCAGAGATAAAATTTTAGATTATAAGAGTTATAACCTAATCAGTAGATTAATCCATTTGATTAATCTATCTGATGGATTAATAATTCAAATGCTCTTATGGATTAACTGGGTGGTAACTGTAGGCATGCCTGGAGGAAGTAGGACAACAGGCATATCTTTGGGGTTTATATTTTATCCCTGGCACCTCACCCTCTTTGCTTCCTGCCTGTCATAACCTGAGAAACTTCTTTCTGCCACACTCTTCCTCCAGGATTTTATGCCTCATTTTGGGCCCAGAGCAATGGATTCAGCCAGTCGTGGACTATACCAATGAAACCATGAGCCAAAATAAACTTTTCCCCCTCTTGAGTTATATATTTCGGTTACAGTGGAGAAAAGCTGAAAAACATAACTGGTACTCCTAAAATATAATTTCACCTAATTTCTAGGAACTTTAACTGTCTCCCTTTTTAAAATATGGAGTTTTGTAAGGTCCAGGTGTTTGTCCTCTCCAAAGCTCAGGTTGACACTTAATCCCCCAAAGTTATGTTATTGGTGTTTGGAGGTGTGTAATCTTTGTGAGATAATTAGGATTAGGTGAAATCATGAGGGTGGAGCCCCATGACCACACATTAGCAGCTTTACATGTGGAGGATGGGAAACTCAAGTTAGCAGGCCTGCTGCACCTCACTTTGTGATGTACTGTACCACATGGGGATTCTGCAGAGTCCTCACCAGCAAGAAGGACCTCACCGGATGTGGCACTTCAATCCCAGGCTTCTTAGCCTCAAGAACTATAAGAAATACATTTTTTTCCTTTACAATTTTTTTCTCACCTTGAGTATTTAATTATAGCAACAGAAAACAGAATTGAACAGAACTCTTTAAACATTTCTAAAAATAATTTAAATTCATTTTAACATGATTATTTTTCTATATACCCGTCCAAATTACATGAATTTTGAAAGTCAGATGAACCCAGGTACAAATCTTAATTGTGTCACTTTTTAGTGTAGTATAATATCTCCAAGACGTACTTTCTTTTTCAGTGAAAGAGAATTAATAGTGCTTATCACCTAAGGTGGGTGTGAGGATTAAGTAAAATTACAAAATCACATGCAAAATGTCTTGCTATTATCATTATTGCTATTATTTTTATACACTTTGGGAGGGGTACTGGGGATTGAATTCAGGGGTGCTTTACCACTGAGCTATATCACCAGTGCTTTATTTTTAATTTCTTAAATTTTTATTTTGATACAGGGTCTCACTAAGTTGCTGAGGATGACCAAGTTATGATCCTCCCGTCTCAGCCTTCTGGGATTACAGGTATGTGCTATGTGGCATCTGGCCACATCCTTTGTAATACAACAAAACAAAACCTCCAAATTCACTTACTCAAATCACCTTATTGACTCTACAGACTCAAGAATGAAGCTATGAAATACTTGGTGCCAATCCTATATGAAGACACTCTTATAGGTAAGTTGGACCTCAAATAGTTCTATCCATAGGACTGTGGATACAAAGCATAAAGTTACACATGCCTCCAAGATGTATGCACAATTTTTTTGAAGTTCATAGAGCTTGTGATTGATAAGGTACAATTGCATTCAGCCCATTAATGCTTTAACAAGTAAAAAATTTTCTATATTAACAGATGTCTTAGAGTACATAGGAGGTGGGGATACACTGTTTTAAGCAAGCTGAAAGTTCTTTGTGAAGGAAGGGAATACCAATTATGCTCTTTAAAAAAAAAAAAGAAATGCAAATATGCATAAGATTTGGATCTTACCCTTAAGGAGATCATCCTTTAAGAGTGGGATTAAAATACATCAGTAAAGGGATCTTTCTAGGGATAATATTATTACAGTTTCAGAGAAGGTTTGGAAAATTAAAGAAGATATCTGGAAGAGATAATTGGAGGAGATAAGCTGCCACTTGCAATTGGATGGGGAAAAGAAGCTGCATATGAAATAGTTTGTAGCACAACCTGCCTCCAGTTGCTACGATGGGTAAATTTACAAAACCCAGTCTGGTGTTACTCTTGTAAAATATATCAGATCATGATTTATATGGAGAGTACTCAAAATGTTTTATGGAAGTAATGCAGTGCAGAGTTTTAGCCATTGAGCAAATTAATTGGCTCTCAGTATACAAAATGACATACTATTTGGCCATAATAAATTAGAATAAAGAAGGTTTATGAGGACTTCTCTGGAAAGCTCTTCAGGATATAATATTAAATGCAAAATGAATATTTTACAATAAGGAGCAGAATAGATAATATGACCCCATGGGCCCTACTTGCATATTAAAAAGTGATATAAATATAAATTGTGTATATTTATTTTTTCCTAGAAGAGAATACAAATATATAATATACACGTTATTAATGTCTATATGTAGATGATTAATGTATGAGAATGACTAAAGTTTTTGATTGGGTGGGTAATTATTATTGTTGGAAGTCTCTAAAGAGACTTCTAAGAAATAATAAATTTCTTTTTTCTCACGAATGCTGTCATTATTGTCAGTAATTTGAGAGGCAAAATAATAATGCAGGATAAAACCCAGTTTAATACATATAAAGTTCAGAGTGAAGGAAGTTGCTGCATATGATGCACAAACAGATCTGCTAACTGCATCTCTGACTAGGAAATATCTCAGTCCTAACCCCTGCCCCCAGAGGAGCAGCAGAGCGGACCTAGCAAACAGCCTGTGCCTAAAAGATACAAAAACCCAAAGAGGAGAAAGGAGGATGGAAACAGGCCAAGTACGCCTACTCATTCTTGCCAAATGTACCACTGTGAGTCACTTTATCTCCTCAGGAGAAGAATGAAAAAGGGAGAAAATAGAATCAGTGAAGCTCATAGAGAAAATTTCTTTACGTAGGCATAAAGTTATATATGCCTCCAAGAGTAAGGCAAAGGTTCCCCTTGAATAGCCATTTGATGTCTTTCCATAACATTTTCATGTTTCAGTAAGTGAAGATTTTACTTGTACAATCAAGGTAGCTGAATATTATTTAAAATCTACTCTTTGAAATTTTATAACCTTTAATAATAATTAGAACTGTCTGGAAATGAAAAAGGCTTCATTATAATTCATTTTTTTCATTAAACTACTGTAGACCAAAAACTGCTTCATTTATTGGAGACACAGGACTCGTTGCTGCTCTCCCTAGATTAGACTGCAGGGAGAGAATGGAAGCAGAGAGGTAATGATTGTATTTACCATAAATGGAGCTAAAGGTCTAATGACTTAAAGGTAGAAGATTCAGGTAGATTCAGATATCTGATCTAAAAATTATCTGCAATTTGGGGGCTTCTGAAAGGGAAACCTTTGTACTGAACAAGTATTCTGGGTTGGAGTGTAGAAAGCAGAGGGATACAGACTAAGTATACTAAAGAAATTGCACCAATGAACTCTGTAAAGCACTTGTCCCTACTGAGTAGAGTATAAACATAATGACTGAAAGAATATGCTTCTATGGAAATTAAACATGTTTAGAAAGTTAATATATGATTAAAATATTAATGAACTCAATTTAATTAAAGTTAGAGTTGGAGGATCCATGTGGATCTTCAATACTTAGCATCTGCCATTGGCCAGAGACTATTTGAATAAACACTCTCAGATACAAAATGAACAGGCAGAGTTTCTGCCTTTAGGAGCATCTACGCTCTTGGGTTAAATAATATGTTTATATGAAAAACAATATAATGATGAATTTATAAATATATTGCAAGTATTTGTTTACATTTTGAGCTTCCCCAATAAACTAAGACTTCTTTGAGGGACGGTGTTTGCTATTGTTCTTTTTATACTCTCTGTGCTTAACAAGGGTTTGATAAGCAGGTGGTGGTCAATGTTTATTGAATGAGAGACTCAAGAACAGTTCAAAGGAAATGAATATATATATGAATATATATATGTGTGTGTACATGTATATACATCTCATATACATATGAGATAATGAAAAAGAAAAAAGGCATAAATTAGTGGGGGAATTTTATCTAGCTGTTGACTAAAAAGCTGGGTTTTTTTTTTTAAGAGGAAGAGATTCATATGAAAATGAAAAGCAATCAAAACATTCGTGCATAGTGGACCTGACCTCTTTCAGTGCTGTAGTTCACTATTAATTATGCTGAAATGACAGCAAGGGAGATGGCAAACACATTGAAAAGGACAGAAAATATCAGTGACAAACCTGCTCTCAGTCTCTCCAAAAAGAATTTGAGAAAAGTGTGTCTAAGTAGATTCATGATATGAGAAAATTATATAAGGCCATACATTTCAAAATTTGTAGTACAATCACCAGATAAAAAGTGATTCAAAGACCAGTACTTAAAAAATACTTTGTTTAACTAAGAATAGTATTCTTGTTAGTTTCAAATAAAAGTAAAAAAGATAATAAAGTGCAATTAATGACCATAGAGACATTGAAATCATTAATCTGATCTAGAAAGTGTTCTCTTGAGAGGTAAATTTGCAAGGTGGAATACTGAAAAATGTAAACCTCTACCCTGCATAGGATATACCTGATGGCAGGAGAATAAAGAATACGTGGAAGGTAGCTTCTTATGGAAGAATGGAGATTCTGAGTCCTGTATTAATGAATGAACAAATGAATGTTACATTATTTCTAAGGATCATAATAAGAGACCTTTGTCCTTGATTTAGAAATACTTTCTCTCCTTTTATTCCTGAAAATAAAGTGGAGAAAATAAGATGAAGAGGAAAAAAAGTTAGTATTGATTTAGGTTTTAAGATCAATTTGACTTCCAATGAAAAACAAATTTCAATGTCAAAGTCCTATCATTTGGAGTCAATGACCATAGGGTCAATTTATCTATAACACTCCGGTTTCTGTGCTTTTTGACCTTGGGACTTGTAATAGCTTTCCATTTCTTTTTTATTTCAGCTGACTGAGGCTCAGGGTATAGCTCAGTGATAAAGCATATGCCTAACATGTACATGGCCCTGGGTTCAAAATAAGGGTATCCTCTCTTATCAGACCAATACTATAGATATATCAATGAGTTTCAGTTTTGAAATCTTGTTTTTTTTAATAAATCAGGGTTTATTTAAAAATGGTAAGATAGACTTCTTCTGGAGGGAGAAGGAGGCCATAGCTGGTATCCTGGTATCCCAAGAAGTGAGCGAGCAGTTTTGAAATCTTAAACTATAATGCAGATTCCTGCCACCAGCTTCTTTCCCCTGCCTCTCTCCCTTCTTCATCTGATCATAGCTAGCCTTCTGCCTCATGGAATTCTCCACTGCTTGTCAACCACCAAGCTGTCTTCTCAGTCCACTTTTTCTAAGCCAGACCAGGACACAGGGGGCTCCTCTGGGTTTGAATATTAGCAAAAATGACAATTCAGATTTGGTTCACTTCACTTTATTACCCAATTCACCAAAAAAACAACAATCTACTTACTGGGAATATAAGGTAACTTAATGACCATGGCTTCTTGAAATATTAATGAGTCCTCTGAGTTGGACCTGAAATTAAGAGATGTTTAGAATTAAGATACACTCAAGGTCAAGAAACAAACATTCAGAGTTTTCCTTGTCTTTTATCCTATTCTGCTTGTGATGGAATCACTTTGGCATAGACAATCTAAGGAAATCTTACTACAGTGTTTCCCTTCCTTTTCTACTTACTACCAAACATATAATTTATTGGAATAGCCACAATTCTGTGTACTTTTCTGTCTCATGACTCCATTGCTTTCAGTTCAAGCTGGTGGTATTTCCAGCAATATAATTCTCTTAAAAAAATATGGATCTTCTGTGAATCTTATTATTTGCTTTATTTAACAAGTGCTCTAAAGTCTTTTGAAAATTAGTCTATCTCTACCTTGGCCTTCTACTGAGACAGCTGAGAGACAACATCCTTAAGCCTCTAAGGAGAGTTATTGTTTAGAGTTACTTTTTGAGGTTTAAATAAAGATTTTCAAGCCATACCCTTAAATTTATCTTTAGGCCAAATGTTCTTTCATTTGATTAAAGTGAGCAGCTTTGAAATAATTTCCTAATTAGATATCATTAGGTATCTACAGAGACTGGGAATTTTCAAATTTTCCAAGAGCTGGGTCCTGTTTTGCTTAACAAGTCTTCTTTCAGTTTATCTCTCTCCTTTCAAAATTTACTTTTTGGGGCAAGAAGAAATGAGGGACAACTTCGCCTGCCTTCCTGGAAGAATCCTTGGCTAGACCCCCTGAAGCACATTACCTATTTTCCACATTAGTGCTGATGAAAAGGGTGCTGAGTTTTTATACCTCTACTTTCCCACCTGCATCCAGTTCCTCTCACTTTCCTTTCAACCTTCTTTGGCAGCCTCCTTAAAAGCTATTCAGCTTCTACTCACAATCTTTTCAATACTTTTTTAGGTTTTCACAAAGATTTTCCTCCAAGTCCATCTACCTTCATCCTGTTGCTCAGGTTCAAAGCCTTCAATAGCTCAGGCTTGTTAGAGCAATGCTCCTTTCCTAGTGCATATTTGCTTTAGTACTTAACCCAAAACTTCAGTAGCTAAAACAAAATACACTTATTTCCTCAGAGTTTTTCTGGATCAGAAATCTTGGAGAGGCTTAGCCAGATGCATTTGACTCAGGCTCTTCTCAAGTCATATTCAAAGCACCAGTCTGAACTGCAGCTTCTGAAAGCTCAGCTGGAACCAGAGAATCTGTTTTCAAGATAGTTTACTCACAAAACCGTGGGCAAAAAGCCTTATCTTTTTGCTGGCTGTAGGCAAGAGACCCAAGTTTCTTACATGGGGATCTGTCCACAAGACTGCTTGAGAGTCCTCATATCATGGCAGCAGAATTTCTTCAGAGGATGTGTGCAAGAGAGTAAGAAAAGGACACAACATACCTTTTATGTTTCATTCTCACAAGTCACAAACTATCTCTTCTACCATTTCTATTCATTAGAAATATGTCAGTAAGTAGAGACTACTCTTAAGGGAACAGAAATTAAGTGTTGCTTTTTGAAGGGAAGAATATCCAGGAACATTTGGATATACTTTAAAATGACCACTCATGTGTACATACCTCAAAATTATTTCTCTGTCTACTATTCATCCATCATCTATCTTAAAAATTATTAGATCATACTAAGACTTCAAATTCCAGTTCAATAGCACAGTGTTCATTCTAGCCTTTTCCATTCTGTTTTGTAACTTCAATCTTTGACACTTATATTTTAATAATTGCCTGTTTATTCTTCTATCAAAGTTTCAGTCTTTTTCTTCTTAGCTTTTAAGACCTCTTCATATGCTAGGAACTTTAGCAATTTTTCTGCAATTTATGTTGCAGTATTTTCTTCTAGTGTGTCAGTTGCCTTTTGACATTTTAAAAAATGGTATTGGGATTTTTACATTTTTATTAATTTTTAAATGCAATTTTGAAAGTATTTCTATAGTCATATTATAAATATGTTAGAGATTTATACTTAGTTTTTTTCCTAAAGTGATATTGAAAAGGAATTCACTCATTTTTTTTTTCCTGGTCCTCTAGGAGTACAATTCAATGTACTTGTTTATATTTAAATCCTCAATTTATTTGGAGTTTATTCCTGTGTGTGATGCAAAGTATGGAGGATTCTAATTTTCTCTTTTTTCCAAGTGAGTACTCAGTTTTCCCAGCATTATTTATCAAAAAGTCTCTTCTAGCTGGGCACAATGGCACATGCCTGTAATCTCAGTGGCTCAGGAGGCTGAGGCTGGAGGATCAAGAATTCAAAGCCAACCTGATTCATTTAGCAAGGCCCTAAGCAACTCAGAGAGACCCTGTCTCTGAATAAAATATTTAAAAGTGGTGGGGATGTGGCTCAGTGGTTAAGTGCCCCTGGGTTCAAGCCTTGGTATCAAAAAAAAAAAAAAGCTCTTTTATCCCAATAAATTGAGGGAAAAGCACTTTATTTTTTGATAAATAGACTTAAGGGTATTTGGAAGAATATGAGACTGAATCATTCAGAAGGAGAATGTAAATATTATAATAGTTGTTATTTATTGTGTATTTGCTAAGTGCCAGGTACTGTTCAGTATAGTATATACATTATCTCATTTAATCTTTACACCAGTCACAATTGTTAATCCATTTGAAAGATGATTACAATGAGACACAGAATGATTAAATGACTTTTCCAGGGTCATGGAGCAAATACATGATAACAACAGAATTTGGATTATGCTAATCTGGATTCACATTTTCTACTTGGCACCACTACAGTAAGTTCAAGGGACCCTAGAAACACCTTTTCCTGTCCCAAGCCATTCCCTTCCTGCTGTAAGCCCCATAAAAGTCCAGTCCAGTCCAGCTTCCACGCGGTTTCTCCTCAGACCCTTCCCCTGTCCTCTCTGTGGGTCTGATCGAGTTCCAGTGGAAGTGTGGCATAAATATTAAAAATGCTTATCAGACTTTGATTTGCAAATAACTTCCTTTGGCTCTTAACAAAAATATAGATTCTCATTTAAGATTTGCTCAAAGACCTGAAATGTTTCACTTCTTATCAACTCTGCATTATTCTTTTGCTATGGCCCTGTAACTTTAGTAACAGACTCCCTTGTCCAAATAGATTAGAGGAAGAAAGGAAATAAAACAAACATTTTAATTAGCTCCAGAAAAGGTTAAAATAAAATAATATTAAGAATCTAGATATTGTATGTAAAGGTAAATAAAAACTAGATAAGCCAAATTCAAGAATGATGTCTCTCAAACCTTTAGTAAATTTTGTTGTTGTTGTTTGTTTGTTTGTTTGTTTTGCCTGTAATTACAGGACTGGAGGAATGGAATTCCAACCCCTCTTATAAATAGGTAAACAAGTATTTTGTTAACTTACAGGATCATTTTTTTTACTTTCAATTTTAAGCTTTTCAAATAATTATTATTATTATTTCTTAGAAGCTGGCAATCACAATGAATGTAAATATGTGCAGGACACTTGGCATCTGGAGGACCAGAGGATATGGTTAGAAAAGGAGATCTCAGGATAAAAGAGCTTAAAGATGGCATATGACCGATTTCAAAGACATCAGTACCTGACAAGATTTGATATGGCATGAAGAGAAAGCACAGGAAATTGTAAAACTCAAGAAATCTCAAAATGTAGAAGTTGTCAGATTTCTGGAATAAATGTTACATCACCAACAATTAACATAGTAGGGTAAAAGCGAGTGTGTGAGCTATACCCTGAAGCAAATGAAGTTAAAGAGGACAGAGAAGAATAGTTTTTAAAAAATGTATTGTTGTGTAATTTCTATTAGTCTTTTATACATTTTCTGAAAAGTCAAAACATTAAATAATATTAAGTCTAAAATACAAAAGCTTAACAAATGGCAACATTTTATAACATTCACCTATTCTTTCAAGGACATATTTTCCTAATCTTAAAAATTTAACTTCTCAATGCATCTAATGGTAGTAAATTCCATTAAGCCAAACGTTTAAGAAGTCAAGCAATAAATACCCAACCCTACCTTTCAAATGCTAGTTGTGGTGAATAAAAGAGCAATAGAGAAAAATTAATTCTCCTTGCCAAAGTATTTTCCATACAGACATTTATATGTACTTTTACTACTGCTAATAACAAAATCATCAGATCACCAATTTACTTTGATAATTTTATCTATTCCAAAGCTGTCTATATCTAACACCTGACAGGATTTCTATTTACACACTCGTGTTTTTGGTTCTCTCCAAAAATCACACAATTACTGAGGCTGCTATTTGTGATTCCATAGAATGCCTGTACAACTATATAGTGAAAAACATCTTTGTTCAGTTACACACAGCTAGCTGTTAATCATCCATGGTGATTAAGAGACAATAGACTAGAAAAGTGAAATCAATTTAGCAGAGAGGTATAATTACCTCTATCCTCATTATTCCTCTTAGCTGAGACGCTAGTAGGTAGCCAACAGGTTCATTTGAATTTCATCTCCTTTATTATTTCATTTGCAGGACACTTGCTACTCAATAGATGCTAATGATCAGAGAAGCAGCCAAAAGGCATTCGGAAGTGAAAGGGGAGAGAAGCAATGGGAGTGGATAGCCCTCTAGTCAGATAATGAGTTCCTGAATAATCACAGGTTACAATGGTCCCATTGCTATAAGGAAATAAATGACCATTACATCCTCATCCTGCAGAGTGGAGGTCTTGTTTTTTAAATACATAAATATTCTGAGGGAAATGTCCCATCCAATTATTTCGTTTCCATTTTTCAGGCTGTAATTGAGCATATGTTCTCTTTTGAAATATTGTTTCATTACTTTTTTTTCTGAGCATCACCCCTCATTTCTTTCTTTTTATTAAGTTGATTATGATGGACACATCCAATTTGTTCCAATCCTGCCAAATCTGTTTACTTCCCAGAGAAAGGTAAACTGTTAAAATGTGCCTGCTCTGATTATTGAGAAAGAGAAGTCACTAGAGCTTCTCTTGTCTCCTAGCCAAATTTTCTGAGTACAACATGCCGGTGCTTATGTCAAAAGTCCTACCAATCTTCCTTAGTACCTGGAATAAGATAAAAACATGTAATAAGGGCCTGTTTACAGGATACAAATATTATTTTGCTGTAGGCATTAGTGGCCATGATTTTGTTATTCATACACTGATTTCCAGCTAGCAAGATGAACTTTGTTATGCAAGATGGCTATTTATTGTAAGGCACTGAGAGATATTTGATTGCAATATAATCTTTGTTAACCAGAAGTTTAATAGCAAGAAGATGATATTATATTTAATAAACATTCCTATTCTCCAGTATATCCACATCACTTTTCTATTTTCTCCCAAGTTTCATCTTAGAGAATAAGTTCAGTTAAAAATCTGACTATGTTTTTGATATTTGACTACTGATAGTTTTTATGTCCTACCCTACCCCCTTCATCTTCTGTTCCACATCTGGCAGGCTGTTAAGAAAGGCCAACTGCTTCTTCCTTTTGGTGCCAGCAGGAAGTTCGAACCATGCACAAGAACTCTGGTTCTAACCCCCAGCTATGTAAAAATCAGATGCCAGACTCCACCCTGTTTTCTCAAGACATTCTTGGACTAGCTTGGGAGGTACAGCCAAACTCAGGAAGCCATACTGTATGAGTAATAAATCTTTTCAAGCCCTCAGAGTTGTGAGTGAAGTGTTATCAGTCTTGATACTTGAACCAAATTGAAGGTAGATTTACATCCGCTTTCTTTGGAGTGTTCATTAAAAACAAGGAAATAAACCCTACTGACTATAGATCTTTTGGGCTTCTATTCATCATTGATGTATGAATCTATTTACTTAACAAATATTTAAAGACACAGGAAGCCAAAAGTACATGCAAATTTGATCTAACTCTGGAGATATCAGCTAGCAACTGGGTTTACAACAATATGACAAGCACATCATCATTGATCTTATGTTTTAGTGTGATTTAGCCTCCCTCATGGGTTACTACTTCTACAGTTGCTAACTGAAAAATTGGGAAGGAAAGGGAAAATTGGTTCATTTTTTTAAAAAGACTGAAAACACGAAGTTAAGGCAGGAAGACAACTCTGAGCATCACTTGGCTCCATCTCTACAGCCATTGTCCTTGCCAAACAACTACCATCTAGCATCTTCTTATCTGATTTCTTTCTGCCATTATTTTCTCCCCTTATTCAGTCCACCTATAGCATAATCATCTTTCAAAATGTAAATCAGATTACTATACTCCTCAAGTAAGACCCTTCAATGGTTTTCTAATTGCATTCCGAATATAATAATGTGTCTCTGCTTATCCGTCTCCTCTCTCATATATCCTGACCATACTATTTTAGGAATCCCTGAATTATCAGAAATATAGACCTTCAAACAGTCCATTTCAAAATGATCTCTCCTCAACTCCATCTATATAACTTCTTTCTATGTCTGGTATTAAATGTCCCTTTCTCAGATAAGCCTTTTCTGGGCTTACTCAATCTAACTCATACTTCTATATTTCTAATAGCTCATTACTCTTTTTTTTTCTCAATTATCAAAATGCAGAGTTAAGTTGGTATTTGTTTACAAAAAAGTTCCTCAAGGGAATATTGGTTTTTTTTGTTTGTTTGTTTGGTTGGTTTTTTTTTTTTTTTTTTGCTTGTTTGTTTCGTTTTGGTTACTCTTGGAAGACAAGTTTCAAGATAAGTTTCCCTCTCAAGTCTGTGCACAGGGAAAACACTGCCTGCCTTTTCTTCTGACTACCTTTCCAAAGATGTCTGTACAGCAAGCAGCCTTGAAAGACAGAGATAGATTCTCCTACGTAGTCATTCTTGCTGTCAAAGACTACATAATGTGAAGTTCAGGCATGTTACTGCCTATTATAAGATTCAAGTTCCCTAAACTTAGAGTTCATTGCCTATAATGAACTCCACTGTCTGTACAAGGGCCACCTGGCAGTCTTTCCAGCACCCAGGGGGAAATTGGGAAATATTAGAAAACTAATATGAATGCTTATACCTTAGCTAATATTATTGTTGTGAACAGTCTTTCATTTCTGATCCAAGAATTTTATGATCCAAGCGAGTCTTCATGAGTCTATGGCAAGCTAACTTGTAAGCAGAGTAAAATCTCAGACTTATAGTTCTTACAAGTTACCACCACAAACCTAGGACAAGCACAATACTGGGCTCACTTTAGGTACGTAATAAAAATATGTTGATTCAGTAAATGAAGGATTGTGTCCTTTTGAAAATCTCATTGTGTTTGGATTCTCATCCTAAAGAACACTGTAGATATGTAAATACACACATAATTTTCCTTATAGTACCAGAAAGATTTCAAACTTTTTGAAGCCCCTCCATGGACAAACAGATCTTTATATACTAGCTGAAATTTATTTTCTAATGTACACAATAGGACTAAGGCATAGAAGAAACCCATATGTCGTAGTCTATATGGGCAGCTATCACAATATACCTTAGACTGAATAATTTATAAATAATAGAATTTTTTTGGTTACAGTTCTAGAGGCGGGAAAATCTAAGATTAAGGTGTCAATACATTCAGTTACTGGCAAGTACTTTCTCTGCTTTGAAGATGGTGCCTTCTTTGCATACTCACATGGAGAAAGCCTCAAACAGGCCCTTCAAACCCGTTAATAGGGCATAAATTAATTCATGAAAGTGAAGCCTCATAATCCAAGCACCTCTGAAAGGTTACAGCTTCTAATATTATTACCTTGGGGATTAGTTTTCAATCTGTGAATTTTCAAGGGAATCAAACATTCAGATCATAGCACCATTCAGATCCTGAATTTCATTGTTTTCTTTTTGTCCATATAAACCCCTTGAAAGAATTTTTTAAAGACAGACAGAGAGAGAGAGAGAGAGAGAGAGAGAGAGAGAGAGAATTTTTTAATATTTATTTTTCAGTTTTCAGTGGACACATCTTTATTTTATGTTTATGTGGTGCTGAGGATCAAACCCAGCGCCCCGCGCATGCCAGACGAGCGCGCTACTGCTTGAGCCACATCCTCAGCCCTTGAAAGAATTTTTTAAAACATAGATAAAAGCACTTATTTTCAAAGTGGTGGTAAAATTCTGGAATGTGCTACTATATATAAGTAAAGCTATGGTCAAGATAAGTTAGATAGAAACTTATAAATATGGCTGAACAGAAATATCCAGCATACCTGTTCCCCCATATAAAAGAACTAAAGCAACAGGTGTATGGCTATATATTGAGGTGAGTGACCAGAGGAGAACACTATAATTCATTGTAGAGAAACATAAACCTTGTAAAATTCAGACACCTGATATACCACCATAGCAAGAGAAACAAAATGTTCCATCACCTGCTACCCCAGCTCCATAGTCAGGGAGATAGAGTCTCCCCTCCACAGGAGAAAAGGTGAAGCAGAGTCTGAGCAAACTCTCCCAGCACAGTATCTGACAATCATAGCTACTGGAAAGCTTTGTGGCTCTGTAAGCCTTTAGCATAAATACATAAGAATCCTAAAATCAGCAGAGCAGTCTGTCTCTGGAGAAGTGAACCCCCAGAGAGTTGTCACTGAGAGCCATCTCGAAAGGGGGTCTATTATCTGAGTCTGACCTACTTTAGGTGTCAGAAACCATCACATGTCCCCATCTCTGGGACCCCACAGATATCCCACTGCCCTAGTTCAATGTAGCTGCCTTACAAACCATACTTCACTTGGTGGAGTATCTCTGACACAAACCTGCTGGGAGTGGTACATAGTAGGAAACAGGTGTAGTAACTCCAATGCAGAGAAGAGGGCAAAGAAGTAGAAAATGCTAGTCATAAGAACTGAAGATGGGTGAGCCTCCCCTCTGAGATTGGGGGTGTGGCCAGTCATATGTGATTTTGCATGGGTACCAGGTGTGAGGGAAGTTACCCAGAGAGTCCCTGATACCTGTCTCCTAGTGCCACATCCATGTATCTATCATTTAAATAGAAAAAGAACTTGTTATGTTGTGGCTACGAGATGTCCCTCCAAAAGCTCTTGTTAACATAGAAATTTTTAGAGATAGAATGATTAAATTAGATAATCAGTGGACTGATTCATTTGATTTATTAATAACTTGAATGGACTTGCTGGGTGGTAACTGTAGGCAGGTGGGTTGTGGCTGGAGGAAGAATGTCACTAGGGGGTGCCTTTGTGGTTTATATTCTGTCACTGGTCCCTTGCCTCCTCTCTTTTTCCCTGCTTCCCATGTGCCATGAGCTGAGCAGCTTTCCTCTGCCACAGCCTTCCACCATGATGTTCCACCTTATCTCAGGCCCAGGGCAATGGAGTTGACTGATCATGAACTGAGATATCTGAAACCATGGGCCCCAAATTAACTTTTCTTCCTCCAACTTGTTCTTGTCCGTTATTTTAGTCATAGCTATGGGAAGCTGACTTATACAGAACTCCCGATTTTCCATTGCTTCTCTACCTCTTGTTCTCCCATCATGGACTAAATGTTAACCCACCTCCAAGATATACAGCCTGAAAAAGGCCAGAAAGAAATTGCTTGATGCCAACTGCCTCTTATGTCCTTTCTCCTTTGAGCACCTCAGCTGAGAGGAATTTTTCCTGATTGTAGCCATACCTCAACTCATTCCCTGTTGGGCGCTACTACTACCCTGGCCATCACCCATCCACAGAAATGCATAGCAGTTTATGTGTGTTTCAGTGGGGTGGACTCTAGATGCCTCCACTTCTGAACAGGCAACCCCAGGACAGAAACAAAGAGCAATAACATAACACTCCCTGTATCCACACATACAAGTGCTCCCTACATCAATTTCCCCTATGCCTTATATGATCACCCACTACACATAAGACTAAGTGTGAGTGTTTCAGATTGGGGCACTATGATTCCTGCCCCTACCTCTCCCTATGAAGCACTTGGTCCCATACCAGTGGCTAATCAGAGGACAAGTACTTCAGGACCCACACAACTACTAGATCAACCAATACCAGAGACCCATTCAAGTAATACAGTCAATATCAACACCTGAAAAAAAATACATCCCCTGATAGGGGTCACTGTGGAAAGAGCAACATATGGTTCGTCCTACAGACTCTGCTACCTATACCACAACTGCCTGAAATGACCCCACTTTCAAGTGACTTGCACAGACAGTAGGTTTCTCTAATTCTAATTTCGTATGTGTTGTACCCAAATTCATTAATCCCATCTAAAGAAGCTACAGGGAGACTATACTATTGTACCCAGCTGGAAATAAATTCAACATTGCCTAGCAAACCCGTACTCCAAGACACATCTTTAGAAGAAAACTGTTCAGTACGAAGGCCATCCCATACAAGTGGTAGAGATAAGTATTTCACCAACTGCATAAATAAACTTCAACATAAGAATACAAGAAATACCCCAAAAAAGGTAATGTGGTACCTCTAAAGTTTATAACTTTCTAACACAGATTCCAAAGATATCAAAGTGGATGATATTCCTGATAGTGAAGTCAAAACAATGTATTTTTTTTAAAAAGCTCAATGAAATTCAAGAAAATACAAACAATCAAATGAAATTAAGAGGAAAATGTAAGATATGAAATAGAAATTCAACAAAGAAATAAATTGAAAAAGCACTAATCAGAAATCGTGGAAATAGGCTCCATAATTTGGATAAAAATATTTAATTGAAAGTTTCAACAACAGATGAGACCAAGTGAAAGAATATTAGACCTTGAAGACTGGCCTTTTGAAATTTCCCATTCAGACAGAAGTAAAGAAAAACAATAAGAATGAAGAGAGCATACAAATTCTTTGAGACACCTTAAAAAAATCAAATGTCTAGGTCATCAGAACACCTGAAGGGAAATAAATAAAAGTTAAAAGTGTAGAAAACTAGGGCTGGGGATGTGGCTCAAGCAGTAGCGCGCTCGCCTCGCATGCGTGCAGCCCAGGTTCAATCCTCAGCACCACATACAAAGATGTTGTGTCCGCCAAAAACTAAAAAAAAATAAATATCAAAATTCTCTCTCTCTCCCTCTCTCTCTCTCTCTCTCTCACTCCATCTTAAAAAAAAGTATAGAAAACCCATTCATTGAAAGAATAGCAGAAAACTTCCCTAATTTTGAAAAGAGAATTGTCAGAACCATGATCAGATTCTTAAAGATGACTGAAGATGAGTTTTAAGTGGGTAGAAATTTTCTTACTACATTGTAAAAGGGACTTCAGAAAATACAAGACAATTATTATGCTCTTCCAAAAGCTAGGTCTTGGTGCTATTGGCAAACATTGTACTTTGTACTGGGTAAGAATAAATTGTAGTCCTCATTCAATACCTTGATGCAAAGAGTCTGGATGTGTTATTGACCATCCTCTGACCTTAGGGAAGTTACCTTTTGAGTTTGGATATCCTCATCTATAAAAATGGCATAATTTTATTTAAATCATGAAGGTGTTCTAAATGTAAAATAAGATTTTGTGAAAGGACCCGTGTGACGAAAGTCTAGGGATAATGACAACACAAATTAGTACCCCATTTAGTCTCTTTTTCCTTTGATTTTAAAATACAAACATGTATAATTTGCATACTTTGACATAAGAAAGATTCATTTGTACAGGTCCCCTATGTTGCTACAAAGTTTCATTTGGTGGGAAGACAGTCTTATTATTTGTGTTAAGAGACTGACAATTGGATTATATTATAACTTTTGGAATTTAGATTCAAGGGGTTCAATCTTAATAGCTCAAAGCAGGGATTATTTAAATTTCTTTGAACTCGGAATTATGAGGTCCAACCATGCACTATAAAATAGATATTAATTTTGAGGCCCCTAGGGATAGATTCTAATTTTAGTGACAGTTAGCTCATTTACAAAAAGTTCTTTATCATCCTCTAATTTGGTTTCCTTATTTATAAAATAGGACAAAACAATAGTAGTTCCCTCAAGGTATATTGTATTAAATAAAATATTATGTAAATTCCTCACTATTCTTGAAATTATTGCTATATAGAGGCACTCATGCACGTGTGCACGCGCGCACGCACACACACACACACACACCTGAAAAATGCATACAATTATTTTTTTATGAAACCAACCCAGAGAGACCAAGCTGTTTTTACAAGGTAATATAACTAGTAAAAAGTAGAATTAAGATAAAATATTCAGTCTCTTCAGTTATAATATCGATTTTATTCTATTTTGTTGTACTGTCAGATCTGTCTGAATTCAGAATAATAGTTTCAAGAAGTTTTCTATTTGTTCTGAGATCAGCAATATTATTTTGGATTTGAGACTCTGTACACTTGTGAAACTTTCCAAAGTCTTCTGAAGAAATGCCTTGGGAAGTCAGAATGCCTCTCTCTCAGGAAACCAGTATTAAAGCACTTATAAATTAACAGAATATGTACTCAACCAACTAAAGATTGGCTTATAATTGAGCAGATGCATGAATTTCATAATGAAAGGCAAAGTGCTTGTCTTTCATTATAGTATTGAACCTTTAACAGATCTCTATGTTAAGGCTAAGTATGTAGCAGCACATTATAAATGTCACTGTGTCAGACCTTATTGTTAAGTATGTTTCATTTTTTTTAATCCAACTTTTTAAACATGTTGCAAAACTTCTAGATCTAAATGCACTTGGATTAATACCAATTGTAACGAGGTAATGACAAATTTTCTTTAAGTGTATGGATGGATAAATGAACTAGCCAGTTTAAGTACCAGTTTTATGTTGCAGGTATATCCAGGCTTGATGACAAAAATAATTTGTACTTCAGGCTGCTTCTGTGAATTCTAGTCCCTGAATGGTGTGATGTGACTGTTCTTCACCATACTATTCAGAAATCCAAGATTACTTTCATATCCAAATGACTCTATACTAATTTATGTTCCACTTACATTTGATGGGACACATTTTCTTCTATCTCCCATGGTGAATAATTCATGGTGAAGGTCAAATGCTTGTTATAACAAGAATATACATAGATGGCTTCAAAAAGTAGGTTTAAGTGCTTAATATAACCCTGAAACAAGAAATCTTTTGATGCTTCACTGAACCTATGTGATGTTGATCCAAAAAGGCAGTGTTACTCAGAGCATGTGTTTCATTCAAAGTGGATAAAGCAAGGTTGGAGAAGTCTAATGCAGGTATGTAAATTGCACGTGAGTCTGAGAAGCTCTGATGGAATTTCTTGAATGAGAATTAAAATTTCAAAATTTTAGTAATTTGGTACTCTATGTATTTTTGTCACATTTCTAGCAAAATATGTTTCACGTCCAGTATTTTTAGATTATTATCAGATGAAATTATTGATAAGCTTTATATAAAATTACTTCATAAATCTAAGAAAATGTGTTGATTTTTAAAAGTATTGCTTCAGGGCTGGGGATGTGGCTCAAGCGGTAGCGCGCTCGCCTGGCATGCGTGCGGCCAGGGTTCGATCCTCAGCACCACATATAAACAAAGATGTTGTGTCCGCCGAAAACTAAAAATAAATATTAAAAAAATAAATAAATAAAAGTATTGCTTCAGGGACAATTAATTATAAATGGCTCTTTTTGTTTTGGCAACTCAACACATCAATTTGGCAGCTGTCTCAAGAATCCTGGCATAATAATTAAGGCAATGTTTTTTGTTGCTAAAAAAACCTTCAGTATACCTTAACTGAACTAACTGGATTAGGTCTACTATTTCTACCCTTTAAAACAGTGTCTTTAGACAATTCTTCCTGGCTGGTATTCCTTGTGCCATTTTAAGTTCTTATATTGTGCAATGCATAATTTCAGCTATTAGATTTCTGAGGAACAATGTGACTGTGGAGATGAGTACATATAAGTGACATAGAATTAATAATAAGCAAGATACTATAAATGGTGTTCTAACACTACCCACAACTGTCAGCCCAGGGGAATGCAATATTTTTTCACTTGACCTCCATACCATCTGTACAAATTGGCATGCTTGGTGCTTTTCACACCTGCTTTGCCTCAGAAGTTGATTTGCAGGAGGAGGTTTTCACAAGAGCAGAAAAGTATTTTCCAGGTTGCTTTGAGATGTTTGTCAAAACAGTATCAAAATGAATCCAGTTTCAGGAGAAAAGCAAGGTGTTATTTTAAACTCAGAGGTTACATGGTAAAATGCAATGTTTTTAAAAAATGTAGATATGAGGACATGACCTCAGGAGTATTAAAGTTGTTCATGAGATTTTTTTTTTTCATTTTGGTGACAGACTTAAAAAAAAGTAGGATGATAAAATTAGGACTTGATGCAAACCTTTCTACATAAAAAGGTCAGAGCAGCTCAAAAAGAAGGGGAATTTGATCAAACTTGAACCTGCAGAATTCCTGAAATATTGAAAGTAAACATTATCAGATTAAAGGGAAATGCCAAAATATGTAGAACAAAAACTACTGGCACAGAAATTGTGAAAGTAAGGAGCAGGAGAAAGCTCTAGGAGAAATAAAGAGGGTTCTGAGTGGTCTGCCATGGAAACAAGTAAGTCATTGGAATGCTTTGCATCTCTACTTGATAAATTCTTCACCTCCAACTCCAACTGTCCAGGCAATAATGAATTAGCTGTCTATACATAATGTGGGAGATTAAGGATGAGCAACACAGCAGAAATCCAAGAGGCTGAAAATATCTGGGAAAACCATAAGGAACCAACCATCCTGAGATGAACATGGAAGTAATCCACTAGCAAGTCTTCATGCTAATTACTCACTGTCCTGAAGTAGTGAAGAGTTGAAGTTGGGCAAGAGTTCCTGCCTTTACAAGACAAGTTGTGTAAACCCAGAAATGAACTGCAAAAGTGATGAGCCATCAGCAACTATGAGTGGAGCACTACTGAATGAGAGACTTCAAACTCAACTAATGTAAGAACTTATACTGGAGAACAGAGAGTTAATTAGACATTAAGTGCAAGATGTAAACTAATGTAATTTTTAGAAAGAATATGCTGTTCATGACAAAAACCAAAAAACTGTGACATGGTTTAGACTAGGTGTCCCCTAAAAGCTTATTTGTGAGATAATGCAAGAAAATTTATAGGTGAAATGATTAGATTATAAAAGGTTTAACCTAATCAGTTCATTAATTCCCCTGATAGGGATTAACTCAGTGGTAACTATAGGCATGGAAGAGGTGGCTGGAGGAGGTTGGTCTATAGGGAGTGCCTTAGGGTTTATAATTTGTCCTGCTGAGGAGACCTTTATCTGCTTCTTGGTGCCATGTTTTCCTTAGCCACACCCTTTTGCCATGATGTTCTTTCTCTCCTTGGGCCCTGAGGAATGGAATCTGCCTGTATAACTCTGACCTCTGAAACCATGAGCCCCTGAATAAACTTTTTCTTCTTTAAAATTGTTCTTGTCAAGTCTTTTGGTCACGGCAGCGAAAAAAGCTAATGAAAACAAGCTGTTCTATATTCAAAGATCCAACTAAAGATTAAGATTGAAATGTATATATTTTCATGGCCAAATAGCCAAATTTATAAAAAATAATTGGCCTGAAATAAAAACAGTATTACCAAAAAACAAGATCTCAGGAAAAAGTCTATATGAAAATTAAAGAATTCAGCTACTAGATATTCCTGATGAAATAGAGATAATAAAAGGGAATCATTGCTTTAAAAAGGTGACAATTCCCTGTGGTGAAAAAAGATGAGTATTTATATTTGCATGACCTATTAGTTGTTAAGGGGATAAATTTAAAAGCAAATGAAAAACAACATATAAATAAGTCTCTGTTCCAGAATTATCCTGAGAAAATTTTAAAATGTCAACAGTAAAAGAAATCTGTAAAATACTAAAGAGGGGGTACTATTGATCAAGAAACAAGAGTCATTAGCTACATGGGAAGCAAAAGTACTATAGGACAGTCCATTCCATGACCTGAGATTCAACACTTAGTGTTCAGTTAATCTAGCATTCAAATATCTGGATCTAGTCAAAGAGCTATTCAGATGTACAAGGGCCCATAAGTTGTGACACCTACAGATCATCCCTCGGAGGATGCACTCAAGCAAGAGGAGCAAATGTTCTAGGAAGAATAATGGAGCACAAGAGGCAATGGTGAGCCAAGAACTTGGTAAAATTAATTATTGTGGGTTGAACATCCTTAATCCAAAATGCAAAATCCAAAATGCTCCAAAATCCAAAACTTTGAGTGACATGTAGAAATTTTACACTTAACCTCATGTGATAGGTCATATTCAAAACCCAGACATACCAAAAATATTGCATAAAATCACCTTCAGACTATGTGAATACGATGTATCTGAAACATAAATGGACTTTATGTTTCAACTTAGGTTGCATCCTCTAGATATCTTATTATGTATATATGAATGCATTATGTATATATAAATGTATAATTATGTATTATGTATATATGTATTATGTATACATGGATATACAAATATTCCAAAATCCATAATATTTCTGGTTCCAAGCATTTAGGATAGGAGGTTTTCAAACCATGCCTCTAAACACTAAGTAAACATTTTTTGAGCAGAGGTGAGACACAATCACAATTGTGTTTCAGGAACATTACTATCAAATCTCATTATGGTGTGAACAAGAGGAGAATTGTCTGAATCTGTCCCACACCAGCATGAGGAATGGGCTGCTTCATGGTTTAGCACAATGTGGCTGAACCATGGCTCCTGAGGGGCCAGCCTGACATATATTTTCAAATGAGAAAGATCAATAGAGCAAATTCAATACAGACACTCAAAGACTATCTTACAAAAAGCCAAGTTTCAGTAATTGAACTGTTTTGGTGAAGATACTATCTGAAGGGCAGGAGACCATAAGTGAAATGCTACTGAAAGTTTGAATAGGAATGGAGTGGATATGCTGCTGCTGGATCAGGTAACTATAAAATCTTTGATGATTTTTTTCAAGAATGATATAGAAGAATGAGGGGAAGAAAGACAGGATAACAGATGGAGCATGATCACACAGCCCATAGAAGGACATGGGACCAAGAATTTGAAAGGAGAAGTTAGTTTTAAATGAGAAGATGGGAACTGGTAAGCAAGAGATAAGTGGCTGCGACAAGGTGGTATCCCAACAGCCAAGCCCGCACTGACCCCCGGGCTGAGTTCGGGATTGCAGAGGGGGAAGGAATCGGTACAGCCCCATCCCCCACAAGGGACACTCCACTAAGGCAACCAGCGGCCACCATCTTGGAGAGCTGAAGTATCCACCGCCACTCTCAGACAGATTGCAACAACAAAACAGGTGTGTGTCACTCAGTTCAGCCCCCATACATAGGGGGATTTCGCATAAAATCTCTCCTAGACTTTCAGGGGAAGGGAGTATCACAGTGAGCTTGCATAAAGACTAAAGGAGAACTAGAGGCACCTGACCTTCAACCCCCGCTCCCATCAGCAGCCAAAACAAAACCTGTCTAGCCAGCGCTGGGGGAGGGGCAAGCAGAAAAAATCAAAACCACAGAGTGCCAGGGATCCCAAAAGCCAACAGTGTGACCCTGGAGATCCAGGCTGTCTGATTCGCGCGGCCTGCCCCGCGGCTACATAAGGCGTGGCGCCGCAGAGAAGGGATTAGCTGGTAAGCAAGAGATAAGTGGCTGCGAAACGGTGGTATCCCACCAGCCAAGCCCGCACTGACCCCCGGGCTGACACCGGGATTGCAGACGGGGAAGGAAGCGGTACAGCCCCATCCCCCACAAGGGACACTCCACTAAGGCAACCAGCGGCCACCATCTTGGAGAGCTGAAGTATCCACCACCACACTCCGACAGATTGCAACAACAAAATAGGAGAAACCAAGACTAGCAGGAGAAACCAGGAGACTAGAGGCAAGGCCCTCGCGACTGGGCAGCTGTAAACTGCAGGCCCGCCGGCGACAGTTCACCCACTGCCCGCGTAACTGGGCGGTAGGAGAACGTCCACCCGCTGGCGACTGATCACCTGCCCGCGGCCTGTGATACTGGGTGGCTGGAGACTGCCCGCCTGCCGTGACCGGGAGCTGAAACCAAACAGAGACAGTCCAGTCACACCCCCCCATTAGGGCACCCCGGCAAGGAGACTGGGGCCCGTCATAGCAGAGTAGTGTCGTCACTGGAGCTCGGACGTCGGAATTCCTTCCCAGCGGAATCCACGTTAGCAGGCATAGTTTAACAACACAAAGGAGAGACATCAGAGTAATACAGAAACAAAACAAATCTATAGAAGAGAGCAGAAACACGACAATCAAAAAGAGCTGGAAAGTAACGTGGACAACATGAGAAAACAAGGGAAAAAAGGATTACAAACAATGCAAGACAACTCAATTCTACAGGAGGACATAGAAACATCAGAAACAGGGATAGGGAAAGAACTCAAGGCATACCTAACTCGAATGGAAAGGAATATTAGAGAAGACATGAGACAGCAAGTCCAAGAAATAAAAGTATATTTTGAAAATGAATTAAACAAACAAATTCAAATGGCAAAGAACGAGCTCTACCAGGAGGTAGAGATCTTAAAAAAAATCAAACAATAATCCTAGAATTGCAGGAAACTATAAACCAAATTAAAAACTCAAACGAGAATATTACAAATAGACTTGATCAAGTAGAAGACAGAACATCAGATAATGAAGACAAGGTTTATCAACTTGAAAAGAATATAGTCAACACAGAAAAGATGCTTAAATCCCACGAGCAATCTATTCAAGAGATATGGGATGTCATAAAAAAACCAAATCTGAGAGTCATAGGGATAGAAGAAGGCACAGAGATTCAAACCAAAGGAATGGACAGCATATTAAATGAAATAACTCTAGAAAACTTCCCAGAGATGAAAGATGGAATGGATTGCCAAATCCTGGAAGCCTACAGGACCCCAAACATTCAAAACCATAATAGACCAACCCCAAGACATATAATTATGAAGATAGCCAACATACAGAACAAGGAGAGAATACTAAAAGCTACGAGAGAAAAGAGGCAGATTACATTCAGGGGTAAACCAATTAGGTTAACGACCGATTTCTCATCACAAACTTTGAAAGCAAGAAGATCCTGGAATAATGTATTTCAAACGCTGAAAAATAATGGATTCCAACCAAGAATACTATATCCAGCAAAAATGAGCTTCAAATTTGACAATGAAATTAAAATCTTTCACGATAAACAAAAGCTAAAAGAATTTGCAGCAAGAAAACCAGCTCTGCAAAGCATTTTGAACAAAACACTACAAGAAGAGGAATTGAAAAATAGTGCCCAAAACTAACAGCAGGAGGTATCTCAGTAAAGGGGGAGGAAAATAACCAAAAAGCAAAACTAGCCAAACTAAAATAAATAAATAAAGAAGCATGACTGGAAGTACAAATCATATCTCAATTGTAACCTTAAATGTTAAT
Source organism: Spermophilus citellus (assembly GCF_964194105.1). Taxonomy (NCBI): domain Eukaryota; kingdom Metazoa; phylum Chordata; class Mammalia; order Rodentia; family Sciuridae; genus Spermophilus; species Spermophilus citellus. The sequence goes on from NC_138197.1 coordinate 59,221,111, forward strand.
GGCCTAAACTCACCAATCAAGAGACATAGGCTAGTAACCTGGATCAAAAAAACAAATCCAACAATATGCTGCCTTCAGGAGACTCATATGATAGGAAAAGACATACACAGGCTGAAGGTAAAAGGGTGGGAAAAATCATACCACTCACATGGCCCTCGGAAGCAAGCAGGAGTGGCCATACTCATATTGAATAAAATCAACTTCAAACCTAAGTTAATCAAGAAGGATAAAGAAGGTCACTATATACTGTTAAAAGGAACCATCCACCAACAAGACATAACAATCATCAATTTGTATGCACCAAACAATGGAGCTGCAACGTTCATAAAACAAACTCTCCTCAAGTTCAAGAGTCAAATAGACCACAACACAATAATTATGGGTGACTTCAACACACCGCTCTCGCCATTAGACAGATCCTCTAGACAAAAGCTGAATAAAGAAACTATAGAACTCAACAGCACAATCAATAACCTAGACTTAACCGGCATATATAGAATATATCAACCATCATCAAGTGGATACACGTTCTTCTCAGCAGCACATGGATCCTACTCAAAGATAGACCATATATTATGCCATAAGACAACTCTTAGTAAATATAAAGGCGTGGAGATAATACCATGCACCATATCTGACCATAATGGAATTAAATTGGAAATCAATGATAAAAGAAGGAAGGAAAAATCCTACATCACATGGAAAATGAACAATATGTTATTGAATGATCAATGGGTTATAGAAGACATAAAGGAGGAGATGAAAAAATTCTTAGAATCAAATGATAACACAGACACAACATACCGGAATCTATGGGACACAATGAAAGCAGTTTTAAGAGGGAAATTCATTTCTTGGAGTTCTTACCTCAAAAAAAGAAAAAACCAACAAATAAATGAACTCACGCAACACCTCAAAAACCTAGAAAAGGAAGAGCAAAACAACAGCAAATGTAGTAGAAGACAAGAAATAATTAAAATTAGAGCAGAAATCAACAAAATTGAAACAAAATAAACCATTGAAAAAATTGATAAAACTAAAAGTTGGTTCTTTGAAAAAATAAATAAGATAGACAAGCCCTTAGCCATGCTAATGAAAAGAAGAAGAGAGAGAACTCAAATTACTAACATACGGGATGAAAAAGGCAATATCACAACAGACACTACAGAAATACAGAAGATAATTAGAAAGTATTTTGAAACCCTATATTCCAATAAAATAGAAGATAATGAAGATATCGATAAATTTCTTAAGGCATATGATTTGCCCAGATTGAGACAGGAAGACACACACAATTTAAACAGACCAATAACAAAAGAAGAAATAGAAGAAGCCATCAAAAGACTACCAACCAAGAAAAGCCCTGGACCGGATGGGTATACAGCGGAGTTCTACAAAACATTCAAAGAAGAACTAATACCAATACTTTTCAAGCTATTTCAAGAAATAGAAAAAGAAGGAGCTCTTCCAAATTCATTCTATGAGGCCAACATCACTTTGATCCCAAAACCAGACAAAGATACTTCAAAGAAAGAAAACTACAGACCAATATCTCTAATGAACTTGGATGTAAAAATTCTCAATAAAATTCTGGCGAATCGAATACAAAAACATATCAGAAAACTTGTGCACCATGATCAAGTAGAATTCATTCCTGGGATGCAAGGATGGTTCAATATACGGAAATCAATAAATGCTATTCACCACATCAATAGACTTAAAGACAAGAACCACATGATCATCTCGATGGATGCAGAAAAAGCATTTGACAAAGTACAGCATCCCTTTATGTTCAAAACACTAGAAAAACTAGGGATAACAGGAACTTACCTCAACATTGTAAAAGCTATATATGCTAAACCTCAGGCTAGCATCATCCTAAAAGGAGAAAAACTGAAGGCATTTCCTCTAAAATCTGGAACAAGACAGGGATGCCCTCTATCACCACTTCTATTCAATTTAGTTCTCGAAGTACTAGCCAGAGCAATTAGACAGACAAAAGAAATTAAAGGCATAAAAATAGGAAAAGAAGAAATTAAACTATCGCTATTTGCGGATGACATGATAATATACTTAACAGACCCAAAAGAGTCTACAAATAAGCTGCTAGAGTTAATAAATGAATTCAGCAAAGTGGCAGGTTATAAAATCAACACGCATAAATCAAAGGCATTCTTGTATATCAGCAACAAAACCTCTGAAATGGAAATAAGGAAAACCACTCCATTCACAATATCCTCAAAGAAAATAAGATACTTGGGAATCAACCTAACAAAAGAGGTGAAAGATTTATACAATGAAAACTACAGAACCCTAAAGAGAGAGATAGAAGAAGATCTCAGAAGATGGAAAAATGTACCCTGTTCATGGATAGGCAGAACTAACATCATCAAAATGGCGATATTACCAAAAGTTCTCTACAGGTTTAATGCGATGCCAATCAAAATCCCAACGGCATTTCTTGTAGAAATAGACAAAGCAATCGTGAAATTCATATGGAAAAACAAAAGACCCAGAATAGCAAAAGCAATTCTAAGCAGGAAGTGTGAATCTGGAGGTATAGCAATACCAGAGGTCAAACTGTACTACAAAGCAATAGTAACAAAAACAGCATGGTACTGGTACCAAAACAGGCAGGTGGACCAATGGTACAGAATAGAAGACACAGAGACTAATCCACAAAGTTACAACTATCTTATATTTGATAAAGGGGCTAAAAGCATGCAATGGAGGAAGGATAGCATCTTCAACAAATGGTGCTGGGAAAATTGGAAATCCATATGCAACAAAATGAAATTGAATCCCTTTCTCTCACCATCCACAAAAATTAACTCCAAATGGATCAGGGAGCTAGATATGAAATCAGAGACACTGCGTCTGATAGAAGAAAAAGTTGGCTCCGATCTACATATTGTGGGGTCGGGCTCCAAATTCCTTAATAGGACACCCATAGCCCAAGAGTTAACAACAAGAATAAACAAATGGGACTTACTTAAACTAAAAAGTTTTTTCTCAGCAAGAGAAACAATAAAAGAGGTAAATAGAGAGCCTACATCCTGGGAACAAATTTTTACCCCCCACACCTCCGATAGAGCCCTAATATCCAGAATGTACAAAGAACTCAAAAAATTAAACAATAAGATAACAAATAACCCAATTAACAAATGGGCCAAGGACCTGAACAGACACTTCTCAGAGGAGGACATACAATCAATCAACAAGTACATGAAAAAATGCTCACCATCTCTAGCAATCAGAGAAATGCAAATCAAAACCACCCTAAGATACCATCTCACTCCAGTAAGATTGGCAGCCATTATGAAGTCAAACAACAATAAGTGTTGGCGGGGATGTGGGGAAAAGGGTACACTTGTACACTGCTGGTGGGGCTGCAAAATGGTGAGGCCAATTTGGAAAGCAGTATGGAGATTCCTGGGAAAGCTGGGAATGGATCCACCATTTGACCCAGCTATCGCACTTCTCGGACTATTCCCTGAGGACCTTAAAAAAGCGCTCTATAGGGATACGGCTGCATCAATGATTATAGTGGCACAATTCACAATAGCTAGACTGTGGAACCAATCTAGATGCCCCTCAATAGATGAATGGATAAAAAAAATGTGGCATCTATACACAATGGAGTATTATGCAGCACTAAGAAATGACAAAATCATAGAATTTGCAGGGAAATGGATGGCATTAGAGCAGATTATGCTAAGCGAAGCTAGCCAAGCCCTAAAAAACAAATGCCAAATGTCTGCTTTGATATAAAGAGAACAAATAAGAACAGAACAGGAAGGAAGAGCATGAGGAAAAGACTACAGTAAACAAAGACTAATGGGGGGAGAGAAACGGAGAGAGAAGGGAAAGCACATGGAAATAGTAGGAAACCTTCAATGATACATAGAATTATAAGAGGTTATGAGGGGCAAGGGGGAGGGAAAAAAAGGGAGAGAATTGAACAACAGTGGGGGAGGTAGAGAGGGAAGATGGGAGGGGAGGGGAGGGGAGGGGGGATAGTAGGGGATAGGAAAGGTAGCAGAATACAACAGTCACTAATATGGCATTATGTAAAAATGTGAATATGTAACAGATGTGATTCTGCAATCTGTATTTGGGGTGAAAATGGGAGTCCAAAACACAATTTGAGTCAAATGTATGAAAGATGATATATCATGAGCTATGTAATGCTTTAAATAATCAATAAAAAAAGAAAAAAAATGAGAAGATGGGTCAGGTGATTGGAGGAAATAGAAAACAAAGAGAGAAGTTTTGAGGAGAGAAGATCAAAAAGGAAGAGGAAAATTGAAATGAAGGGAGAAGTCATCTGTTAAAAATGAGAAGGATCACGGAAATAGAGCCCTGAAGACAACAAAAAGGAGGCAGTTCTATTAAAAAAAAAAAAGCAAAATTGATAAGGGAATTGGCTGAAATTTCCATGCATTCCCAAGTCTCGTGATAAAATTCTCCTTTCATTAAATGATTCACCATGTATCTATTAGTCCCCTACTAAGTTAATCCATATAAAAACAGTTTATAGGGCAAGTCTCTTCCTTAAAGAAACATGGAATTTAATGGAGCCTAAAAAATAGAAAATAGTTTCATAAAGTTCTAACACGAGGCTGAGGGGGAGTAGGAAGTTGTGCCTGGCCCAACCTGTGAGTGAGAAGACTTTGACATAGTTTTTGTGAGGTTTGTGTTCTGAGGTTAAGCAAACTGATCCGGGTAGTGGAGATTTTTACCTGTTTTATAACTTTTAAAGACTTGCTGAGTAATGTGAACTTTCCTTTGATAAACACAACAATGACAAGAAGCAAAAGTCCCCTGCAAAGATGGTTTTCTGTGGCAGCATCTTTTAGTTATAGAATTGTGGCTTTTTTTTCCCTTTATCTACCTCAATCCATATAGAGCAACTGTTCTCTAGAGCACAGCTTCTATTTATAAATTAGTGCTTGGTATTCTTGGGGAATACACACGGTCACTTTCTACTCACTTGAATAACTATATGGGTAATACACAATGACAGTCACTTCAAATATTAATTTGCATTGTTGCTTCAGATGTGGTGGGGTTGGATTAAAATTTTCTTTTCAGATGTGTTTTTATACTTAATCCTGAGTGTGAATACATCATGTTAAGTTCAAGAAAATCACAGAGTAAAATCTGTGAAAATCACTGTAAAATCACTGTGAAAATCTTTGAAGAGAAGTGAATGCTCAACTATTATTTTATTCTTCCAGCTTTTAAATTATTCCAGGACAGAGTCATCCAACTCAGACGAAACCTAAGTTTGGCAATCTTTGAAAAAAAATTCTGGAGCAAAGACAGTGGCTAAATGTTTCAATTTCAATGAACTTATCTTCAATAAATTTTTAAAAAGTATTTTAAAGAGTAGAGAGTGCTAGATTTTTATAAAGTAATAATTAAGTGAAATAAATACTCACTGTCAAAAAAGAAAAATGTCAACCAAGTCCCTAATCAGAATACCACAAGTCCTTTCACGTGTTAACAATGTTGAAAGACCTTTGCTAGACTAGCTACAGTGCACCTAATGGAATTTGAGGATCACCTGTGCCTATATGAGTATAAAGTATCCAACACTTTATAGAATATACCTATGTCAGATTCAAGTCAAGAGAGATCAATAAGTTTTATTACAAAGGCTATTGTGAGCCTGAGCCAAGAAATAGATCAGTCTTACCAAGGTTGGTAGAAGAACATGGGCATTTCTTTTGACAGCAATTAGCAGAATAGAATTAGTCAGCACCAGTGGACTCATAGATAAAAGCCAAGGAAGCTATTCTCTTAGCACATTCTACGGCAATTACCTTTCCGGCTCATGCCAGCTTTTCTTTGAGTTTGGAGAAAGCAAAATTTAAAGTCCAATGCCAATTCAAGAGTAAAGGTGTGAACTTTCCGACATAACTTTAAAATCCCCCTATATATAAAATCACTTTTCAGTGAAGAATTTATACTTGTGAATCCATTAGCTAGTTATATGGCATTGGCATCAGATACTTGATAAGTAGGTTGCCCTGGAAATTTCTTAAGACTGGAAATATCCTTTTAACCAGGTGAAGAAAAGATAGAATCTTACCATGGTTTGTTTGATTCTTGTATTTTTAATACTAAATAAAAGAAACAAAAATGAGTTTACAAGAAAATTCTTATTTTCTGCAAAATGAATACATTAATTAAATGAATTTTAAGTTCAATTTTATAACAATGCACTAAGAATTTATCACTTATGCAAAAGCAAAAAACACCATGAAGCAAAAATAATCAAACAGAAAACTAAATGGAGTTTAAGTTAAGTTATGCTTCAGTAACAAATGGATCAAAAAACAAAAGTTGATTTCTCATTCACATGACACCGTCAGCATAAACTTTGTTCCATTTTCTCTCCATCCTGAATCATACTTATTTTTATTACAAATACATTTTCTGTGGGTAGTCTTCCTGGGTTTAAATCCCAGCTGTACCATTTACTATTGATACTGATATCTGTATCTATGTAGATATACTAATAATATCTCTATATCTACATGTACATAGTTAGTATATCTTTATAGATATACATTATACTGTCAAAATTAACTTTATTCATTTTGACAAGAGTTGGAGGAAAGGGAGTGTAGAAATGGAAAAAAAAATGGCTGTATGTTGAGAAGTAATTATTTTACAGGAACTCACAACATAAAAACTGTGTGATTGTTATATGGAAAATAATGCTGAGCAGATAATAATCACTGCTATAATAATGGCATATGTGAAGAAGCTGAAATTCATAAAAGACCTGAAGGGAATATTGACTCTTCAATAATTCGAAAAAGAACAATAAAAATGGAGGCCATATCTTTATTCACAAATCATCATGAACCTAATGTCCTTAGGATTATGGGAAGCACTGAAGGTTTTTAAGTGACAAAATGACATAAAATAATGACTAGTAAGCTAGTTCTTGCAGTAAGATATAGGTTTATTATAGTGGCGAGACACAACCAAGAAATGAAAAATAGTGTAGGGTTCCTTAGAGGAAGCTCAGGCAAAAATGTATGGCAATAAGTAACCTGACTAGAGATATCTAATTTTATCTAAAGAGGATAAAAGTAGGCAGACTCCATAACTTAATGCATGTGGGTTTTGAGGAAGAAAAAGGAAAGAAATAGTGGTCCTCAAATAGCTACACCCTGGAATTGACCAAGATGGTCTTAATGTTCTCTTCAGCTTGACTTAACTTTAGACAGGTTTCTTCCTGAAGTTAGCCCCTGACCTCCCTATTCTTAGAACATTTGCTTTAGAAAACTTGCAATTGCAAATTATTTCCATCCATTTGAGATATCAATCTTCAACAAGCCAGTAAACAAAAACAAAAGCCAGATCTTTGAGGGAAGACTGAGCTGTTTAATCAACCAAACTTGAAATCTGCCTTCTGTCTGGATTGCTTTCTAATGAAATAATAAATTTCCTCATTGTTTTAAGTCAGTTAAATTTCTACTTTTGAAGCTGAACCTAACCTAACTAAAGAAATAGTTTAACCTAAATTAGAGAAGTAAAAGTGATTCTTCCTAACAACCTTTTGTTTTAGCAAAGTAACTAAATGAAATGCCTTAAGTCACTTGTGGAAAAACTATATAAAGGCATAGGGAGGAACCTCAGTACAAGAATGTGTTGAGTTTTATCCATGAAGAATATTATTTTATTTTTCAATAAAAGGTATTTTCACTTGCTCAGGGAAAGAATATGGAATCATAGGAAGCTGTATTTCCCTTTATAATTTTATTAACTTGAAATTTTAATTCCTAAGATTAATGAGGGATGATACCAACTTGAAAATCTATGACCCTCTGATATTAAAAATGAAAATGATATGAATTTCCTCTAGGAAATCCTTAAAACCGGATAGATTTTGTAATTCTCTTTGTAATTCATGACTCATTTATAAATTCTTTCAGCAAATATTTGCTGAGTACTCAAAAGCAGAGGCTCATTTGATGGATTAAATGGCAGGGTGAAAGTCAATATATGCTTCTCATCAATTTCACTGCTATTATTTCATTAATCCGTCATGAATATATTAAAAAAATATATATTCATCTCCTGTTATGTAGCTGAGGTATTTGATTGTGAATGACAAGAAGAGAACAGGAAGGAGAGGTCAAGGAAAAACTCACCTATGCACAAATTTGGCATTAGTATGTTAATTCGGTTAGATGAGCTATTGCATATAAGCCCTTCAGCATAGGAGTTTAATGAAAAATTGTTGTTATTAAAAATGTCCACCATTTTTAATGTGTCCTTGTAATTTTATCTAAAGAGGATAAAAGTAGGCAGACTCCATAACTTAATGCATGTGGGTTTTGAGGAAGAGAAAGGAAAGGAATAGTGGTCCTCAAATAGCTACACCCTGGAATTGACCAAGATGGTCTTAATGTTCCCTTCAGCGTGACTTAACTTTAGACAGATTTCTTCCTGAAGTTAGCCCCTGTTATGTATGTGACAAGAAATGTCACAATTACTCTAGATTTCTGGCAAATGTTCTAGGGAATGTAGGCACATTTTAAATTTGTTAGAAAGGTATTCATTCTTTTCAACAAGTCAAAAATTAGAGTCTACTATTTCAAAGAATTGTCATGGCATGATTAAATCACACAACATGGTGCAAAAAAAAAAGTGTTATTAGACCAGATTTGTTGTTAGACTAGGGTTAGTCCTAGCTCTGTGACTTTGGGACCTTAGGCAAGCCACCTGATCATTCTGAAACTGAGCTTACCTATCTTTTAGAAGTAGAGGAATAAGCATTTCATTGTATTCTTGTGAGATGATATAATTAAAGGTTCTATGTAAGCTGAAAAGCACCATACATAAGTAATGTGCTATTTAGTTTATAACTTTTTACCTTGTATGATTTATTTAATAGGAATTTGAAGTACAAATATGAAATTGGTTTAGCTTTTTCCAAATCTTGTTTCAATTCTACTGCGTTAAAAGCATAGACATCTTGAGTAAAGTTGAAACTTTCCAGTTTCTTTCCGTTATCACAATGTACAAGCCTTCTTTTTAACTGGTAGCAATTCTTCCATAGTCTCTAGTTGAGAGATATGACACTGGCTACTCACCTGGAGATCAGGCATGTGGAGGTATTCTCCCCAACTCTTTTCCCAAGGCTTAGCTTTTTTAATGAATGAAACTAGAACTGGGAAAGAGACATTTCTGATGTGAGCTAGTCCTGTGTTATGGTTGGGAGATGACTTTGGTCCTCTCTAGTTCACTCCACCTGTGTGTGGTGCTAGTGACCATTGGGTGGTTAGGTGTCTGGTTGGTTAAGGCAGTCTTCAATTTGACCTGGCACTCTTGATGGATAAAGAAGCTCTCAGACAAGCATGGTAGACTTTAATCTTGGTAGTACCACAAAATCGTTTTCTTAGCAGGGGATGTCTTTTCACATGAACTGTCACTATCATCCACCTTGGCAGTTTTATGGGATATTTCTTTCTGTGATACCCTTTCTCTTGCATGCAAAAGCAGAAGAATGAAAGATACAGCTATAGATAATTGAGAAAGAGAGACAGACAGGCTTGCTAGAGTCCACAATCATGTGAGTCAATTCTTTTAACACCTCTGTTGGAAGATTGAGCAGCTAAATCAACCAAGCTTAAAGTCTTCCTTCCTTCTGGATTTCCTCTTCATGAAATGACAGATTTCCTCATTGTTTAAGCCAGAGTTGAATTTCTAGTCCCCGAACTAAAACGTGATTTAAATCTCTGATTAAAAAGAACAAATCAGGGGCTGGGGTTATGGCTCAGTGGTAGAGTGCTTGCCCAGCACGTGTGAGGCACTGGTTATGATCCCTGGCACACATAAAAATAAACCAATACAATAAAGGTATAGGAAGAAAGAAAGAAAGAAAGAAAGAAAGAAAGAAAGAAAGAAAGAAAGAAAGAAAGAAAGAGTCAACTGACATGAGTGTGGGTTCCATCAAGTCCAAAACCTGAAGCTAAGGCTGGAAGGAAGGTTGGAAATTCAGGTTAGAGTTGATATAGGAGTCTACACTTCAGTATGTGTTGGACAGCATGCAAAAAAACTTGGGCAGCATTTCCCTGTTTTAGACTTGAGGAAAAATTCCTTGTCCAGAAGACCCCAGGTTTTGTTCTCAAGATCTTTAATAGATTATAAGAGACTCACTTGCATTATGGAGGGTATTCTGCTTTAATTCAAGTAAATGGATTTTTTTAAAAAAATCACATCTACAAAATACCTTCAGAGCACATGTAGACTGTGTCTGACCAAACTATAGGCACCATAGCCTAGCCAAGTTGATGCATGAAATGAACAGTTACAAGTACCTTATAATTTACTACATGTTCCTAGTTACTTAATTTTGTATTTAAAACAACCAGTTATGGTTATCTAGTTTTCATAATAATCTTAAGAAACAGAAATTCTTTGTATAGGTGAGAAACTTTGAAAAGAAATTAGGTGCCTGAAATCACAAGGCAAATATCATGACAAGGTTATACTTCACCCCAGATCCTTTGATAACAAAGTCCATACTAACTCCCCTATCATTAGTACTTGTCAATAAATATTTGATGATTATGTCACTAAGCATAATTTAAAAAGTGGTTAAATTAGTAGAAAACCTACAAACCTCACCAAGGGGTTAAGGAAGAGAAGGATATTTTATTGGCTAAGGGGAATACCTGGATGTAACTTAAATTACTAATGATAAATTTTAAAGAATTTTAACAGTCTTATATAGAATTCTGAAAATTGAAAAAATCTGTTTCTAATTTTCTGCAAATGTCTTGGTTATTTTGTGAATATCTGTCTCCTTTGAGCTCTAAGTTTAGTATGCATTTGTCAACAAAAGAGAGCATGCTTTCCTAAAAGATGCTTCTTGTGGCATCATCTCCCAGTGCATGCAAAGTCTAAACCTTAACAACTACTTTGGCTGTTCCCCTAGGGAAGTAATTAATTGAAATTAACTTTGGTTTTTTTTTTCCCCTTACCAAGCACTTTTTATTTAAAAGTATCAAATATTCAATAGTTTTTAACTTTTTCTTTATTTTAGATTAATACTTGTCCCCAGATTTACCTCATTCATTGTTATTATTGTTTGCTATTTTTAAAAGTTTTAATTTCGCTGCTCTTTCTGCTCTGAGCTTGTCAGGCAGAAAGGTAACTCTAATGGCTGGCCTATTAATTTAAATGGCAGCAAAGCAGAAGAACCAAATCGGGTTTCAGCTGGCAATGATGACTAATGCATGTCCCCATTATTTCTGCACTAGAATAAGAAAGCATGGACTGGGAAAGCTGCAATTGTGGGGATTGTCTCAGTATTCCAAACCCAGAAACAAATCGCCCGCCAGGCAAATGTCAACCTCAGCTGTACCTAAATCCCTGTTCATTTTAAGGAGAGAGCACAGAAAACCACCCTGGTTGCTCATGTGTAAAAGGAAGACACCACGGTTAGACGTTTCGGGTGACTGTTTGAGTGCCTTCTCAAATACATATCTTGACAGTCCTGGTTAAACAAAAACACCCCCCCCCCAAAAAAAACAAAAACAAAAACAAAAACAAAACCCAAAAAACAAACAAAACAAAACAACAATGCTTAAGTCTAATAAGGACTAACATTCATCCGTGGTCCAAACACTGTCATGGGATAACTTTACCCTCTGCATTGAGTTCTTGTTGTGTAGTCTGAGCCCCTTCTTAACTTGCCCAAGAGACATTCTTAACAAAAACCCAGGTGATTTTGTCTACTAGCTGGTTTTTGTTCACTCTGCTTCATATAGAAAATAGGATTCTTTGATTTTAAAATAAAAGGTATAGAAATAAAATGCTTAAGGTACCAAACGAACTTAAAAGCTAACACGTCTCTCAAGTTCTTTATTAAACTGGAATTTTTTAATGTTATCTTTTAAAAACAATTGGAGTCCATAGACATCTGCATTAAAAGAACGTGTTACCAGGGGACACCATGGCAACGTTTGATTAAAATATAGGTCCTTGTTGTGTGATTCTGTACCTATCAATTGAGATATTATAAAAGATCCCATTGTCCCCCTAGAATTCTGTGATGTTAAGGTGTAATATTTAAATTTGCACACCATATGACAAATTCTCCACAAAAATTTTGAACATTTTTTGATATTGTTCAGATGATTGGGTTTTTCATTAATTTATAAATTATTTGTTGAACAGCAGAGATATTATAGCTGGAATTATATGTAATGTTAATCTATCTACTCCATAAAGAAAGTCCTGGGAGGTGTTTGAAGATTTTGGCATGATACAGTTCTAGTATTAGGTCCCAACTTTCTCATTCATCAGCTGTGGGATATTTAACACAAAGTTAATGCAGTTGAGATCTTTAGTTTTATAATTTTTAAAAGTGATAATTAACCATCATCATGGGATGGCAATGATTATTATGTGAAACCTTGAATCTAAAGTATAAACAGTAAGAATATATCTGCTGTAAATCATCTCTTTTCTTTATCCCTGACATCTACAAGTCCTTCCATGACTATTTCTATAAAGACCGGAGTTTACCTTATTATGGGTATGCAATTTAACCTTCATAACAATCTTGAACTCATGCAAACTAAACTGTTGACCAGCCCTGGCATTCCCTGAGTCTAAACCAACATTACAATAGATAGTTCTTGAGTAGAGGCCTGGAGAGCTGGATAAAACCATCAACAAAACCGAAGAGTTGAACTGAGAAATGAAAACATATGTCCACACATGAAAACATATGTACACACATAAATTAGCTGAGAAATGAAAAAATATGTCCACACATAAATTAGCATAAATGCTTATGCACTGTGAATGTTTAAACAAAAGGTGGTCTAACTCAAAAATGGAATGAACATGAAATCAAAACTTTTTAAAAAACTGATACATGTTACAACATGGATAACCTTTGAAGATATTTTATTAAGCAAAATAAGCCACACCGAGAGAGAGAGAGAGAGAGAGAGAGAGAGAGAGATATTACATTGAATTCCATTTATATGAAATATCCAGAAAAGGCAAATATCCATACTCATAAAGCAGATCAAAAGTTACAAGTGCCTTAGTGGTAGAAGAGGAAGGAGAACAATTTGACTACAAATGGCTCATAAAGATCTTTTCAGAATGATGCAAAATTCTAAGACAGGATTGTGATGATGGTTGAGCAACTTTTTAAAGCAACTAAAATCTACCACAAATAGTTGAGAAATTTTATAGTATATATATTAAAACTTAATAAAGCTATTAAAAATTGCATATGTGTAGACTCAGGAATTTTATCACATTTTTACAAGTGATAAAATTATCCACATTTATACAAATTAGTATATTTATTTCAACATTTTTTAATATAAAAAATATTTGAAGTCATCTAAATATTCATCACACACATTAATCTATGAACCATTTAATTGATGAACCATTAATTAATCAACTTAGTTTCATTTAAATATTATGGGAAACTACATACCTATTTAAAATAATGAGGTATTGAAATGGAAACTGTTACAAGATAATTGCTTTCACAAGAAAGCAAAACAGAGAAGGTGCTGTGAATGATGTAGAAAAATAGAGAGTTCACACACACACACACACCCACACACACACACACACACGTACACACACACACACATCAGTATCCTGGTGTACATGTTAGATATTATTAAGGTATCTCTAGAATAATGCATATGAAGCCAAAAGTAGTACTTTTTCATGGAAAGGAAATTGGCTTATGGGTTATCAAAGATTTTTATTTCCAATGTATGTTGCTTAAGTACAGGGATATGTTCTGAGAAATGCATTGGTAGGGGATTTTATCATTCTGTGAATATCATGGAATGTACTTATGGAAACTAAAACACCTATAATGTAACTAGGAAATATAATCTTATAAGACCATTGTTGTATATGTGGCTGGTCATTTATCAAAATATTATTATGTGGCACATGACTGTATATCCTTCTATATCTTTTGATTTTATATAATATACTTTTATTATATTATTCTACTCAATAGTAAATTTGAAGTTTAAAAGAAGCATCAGCTTCTTCATCTAGATGTATGAATTGTGTTATGAAAGATCAATATACCTGCTGAAAACAGCTAGAAAAACTGAATATGCTATAAAAGTTATATTTTTTTAAAGTGCCAGAGAGCTGTGGCAAAGATGGATGGGCCAAAATCCCAGAGAAGACAGCCTTAGGCTGAGCTGAAAATTCAGGGTAGCTCTTTATTCCTGAGGATTTTTGCCAATTCCCAGTGTTGGCTTAGAAGTGACCCAGGCAGAAGGAAGCTTTGGGGGAAAAGAGAAATGAATAAAACTTTAAGCGATTAAACATGACTAGAATGAGAAAAAGCAGAGTTGCACAGTTTCAAACACATTAGTTTCTCCCTAATAATTTTGCTGAGTTCTGAGGTTTTGCAAAGGATAAAGAGCTTGGCCACAATCTGAAAGAAACAATAAAACCTCATACCATGTTAACAACAAAAAACATGCAGGGGAAGACAGTCTGAAAACAACTTGGGAAAGCCATGGAAACTTATCATAATGCTTCCCAAAGAGTGTTTACAGACCAGAAGTATCAACATCACTAGGTAGGATATTAAAATTGGACTTGGGTGTGCCAACCTAGATCTATTGAATTAGAAATATTGAGAAACTCTAGGGTACAGGAGAGTCACCTGGCGGCCTTATTAGAATATAATTTGCTGAGCCCTAACCCCAGAGTTTCTGATTCAGTAGATGAGAATGCATTTCTAGCAAATCTCTAGGTGAGGTGGCTGCTAATCTAAGGATCACAGTTTGAGAACCTCTACCTTCTGTACCCCTGAAGTGGGATATCTCAATAATCCATCTAGAAGGAACTTATAGAAGAATTGCTACTAGACAAAATTGCTAAAACCCCTCCCCATGAACAAGGGGAATGGGCTGGATCAGACCCATCCAGGAAAGTGCTAGCCTAAGCCAGCCCTCTATACCAACTCTGCAGGAGCCCAGGCAGAGACAGAGTGAATGCCTACAATCCAGAATAGCAGAAATGGGAGCTCAGAGCATGCAGAAAGGCATGTTTGTACCAGGCAGTGGCGAGGAATGGCACATCATTCATGGCCACATCCAAAGGGAGTTTGGACACAAGTGGGACTCTGTCTCTGTTCCAGTCAGCAGAGGGAAATAGTGTCCATAGTTCACAACCCTAGGCACTGAAGTCAGAACCAGGAGAACTGGCTGAGTCTCTTTTACCTGCTAAGGTAGGGTAAAGAGACTATTATGGACAGTGCCCAAGATGATCAGTCAGGGGAGAAGCTGAGTTATTTCAATATACCTCTCTCACCACTAGATAAATCATCCAGACATAAACTAAGTAAAGTCTCTTTAGAACAAAAATATACTATTAATAAATGGACCTAACAGACACCTATAGAATATTTTATTCACAATTCACTTTCTTCTCAGAGACACATGAAATATTATTTAAAATATAGCATATTTGAGAGCAAAAAGCAAATCTCAGCAAATACAAAAAAAATGGAGATAATTCCTTACGTTCTAATCAGATCATAATGGAATGAAATTAGAAATCAACAACAAGATAAAAAACAGAAATGATTCTAACACCTGTATACCTCATTTAAAAGTATATTAATCAATATACTTTTAAATGAGGTATAAATTGCAGAAGAAATCAAAGGAGAAATAAAATTCTAAGAAACAAATGCAAATAAAGAAACAACATATCAAAATCTCTGGGATAGTATGCAGGCAGTTCTATGAAAAAAATTTATAACATGCAGTTCCTATGCTAAAGAAATAGAAAGATACTAAATATATAATCTAACATTACATCTCAAGGCCCTAGAAAAAGAAGAACAAACTAATACCAAAATTGGTAGAAAACAGGAAATAATTAAAATTAGAGTTAAAATTAATGAATTGAAAATAAAAAAGCAGTACAAAGGGTCATTGAGTTAGTTCTTTGAAAGGATAAATGAGACTGATAAAGTTCTAGCCAAAATAACCAAAGGAGAGAGAAGATCCAATTTAACAAAGTTAGTGATGAAAAAGGAGATATCACCACAAACACTACCATTAGAAACCAGTTTGAAAAGATCATTAGAAGATCATTAGAAACTAGCTTGAAAATTACACTCCAATAAGGTAGACAATCTCAAAGATAGTAACAAATTCCTACAGGTACATGAGTTACTCAAATGGAACCAGGAGGATAAGAAAACTTAAAGCAACCAATATCAAGTAGTGAAATTAAGCAACCATTAAAAACCTTCCAACAAAGACAAGCTCAGGACCAGATGGATTGTCAGTCAAGCTGTACCAAACCTTTAAAGAAGAAGTAATGCAAATCCCCCTCAAATGATTCCATAAAATTGAAAAAGAAAAAACACTGTCAAATTAATTCTATGAAGCTAGTGTTATACTGATACCAAAACCAGACAAAAACACATCAAAGAAAGAAAACTTCAGACTAATACCATTGATGAGCATAGATGTAAAAATTCTTAATAAAATATTGTCAAATTACATTCAAAATGCCTTAAGAAGATAATACAATATAATCAAGTCATTTTCATCCCAGGAATACAAAATGTTGGTTCAACAAATCTATAGATGTAATTCACCACATAGAGTTAAGGAAAAGAATTACATGATTATCTCAGCAGATACAGAAAAAGCATTTGACAAAGTCCAGCATCCAGTCATGCTTAAAACACTAGAAAAAAAAATAGATATAGAAGGTAATAAGCTCAACATTTTAAAAACTATACGTGACAAAGCCAAGGCCAATATTATATTGAATGGAGATAAACTGAAAGCATTTCCTCTAAAAACAGGAACAAGACAAGGATGTTCATTCTTTCAGTACTCCTATTCAACATTGTCCTTGAAACTCTAGCTAGTGCAACCAGGCAAGAAAAACTAATTAAAGGGACACAAAAGAGGAAGTCAAATTACCTCTGCTGATGGCATGATACTCTCTGTTTAAGACTCAAACAACTTCACCAGAAGACTTTTAGAGCTAATTTAAAAAAAATTCAATAAAGTAGATGATATAAGATGAACATACAGAAATAAATCACTTTTCCACACATCAATCATGAATTTGCTAATGTAAGGAAAAAATGTAAGTTCATAAATTGTTAGTGGGATTGCTAATTATAACAACCACTTGGGAAAGCAATGTGGATACTCCTCAAAAGACTAGGATTAGAAACACCATATGATCCAGTTATCCCAATCCTCAGTATATATCCAAAAAGGCCTAAAATCAAATTACTATAAGGATATAGCCCCTTCAATGTTTATAGCAATGCAATTCACAGTGGCCAAACTATGGAAACAATCTAGATGCTCATCAATAGATAAATGGATAAAGAAAATGTGGCATATATACACAATGGAATTTTATTCAGTTATAAGGAATAATGAAATTAAGACATTTGCTGGTAAATGGATGGAACTGGAGAACATTTTGCTAAGTGAAATAAGCCAAAGCCAGAAAGTCTAGGATTGAATGTTTTCTCTGATATGTAGAAGCTAAACCAAAATAAGGAAAAGAAAATGTGTGTGGGAATTCCAATAAAATAGAAAAACAACAACAACAACAGTGGATTAGAGAAAAGGGATTGAAGGGGAGGGAGATAGGATGGGAAACAGGAGAAATGGCAGAATGAGTTTGACCAAATTTTCTATATACATATATGAATATACGACAGTGAATTTCACATTTATGTATATACATAATGCACTAATATAAAAAAAATAAAAAGTAGAATAAAGATAACTAGAATAGAAGAAAGAGAACAGAAAGATGGAGAGAAAAGGGAAGAATTAAGATTAAATTGGAGCAAATTGTATTTCATGCTTGTATAATCATGTCAAAATTATGTGTAATTAAAACAAATTTTAAAACAGATACAGAAATAAGACACAAGACCTGATAAGAGGCTAACAATATTAATGATGTTGACGATGTTGACGTATCAACAGTAACTACAATCAGCAGAAAGTAGAATTACTTCTTTACTGTGCTTAAAAATATTATAATTTAGAAATTTATACACAGAGTGAAAGCATTCTAAAAAATGAAAATACAAGGACTTTGGGTCACTTTCCCCAACTTTGCCCTCTCAGCAGGAAGCAGGTTAGAGATGTCATCACCCATTTTCTATATAATGGGATATAGAAATTGACAGTAGGGAAATATAACAGTGGTTCACTTTAGGCTTTGAATATAGCCTTTGCTGAACTGCAATTTGTTTTTAAAAGTACATGTTTCTTTCTCTTTCTCCATCCCTTCTCCTCTCTAATTTCTCCCTCTCCCTAAACTTAATACCTGGTGGTGGGGGTGACAGGATTACTTTCCTATTTATGGCAGAGTTATCTGTCCTTGAGCACATATCCACTAGAGGATAAAGTAATTTAGGCTTGGGGATGGCACCCGAAGATCTCAGAAATGACTATCTCCCAAATTAACAATTGAATTACAACTCTAACAAAGAACATGTGAAATGTAGCCTTTAACCTCTTTAAAAACCCCTTGTTCCCCATGATGGGCAGAATCAAGCCTCTGGGACAGGAGTCCCCTGTGTTTCTCCTTTGCTAGCAAAGCAATAAAACTTTTTTCCTTCTTTCTCAAAAAAAAAAAAAAAAAAAAAAGTAAAAGAAAAAAGAAACAAAAGAAAGGCATTTTCACACAAAACAAATATCAACAAGAGTAGTCCAGATGTAAAATCAGCTTAAAATCAGTCTTGACTGAGATGTCACTGCACACCTATAAGAATGGATTAAATAAAATCTACAGAAAATTTTATGTGAAAATTCTATGTGTTCACACTGTTGATAGGAGTGTTTATTGGCAAAAAGAAAAACAAAAAAAAAAAAAAAACAAAATACAACCCTGTCTGGTCTGTCTGGAAGTTTCTATGAAAGTTGTATATTCAAACTCTATGAATAAACTATGACCTACACCATTTCTAGGGGTAGATCCAAAAGAAAAGATCATATCAGCACTATATACCTAAATTGGAAGCTACCTTGCTGTCCATAAACAGTAGAATGAAAAGTCAAAATATATATATAGAAACATTATAAACATTATATTTCTTATAGAAACATTAATAAACAAATTACAACTACATATAAGACAATGGATAGATCTCGAAAAGCAAGCCAGAAATAGGAGTCCATGTGGTATTATTGCATTTATACAATGTACAGATACTTTCCTATACTATTCTGGAGTCAGCAAGGGGATTACAGTTGGGGGTGGGTGGCAGGAAGCAGCTGTGGAGGATATGGTGATGATATTCTATTTCTTTTTTTTAACATTTTATTTATTTATTTTTTTAGGTGTAGATGGACACAACACAATGCCTTTATTTGTATGTGGTGCTGAGGATCAAACCCGGGTCCCTCCCATGCTAGGCAAGTGCTCCACCGCTGAGCCACAATCCCAGCCCAATATTCTATTTCTTGATCTGGGTGCTGGATACATGGATATGTTTAGCTCTTGAAAGTGTTTTGAGCTGCACAATAACATGAATTTTTCAAAATGTATATAATACTTCAAAATATTCAAGAAGTTAAAATTTGGTACAAAATACTAGCCTTTGGTATTAGCAAATAATTTATAAATAATCGAGAATTATACTCTATAGAAACTCTATAATGAAAACAGTACAATAGTAACAAAGCAGCAAAAATTGAAAAGGAGAAACTGAACTTCCTGATCGATTTTTAAAAAAATTTATCCCAGTAATTTTCAACATAAAATATATCAGAAATAATTGCAGCCTGCAAATTTCTTTGACTAGTTGTTAAGTCACCTTCATTGATATTACAGTATATGTTAACATAGCAATTGGGGAATGTGCTATATGTTGTGGCTGGAAACTGTAAAACTGAAGGATCTTTGTAGAGGAGAGATCTGAGAACAATAACTTCTTAAAGAATTGCAACACATCTGGATTCCACAAACGGTTAGAGTACACAATATGTTAGGTCCTTATATTAAGAAGAAAAAACACAATTTATTTTATTCAAAATAGTCAGGTGAAACTGCCAGCATTTTATTATTTGTGATCTAAACGAGGGAAAATTTTATAGTTCAACCTAATAATAGATGTACCCTGTATATTGATCCTGTATATGCTTTATAAGGGCTCAGTTTACCCATAGAAGTTCTCTAATTACAGTTGAGGTGAGAAAGATATGCAAAATATTTTTTCCAAACTGTGTTTATACAATCATATTATTTCTCCTTGAAAAAACAAAATGTTTATAAGAAAATGAGGAAGTTTCTCTTTCATAGAAGGGTGTAAGATTTAATCAAATCTTAGTTGAGCAATTTGGTTGCTTAGTTTTGTATGTTAGGGTAACAAAGCAATATAGCACTACCTCTTCTTATTTTCTCTAAAACCTATATAAATCATAATCCCAGACCCAGAAATGTCTTTTGTGCTTATTAAGAAAAATAAATTGAGACAACCCATATGTCAAGACAAATCTTCAGACTTCAGACTTGGACAGATCAAGATTGTAGCCAAGCAAGTGCAAGAGGGATTTCAATAATGTGGTGACTTATGTTCTTCCATACCTCATAGTCTTGTTGGAGGTGTAGAGATATTAATAATTAGTCACCATATTTACACCTGAGGAATCTCTATTTTTGCCATTGTAGGGTATAATAATGGTATAGATTTGAAATGAATAATGTCAGGTCATTTATTTCATCTTGAAGAGACCAAAATGTTTGAGCCACAGGAAAGTTATATCCTGCCAGTAATTCAGCTGATCTGTCACTGGAGCTGAACTTGTTATCCTGAGGGGAAGTTTGGCCCCTGGTTCTTCTGAATTACCTGGTCCATTAGTTTTTGTCAGTAAGGTTATCAGGTTTTTTTTAAGGTCTGGTTTTTGTGTCAAGGGATTCATGGGAATAGAATGGGGAAATCTTTTAGACGGTCCTGTGAAAGCCAGTATAGCTTAGGGGAAAATGCAAGCAACTCACTGGGCTTTTCAAATAGGTTTTCTCGATACAAATCTTATGTATTCAAGAGTTTACTGTTGCCAGTTTAAAGTTAGAGTCCATATCTTAGTTATATGAGCTAGAAGAACATAGTAAAATAAGGGATAAAAGGATAGCTTAAAATCCAATGGCAAAGACCACATGTGACGTGGAGATCATTGATAAGCAGCCAGTGATTAGAACGTGTCCTGCACAGCTGTACTCTCAGCACTGGGGTCCTCAGCAGGGGTATCCAGAATTACTTGAAACTGAGCTTCCTCATCAAATGACCACAGCAAGAAAATCATAGATGAAGAACACTTGGAGAAATGCCCCTGAACTCCATTTGAACAGTTAATACTTGATGGAGAGATTTAATCAATCTAAAGCAGATACAGCTGGGCTCTGCTGTCTCTCAGACAACCATTGTGTCCAAAAGATATGGTCCATGACTTCTTTGATCAACCACTAGATTGGTCTATCTTTATTTGTACTCCCCTAATGACAGTGTTTTATTAAGTGCTTATTATTTTGTAAATCGTTACAGATCCTGTTTACAATTTTAAGAAATGTTTCCTATAGAGGAAATATTTTCAGAAGTAGCATTTTTGGCCTTGTAATCTAAAAATACATATATCTCTACACCTTTTTCTAGGCATAACATCAAGTAACCAAATTCCTAGATAATAAACACATTTTACACGGTAAATAATCTATTTTCTTGGCTTTTTTTTTTTACCCCAAACTAAACTTGAACTTTCCCAGAGCAAAGAAAAGTTTATTTCTTCAGTAGAAGAAGAGAACTTGTGGTTAACATCCTCCTGACTATTCCTTATACACAAAGTTAGACTTGAGGCAGGAGAGAATATCATGTGAAGATAATAATTATATCTTTTATTTTTTAATTTAGTGTAATAGTGGGGGTTTTTTTGCTTTTATTTCTGAGTGCTTGACTAGTAGCTGTTGAAGAGACAAACTAACCAAATGGGAAAATGGGCCTGAGGACAAGTAGCCAGTCTACTCCTGTCTACAAATCAATTTATAAAAGTGCTGCTCTTTCTGGGCACGGTGGCCACATGGCTATAATTCCAGCAATTTGGGAGGCTGAGGCAGGAGGATTGTGAGTTAAAAGCCAATAAGACCCCTAAATCACAAGTAGTAAAGTCAAGAATCATTAAATGGGATGGTATCAAACTGAAAAGCTTCTTCACAGCAAAGAAAACAATTAAGAATGTGAACAGAGAGGCTGGGACTATAGCTCAGTGGAAGCTTGCTTGCCTGCCATGTGTGAGACACTGGGTTTGATTCTCAGCACTTCATATAAATAAATAAAATAAAGGTCCATCAACAACTAAAAAAAAATTAATTTTAAAAATAGGGCTGAGGTTGTGGCTCAGTAGTAGAGTGCTCACCTAGCATATGTGAGACACATACATGTTCAATCCTCAGAACCACATAAAAATAAATAAACAAAAATAATAGCAGATGGAGTAAAAAAGAAAAACAAAAGGAAGGTGAACAGAGAACATACAGGATGGGAGAAAATATTTACCACCTGTACCTCAGATAAGGCATTAATTTACAGAATATACAAAGAAACTCAAAAAACTTAACACCAGAAAAATAAATAACCCAAGCAATAAGTGGGCAAATAAACTGAACAAACACTTCACAGAAGAAGAAATATGAATGGTCAAAACATGTGAAAAAATGTTAAACATCTCTAGCAATTAGAGAAATGCAAATTAAAACTACACTGAGATTCCACCTTACTCCAGTCAGAATGGCAGTTACAAAGAACGAAAGTAGCCGGGTGTGGTGGCACACACCTGTAATCCCAGTGGCTCAGGAGGCTGAAGCAGAAGAACCTTGAGTTTAAACCCAACCTCAGCAAAAGTGAGGCACTAAGCAACTCAGTAAGACCCTATCTCTAAATAAAATACAAAATAGGGCTGTGGATGTGGCTCAGTGGCCAAGTGCCCCTGAGTTCAATCCTCAGTTATCCCCCACCTCCCAAAAAAGAATAAAAGTAACAATAAATGTTGGTGAGGATGTAGGGAGAAAGGTACTCTCATACACTCTTGGTGGGACTGCAAATTGAAAAACTACTTTGGAAAGTAGTATGGAGATTACTTAGGAAACCTGAAATGGATCTACAATTTGACTCAGTCTATACCCAAAAGACTCAAAAACAGCTACTGCAGTGACATAGCCACATCAATGTTTATAGTAGCTCAAGACAAACAGCCAAGTTATAGAAACAAACTAGGTGTCCTTCAAAAGATGAATGGATAAATAAAATGCAGTACATATGCACAAGGGAATACTCAGCCATAAAGAAAAATGAAATAATGGCAAGTGCAGGTAAATGAATGGAACTGGAGAATATCATGCTAAGTGAAATAAGCCAATACCAAAGAATGAAAGGCCAATGTTTTCTCTAATAAACAGATGCTGACCCCAAACAAGTGAGGGTAGGGAGGGGAATAATAGAAATCCACTGGATTAGACAAAGGGAAACAAAGGCAAGGGCAGCAGAAGGGCAATAGGAAAGACAAGACAGTAGAATTAATCAGACATAACTTTCCTAGCTTTGTATTTGAATACCTGACCAGGGTAACTCTGCATCGTGTAAAACCAAAAGAATGGGATCCTAAATAGAATAAGTTATACTCTATGTATGTGTAATTTACCAAAATACATTCTACTTTCATGTATAACTAAAAAGAACATTAAAAAATGCCAGCTTTAGCAACTTAGAGAGGCCCTAAGCAACTTAATGAGACCTTGTCTCTAAATAAAATATATTTTTTTAAAGGGCTAGGGATGTGGCTCAATGGTTAAGTGCCCTGGTTACTCTTTTGTATGATGTTACCTGTTTGTTCTTTTCTTGGAGTATTGCCTAAATTAAACACACAAAGCTTTTAATATTTCCTATTTTAGCTATTCAAAACATTTCTCCAGGCTGGGGCTGTAGCTCAGTGGTAAAGTGCTTGTCTTGCATGTGTGAGGCACTGGGTATGATTCTCAGCATCACATTAAAAAAATAAATAAATAAAGATACTGTGTATCCATCTACAACTAAAATAAAAAACAAAACAAAACATTCCTCTACCAGTAATCTTTGTGTCTTATACCAGTTATAGGGCTGCTGCAACAGTTATCCACGAACTGAGTGGATTATACAAAAAAACTTATTCACTTACAGTTCTGGGATCCAGAAGTGCGAAATTGAGGTACAAGCAAGGAGAGCCACATTCCCACATAAGGCTCAGAATTCCTGTTGTTTTCTCTTTGTCTTATTCCTTTGGGCTCTAGGCCTTCACTGGTTTGTGACTGCCTGAATGCATTCTTCACCTCTAGTTTCATGTGGTCTTCTTTGTGTTTGAAGCTTCCCCTCTTGTATCTCTTGTAAGGGCCCTGTTATTGGATTTAGGGCACACTCATGCAATCAAGGATCATTTCATCTGAAGACACTTAACTTAATTACATCTACAATAACACTTTGTTTAAACAAGGTAACATTCATAGGATCTGGTTATTATAACATGGACATATGTTTTTGGAGGCCACTTTTCAATCCACTATGTGGCACAAGAATTGTGCATATCTGATATTGTTTGATGGCAGCATACAGAAACAGAAAGGAGGCTGAAAAAATTTGAGAGTGTACCAGAACTGATTAGGCAGCATAGTTCCAGGATAGGAAGCATTACCCTGATCATAAGCATCATTTATTGGGAATCTAGGAAATGCATAGCTATATATTAGGAGCCATATGTTTTATAGGTCAGCATAGGTCTTGTCCTTAGGAAGTTACAGGCTACGTGGCCAAATCTCAGAGTACTATGATTTACTCAAAGTATGATTTTTTTTGTAGTTGTAAATGGACAGCATGCCTTTATTTTTATTTATATTTGTTTTATGTGCTAAGGATCGAACCCAGTGCCTTACACATGCTAGGCAAGCACTCTGCCATTAAGCTCCAGCCCCAGCCCTCAAAGTTTGATCTTTTCCAAAGTTTATTCTTTTCTGTTTCAGTTTTCCTCTTTGGCAATTATGAATGTCAATTATTCACCTTTCAGAAAACAACAAACATTAATTAAACTTGAGGGCAACCATGTGAACCATCTTCATTTGAAGATCTCCCTTACAGAAATAGACCAAAGATCTGAGAATCCTTTCAGTTATCTCATATAATAATTGCAGCCACAGTGATTAATCTCTGATTTTTCGGTCAACAACTTTAATATTTCAATCTAAGCCATCTTAAAGACAAATTATCCATAGTGATATTAATTATAACAAGATTTTTTGAGAGTGCAATCAAGTGCTTCAGAAAATCACTCAGGTTCATTGCTTTCAAAGTTTACACAGTCCAAATTTCATGAAAATGCAGTGTCCTCTAAATAATCTTGTTTTAAAGAACAAATAAGATATCTGCGGTAGAGAAATATGTTTATATACTATCTACAAAAAAAAAAAAGAAATTCTGTGGCAAAGGATAGAGAAAACATGCACAACACAGAATCTATAGATGTATTTACTAAAATAATGTTTTAAAACTAACACTTGTCTTACTTTTCTCTTGCGACTATTATGTGAAAAGAGATAATGCATAAAAAGTTCTGTATTTGATAATATACGCTAAACATGCAGTATTTCTCTTATTTCCAGAATATCTCTTACATTTTTATGAATTTTTGATATTTAAAGGAATATTTTTTTTTGGAAATTGATAACAGCTCTAGGAGAAACTACATAGCTTCTCTATTTCTGTGAGCAGTGTTTCTCAACACTTCCCTTTGTTATCCAAAATACACACATGTAAGTCCCCACACACATAATTTCCATGTTCATCTTAAGAAGTTTGTGATATCTATTCTTGGAATAAAAACAAGATTGGGGAGGGAGTTATCAGTGGAAAGAGGCAGTAATGGAGTTAATTACCATGTGATAAAAACAATGAGAGTGTGAAGTAAATGTCAGTTGTTAGTCAACCAAAGGAGGGAACAGATGTTTGCTTAGACAAATATACAAAAAAAGAGGTCAACTTTTGAGACTTTTAGAGAATCCCAAATAAACCAATAACTCAATTGCTCAATCAGCCCGTGACAGGTCCCAAGTGTTTTCTGATGCTCATATTTTAAAAATACAAATAAGCATTTTTGAAAACAAATAACAAGTTACAATGTAAAAACAGGAATTCATCCTGAGCATGAACATTTTAGTAAAAATAACCATTTTGGTTTATTTTTACTCCTTTTCATTCTAAAAATTTTTGAGTTAATGATAATAAGTATAGATTTATTTCATTTAAAAACATGTATGTACATTTTCCCTTGAGTTGCTTAAGGATTTGTGCTTTAAAAGCTTAAGAATATTTAATTGCACTGATAATGTAAATTTTGATGGACTACATTTGAATAGAAATATAAATAGTTTCCAGTTGGTCAGTAAATCATAAGCCAATGTGCTACTTAAAAAAAAAAAAAAAAAAAAAAAAAAAAAAAAAAAAAAAAACTTTAAAAAATTTAGGGAACACAGTCCCAAAATGCAATTTTTTAAACTTAGGGCTGAGTTTATTTGCAGCTACTTACTTCATTTGTGACATCATTTTTCTCCCAAACACATTAAATATTCATTTGTTACTAGTTCATTCATTCAATATAATTTTGAAACTCTGCTTGAGCTACTATTAACTGGAAGCATATGATAAAAAATAATTAAAAACCTATGGCATTCAAGGATCAAATTTTCAAGTGAGCAGAAAAGAATAGTAAACAAATATCATTGTAATTTTAGACAGGTTCTAAATGTTTTGAAGAAAATAAAGTATGAACATGTGGGAGAAGGATGGGGATGAATTGGAAGTGAAAAATTAAAAAGAAGAAACTTGAGACTTTTTTTTTCTTCAAAGGGTACTCTCCTAACTCCCACATGAACCATCTCAGAAACTTATACATCATACCTTTTTTTGTACACTTTTTCTGTATAGAAAAATAGAAAGGAAAAACAACTCAAGAATAATGATTCACTCAGAATTTGTAAATGAATCAATGTTGATGGCATAATTTTTCAGGAAAGTATTTTAAGAATAAGAATCCAGGAATCCCAAGAACCAATGGTGACTAAAAGAAAGGTTTCTTTCTACATTCTCATTTCTTCCATTCTGTTAGAAGTCTTTTCTTTCATATCCCCCAGGTGCAGATGGAATAAATAGAGAATGACTCATTCTTTGACTTTATCTTGCTAGTATCAAAGCACCATGCCTAAATCAAAAATTCTTTGAGGTACAGCATAAGCAGTAACCTTTCTGTCACATTTAAGAGACAAGGTATGACCAAATGCTGTTATCTAAAGGGATCTTGGTGTGAAAATTGGAATTAAGTATTATAGTCTTTTGTTCTTGAAATAAGTGCATATTCCCATCATGAATGAATTTTATTCTTGTTTTTATAATATCACTAATATAAGATTAAATTGCACTAGATTTTTTAACTCCCTGAAATCAACCTTCAGTTTGCATCCTACAGCCTAATACTAACATTTAATCTTAATGTAGTTGTAGGTTTCAGATGTTTTTAAACTTAATGTAGTTGTGGGTTTCAGGTGTTTTTAATCTTAATGTAGTTGTGGGTTTCAGATGTTTTTGCCATATGTCTTCTTTTTAAGTCAACAACCTCACCTCTATTTGGAACTGAAAATCAAGCCTGTTTTGTTTGTTTTCTTTGCTTGATTTCAAGTTTTCTGGCTAGTAGGTTTGGGGAGTGGCAGTGTATTAAATCTGGTATTTGACCTTAAGTAGGAGCAACAAAATTAAATGATTTCACATCGTGCAAAGAAGGAGAGGGAGCTTGTGCTACTAGGATGAGTGTCATATGGTCATAGGTTATGATCTCTTCACATGAAAATAATAACTATTGTTATATATAACAAGATAAATGTACTAAATGAGGACTTTTGATACACCTCCACTATTCCCGTGGTGTCTTCTCTATGCCCTAGGCATAAGAGTCTCCCTTCTTACCATGTTTAACACATTTTGTCTCCAATATCAGAGTATGTGCATTTAGAATAGTTTCTGTAATTTATATGTGTCCAAGAGAGAAAGAGCATGAATCCCATTCATACCTGTGGGGCTTGGGATTGTACTGAATGTGCTTCAAAACAAAATGGGCACGTGGACCCAAGAGAAAAAATAATTATTACTCCTGAGGCCTGTGGAAGTCACTCAGTAGAAAAGCACATGCTTACCAAATATGCAAGATCCTGGATTCAATCCCTAACACACTTCCCCAAAATAATAATAATTATCATTGAATAAACAAGAATTTAATGAAGTGGGCCAGATGTGGAAGGAACAGGATTTCACAAAATCTGTCTCTAGGGTATTCTTCAGCAGTCAGGTCAGCTCTGCTTCCTATCATTCCCCACAGAACTTCTGTGGAGATTCTGTGATTTGGGAAATGGGTAAGAACCTGCTATTAAAAAATGGTTCTGATGGCCATGGTCTGGAGCTGCAGAACTCTACTAGGGATAGCATCAAAGTTAGTTCCCCAGAAGGAAATCCTAGACTGAAGAAGAACCAAGAGAAATTGAAAAAATAAGCAGAGGGAGAGTAATAAAGAACATGTCACTGGATAAGGCAGGTGAAGTAGGCAGTGGTCGGCCAGCAGGGCAACCAAGGGTAGCAGAAGAAACAGATAGTAACTGCCTGGAGGCTGCAACTCCGTGCCAGAGGACAGCACTTGCAATCAGCCTGCATCTCCTACTCACACCGACTCCCAGCCACTCTTGTGGGTTAGTGTCCAGTCCCAAGACTTTTAGACTGATGAGGAATACAGAGCATTTTATTACATATATTAATTAATACCCTGGAAATTCTCAGCTATATTGGTGGCAAATAATTATAGGAAATTATTGATATTCCTTTTATCAAGTTGAGTAAATGCCCAGAGCAGTGGCACTTTGTAGTAAGATATGCTGTGTTCCATAAAATATAACAATTTTTCTTCATTGATTTGTGAGGCTGTTCACATTAAACCCAGATTGTACATGATTAGCACTGTAAATACTTTCCTTTTATTACCTTTTCTCTGTCAACTCTGTAAACAGAGCAGGGCTCCTGTTTTTATCTTGTTTGAATCATAGAGAAATCCCTGTTCAGAGAGATGAAGTAAGTTTTGATCTCTGAGATAACACTCCAGAAACTTATTGTTTTAGTTGCATATACTGTGTATTGTCTATTCAATCTTATTTTACATGTTAATTTTTCTAAGTTTTTGATATTCACACACATATATATTGTCCGACATTGGTACAGAATTCTTTGAGTCAAAAAACTAGAAAGTAGTTTTTGTTTTGTTTTGTTTTGTTTTTTAATTTGGAGTGAATCTTTGTAGTCTCAACCTTCCAGTGAGAGAGGAAACTTTCTGATGAAAACAGCAACAACCTAGCCTTTAATTCAATCATTTTCTATTGTGGCTCTGTCCATAGAGTAGAAATCTTATGCATTTTAAAGGACTTTCTAAAAAATTGTCACAGTATTAAGAAGTTTTCTTTATTTCCATAGGTCAAGCAGTGAACAAACTACTTTTCCAGACTCTGCAAGAAAGAAAACTACTTAGAATATGACCCAAGGGGTTCAAAAAGTAGGAGACTAACAAATACTAAATATTTATCAAGAAAGAATTAGTTTAGGGCTGGGGATGTGGCTCAAGCGGTAGCGCATTCGCCTGGCATGCGTGCGGCCCAGGTTCGATCCTCAGCACCACATACAAAACAAAGATGTTGTGCCCGCCGAAAACTAAAAAATAAATATTAAAATTTTTTCTCTCTCTCTCTCTAAAAAAAAAAATTAGTTTAAGAAAATGTTTCAACCCAGTTTCATGTTAAATAGGAAATGCCTGTGCCACCCTTTGTCTGGGTGTGATAGTCAATGTCGCCAGACCAGTCTTTGTTCCTGTGACCAGGACACCAAGGGCTGTATTTGACCCCCATGCCACAAATGCCACTGCTCTTACACTGAACACCAAACTGTCCTCAAACCCTGTGACACAGTTTGTCAATATTTGCCTCATTTTCTGGGGTTTGTAATCCCAATGAAATAGCTAGCATTAATACAGTCGTTTCTCTGTACCAGCTACTGTTCCAAGTACTTTACACAGATTATTTCCCTAACCCCATAACCACCCTGTGAAGTATATACTATTTGCATCTTCATTCTACAGATGTGAAAATGGAGGCAGAAGGATGGTAAATAATTCCCTCATAGCCACACTGCTGTCTAGAAAATGCAAGCCGGGAGCTGAATCCAAGTTCTCAAGCTCCGAAGCTCACACTCTTAACTTCTTTGCTGTTTTGCCCCTAACTGCATAGACTAATTTTGAATGTGGTTTACTACTACTTCATAACAACTCAGTCATATGTATTCATTTATTCCACATCATTTAAAGGACATATTTGGAGAGCCAGCTACCATTCTTTGCTCTGGACAAACACATAGACATTTCTCAAAAGAAGTGCATGTCCCAGTGAGAAAGTCTGAAAAGTAAAGCCATGGCTGCATGCTGTGCAGCATGTACTACAAACCAGTGGTAGAAAGACATCCACAGGGAAGCATGAAGGAATGTCTATACCTAAGTGAGTCAGGGAGGCTTCTTATGGAACGACAATTGAAGGAGAGTAAGAGTGACCTAAGTAGAGGAAGTGTGAAGGCAATTCTAGGTCAAAGGTATCTGCTATAATGTGGTAGGACTTTAAATGACAAAGGACACTGGGCCTGATAGCTTACATTGTAGATAACTTATATTGTAGATATATTCATTGCTTTCAATATTTCTAGAATTGAGGTGAGGGATTTACATTCATTACTTCATTTAATCCTTACAACTTCCAAACATAGAATCTGTCACTATTCCACTTTATATGTGAAACAACTGAAGCACAGAAATGCTGAATCATTTGGCCAAAGTTTTACCAATAGGATTTGCACTAAGGTAAGTGTGTTATTTTTCTATCACTGTGACTAATACCTGAGATAAATAACATAAAGGAAAGAAAACTTTATTTTGGTTCCTGATTTCCAAGGTTTCAATCCATGGTTGCTTGACCTGTTGTTTGGGCCTGTGGCAGCAAAGTACATCATGGTGGAGCATAAGCAGAGCAGGATGCTTACCTCATGACCAAGAGGAAACACAGAGAGAGGAAGGGGTCAGGGTCCCCATATCCCCTTCAAGGGCTTACTCCTAGTGAACTAACTTCTTCCCACCTCTTAAAGGTTCTGCCACATTCCAGTAGCACCCCAGGCCAGTGACCAAGACTTCAAAACATGAGACTTCAGGGACATTTGAGAACCAAACTATTGCAGGAGGTTTCTATAACTCATGCCCTTTATCCTGCACTATACCAGCAATCTCATGATGATCATACTAGGCCAAAGCAATTAAATTTTCTACCATACTTCTGTAGCAGATATGCTCAGAGGCTGCCATCTGCTAAGGCAAATTCTCCTGGGCTGGTTTGTTTTATGTGTTAGCTCAGTTTGTCCCATAATAATAGCCACAATTTATTAGTGCTTTCTGTTTGTCAAGTTTTATGTTCCCTATTTACTCTAATTTGCACCTATAACAATGAAGTAGGTGATAAGTAATGTTAGAGAATAAACTGATTAATATTTGTTATGGTTTAGATGTGGTGTCCCCCAAAAGCTCACGTCTGAGACAATGCAAGAAGATTTAAAGGACAAATGATTGGGTTATAGTCTTAACCTAATCAGTGAATCAATCCAGTGATAAGGATTAACAGAGTGGTAACTGAGGTGCTAGGTTATGGATGGAGGAGGTGGGAATTGGGACATGGCTTTGAGGTATATATTTGTATCTGGCAAGTGGAGACCTCTCTCTCTCTGCTTCCTGATCATCATGTAAACTGCTTCCCTATGCCACACTCTTCCTCCATGATATTCTGTCTCACCTTGAGCCCCAAGGAACAGGGTCAGCCTTCCATGGACTAAGACATCTGAGACCATGAGCCCTCAAATAAATTTTTCTTCCCTAAAATTGTTCTAATCAGATCTTTTAGTCACAGCATCGAAAAAGCTAACACAATATTACACAACTACTAGTGTCACAAAGTTCAAACTCAGTTTGATTCTAAAGCATTATTTCTTTTGCCATATTCCTTTCATAAAGCATTGCAATTTTCCCATAAGCTTGTTTTACAAAAACAGATATTTGGAAATAAAGTCTTAGGATTTAATATGACCAATTCCAGTACTTGGTTTGCCAGGTGCTATTTAATTGGCACTACTCAGATAAATGTGGGAAGCTCAACTATTAAGGCATGATTTACTGTTGTTTAAACATTTATGATCTTGTTTCCTGGCAGTGAGTTCTCATCAATTTATGATGTGATTCCCCTGTAGCCAAGTAAGCTAAGTCTTTCTAAAGTGACCTTAAAATGTCAACTTCTAAATTTCTGAGATTTTTGCAACTATTTTAGGGTAAATTAAATGCTTCTAACCCTTGTATTAGTTCAGAGTAAAGCAGCTGTA
The DNA here is from genome assembly GCF_964194105.1 of Spermophilus citellus. Lineage (NCBI taxonomy): Eukaryota > Metazoa > Chordata > Mammalia > Rodentia > Sciuridae > Spermophilus > Spermophilus citellus. Next base: position 59,253,716 of record NC_138197.1, read on the forward strand.
AGTGGTTTGTATGATTATGATAAAACCTTCAAGTAGTTTAAGGCATTTTCATTGAGTATGAAGTAGCTCACTAAAAAGCAGTGCTTTTTGTTTATAAAAACTCTACTACAACAGTCATCATGCTATAATGGTTAAGGGAAATTAGCCTAGGTTTGAATTTTAGATCTACCACTTAGTTGCCTTAGCTTCCTTTTTTATGAAATAGAAATAATGGCCATAGCTACCTCTTTGGGTGAATGGAGATATTAAATGCAAAAGCATGTGCCTTAAAAATACAAAAACATGGGGCTGGGGGTGTGGCTCAGCAGTAGAGCGCTGGCCTAGCACATGCAAGGCCCTGGGTTCAATCCTCAGCACCATATACAACTAAAATAAATAAATAATAAAAAAATTTTCAAAAACAACTTAGAAAAGCTGGGCAAAGTGTAGGTGTTTTATTACCTTCCCCACTAAGCTCTATCTCTATTTTGTCTTGTCTTTCGCTTTTCCCAGTGTAACAGTTCCATTCTAACTTGTTTTATCTTTTACTTTACAATTGCAGTCCTATTCCTTTAGAACATGTAGGTCTTTACCACCTGCTGTAGTTTAAATGTGTTGCCTTCAAATTTTAGGTGTTGCCACTGGGATCATGCTAAGAGTTTGGGGCTTTGGGTGGTGCTCAGACCATGCTTCTTCCTTGTGATGGGGATAAATGCACATACAAAAGACGCTTTATGCGGTATTCATTTAGCCATATAATAATGCCACAAGAAGCCCCTCACCAGAGACCAGAGCCTTGAACTTGGACTTCCCAGGCTCCAGAACTATAAGAAATAGGATGGTCTTCTTTATAAAATCCCTGTCTCAGGTGTTCTCTTACAGCAGCACAGAATGGACCAAGACATCACCATATTTGTTTTCCCTGTTTTTTTTGTTTGTTTGTTTGTTTAGCTTTGTTTGTTTTTTTTTTTTTTTTTACTAATTCACAATTGGTCAACATTCTCACCCACAGCCTGAGTGGGGAAGGTGTGGAGGTGTGGGCTGGCTGGAAATAAAAGTCTGAAAATGTAACATGAAGAAAGGATACAAGAAATGTAATGTGAATTGAGGGCTTGACGGGTGGAAAAAGACCTGATGGGTCTGACCCTAACAAGGGAGAGAAAGCCAGCAAATGCTTTATTTATAGTGAGGAATTTATTGTGAGGAGGGGGTTTTTCAAGGTAAACAAGAAGGAGAGGCTGTGGGGAAGGTGGCCTGACTAGGGACTTGTCACTTCGAAGTAATTTTTCCTCCTCCAAGCAGCTGGTGCCTCAAGGTTAGATGGGGCACTGGTATCTTCCCCCTCCCGGGAGTTGCATTTGAACCTAGGGCTGTCTGAACCAATAAATTCTGCGGTAACACAGAATTCTGTTTGAGCAGAACGTTTGCCAAGGAGAACTCTTGGTGTAATCTCAGATGGGTGAGATTACACCAAGAGTTCTCCACTAGGATCACCTCCACTTTGAGACGGCTCAGACAATGAAAGATGCAGCAACCTCTTCTCAAAAATATCTGATTCTCATGGATTCATCATACACAGTCTTATCTCCCTATCCCAATAACGCAGGAGGCCACAGCAATTACTCTTAATGATGTTTGCCCAATGTCATGTGCCTTGGTGGAAACTGCCTAGGCTGTTTAAAGGTGATGAAATAGTTAATTTCCTCTGGCTTGATTGTGGCGCCAGTAAAGGAGCCCATATGCTGACTTGCCTTTGTTCTGGGCAATATCCTGAGGAGTGGAGAGCAATCTGCTTGACCTACTTGACATAAGTTCTCCCCTGTGGGGTGCAGGTTATTCCTAGGGAAAATTTATGAAGAATGATTTAGCTCCTTTTTTTTTTAATCCTCCACGGGCCAATTGTCTATGGATACTTGTTAATATTTGGCGCCAAAATGACATAGATTATAAGAGATTTTAACAAAATAAAGTTAAGAATGGAGCCAGACTTCTTAAAATGCTGTCTCCATCATTTAGTGTCCTCATTAATTTGGAGTAAGGCAATTCAGCTTTGTGGTGCTATATCTCAAAAGTGGAGATAACGATAATACCTGCTATGTAAGATTATTAAAAGGATGAAATAGGATAATATGTATATAAGACTTAGAAAACAGAAAGTACTGAGTAATTGTCAAGTAATTGGTGGTGGTAGTGGTATGAAGAATGGTAGTTTTATTCTGTTGCCTTCCTTCTCAGAAATGCCCTGCTGGAATCTAGATTTTTCTCCAAGCAATTTACCTAGATGATGAAATCCACCTTGTTGGTTTTTATATTATCACAACCAGCAAGTAATTCTTACAATAGGACCACAGCATTTTATGCACTCTGGAGATAAGGCAGGCATTCACTCACACATCTAAACTTTGGGTCTGCCAAGCTGCCCAACAGAGCTTTTTTGAGTGCCAAAGTACATAAGGACACCTGAAGTGTGCTTATGTGTATATGTGAAGATTTGTTCATTGTTCATTCATTTTAGCCAACCAAATAGTCAGTAAGCATGGCTTATGTGAAAAGCATAAAAACTCAGTGATGCTTTAATATCAGCTGGAAGTAAGATGGTAACTATCTTGGAAATCGTCTTGATATAAGTTCTTAAAAAGTTACTAAGCAGGTGAATGCATGAGATATTTAAGTCTTAGATGAACAGGTGGTGGTGGTGGTAGAGGTAAGTCCACAGTTAAATGTTATGGTATTAAAAATAAAAATTATAAGTTAAAATTTGAGTTCATTTGGATTCAATGAAGAAGTTAAAAAGATAAACTGCATTATACTTGCAGGTTATGCCTCTCACAAGAGCACATTGAAGACTAATGACCTTGACTTTATTAAGATCAATTTTCTGTAACTGCAGCACCTCCAAAATATTTTCTGGCCTGCAATGTTGTTACTGTCCCTATGCTATTTATCAGTGTCATTTTTTTTTTCTGGTACCAGTAATTTATGTATAAATTTAAACCTTCGCCATGTATCTTTATTTGATCAGATAGAGCACCATTTTTTTTCTGGACCACATGATGAAAAGAGCCAATTTATTTAACGTTTTTGGAATGGAGGAAGAATTTTTTCTTAAGACTCAGAATTTATTTATGGAGAATTTTTTACCTATTTACCATAAAATACCTACTCCTGTGTTTAAAAGAGTCTTTCTTATTCTTGTTTCCTGGATCCTGAGTCATTTTTCTTAAATGTACTCTTCTTGACTTTTTCTCTCTTGGTGGTAGAGCATTAATAGGGAAGATGGCTTATAGGATCACTATTAATCAAAAAAGTAAATAACCTTAAGCAAGTTACTCTTAAATTGTCACTGTTTCTCCTTTATAGAATTCATATGAATTTCTTCCTTAAAGTAAAGATCTTAAATAACTGATCTCTGCTTCATCTAAAAACTCAATAACATTTAGTCAGTGCTTAATTTATGTTTAATGAGGATAATTTATGATTTGCTCTTTTTTTCTTATTTCTTTTCTTTCTATTTTATTTTATTTTTTTGCCAGGGATTGAACTCAGGAGCACTTAACCACTAAACCAAATCTTCAGCCCTTTTTATTTTTTATTTCAACTTAGGGTCTTGCTAAATTGCTTAGGGGTTCACGAAGTTATTAGGCTGGCCTTGAACTTTTAATTCTTCTGCCTCAGCCTCCTGAGCTGCTGGGATTATAGGCATGTGCCACATGCCTGGCTGTATATTGACAGTGAACATGGTTTTAAAATTTCCATTACCTTTCTTTTATTCAAGGATATTTAAATTAGTTGGTGTTTTTTAAAAAGTAAGCATGAAGAAACAATTATTTCAACTACTTCTCTGCCATGGAATTCTCAAAAGCTTGCAAAAGTCCAATGATTACAGTTGATCCTAGAGGCAGAGGAGCAGAAAGTAATATAAACAATAGTAATATAAACAATCACGAATCATGGATATGTTGCTCTGACAGTGATGTTGGCTTTTGTGTGGGAATGTGAAATCTCTGAGTAGCATCAGAAAGTCAAAGGTGCAGTCACACTGAGTACACTGGCACATACTCCTTTTTTTCAGTCTCTATTTTTCCCCAAATATTTTTCTCCAGTTGTTTAGAAAATCTATAATAATAACTTACATTTATACATCCCTTTCATCTCAAAGAATGCCTAATGTTTTTGAAAATCAAACACTTGTATATTCTTCATCTACGTTTAGTTCTTTTTATGCCTCAATTAAACAGAAATCTAAAGTAACAAATTCTTTTCTGCTTACATGCACTTTGACATTTTAGGGCTGACAACTTTAATCATGATCCTCATAAAACAAGTATAGGATCTTTTATGGCATCAAAATAGTCCCAAAGAGGTTTAATTAAAACGAGGTGGCTGATAGGCTGCTTTTGATTACAGCAGGACAAATCAACTTAACCTTCACAGTGTGATGACATAAAAGGCAGAGCTTACACGGAGTTTCACCATTGCATCCATATATTTGAATTAATTAGATTGATGTTCTGACATTCTTTACTGTCTGACTACGCAAATAAAACTCTAATCTCTGTGCCAAAAAGAATGAGCACAAGTAGAAGGAAAGAAAAGAGGAAATTCTCTTAACAGCACTGCTTTTCTTGCCTATGGCTGTAGGGGGCCGAGGTGGGGATTCACAGTTCTATTTGTGAGATGAATGGATAGAATTGACTTGCACAGAGAGTCATCAAGGTTTACCATTTAAATAATAATTCCAAATCCTTTGGACATAGACAGCTTTGAAGATAAATTCTGATTATCATACACATTACAAGGTTATTTGTAAATTCTGTCATGGTTGAATATTTTGAAACATGAAGTTATCAAATCCACAGAGAAGTAATTTGAGTTCTTCTGAGCTCAAATTAATCACTATATGTGTGGAAAACCACTTTACTCCCACTGAGATACCAATATGTTGGCCAAGGATCATTTCTCTTTCTCTTCCTAAACATGTCAATAGAAGTCAAAACTCCAGCTGTTTTCTTTAATTATCTGAGCAAAAATCTATTACACAGGTAGTTCAAGTTTTAATTTGCCCCCTATTAGGACACTAAAATGTCAAGAGAAAAAATACATGATTCGGACCTAACATATAGTCTGCAGAAGTTACCTCATTTGAGAGCTGGAGTATTTGGACTTTCTTCTGCAGCTTAATCATCTGTTTCATTTCTATTGCAGGCTAAATTTTAGCTGGTCATTGATTTGGGGTTTCTTTTTCATATTGCTCAAAGTGGGGACAATTCTCAACTTCTAGTTTAATAATTGTTAAGAAAGGGTATACACTAGTTTTGATCTGGCCTTTATGTGTCAAGACTTTCTAGTGCCCCTGGTCCTTTCTTCTAATTTCATGGTACAGTTTATCTAGCTGTAACCATGTGTGAAATTCCAAAGCATTATGTCATTTTGTCAAGTTGTCCACAGTATTCCCATGCAAGGTTTAAAAACTGCTGTCTCTATCTAGGGGTGGGAAATTAATAGCACAGCTTTGTTTGATATAAATAATACAATTGTGGGTTAAATACAAAGACGGGTGCTCCAAAAATATAGGTGATATCCCAAATGACCATGGTAGTGGTCTGTGAATGTGAGATGACATTTTTATCAGGTAATTTGGACCCTTAAACTTCAATTTATTTGACTCTATGTCTGTCAGTCTTTCAGTTTTCTGTCCAAATGAAAAGCTCCAAGACTTCCTTCAGCACCACCTTTATCTTGTGGCTTATGTTGGGGCCTTCTTTCTGAGCTGTGAAGCCCCACGTTCTCTCCTAATCCCCTGTGCCAATGACAACAACACCGTTTCTATAGGTGAAATAGCCCCTGAACTCTTATCTATTAAGTACCTGCATTTCCTCTCTGAAGGTGATTTTTTGCTCTTTCCAGGAGGTTTACCATGAAATAAAGCTGCTAAAGAAAGTTTTGCAGTTTCCTTTTCTACTTGGCAGTCTGCATTTCTATGTCATACGGTAGCTTTGTTCTGCCCCAGAAGCTATTAATGAGTCAAAGTCCCACAAGAAAATAATGAACTTGGCCCTAAAGACACATGTGTAGTAAGACAAACAAATGCCTCATGTTTGCTGGATTTTTGCTATATGCCAAACACTGTTCTGAATGTCTACCTATGCTCAATCATTTATTTGACATCCCAATGACCCATGAGTATTAATTATATATATATACATAGACACATAATGAAAGAATATATAAATATGTGCACATGAGTAGATTATACATGTGTGTCTGTGTGTGTAGACACAAACACTGTTATGTTTGGATCTTGAATGTTAACCCAAAGCCCATGTGTTAAAAGCATGGTCCCCAGAATGGCGCTATTGGGACCTGGTAGAAACGTAAAGTTGAGACTAGTGGGAAGTCTTTAGGTCCCTGGGGATGTATCTTCAAAGGGGATTATGGAATTTGGCCTCCTCTTCCCTCCTCTTTTTGTTCCCTGGCTCATAACGACAGGAATTTTGCTCCTCTATAAACTTGTGCAATGATATCCTATCTTTCCACAGGCCCAACCAATGATAGACTAGAACCTTGAAAACTATGAACAAACAAACCTTTTCTCTGTAAAAATTGATTATCTCAAGTGTTTGTCACAGTAATGGAAAGCTAACACTCTCTCTCTCTCTCTCTCTCTCTCTCTCTCACACACACACACACACACACACACACACATACACACAGATACATATAGCAACTTCATCCTTCCAGTAGCTTACACCAAAATCTTAGTCATCACTACTTGTACTCTTTTTCTCCAAACTCATATCTATAAATAAATGTTTTTTAGGTGGGGCCAGGTACATGGCACACACCTGTAATCCCAGCTATTTTCCTATTTGGGAGGCTGAGGTAGGAGGATCATATGTGCAAGGCCAGTGTGGAAAACTTAGTGAGATATTGTCTCAAAATAAAAAATGAAAAGTGTTGGGAATGTGGTTCAGTGGTAGTGTCCCTGGGTTCAATCCCTAGTACTGAAAAAATAAATAAACAAATAAACTAACAAACAAAAGAAAAGAAAAGAAAAACTGCTCTTAGGTACTTTGAGCATCCATCTAGAGCCCCTTCACTTATCATCTCCCCTGCCATCACCTTAATTTAAGCCATCAGACATCTTGCCTGGATGAATGGCCTTATCATGGGTCTTTGCTTTTCTACCTCAAACATTCCACCCATTTCTACTCCCATCTGAAGCATAGTGATCCTGGTAAAACTTAAATTGGAACTTGTGCCTCCTGTGTTCAATAGCCTTCAGTAGCTCTCTGTTTCATACAGAGCCCAACAATGGTCTCTCAGACCTTGTGTGACTTTCTCCCTGCTACTTCTCTGACCTCACCCCCGAGTGCTCCTCTCCTGCCCCATGGTGCTTCCACCCTGCACACACCAGACACTTCTCTCCAGTGTTTCCTCTGCCTTTCAGGCAGAATACTTCATATTCTGCCTCCAGATGTCAACTTGTCTCATGACTGACTACCTTTTTTAGGTCCTTGTTCAAATCTTACTTTCTTAATATAGAAAAGTATTTTCCATTTGTTAGATATCATTTTCATTAGGATTGAAAGATAGGCCAAGAAAGATTCAAGACCAAGACTATTTGTAGCTGTGCACTCTGATTTATTGACAGGTCATTCAACTGACAGATTAGAGGTATGTGAGAGTCAGTCTCAGCCTTTTACCTCTCTTTTGCATATGGATGTAAATTAGGGGCATCACATACAATTTGGGGTACTGTACAGCTGAGAGATAGGAATGATCTTAACCCAGTACTACCTTACATGATTGTGTTTTATATAAGCTGCTGCTCTTCTCAATTTAAAATGAGCTTTCCCTTCTTTTTGTCACCCTTTGTGTCAGATTCAGCTCAAGTGCTATCTTTTCTACCAGGCTTTCCACAACCTCACCAAATCTTTGGTCTCTTTTCTATATTCCTGTCTCTGTCCTGAGTTTGCTTCAGTTATATTCAGTGAGTTGTACTATATTTCATCTCTTTACATATTTTATTATTTGTTTCTGACATAATACTCAGTGACTGCTAGTTTGAACATTGGATAAATGAACAGATTGTAACCTAAGTGTTGTAGGCACAAATTCAAATTTTGCATGCATCAGGATCTCTGCCTTCCAAAAGCTAAGAAAAATCAAACAGCATCTGTAAGCCTACATACATGTGTCTGTATACATACACACATATGTACTCTTACCTTTATTTCCTTTATTTTGTAGATACTGGGAGCTTATTCCTAATATTGCTCACCTCATTCATCAAATCACATTACAAGACATGTTAATCTTCTAATGTGGTTTCCATCTAATGAGTGGAAAAAAATCTCTTTTTCTTTAAGTGTACTCTCTGGAATCAAATGAGTAATTGTTAAAGAAAGGTTTTCAAACAAATCTAAAGTGTCTAGAAGGAAAATCATCAGTTTAAAATAGGGACAATATTTTGAAATATGCTCACCCTTAATAGCCCAAATTGAATACCATCCCCTTTCGACACAACTTTCTCTATCTATCATTGCTACAGAGATATTTTTCAATTACAGATCAGTTATCCAATCAATGCTATCAACCATCTCTAGATTCATACAGTAAAGTCCTCACCTGCAGTGTGTGGCTATATTTTGAGATAGGGCCTATAAGAAGTTAATTAAGGTTAAATGAGGTCATGAGAGTGGATACCTAATCCAATGGAACTTGTGTCTTGTAAAAAAGGGGAAAAAAACATTAAAAAAACCACACACACACACCAGAGAAGCTCCCTAGCCCTGGGTCTCCCCGTGATACCCTCTCCTATGTGCCTTGGCAAGTCAGGAAGAAAACAACCTTGATCTAGCCTAGAACCTTGGTCTTGGACTTCTAGCTTGGAGAGCTGTGAGAAAATAAATTTCTGTTGTTTAAATCACCAGATTGTGACATTTTATCATGGCAGCCCAGCAGCCTAACACATATACTGTCTTGTTTGCAATCAGGGCTTCACTACACTCATCCTAACTCCTTCAGATACATTAAATTGGGGAGACAGAAATAGTTATCTATTTACTCACTTAAGCTTGTACTTGAAAATCATAAGCATTGAGGGAGATCCAACATGGCGGCGGGTGCGGAGAGATCAAGTCTCTGACCTCTTCAGCTGTGCGGGCATAGGGAGTCGTAAACAGTCTAAATGCTGTTTGCTCAGGATCACTAGGCAATGCTGAGCTGACGTGGATCTGGGGCGAAGAGTCTGGGCCTCTTAGAACACACACTGAGCCCGGATCGGCTGAATTCAAGCTCCCATTTGCCTGTTTCCCGCAGACAAACAGCTGTGACTCAGCACTAATCCATCCCGCTGAAACAACTGGTCGGCCCTTCTCATCCTATGGAGGTAAATGCCAACCGAGCCTTCATAGGCAGTGGCCACAGGATTGAAACGGGGCTTAGGAGAGACAGTCAGGACCCATCCGTTGCATTGGTCACCCAGCAAAGGGAAACAAACTGTCGCCATTTGCAAGAGACACCACCATGGCAGAGAACTGACATCACCAGACTGCGGCGGAGGAGATAATGTCATTGAAACCAGTGGCTACAGGTGTGTAATTCCCTAGCCTTCCTTCTCCACACATCAGGGAAACCTTAAGGGCCCCTCCCAGCTCTCCCGTAAGGGCCCCTCCCAGCTCTCCCGTGAGCGCGATAGCCAGACCAAGGAAATCAGGAGTGGCGCAGGACCCGCGGCGCGGAACTCCCTGCTACCGCTCCCACCAGTGTTGACAACTGAGGTCTCTTGCACCAGCTATGGGGGGGGGCGTAGCTACCAGAGGGTAAGTAAAATTCCCTGAGGATTCTCAGCCCCAAGCTCTACAAACTTAGGGTCTGAGGGAATGGCAAACAGGGAGAGTGTGCCCAATCGTTCATGAAAACAGGGCTCCTGGGAGCAGCAAACCTGGCGTGTAGCCAGTATTGTGGTGAGCGTCACCGGTGAGAGGGGCCTGGCTAGAGGAAAAGTGGGGAAGTGACTAGGCACAAGAGGAGGCCCTAGGAACTCAGGATTGGAGACTCGCCCAGTCTGGGAGGAGGAGCTACTGCACAGTGATTGATTCCCGCATATTGACAGGAGAAACTTGGCCTGGTGGGCACAGCTCCACCTACTGGAAAAGAAGTTAATCAAACTCTAAGACTGCATTTTTAGTTTTTTTTTCCATTTTCATTTTTCTTTTTTGTTGTTTTTTAAATTTTTTTTATTTTTTTTAAATTTTTTTCTTCTAATTTTAATTATAATTTATTATTATTATTTTCTTAAAATTTTTTTTCTTTTTTTATTTCCTATTTTTTTCTTCTTTTGTCTTTTCATTTCTTTTCAATTTTCTTATTCCCCCTTCCTTGAATTCTACCTGCTTACTCTCATTCTCTTTAGTGACTTCCTCCCTTCCCTTCTAATACTTTTCCTCCCAAGCATCAAATAAATTTATAGGAGTAAACAGTAACTCAGCAGTCAAACAGAACAAGAAGTAACATGAGCAGCATGAAAAAACAAGGAAGAAAAGGTGTACAAACAATGCAGGACAGCCTAAATATTCAGAAGGACCTAGAGTCATCAGAAAAATGGTCATATAAAGAACTCAAGGAACACCTTAGACAGATGGAATGGAACCTTAAAGAGGATATGAGACAGCAAATTAAAACAGTGAAAGAACACATTGAAAACGAATTACATAAACAGATAAAAGAAGAAGTTAAGCATCTTTATCAGGAGATAGAGATTATAAAAAAAAATCAAACAATAATTCTAGAAATGAAGGAAACTATAAACCAAATTAAAAACTCAAATGAGAGTATTACTAACAGAGTGGAGCAAGTAGAAGCCAGAACATCAGATAATGAAGACAAAATATATCATCTTGAAAAGAGTCTAGCCAACTCAGAAAGGAAGGTAAAAAATCATGAGAAAAACATCCAAGAGATATGGGATAACATAAAAAAAAAAAAAACTTCAGAGTCATCGGGATAGAGGAAGGTATAGAGATTCAAACCAAGGGAATGAGTAACCTGCTGAATGAAATAATTACAGAAAACTTTCCAGAAATAAAAAAGGAAACGGATATACAAATTGTAGATGCATACAGGACACCGAGCATACAAAATCACAGTAGACCAACGCCAAGACACATTGTTATGAAGATATCCAATATACAGAACAAAGAGAAAATATTAAAAGCTACAAGAGAAAGGAGGCAGATTACATTCAGGGGTAAACTAATAACGTTAACAACGGATTTTTCATCACAGATACTGAAAGCAAAAAGGTCCTAGAACCATGTATTTCAAACACTGAAATACAATGGATGCCAACCAAGAATTCTGTATCCAACGAAATTAAGCTTCAGGTATGACAATGAAATAAAAATCTTTCATGATAAATAAAAGTTAAAAGAATTTGCAGCCAGGAAACCAGCATTGCAAAGCATCTTGAGCAAAACACTACACGAGGAAGAAATGAAAAACAATAACCAAAACCATCAGTGGGAAGTGCCTCGGTAAAGACAGAGGGCAAGGGGAAAGATAATCATGGAGAAAAAAACTAAATTAAAAAAAAAAGGATAAATAATCAAACATGGCTGGAAGTACAAACCATATATCAATAGTAACTCTAAATGTTAATGGCTTAAACTCTCCAATAAAGTGACATAGGCTGGTATCATGGATTAAAAAAACAAATCCAACAATATGCTGTCTCCAGGAGACACATCTGACTGGAAAAGACATACACAGGCTGAAGGTGAAAGGATGGGAAAAAATATACCACGCACATGGTCCTCATAAGCAAGCAGGGGTGGCCATCCTCATATCGAATAAAATTGACTTCAAGACTAAGTTAATCAAAAGGGATAAGGAAGGACATTATATACTGTTAAAAGGAACCATTCACCAACAAGACATAAAAATTATCAATATTTATGCACCAAATAATGGTGCTGCGACATTCATAAAACAAATTCTCCTCAAGTTCAAGAATCAAATAGACCACAACACAATAATTATGGGTGACTTCAACACACCTCTCTCACCATTGGACAGATCCTCCAAACAAAAGTTGAATAAAGAAACTATAGAACTCAATACCACAATCAATAACCTAGACTTAACTGACATATATAGAATATATCAACCATCATCAAGTGGATATACTTTTTTCTCAGCAGCACATGGATCCTTCTCAAAAATAGACCATATATTATGCCATAGGGCAACCCTCAGTAAATATAAAGGGATGGAGATAATACCATGCATTTTATCTGATCATAATGGAATGAAACTGGAAATCAATGATAAAAGAAGGAAGGAAAAATCCTACACCACATGGAAAATGAACAATATGTTACTGAATGAACAATGGGTTACAGAAGACATAAAGGAGGAAATAAAAAAAATTCTTAGAGATAAATGAAAATACAGACACAACATATCGGAATCTATGGGACACAATGAAAGCAGTTTTAAGAGGGAAATTCATCACCTGGAGGTCATTCCTTAAAAAAAGGAAAAACCAACAAATAAATGAGCTCACACTTCATCTCAAAGCCCTAGAAAAGGAAGAGCAAAACAACAGCAAATGCAGCAGAAGGCAAGAAATAATTAAAATCAGAGCGGAAATCAACGAAACTGAAACAAAAGAAATTATTGAAAAAATTAACAAAACTAAAAGTTGGTTCTTCGAAAAAATAAATAAGATTGACAGACTCTTAGCCATGCTAACGAAGAGAAGAAGAGAGAGAACTCAAATTACTAACATACGGGATGAAAAAGGAAATATCACAACACATGCTACAGAAATACAGAAGACAATTAGAAATTATTTTGAAAACCTATATTCCAATAAAATAGAAGATAATGAAGACATCGATAAATTTCTTAAGTCATATGATTTGCCCAGACTGAGTCAGGAGGATACACACAATTTAAACAGACCAATTTCAATGGATGAAATAGAAGAAGCAATCAAAAGACTACCAACCAAGAAAATCCCAGGACCGGATGGGTATACAGCGGAGTTTTACAAAACCTTTAAAGAAGAATTAATACCAATACTTTTCAAGTTACTTCAGGAAATAGAAAAAGAGGGAGCTCTGCCAAATTCATTCTATGAGGCCAACATCACCCTGATTCCGAAACCAAAGACACCTCAAAGAAAGAAAACTACAGACCAATATCTCTGATGAACCTAGATGCAAAAATCCTCAATAAAATTCTGGTGAATCGAATACAAAAACACATCAAAAAATTGTGCACCATGATCAAGTAGGATTCATCCCTGGGATGCAAGGATGGTTCAATATACGGAAATCAATAAATGTTATTCACCACATCAATAGACTTAAAGATAAGAACCATATGATCATCTGGATAGACGCAGAAAAAGCATTCAACAAAGTACAGCATCCCTTTATGTTCAAAACATTAGAAAAACTAGGGATAACAGGAACTTACCTCGACATTGTAAAAGCTATCTATGCTAAGCCTCAGGCTAGCATCATTCTGAATGGAGAAAAATTGAACGCATTCCCTCTAAAATCTGGAACAAGACAGGGATGCCCTCTATCACCACTTCTATTCAATATAGTTCTCAAAACACTGGCCAGAGCAATTGGACAGACGAAAGAAATTAAAGGCATAAAAATAGGAAAAGAAGAACTTAAATTATCACTATTTGCTGGTGACATGATTCTATACCTAGAAGACCCAAAAGGGTCTACAAAGAAACTACTAGAAGTAATAAATGAATTCAGCAATGTGGCAGGGTATAAAATCAACACGCATAAATCAAAGGCATTTCTGTATATCAGCAACAAAACTTCTGAAACGGAAATGAGGAAAAACACTCCATTCACAATATCCTCCAAAAAAACAAAATACTTGGGAATCAACCTAACAAAAGAGGTGAAAGATTTATACAATGAAGACTAAAGAATTCTAAAGAGAGAAGTAGAAGAAGATCTTAGAAGATGGAAAAATATACCCTGTTCATGGATAGGCAGAACTAACATTATCAAAATGGCGATATTACCAAAAGTTCTCTATAGGTTTAATGCAATGCCAATCAAAATCCCAACGGCATTTCTTGTAGAAATAGATAAAGCTATCATGAAATTCATATGGAAAAATAAAAGACCCAGAATAGCAAAAGCAATTCTAAGCAGGAAGTGTGAATCAGGCGGTATAGCGATACCAGATTTCAAACTATATTACAGAGCAATAGTGACAAAAACAGCATGGTACTGGTACCAAAACAGGCAGGTGGACCAATGGTACAGAATAGAGGACACAGAGACCAATCCACAAAATTACAACTTTCTTATATTTGATAAAGGGGCTAAAAGCATGCAATGGAGTAAGGATAGTGTCTTCAACAAATGGTGCTAGGAAAACTGGAAATCCATATGCAACAAAATGAAGCTGAACCCCTTTCTCTCACCATGCACAAAAGTTAACTCAAAATGGATCAAGGAGCTTGATATCAAATCAGAGACTCTGCGTCTGATAGAAGAAAAAGTTGGCTCCGATCTACATATTGTGGGGTCGGGCTCCAAATTCCTTAATAGGACGCCCATAGCCCAAGAGTTAAATACAAGAATAAACAAATGGGACTTACTTAGACTAAAAAGTTTTTTTCTCAGCAAGAGAAACAATAAGAAAGGTAAATAGGGAACCTACATCTTGGGAACAAATTTTTACTCCTCACACTTCAGATAGAGCCCTAATATCCAGAATATAGAAAGAACTCAAAAAATTAAACAATAAGATAACAAATAACCCAATCAACAAATGGGCCAAGGACCTGAACAGACACTTCTCAGAGGAGGATATACAATCAATCAACAAGTACATGAAAAAATGCTCACCATCTCTAGCAGTCAGAGAAATGCAAATCAAAACCACCCTAAGATACCATCTCACTCCAGTAAGATTGGCAGCCACTATGAAGTCAAACAACAACAAGTGCTGGCAAGGATGTGGAGAAAAGGGTACACTTGTACATTGCTGGTGGGACTGCAAATTGGTGCGGTCAATTTGGAAAGCAGTATGGAGATTCCTGGGAAAGCTGGGAATGGAACCACCATTTGACCCAGCTATTGCCCTTCTCGGACTATTCCCTGAAGACCTTAAAAGAGCATACTACAGGGATACTGCCACATCGATGTTCATAGCAGCACAATTCACAATAGCTAGACTGTGGAACCAACCCTTCAATAGATGAATGGATAAAAAAATGTGGCATTTATACACCATGGAGTATTACACAGCACTAAAAAATGACAAAATCATGGAATTTGCAGGGAAATGGATGGCACTAGAGCAGATTATGCTTAGTGAAGCTAGCCAATCCCTAAAAAAACAAATACCAAATGTCTCCTTTGATATAAGGAGAGCAACTAAGAACAGAGCAGGGAGAAGAGCAGGAAGAAAAGATTAACATTAAACAGAGACATGAGATGGGAGGGAAAGGGAGAGAGAAGGGAAACTGCATGGAAAATAAGGGAGACCCTCATTGCTATACAAAATTACATATAAGAGGTTGTGAGGGGAATGGGAAAATAAACAAGGAGAGAAATGAGTTACAGTAGATGGGGTAGAGAGAGAAAATGGGAGGGGAGGGGAGGGAGGATAGTAGAGGATAGGAAAGGTATCAGAATACAACAATTACTAATAGGGCATTATGTAAAATTGTGGATGTGTAACCGACATGATTCTGCAATCTGCATTTGGGGTAAAAATTGGGAGTTCATAACCCACTTGAATCTAATGTATGAAATCTGATATGTCAAGAGCTTTGTAATGTTGTGAACAACCAATAAAAATAAAGAAAGAAAGAAAGAAAGAAAGAAAACCTAAACAGACCAGTAACTTGTAATGAGATGAGACACAAGCAAAAAAAAAAAAAAAAAAAAAAAAAAAAAAAAAAAAAAAAAAAGAAAGAAAGAAATCATAAGCATTTATGTTTCTTGAATAACATGTCTTTTTTCCTGTTAACAAATCTGGAAGGTTTTTATTTTTCTTTTTTCCCTTTTCCTCTGTCTCTTTGTGGCAGATTGACAAAGAGATTCTTCATCATTTTTAGCAGTGAATAAAAACAAGAAGCAATGCCTAGGCAGTATGAGAACCACTCTTGCTTTTCATTAAAACTTGGCTATTTCTTTCATCCCTAAATTGTCTAGAGTGACAAACTAGAAATACATCCTGTCCAAACCACCGTCTCTTGTGAGATTTCAGTTAAAGTTATAATCTGATGAAAATGCACATTTGCAAAAGTATAATTTCAGGTGTTTATGGAGCTTGTGAAGTGCACTCAAAGACTTTCCTGAGTGTTTGAATCCCAGGTTAGGAGCCTCTGTTTTGGCTGTGTGATTCTATTCAACACAGAAGGTGGGATTTACCTGAGCTTTCTCTAAAGACTTGAAAATACCAGAGATTCCGTGGGAGGTGGGGGGGAGGGGAGGTCACACAATCAGAAACAAAATTCTAAGTTTTCCACACCTATACTGCTAAGAGGCTCTCAGAAGTGAGGAGGTGTGAAATTCTGATATTGTAAGTTTTACAGTACTGAATAAACTAAGAATTTCGTAAACTCCCCAAACTGCCCACTATTATCCTAATGGAAGCTGCAAAGTAGGCTATCTGTGATCTTTTTAAAATCGTGTGGGCAATGTTTCAAGGCTTGATCAGACTACACATTAAGATGAGTCATGGTGCTGACCTATACTTCAAGCCACAGAGACAAACAGCCTTAAGGGAAATCAGTTTTCAAAATCAGCTTGTACATTCTGATATATGTCATGTTATTCTAATAGAAGTGAGGGATGAGGCGTGATTTGAGGGACTCCCAGAGTTGCTGAATTTACAAGCTGCCTCTGGAACTTGGTTCACGAAAGCTCTGCCTCATACAGGGATGGAAAATCGTTTCCTGATTAACATCTTCGTCAGCACCCATGAGCCAGAGTAAAGCTAGAGATGCCTTCTGTAATATGCCTTTTCCATTTACTCCATAGGTAAGAGAAGAAGTATATGGCATTTGTTCTTATTTTAAAATGAAAAAAACTAACTTTATAAACTCTTCACTTCTAATGGCTTGCGTCTGAATGTAACAAACCATCCCCAAAGATACCGCATAAAAATAGAAGACTTTTTCATAATACTTTAATTATAATGAAAGGGCATAGAAAAGTCCCTCAGTTGTCTTCTTTATTACATTAGTTATTAAAAAAGAAAAAAAAACATATAAAATAAGGTGGTTATTTTGTTACAAAGGAACAAAACGAACGTGCACAGTGCACACCATGGGCAATGAGGCCCACACGTCCTGTTCATGGATACTCTTTTCTTCTCATTAGAATGAGAGGGTTTGTTTCCTGCCACTGCTTTGCATATGGGTTGGGAGATGCAATTGTTGGTGTCCTGTGGATGACCATGTGCTGAAGACCTCTTAGATATATATAAGATAAAAACTAAAAATGCACTCCAGATCCTGAAGAAACGGATTCTCAAGGGAGAATTAAGAATTCACTCCTAAATCTTCAGATACAACTTTGAAACTTCCCAAGCAGTGTTTTCTTATGTCACTGCAGCAGAAATCTGTTTCTCTGGAGTCCTGTGCTATTTATGAATGCAAATAAGAAACAGAACTTCCCTTCCCTAATTGCACCTGGCAAACAGTCAGTTGACAGATTGGGAATGTTCTTCCTCAGTAAATTCCTTAGACAGAGCCAAACATCCTGACACTCCCAGCAATTACACCTTCTCTTTGACCTCCCGCTTACACAATACCCTTGGCTGTCATTTCTAACACCATTGAGAAAATACTTAAGCTACACAGGTTTTCTTTCTGTGCACAAGGCTTTGTTTCCTAACTTCATTCTTTCCATAAATATTTGTTAGTAGATAATGCTTTTTGATTTTAAAATCATACCAGTTTCATATATTCCACCTAACACTTTTTGGAAAATATACAATTCTGTTTCACAATCATTTTCAGGCATTTTTGTTTGATTGGTTTGGTGGAAAGAGCCCTAATTTTAAGTCCTAGGTCTGTCAATTATGTGGTCTTAGAAAAGTAAATTACACATTTTAAACCTGTGTTATCTGTAAAATGGGAGTGATAATGTTTGTAATGCTTTCTTACAGAGTTACCATGATGATAAAATTAGGTAAGATAAAAGTACTTACTAAAGTGAAACATGCTTTCAAAATGATAATACCATTGTTATTATGGATTTAATTTATAACCCTTTACTTTTACTGAAAAAAAATCAGATCAAAGGTTGACTTTACATCTGTTACCCATAGTATTATTTACTTGTAAGATGACACAAAAAGTTTTTCTTTATTTTATGTGTGTATCTTTATGTCAATTGACAGGAAATAAAGCAGCCTGTCAGTCTGCTTGGGCTGCTACAACAAACTAACATTAAACAGGCTGAGTATCAACAACCCAAGTTCATTTCTTACTATTTTGGTGACTGGTAAGTCCAGGACTTTGGCAGATTCAGTGGCTGATGAATGTGTTTCACAGGTGACCCCTGTAGCTGTGACCTCACAAAGTAGCCCCCAGCAAATAATCAACCTGGGGTTTCTTTTACCAGGAGCTAATCCTGTTTAAGAGGGCTCTGCCCTCGTATCCCGACTTTCCAAAGACCTCGTAATACCAACACTTTGTGGGTTAGGATTTCAACTTATGAATTCTAGAAGGACACAAACATTCAGACTTTGGCACATTCCTTGCTCAGATCTATGGAACAAATTGGTGGAAGATCTGCATTCAGCATAAGGCTATCCATTGGAGTATATCCATATTATGGATACTATCTTTATTTTAAAATTATTCTATTTCATTAATCAAAATAGACTCTGTATAACCAATGTGATCCTGCAATTTGTACATGTGGGAAAAATAAGAATTCATATCCCATTTGAATCAAATGTATGATATATGATATGTCAAGATCATTGTAATGTTTTGAGCAACTAATAAAAAAAATAGACTCTTTAAAATAACAGTTTTCTGACCCAAAGCCCAGAGATTTCTCAATCTTGCATGACAATTGTCTGTCCTTTTCTTCTTTGCTCCTGTGCTCAACATTCTATTAAAAATGTTTAATAATTAATTAGTAGAAATTTGTGCCCATGTGTGCCACAGTTACACTATCTGGGAAGCGAGTTCAAAAGAACAGTTGTGCCCATGTGCGCCACAGTTACATTATCTGGGAAGTGAGTTCAATATAACAATTGAACTCACTTCCCAGATAATGTAACTGTGGCGCACATGGGCACATGAAGATTAAAGGAAATAACAGCATGAAGGTGTTAATACTCATGAACAACTAAGCACTAATCAAATGTTACTACATATGTGTTAGCATCTCTTGTTCATTTGACAAATGGATTGATCAACTACTAGTGGATGGTGCCTGTTTCAAGGTTCTGGATTATCAAAATTGATACATTAGGCAAGGTTCCAGCTCTCAAGGAATTTATATTCTAGTTTGAAGAGGAGGGAGACAGGTGACAATCAATATGCATAATGAATAAGAAAATTGAATTACTGCTCTGGGAGTGTTAATGATCAGGGATGGGTCAAATTTATAAACTTCCACAGAGTATAAAGAAAAATTTAATTGAAAAGATGACATTTAAGGAATAATTTGAAGAAACCTATTAGTTAAGCATATATCTGGCAGAATTATTAAGATGGAGGGAACAGCCTGTCCAAAGTCCCTAAGGCAGGAGGATACCTATCATGTGTGAGAAGGTTAATTAACTCAGTGGAGCAAGCCATGGTGGGCATATGCCTGTAATCCCAGTGGCTTAGGTGGCTGGAGCAGGAGGATTTTGAGTTCAAAGCCAGCCTCAGCAATGGTGAGGTGCTAAGCAACTCAGTGAGACCCTGTCTCTAAATAAAATACAAAATAGGGCTGGAGATGTGGCTCAGTGGTCCAGTGCCCATGAGTCCGATCCCTGGTACCAAAAATAAAATTAAAAAATAAAAATTAAAAAAAAGAACTCAGTGGAACTGGAACAGAGTGAATAGAGAAAAAGGTGATAGGAAACAATGTCAGGAATAGAATATCTTGTAAATCCCTGGAAAGACCCATACTTGGGAGCAGTTAGAGGGTCTCCAGAGAAGGGATGGCATCATCCACTAGACGTGTAAAGATCCCACTGCTTATTGTATTAAGATAGGCTCTGGGGACATGAGGGCAGACCCAGAAAAATCAGCTACAAAGCTGCTCAAGGGACTGAGATGAGATGATGGAGACTTAAACCTTGCAGAGCTGTGGAAATGGTGATAAATGTCTGTGTTTTGTATACATTTTCAAGGTAGAGCCATTAGGATAAACTTATAAATAGAATATGGGCTGTGAAAGAAGTAGACAATATTGTTTTTTAGGTTTTTTTATTTCTTACATACACAACAATAGTGGAATGCATTATGTTCATAATTATCCATTCACAGCACAATTTTTCATAACACTTTGTTTCAATTTTTAGCCACAGAAAGCTCCAAGACATGAGTTTCAGAGAGAAACTTAGTTGAGCTACAAAGGTTTTGAAGCTTTTACCAGAAAGGTGAAGAGTTAACTCTACAGATTAATATGAAGTCTTTCTAAACAGCTTCTACACTGAGAATGATTACCTAAAAAGAAGGCTTGATTCTTTTGTAAAGAGTGAAAGGACTATTATGGAACACTTGGCCCGTGACTTACACAGAGAGATAAAGCAGAACATAATTGTA
Organism: Spermophilus citellus; assembly: GCF_964194105.1. NCBI lineage: Eukaryota > Metazoa > Chordata > Mammalia > Rodentia > Sciuridae > Spermophilus > Spermophilus citellus. Next base: position 59,274,483 of record NC_138197.1, read on the forward strand.
AGCCCATGGCAAAGTGACAGTTTTATTGGGGTAGGCAGTGGAGTTGTTGGTTTGGTGCAGACTACAGAACCAGGCTACTTGGGTGTGAATTCTGTCCAGCCATTCACCAGCCTCAGTTTCCTCATGTATAAAGTGGGTATGATGAAAAGATTAGTACTGAATTTACAAAGTTGTAAGGATTAGATCAATTATTTTAAGAAAAGGACTTGATGTAGTGCCTAGAAATTAGTGTTATATAAATACTAGGTATTAATTGTATGTGTGTGTGTGTTTGTGTGTGTGTGTTGGAGGAGTGTTTATTCTATGTTACTTTCATTGCCAATTTACACTTCTATCCCTCAGCAAGTTTGCTAATTATAGATAACTATAGTTATTGAGATATAGAAGTTGACCCAGCTCTGAGAATTAACTCATGTTCGACAAACCCTAATGAATTTTATTCATGAACCAAAATAACAATTTAGTTATTTTCTCTGAAATCAATACAGCCAAAAGGACCAAGTATACAAATCCACAAGAGTAAAATCCTCTTTCAAAATATTCCTCCAAACAACGCAGAAACACCAAAGCACGGTGTAGCTGTATAACTTTAAGAAGTATTTTCATAAAGTGGTGCTAAGGAGTAGGTCGTCATTTCCTGCAGGGCTACTGAAAAAGGAAACAAGAATACTAGTTTCAGTCGTCAATAAAAATAATTTCTAAACAGTGATAGGATCACATATAAGTATAGTGTTCTCCAAGATTTTCATTTTTAGTAGTATTAGTATATTACAGTCTGTATCACATCTTTAATTACAAAATCCTCTTCATTATTTTAATATGCCTCTAGTACATGTTGTCATTTCTGAGATTTCAACTTATTTTTCACTAATTATATTCACTGCACTTGAATTGACAGTTTCCTGATTGCCTACTAATATTGAGAGGTACACATTCACCTCATTAATAACATACACAAAAGTCAAATTTTAAATTGCATACTTCTTAAAGATACATGTGATCAACTAATTAATCTCATGCATCGATGAATTCTAATTAGCACCACCTTAGGAAATTATTTTTCCCAGTTATAAGTATCTAACTCTTTGAATGGTATATTCTGAGACTCACTCTTTACTTTTAGTAATTAAGAAAAAAAGAGAAAACAAAAAGGAAAAAATAAGTGCTCTCCAGAAAAGGAATATATTTCTTCCTGCTATGTCATAGTGAGGTAGGATCCAGAAATTATTTGTGTTTTGACCAAGTTCCCAGTTGTCATTATCAAATCTGTCAGATTCACCATAGGATTCATATTCCAAAGGGCTGTGATGTTTGATAGCTCAGAGCCCCAAAGCGATCAAAAATACAGAGTTAGCTTATTTTAATCATTTATCATTCTTTCTGTAATTGTATTTTTCTCTTCATTTGTTTTAAACCCACCCAGATATTGCTGATTCTCCTTGGTGTACTCCCAAGCATTTATTTCACACAATGAAATTTAAATTTTATTATGTGATCCATGGGGTTCCTCTGAATTTGGCACTGCTTTGGAAGTTTCATTCATTTGAGCCAAGAGAAATTCTGTTCAGAAGACAAAATATGGAATTTTAGCAATAACAATGTTTCATTGGCATATATGAATACTGAATTAATGTGACAGGAAAACATCATTAACTTTTAATAATATTTTCTGGAACAGAAAATCTGGAAACCAAATTTATGTTATTTTAGATAAATTTAAAACAAAGAGATGTGCACATGTACATGTTATGGCTTGGTTATGAGATGTTCTCCCCCACCAAATCTGTTTGTACTGTTGCAAGAATGTTTGGAGGTAAAATGATTGAATTGTGAGAGTTGTGACCTAATCAGTATATCCTAGCTTGAATGGACTGACTGGATGGTAACTGTAAGTAGGTGAATCATGGCTAGATGAGGTGGGTTTCTGGAAGAGCTGTTCTTCACTGTGGCCTCTTTCTCCCTCCCTCTCCATGTTTCTTGACTGCCTTCAATGAAGCAGCACTCTTCCACCATGCCCTTCCATGATTGCTAACTCAACTTGGGCCCAGATCAATGGAGTTGGCCCACCATGGACTGAACCTCTGATACTGGATCCAAAATATGCTTTTCCTCCTCTAAGTTGTTCTTGTCACAGTGATGCAAAGCTGACTAACACACATATAAATAAAATTATAAAGATATTATAAAAATATCATAAGAGAAAAAATGAGTACTCTAAAGTTAAATTGGCATATTATTAAGGAATTTGATATAATGTCCATGTATCTGATAGTCTGATTTCATATTTTATTCATAGATGTGATGTTTGTTGCAAAGGTACTGCACCCATACCTTGTCAAATTTGGGGGAAATAGAACAGTAATGTCAGAAACAACAACAAAAATCTTCTATACAAATACACAAGAACGAACACAATTTATTATTGGGATGGCTTATCAGATTTATAGGCTTGAAAGTCACCATAAACTCTGGGTAAAATTTCACACAAATTTACTGTGTAAAGTAAAAGAAAAGAACAATAACAACTTCTCATCCTTTTGGAAAATAAATAGCTGTGTCACAGTTTTCTCTTACAAAGCCTATGATAAACTCATAAATTTAACAAAGATATGTTTATAATTCCACAGATCAGAAAGACCCAGGATCTTGCATTGCAAATCAAATGCTCAGGCCTCTTTTTTAGCTTATGATGTTTACAATGAAACAGACACTCTCAGGAGGAGAGAGGAAGGGAAGGTAGTATATCCCTCCTTTATTTTTTTTTATTGGTTGTTCAAAACATTACAAAGCTCATGACATATCATCTTTCATACATTTGATTCAAGTGGATTATGAACTCCCAATTTTACCCCAAATACAAGTTGCAGAATCACATCGGTTACACATCCACATTTTTACATAATGCCATATTAGTGACTGTTGTATTCTGCTACCTTTCCTATCCCCTACTATCCCCCCTCCCCTTCCCTCCCATCTTACCTCTCTACCCCATCTGCTATAATTCAATTCTCTCCCTTGGTTTTTTTCCCCTTTCCCCTCACCATCTCTTATATGTAATTTTGTGTAACAATGAGGGTCTCTTTCCATTTCCATACAGTTTCCCTTCTCTCTCCCTTTCCCTCCCACCACTCCTCTCTGTTTAATGTTAGTCTGTTCCTCATGATCTTCCTTCCTGCTCTGTTCTTAGTTGCTCTCCTTATATCAAAGAAGACATTTGGCATTTGTTTTTTAAGGATTGGCTAGCTTCACTTAGCATAATCTGCTCTAGTGCCATCCATTTCCCTGCAAATTCCATGATTTTGTCATTTTTTAGTGCTGTGTAATACTCCATGGTGTATAAATGCCACATTTTTTTTATCCATTCATCTATTGAAGGGTTGGTTCCACAGTCTAGCTATTGTGAATTGTGCTGCTATGAACATCGATGTGGCAGTATCCCTGCAGTATGCTCTTTTAAGGTCTTCAGAGAATAGTCCGAGAAGGGCGATAGCTGGGTCAAATGGTGGTTCCATTCCCAGCTTTCCCAGGAATCTCCATACTGCTTTCCAAATTGACCGCACCAATTTGCAGTCCCACCAGCAATGTACAAGTGTACCCTTTTCTCCACATCCTTGCCAGCACTTGTTGTTGTTTGACTTCATAGTGGCTGCCAATCTTACTGGAGTGAGATGGTATCTTAGGGTGGTTTTGATTTGCATTTCTCTGACTGCTAGAGATGGTGAGCATTTTTTCATGTACTTGTTGATTGATTGTATATCCTCCTCTGAGAAGTGTCTGTTCAGGTCCTTGGCCCATTTGTTGATTGGGTTACTTGTTATCTTATTGTTTAATTTTTTGAGTTCTTTCTATATTCTGGATATTAGGGCTCTATCTGAAGTGTGAGGAGTAAAAATTTGTTCCCAGGATGTAGGTTCCCTATTTACCTTTCTTATTGTTTCTCTTGCTGAGAAAAAACTTTTTAGTTTAAGTAAGTCCCATTTGTTTATTCTTGTATTTAACTCTTGGGCCATGGGCGTCCTATTAAGGAATTTGGAGCCCGACCCCACAATATGTAGATCGGAGCCAACTTTTTCTTCTACCAGACGCAGAGTCTCTGATTTGATATCAAGCTCCTTGATCCATTTTGAGTTAACTTTTGTGCATGGTGAGAGAAAGGGGTTCAGCTTCATTTTGTTGCATATGGATTTCCAGTTTTCCCAGCACCATTTGTTGAAGATGCTATCCTTCCTCCATTGCATGCTTTTAGCCCCTTTATCAAATATAAGAAAGTTGTAACTTTGTGAATTGGTCTCTGTGTCCTCTATTCTGTACCATTGGTCCACCTGCCTGTTTTGGTACCAGTACCACACTGTTTTTGTTACTATTGCTTTGTAGTACAGTTTGAACTCTGGTATCGCTATACCTCCAGATTCACACTTCCTGCTTAGAATTGCTTTTGCTATTCTGGGTCTTTTGTTTTTCCATATGAATTTCATGATTGCTTTATCTATTTCTACAAGAAATGCCATTGGGATTTTGATTGGCATTGCGTTGAACCTGTAGAGAACTTTGGGTAATATCATCATTTTGATGATGTTGGTTCTGCCTATCCATGAACAGGGTACATTTTTCCATCTTCTAAGATCTTGTTCTATCTCTCTCTTTAGGGTTCTGTAGTTTTCATTGTATAAATCTTTCACCTCTTTTTTTAGGTTAATTCCCAAGTATTTTTTTTTGAGGATATTGTGAATGGGGTGGTTTTCCTCATTTCCATTTCAGAAGTTTTGTTGCTGATATACAGGAATGCCTTTGATTTATGCGTGTTGATTTTATAACCTGCCACTTTGCAGAATTCATTTATTACCTCTAGCAGTTTCTTTGTAGACCCTTTTGGGTCTGTTAGATATATTATCATATCATCCGCAAATAGTGAAATTTTAAGTTCTTCTTTTCCTATTTTTATGCCTTTAATTTCTTTTGTCTGTCTAATTGCTCTGGCTAGTATTTCAAGGACTAAATTGAATAGAAGTGGTGAGAGAGGGCATCCCTGTCTTGTTCCAGATTTTAGAGGGAATGCCTTCAGTTTTTCTCCATTTAGAATGATGCTAGCATGAGGCTTAGCATATATAGCTTTTACAATGTTGAGGTAAGTTCCTGTTATCCCTAGTTTTTCTAGTGTTTTGAACATAAAGGGATGCTGTACTTTGTCAAATGCTTTTTCTGCATCTATCGAGACGATCATATGATTCTTATCTTTAAGTCTATTGGTGTGGTGAATAACATTTATTGATTTCTGTATATTGAACCAGCCTTGCATCCCAGGGATGAATCCTACTTGATCATGGTGCACAATTTTTTGATGTGTTTTTGTATTCGATTCGCCAGGATTTTATTGAGAACTTTTGCATCTATGTTCATTAGAGATATTGGTCTGTAGTTTTCTTTCTTTGCAGTGTCTTTGTCTGGTTTCGGTATCAGGGTGATGTTGGCCTCATAGAATGAGTTTGAAAGAGCTCCTTCTTTTTCTATTTCTTGAAATAGCTTGAAAAGTATTGGTATTAATTCTTCTTTGAAGGTTTTGTAAAACTCTGCTGTATACCCATCCGGTCCAGGGCTTTTCTTGGTTGGTAGTCTTTTGATGGCTTCTTTTATTTCTTCCTTTTTTATTGGTCTGTTTAAATTGTGTGTGTCTTCCTGACTCAATCTGGGCAGATCATATAACTTAAGAAATTTATCGATATCTTCACTGTCTTCTATTTTATTAGAATATAGGGTTTCAAAATACTTTCTAATTATCTTCTGTATTTCTGTAGTGTCTGTTGTGATATTGCCTTTTTCATCCCGTATGTTAGTAATTTGAGTTTTCTCTCTTCTTCTCTTCGTTAGCATGGCTAAGGGTCTGTTGATCTTATTTATTTTTTCAAAGAACCAACTTTTGGGGCTGGGGATGTGTCTCAAGTGGTAGCGCGCTCGTCTGGCATGCACGCGGCCTGGGTTCGATCCTCAGCACCACATACAAACAACGATGTTGTGTCCGCCGAAAACTAAAAAAGAAATATTAAAAATTCTCTCTCTCTCCCCCTCTATCGCTCTCTCTTAAAAAAAAAAAAAAAAACAAAGACCCAACTTTTAGTTTTATCAATTTTTTAAATGGTTTTTTTTGTTTCAATTTTGTTGATTTCCGCTCTGATTTTAATTATTTCTTGTCTTCTGTTATATTTGCTGTTGATATTAAATAAAATAATCCCATCATTTTACTCTTACACAGCAGCCAGCAACAATTTGAATGGCATTAAGAAACTGAGTGCTTGAGGGACTTTATGTAAATGTGTGTGGGGGGTCTCTTTTTTGATAAATTACTGACTTTACTGAATCATGAGTGATAAATGTAATTGAGTTTACAGAATTTTAATATGAACAGTCAACATATGGTTAAAACCCCTTTCCATTTATTTGGAAATCATTTGTATGGTTATATTAACCATACCATCTCTTGATTCAATTAGCCTCAAATAAGAACATGTATGTAAAATTTAAACTTAAGATTTAAACTTAAGATTCAAGCAAGATGCTTATTAATTTAAAGTAAAAAGGAATTTTAATGGAATTGTAAAAGATTCCATTTTAAATAAGAATGCATATTGAAATGTGTGTAAGCTTTAGGAAGAAAAATACTAAAATCTAAAAAGGGTCATTTATATTTCTATAAGTGGAACAATTTACTCTTGACAAGAAAAACTCAACATTGTAAAGATATGACCTTCTGAATTAATGCCTAAGTACAATAAAAATTCAGTGACAATATCCAGGTAATTTTTTTCCTGATTAGACAAAGTGTTTCTATAGTTCACACAGACATTTTTGACAAGAGAACTTCTGTAAAAGTAGGAAACTTTTAGTTCTTTAGCTCATAATTTATAAAATGTACTGCTAAAGTTTTAGCAATTAAAATAATTTGGTATTGCCACAGACATAGATGGATGAAACTGATATCCATGAAATAGATTGTAATCAAAAATAAAAATCAATGGATACAGATTTCAATGTAAATATTAAAACCAAAATTTCAAGAAAAATTATGGTGAGTGTTAAAATATAATTTAGATGAAGTCCTTTATAATATATACTAAAACTAGAAAACAAAAGGTAGATTTAATGATAAAATATCTAAGACAAAATTAAACTTCTCTATTACAAAACTAAGTCCTTAACACAATTACAAGATAAGTTGGAAAAAAATAATATTACAGTATATTTGACAAAGAGTTGATAACTCCAACATACAAAGAACTCTTACAAATCAGTAGATAATAAGAACCTAGAAAACATTCCAATAATTCAGGGGAAAATCCATTTTAAAATAGTCTATTTAAAAATTCAACTTCATTAATAGAAATAAGAAAATATCTACTAAATTGATTACTTACTTTTTATCAGATTAATTAAAAAATGGTATACAAAACTGCAAATGGTATATATTTCCTACCTTGCTGTTAAGAGCAGAAATTAATACAATCTCTAGGAAGTGATTTGAAAATATGCAGCAAAATTTAAATATATATTCACCATGATTCAGGAAATAATTCCACAAAGGTAAGTGCCAAGTGATTAAAAATATATAGTATGTGGATGATCATTGTTTCATTGTTTATAGGAGCAAATTATTGCAAATAATCATAATGTCCACAAACCAGCTTTAAGTTTTGTATTTTAATTTTTTGAATAAAGATGTTTATGCCAGTATTCTATGAAGCCCATTTTAAAAATTATGAAATATAGATATATTGGTAATGAAGTAGAATTACTTTTGATAATTATTTTGTGAAAAAAGCAGGTAACAAAATAATGTTTATAAAATTATCTCATTTACAAAAAGAAATTTTATTTGTGTATCCATATGCAGATATTCCTGAAGAGAGACATTTTGAAGGATGAGAGATTTTAATATTTCCTCATCTGATTTCCTGTTTTAATTGCTTATTCTTATAAATTTTGTTGTATTTGTCATTATAAAAATGCTTTCTCCATATGGCTTTCCATATTGGCTGCACCAATTTGCAGTCCCACCAGCAGTGTATGAGTGTGCCTTTTCCCCCACATCCTCACCAACACTTATTGTTGTTTGTATGCATAATAGCTGCCATTCTGACTGGAGTGAGATGAAATCTTAGAGTGGTTTTGATTTTCATTTCTCTAATTGTTAATGATGATGAACATTTTTTCATGTATTTGTTGATTGATTGTACATCATCTTCTGAGAGGTGTCTCTTCAGGTCCTCGACCCATTTGTTGATTGGGTTATTTGGTTTTTATTGTGTTTAGCATTTTTAGTGCTTTATGTACCCTAGAGATTAGTGCTCTATCTGATGTGTGAGGGGTAAAAATTTGCTCCCAAGATGGAGGCTCTCTGTTCACCTCACAGATTGTTTCTTTTGCTGAGAAGAAGCTTTTTAGTTTGAGTCCATCCCATTTATTGATTGTTGACTTTAATTCTTGTGCCACAGGAGTCTCATTAAGGAAGTTGAGGCCTAATCCCTCATGTTGGAGAGTAGGGCCTACTTTTTCTTCTATTAGATGTAGGGTCTCTGGTTGTATTCCTACTTCCTTGATCCATTTTGAGTTTTGTGCATGGTGAGAGATAGGGGTTTGATCTCATTTTGTTGCATATGGATTTCCAGTTTTCCCAGCACCATTTATTGAAGAGGTGATCTTTTCTCCAGTGCATGTTCTTGACACCTTTGTCTAATGTAAGATAACTGTAATTTTGTGGGTAGTCTCTGTGTCCTCTATTCTGTACCATTGGTCTACCAGTCAGTTTTGGTGCTGTTTTTGTTACTATTGCTCTGTAGTATAGTTTAAGGTCTGGTATAGGGATGCCACCTGCTTCACTCTTCCTGCTAAGAATTGCTTTAGCTATACTGGGTCTCTTTTTTTCTAGATAAATTTCATGATTGATTTTTCTATTTCTATGAGAAATGTCATTGGAATTTTGATCAGAATTGCATTAAATCTGTATAGTGCTTTTGGAAGTATGGTCATTTTTATAATATTAATTCTGCCTATCCAAGAGCAAGGTAGATCTTTCCATCTTCTAAGGTCTTCTTTGATTTCTTTCTTTAGGGTTCTATAATCTTCATTATATAGATCTTTCACCTCTTAAGTTGATTCCCAAGTTTGTTTGTTTGTTTGTTTTGTTTTGTTTTGTTTGTTTGTTTGAGGCTATTGTAAATGGGGTAGTTTTCCTAGTTTCTCTTTCAGAGGATTTGTCACTGATGTACAGAAATGCTTTTGATTTATTGGTGTTGGTTTTATATCCAGCCTGGATGACCTGTCTATTGGTGAGAGAATTGTATTGACATCACTTGGTATTATTGTATTGGTGCCTATTTAACTGTTTATATTGAGTAGGGTTTGAAGAGTGGTTATTTTTTACATTGCCTGTGGCACTAAAGACTGATCACAATTACTGGGACAGTATGACAATATATATCAAAGACATTAAAACTTTTAAATTCTTGACTCCACATTTCCAAATCTAGAAATTTATTTTACAAATAACTACAAAAATCAAGTCTTGTGCCTATCACAAAATGGGATCTTTGATGCACAAATGTTGAAACAGTCACAGTCTTGAAGGCCACAGCTTTCTCTCAAGAAAAGTTTTGTTTTTTAAATTTAAGCTAACAATTAAAATGGAATATTTTTACATAGAGACTGTGTGTTCCTGTTTTCTCTTGAAAATTTATAATATTTGATGCATTAGGGCCTAATATAACCTTGAACATGGACAGCTAGAACTAAGTAGTAGATGCCACTTTGAGACATGCTTTAGGTTAGCAGGTCACACCATTTCTATACTTCACATGCATCATTGATTTTTTTTTCTTTTTAAATAAATTTTCCCCTTTGATTTTACAATTTCTGGCTTAAGATATTTGTTACCTGCTATGGTTTGAACATGTTTGTATATATCTTCCAAAGGCTTCATGTGTTGGAGTTTTGCTCCCAGGATAGTAGATTTAGGAGGTGGAATGGAAACTTTCAGAAATAGGGCCTATTGGGAGATGCTTGGTCATTGGAGGCGTGTCTCAGAATAGACTGTGGGACATCAGTATCTCTGGCTTCCCGTTTGGTGATGTGATCACTTCTTCCTGTGTGTGTTCCCACCATTGCCATCTGCCATGAGGTGACTCACTAAGGAGGGGGCTCTCACAAGGGCTTTTGTCGTGTTGTTAAATTTTCAGTATTCGAAACTGTGAGCTAAATAAATCCCTTTTGTTTATAAATAACGGAGTCTGCCTCATATGTTTTGTTCTAATAATGAGAAATAAACTAATACACAAATTGACCAAAGATAGACAATTCAATCCCAGGACTTCTACCTACACAGCTAAGATTTTTGTCTACAGGAGTCTACTTTTTCATTTATCATTCTTCCTTGATCTTGGTCACTGACTTCTCCAGGGCTTTTGCATTGTGAAACAAAACAGGTTTGCTATTTGATTCAGGGCCTAGAAATCTGAAGAGAAGTACATGGACTTAACTGTTCAGTGGAACTTCAAGTTTATCAGATGTTTTGCCTTTATATGTAGTGAGAGTTCCAGGCTCTTGCCATCAGATACTTTCTAATTACTTTCTTCCAATTCATTATTGATTTGCTTTGGATGGAGACCAGATCTGTTTATTCTCAATTTCATAAGAAGCCCATGCAAAATTTTTAGTCTGCTACTACTTCTCCTTAGGCTATGTGTTTCTGCGTTGGGGAAGTATTTTTTTCCAAATAGCAACATAGCCTGATTTATATTGGAAATCTGTCAAATTGCATTAAGTAGTTCTTGATTGAATTAGCAGTTTCCAAGCCTCTTTCTCACAGCTGTCATGGAGTAGAACTGCACAATCTGTTCAGCTAGTTCCAGGGCAGGTGTTTTTGTCTTGACAGAAATTCTTTCTGTATACTAGCTTGTCTGGAGATTAAAAGTTTTCTTAGGGGGATTATGAGAGTAAATCAAGGAGACTTTTTTTTTTCATACCAGCAACTTCACTTTGTACTTATCAGTTAGTCTAAACCCTGTGGTTTACCTAATTTATAGCTCAGCAAAACTAAAAGTATGGTTCTAGAATCACAGGGCACAAAAGCAGAACTAGACTGAGCTCTAGAAAACCAGAGGCTTTTTAAAAGAAATTGAAACATGCAAAAGATTGCAAAATGCCTAATAATTTAACCATAATTATTGTGATTTATTATTTAAACCTTCCAGTTTGATGATGTTCATAAAGATGCTTTGACAAAACAACCTTAAAGAATTAGACTGTAACTTTGAAGGGAAATTAGGAGTAAATTTTAGGGGAGAAAAGCACCTTATTTTATGCATTAAAAAACAAAACAACTTATGCCCAAAGAAATTAAAGGATGTGCTAACAGACTCACAGACAATAGTAAAGCCAGAATAAAAATATTAATCCTGCACATCATATAATCATATTGTCATCATATAAATGACGCATCATTTAACATATAAAACTCTGTTCATTCAAAAGCTTTAAATCAGGAAGGCAGCATGGGACATCCACCATATGTACATATACACACCCCTCAAATAGCATTTGAAGGCAATAGTTCTCTTCCAGGTTAGCAAACCATAGTAGAAATGTGCTAATCAACAAACCCTAATGTGTTCCTCATAACAACCTATAGGAAAAGAACAATAGGCCATTCAAAAGTAAGTGAAAAGTCCACTTTTGAAAGAAGTTTACTAGCTAATGAAAATCATCATTAATTATGAGGAGAGATAAACCAAACAACACATTTCTGCTTGAAGAGACTTGAGTGAGTTTGAACATAAAGCATTCATAGAAGTCACCTTCTATGGGCTAATTGGACTTTGGGACAGTTACAAGAGAGCTGAAGATGTGGAACAGATCCAAAGACAGGGAACTCTCCTGCAGAGGTTAGATCTAAAGAGGTCACTGGGTGATACAAACATCCTCAGATGATTGTTTTAAAAACTATCATCAATACAAAGATGTTCAAACCAAATGTTAAGAAGGACATCTGAGGCACCAATTCTTTTTGTAATTCAAGAGTAGAGTTAATGCTATTAGATAATCCCTAGTATATAGCAGGCTTTTGCCATTCCTGTGGGAGGGGTGCCACAGGGCCCAGTTCTAGGGAAACTAAGTTGGCAGGAGCTAGACAGCTCTGGTTCTACAAAAGATCTTGGAGACTAGGGGAGAGGAATTAGAACAACCAATTGTGAATACATCCTTTGAGTCTGTGGAGAGAGTTGGAAGATGGACTAATTGTAAAACATTAATTAATAAGCCAATGATCCACTGCATTTTGAACAGGTTTTATAATCTGTAAATTTCCTTATAAAGTCTAGTTATTTGAAATTAAATAAATATCATTTATAAAAACACCTAAAGTAGTTACAGGCACGCATCAAAAAAATATGTGTTACCTTGCTCTGAAATCAGGGCACATACTGGTTTTCATTGGCTTTAAATTTCTGTCAACATGGCACATTTATGTAGAAGAGGTTGTTCTAGTGCACACCGCTGTGTTATAATCATTCACATGACTAGTAAGGGATTTTACTTCACTGAAATGGAGATATGAAACAATTTAATGCATTTTAACAACTAGGCAAAAATTCCTCTAAGTATTCTCTTAGGAACAACAGACAAAGAAGCTAACAGAAGGAAGCAGGTCTGGAGGTAGGAAGGGAGACTGTGTATTAGGGAAGATACTGTTGCAAACTGTTGCTGTTCTTTACAAATCCTTCTAGGAAAAGGTGTGAAGGATTATTGGTGTTAATGCATTCCAAAGACATCAGAAATAAAAAAATGATGGCATGGTAGAGGAGTCATACTCCTGATATGACTAAGAACAGGGATATGTACGGATGGCTATCTATTTAAGTCTCTACCTACTGCCAATTGGAAGTATTTCAGGGTTTTAACATACCAATGGTCCGTCTTAGGAGAGCTGCATGACCTAGCCTTCAGTTTGTTTCTTAATCTCTTTTCTCCATTCTGCTTTCTAGCCACACCACACTGCTTCCATTTCCCTTAATACATTGTGCTATTTCATGTCACCTGTTTTTTTTTCCCATGATTTCCTTTGCCTAGGGTAGACTCAATGTATGTTTTTGTTTGTTTGTTTGTTTGTTTTTTGTTTTTTTTTTTTTTTTGGTCTGGCAAAAGTTTCATCATCTTTCAAAAGCTGTCTCATGCCATTTCCTCAACACATACTTTTCTGGCTTTCAAGAGTTGGGATCCTGGTTTATTTCTACCTCTTTTCCATTGATAACAGAATCTATGATGTAAGACATCCTAAAACTCCCAGAGTAATATTCAGAAAGCTAATCCATTTTCTCAAGCACTTAGACACACTTCAGTATTGGTTATAGTCTCCTCTTTTGAACCATGATAGGGATAGTAATATCAAATATAGAGAAAGTTCTTGCTCCTGGTATAAGCTGTGTTAAATAGATTCCTCTGTAAAAGGTTAGACAGGCACTTAGACTAGTTTCTAAATACATGCAGCTGAACTTCTACCTGATGTTAAGTCAATGCCCAGCCAGCAAAATTTGCCTCCCTCTCCGCTACTTGCTCTCACAGCTAACAGGATAGATGAACAGTGTAACTAAGAAAATATATAAGGGAGCAGCAAAAAAAAAGAGAAAATATGATATCTGTCTTCAAACCCAGAGCTTCCTCTTTACAAGAGAAAACAAAATCCTAACAAGATTTGAGCATTCCTGAAGATAGAGTAAAATTTTGTAAAGGGAGAAAATAAAAACAAAAAGTCAAGTTCTAGGTGATAATGCTTATTCCTCTGAAGGACAATAGTCAGACTCAACTACCGAGGTTTCTCCAAGCCCATTTTTATAATACCTCTCCCCAAGACATTCTTCTATTGAACAAGATAAATAGTAGCTCTGTCTTGCAACCACTTCTAAATATTTATTTCTAAATAAAAGCAATCTATATTTTTATTCAAAATAAAATGGAGTGCAAGCCAGATTGAGTCCTTCGTATAGAAGATGTGCTCCTCCCATTGCTAGCTACCTGCAATAAGATAACTCCCAAATAGCTTCCTTAGATCTGCCTTCTACAGTACTCCCCCATCCCTGCCCTGGCTCCTCATCCTTCACATGGTGGGAACAGAGTGTCACGAGAAATGTCTGAAAGCACAATGATGGAAAGAAGCAGAGACTGCAGGGGCTATTTGGAGAAGCACTGAAGCGTTTAGATTTCTCACATTGATGACATCGAGTCACAAAATAGAAGGGGAAAATGAATACATTTTGTTTCACTTTGTCTTCAAGACAGTATTGCTTCTTCTTGTACAATTTTCAGTGCATTCTTCAGAATAACTTTGCCTTTTTTGAGGACATGAAGTTTCACTGTTTCCTTGAAAAATGTTTGCTAGTTATCTTCAGCCCAAATATGTTCTGTTCAGTTTTCTTTGGACTCTTCTAATTAGTCTTCTGTAAGATTACATCTAATTATTTTTATTCTCTCTGGCCCTATTATACATAGGTGAAGCACCTTATTATTTCCATTTCCAAGAACACATCCTGCTTAGTATTTTTATTTCCATGATACTCGGTCTAAAGGACCAGCTCATTTCTACTCTTTTATGGGTTACTTGTCTTAAATTCACTTTCTAAAATAATCCTCTGGTAAAGAAATTTATGAATATGTAAAGTTGAAAGGGAAAAATTAAAGTTCATTTTGAAAAGCATGTTTTAATGCCTACTCGTCTGAGGTACATTACCAGCATGGGCAAGAATGACTCTTGTTTGCCTCAGAGATCCTCAGGGTCACACATAGGCAGAGTAGGAATGTCATTATATGGGATGATTTCAGGGGCCTGAGAAGGTCCCATACATACTTTTCCAGATCCTGTCTCACTCGTTCCCTAAAAACCTTAAATTCCTTAGAAAAAAGCTGATCTCTTGGTTCATCAACAAAAAAGTGCACTTTAAATTATAACTACCCTTACAAGAGAAGTGGATAAGATAAAATACAAAGATGCAAAGGATTTATGTTTTTCCTCCATGAGGTGAAGTTCTGAATAGGGGAGGGTATCATCACACAACACAATAGGCTCCATGCAGGATTTACACACAACGGGACAAATGGCACATAGGAAATCTGGGAAAACTAGAAAACATTTTATTTGCTATGACATTTTTTAAAAAAATCTGTGATCTTCAGGATTACGGTTGATAGGGCTCAAGATATTATTTTAGTCCATTTCTCTTCTAAAAAATATAAAGAAATTAAGATGGCCACCTAGGTTCATATGTTCTTTGCTTCCCCCCCCCCTCTATTTTTATTCCTTTCCTCCAAAAATTAACTTACCTCAGTGTCAGAGACAAACACACACCAAGTCCTGTGCAGGGTGGTGAAGTTTCAAGAAACTATCCGCTGTCACTGACATCAAGGAATCTCAACAGCATTCATTCATTCCTGGTGCTAAGTGTGAAGTTCAGCTTCCACCATGGATGTTTGAGGAAGGCTTCTACTATAAAAGAGAATAAATAGATCAGAACCAAGGAACTAAACAGAGGAAAGAAGAGTCAATATTAAAACTAATATTATCTGGTAGATACACTATTATATTTATTAAAATAAGAGGAGGAGGATATAGAAAAAAATCTGCACAAAAGTTGGAATTGTTGGATTAAAATTGATTCCTATTGCAAAAATTTTTAAAAATCAATACAATTTTGGTACAAAAAGTTGAACAACATTTATAATATAGCAGAGAGATGGGAGTTAGAGAGTTACCTGAGAAGTACTATGTCTGCACATTTGCAATTCCAAAGAGTTAGGAAAAACAAAGGGAGAAAAGTCATCAGAGTATTTCCTGGAATGGAAGTCAGTGCATTTCCAAAATAAAAGAACATGGTCTCAGATACTGAATAAGGAAAAGACCCATTCCAAGGCACAACGCTATGAAATGTCAAAACCAACTGAAGATTTTGAAAAGCTTCCAGCTAAAAAAGTGAGATCATAGGAAAAAGACAGGAAATAAGGATTGAATCAGTTATCCTGACAAGTATACCATAATCAGGAGCATACTGGAGAAAAACCTTCACATTTTTCAAGAAAATAATCTCAGAATCTAAATATCTATATCAAATTTAGGAATCAATCAAGTATAAAGGTAGACTAATTATAATCCTCAGAAGTACAGAGTCTTTCAATGTTACCTCCCACTCATCTTTGTTGGGAAGCTAATGGAGGGCAGCTCCATGAAATCAGAGACACAAATCAATATAGAGAAAGAGAAGAGACTCAGGAAATGGAAACCCAGCAGGGAATCGGGTAGAGGGAATTTCTGCATAATCTGCCAAGCAACGGTCCAGAAAGTTAGCAGTGGTCAGAAACATCAGCCTAAATTTGGTAGGAATTTGATGATGATTGGCACAGGCAAAGAAAATCACCTTTTAAGAATGATGTATGAGAGTGAAACCTCCATTTACTTTTTTTTAAGAAGTCAATAACTGATATCTAAACTTGGTCAATTATGCAAGTCATAGAAACTAGAATTCATCCTCTTTGAAACCAGTCATAGTAAAACTTTTTTCTCCAAAGCCAACCATAAAACCTAAAAATATTACTCCAATCTTCTTAGAGCCATCCATAAAGAAATTCTCTGATTTAACTTGGCTAACAATCAATTATAAGACCCCCATCCCAGAAAGAGACTCTTGTCTCATACTTGAGTGGAAGGGATGCTTCACAAAGAGAATAAAAAGAATCTGAACAGAGAGGTCTTGCTACTTGCATTAGCCCACACTCACCTGGGTACAAAGTCTGGTCCCAATCCTGGTGTTATGCTCCACCAAATTGGGCATAACAATGGACAGTTCACCATGAGATTTTGGAGCGATCAATCTGACGTCTGCAGGTCACATAAAATAATGATCTTATGATTCTGTTATGCTTTGCTCTTGTTAACCTATCTTTTGATATAGTGATGTCAGCCATGATCCATTTGGTAGGCAGGAAGAGAGGATTACTCTGTTTTCTATCCCATAGAGTATGCCATTTTAAAATATGGAGCCAAATACTAGAATAGCTACAAGGGTGAGAAGTGGTATTCTCTGTGAGAAAAAATTGTGAAAGATTTTGAGATGGGCCAACAGGTCACTCAGTGACTTCAGTAGAAAACTCTGCATTGTCTAGAACACATCTTTCCTGGTTATAAGATTCTATTGGGGTTGTGTCCTTCCTTGTCTTTCAGTTATTTTGTGGTTCTGTAGAGAGAGAAGTAATTTCTAGAAAACTATAAGCAATCCAAACAGTTCCTGAGGGACAAATGCATTTGTCTGGTGATGTGATTATCCTTTAAAGTGGCTTCCTCATTAATTGATGAATTAAATGCTTTGATATATGTCCATTTAATATATGTTTTTGCCACTTTTGAAAATGATTCTTTCCCATCTCTGGGAGTGGCCATTAGAGATGGGGAGGAGTAGGGCAGAAGAACTCTAATTTTTTATTACAGGCCTCATTTTGATAAAAATAGCAACTAAATTTTAAAACATTCCTTCAATACCACCATATACATTAAACATTACTATATAATAAGAGTCGTGTAAAATGCACTGTACACTTAAATGAAGCTATTTTATATGGCAGCAGCAATTGAATAAACAGGGTGTGAGGCAGGTGAAAGAGTGAAATAATGACATTTGAATTAAAGTTTTCTTTCTTTGCTTTCCTACATGAAAAATGACCCCTCTCTTTCCTTGGAATCCCTCTGAATGCTCCCTTCCTCTTTGATGTATGTTGCTTTGGCCACTCTTATTTGCATACTCTCTGATCCAGGTCTTCCTTTGGGAGCCTCAGACACTGTCTTTGTCGTATTCAGTACTTCCCTCACAAGCTTTGTCACAGATGCCACCTAGCAACTGTCCAGCAAGGGAAATGCTCAGAGAACAAGTGGAATGAAAATTGAGCACCACACCTCTTGGTGAAAATACTATCTGGCCTAGGTACAAAGCGTATCGTCACTTGCTCTGGCAGAGAATAGAAGGTATTCAGGGCAAGAACTGTGTCTCCTCTATTAAGTTGTATACAGCACACAATATGCCCACAGTACTTGATCAATAATAATTAATTCCATTCACTGTAAAAGTATCCAGCATGTTCTCAGCCAGAGAAAAGAAACAAAATATGGACTTCAGTCTCAAATGAAGAATGTATTTTACAAATATGTGACTTTGGATCATAGTACTTGGCAAATTGTACTAAAAACAAAATGTCTAACAATTTTATCTATGTAAAGTTGTTTGTGCTTCAGAGAAATTTTTAAAGGACTTTGCTTATCTGACACGTTTGCCAGAGTCCTAGTTAAAAATGTGCATTTTACATTCAGTCTCAGTGACATCAAGAGATCCACATCTTTTTCTTTTCTTTTCATTGCTCAGTGCCAGTCACTTCAGAGGTCAGTACTTTCCATTCCAGATAAGCAGAGAGAGAGTTGTTAAATGAAAGCCAGTCTCAGGCTTGAAGCTTTGTTTATACACAGAAAATAAAGAACCCCAGTGAGAATATTTTATATGGGAAATGGCTGATCTCAAAGTTTTTCCAAAAGCCTGAGTTAGAGTGTTCCTAACTTTACCACAGCATATTAGCAGTACAAAATAAAGCATTAGAAAATGAAGACTCTGAAGAAGCCACTGTTAACTGCTTGCAACTTTGAAATGGGGATGAGGGCAGGGCTTGCTCAAATGCCCTTGCACCCTCATAAGAAAGGGATGGGATTCCTGCAGCTTAAGTTCTGCTTCTTTTCTTCACATTCAAAAGACCAACTAGCAACAGTGAAAATCCTTTTAACATTTTCCTCCTAAGGAAATGACTTTTGCATTTTGTGTCTTATTATTCCTTAAGGGCTTATGTATCCACACATCTAATGGCCTATTTTCAGTTACTAACTGGGAACTCTGACATGCTTCATTAATAGGACCTAACATAGAGGGCTGTGGTGAGAAGCGAGTGACTTTCAGTACATGAAAGAGATTTACATCTAGTAAGTTTCCCATATATTTTAGCCATAGTAATCATAATTGTGGTTGTTGAATTAAAGTCATTCAATAAATGATCTAGTAGATGATAAATATCTCATTTTACAATTGTTGAGTATGTGGTAAGGTGTTCTATAATTATTATTTAAGTAGGGTTATGTTTACACGATTAAGAAAGTTAATTAGGACTCCTTTGTTAAAATAAATATTTCCCTTCTAAAATTGGGGAGATATTACTGTAAACTGGATAAAGATAAATATAAAGGGGCATAATACAAGTTGTTAAGAAGTAATATTAAAATATCAATAGATAATCTTGGTAAGATAAGTCAAATTCACAAGAGGAAACAAAATAATAATAATAAAAAGATTATATCTCACAAGTAAGCAAATAATTGAAACTAAAACAGTGGGCTAACTAACCTAAAGTCACTATATATATATTTCAACAATATAGGTAAGTTTGGCAAGGGTACAGTCAATCGGTACAATGCATTTCTACAAGGAATAGAAGTGATCATTTTTAACATGATGATTGATAATTTAGACTGCTAAGCAACTTCACTTATATATAAAATATATACTCAGGAAAGTAATTCAAAGGAATTTTTGAAAAATATCAGTATGAATAAGTGTGTGTGGGGGAGGGAGTATGTGTTGTTTTTAATAGAATAGAAAAATGAGAGCAAAATAAAAAAATTATCAGTTCATGTAATATCTACTTGATTCAAGATTATATATATAATATTTTAAAAAATAATCAAAAAATTATATTAAATCTTAGAAGTATGATTATTTTATAATATTATATTACCAAGTGGGTTAAAATTTTGTATTATACTCTGAACCTAAATAAATATATATTCTATAATACACATATATAATATTGTGCATTATAGTCAAATTTATATAATATACACATTTTATATATTTTGTCTGTGATTGACCAAAGTCTAACCCCCAAATAAAGTTATTTCATGAGGAAGTTGCATTTTTCAAACATTCTGTAATGCTACTTTTATACTGATATCATTTTTAATTTTTACAACAAAAGAATAGTGAATTGGCAAAGCAGATAAACACTTTGTAAGGTACTTAATGAACTTGGAGTTTGATTAAATTTTCTCAAAATGAGGTACAGCTATAGTCGACAAATGTAGATTTTTAAATTTATCTTTAAATGGCATTTTAAAAGTTTTACTGTAGCATTTGTAAAAACAGTTTTAAGAAACATAAGCATGTTCATATATAAAATGAAGATAACTGCAATTTGGGGCATTTTGAGATAAATGTGCATTTCCCTACTCATTCAACATTGAACTATTTGTATCAGCTTTTTTCACATAAAAATACTATTATTGCAGTAAAAATACTTTGAGGCAAATATTCTCAAAGTATTGAGTGTCAATGAATTATGGACACAACTGGCTATTTCCTTGACCTTCCTTGACCTTGCCTGTACAAGGTTCTGACTGTGTAAAGATTTGAGTCCTTTAACAAATAGATTTGGCCTAAATACTTAGCATTTAATGCTGACCTGAAAGGCAGCATCTGGGGGTCCTGAGTAACCCTGACTCAAGTGGCCACTATCTATCTGGATGCCCAATAGCCATCTGAACTGCCATCTCCGAAGCTTCACTCTGATCTTATCCCCAGCTCACATCTTTTTCTCCTCTGCTTTTCCCAATTCCACACATAGTCAAATACATTCTTCCATTTCCAGACCACAAACCCTTAGCTACTCTCTTTCTCTCACACCCCACATCACAACATCCTATTGATTCTACATTCAAAATATATCCAGAATCTGGTCAATTTTCACAAACTCCACCAATATCACTTTGGTATGAATCACCCCATTCCATTAACCAGTCTCCTCAATTCCAAGCTCCCAAAATCTTGGTTCAATAGCCAATTAGTGTCACTTTTGAGGTATTTTCAAGAAGAAACTTTATATTTTAGCAAATTTCAAATATACAGAATAGGTAGAGAAAATATTTTGATAAACTCCCTGTGCCTATCATCCAGCTAGAGCAACCCTAAATTATAACCAGTCTTATTTGTATATCTGGACCCTTTCCTCAATTCTTGAACCTCAGGGTTATTACATAGCAAATTCCTTACATGGTATAATATAATTTTATCTATAAAAATTTTAGCAGATTTCTCTGATGGTTGGAGAGTCTGTTTTGCAACATAATCACAATATCATGATCATACTTAAAATAGTAAAAAAAAAAATTCTTAGGGCATTAAATATCCACACAATAATCGGATTTTCTCAATTGTTACATGTAGATATTAGATATAGACATAAATATATTCAAACACAAATACATATACAAATATATATGAATCAGGAATAAAATCAGGGTCCAAGCAATATTGACTTATTACATTTAGCTGATCTGCCTCTTAAGTCTCTTTTAATTTACAGATTCTTTTCTCCTCATTCATTGAACAGGCTAGATTTGTTGTCTGGTGGAGTTTCCTCAGTCTGCAGTTGACCATTTGCATTCCTGTGTTGGGATTTAGCAAGCTCCTCTGCCCAGAATTTCCCTTACATTGATAGTTAAATCTAGAAATTTAAAATAATAAAAGTTTTAAATTTTGGCAAGAATGCTTCATAGGTGTTTTGTGTACTGCCATTAAGAGGCACAAAATAATGATTTGTCTATCTTGCTTGGCATTAGAGGTCAATGGGAATGATAGTCTCAACCCATACTTCGTTAGGGGGCCATAAAATGACAATGTTCTAATTCTATTATTCCTTGTTGATTTATCAATTGAAATATTTCTATAAAGAGAAATATTCTCTTATTAACTAGTTAACCTAAGCACAACCTGCAGCAAAAGTAGATTAAATGGTGTATTCTTCCATTTATTTACAAATTTTCACTAACAACCCGTATGTGACTAATGAATTTCCCAACAATGTCTGGATTCCCAACAATTTCTAAATTACAAGTGAATTTTTAAAAATCAATAGAAATTCATGAGTTACAGTACATTTGTTTTTTTTTAATAATACATTTGCTGTGTTTTAGTTTACTGACTTTGTTATTTTTGATGCCCAATTTTTTTACCTAATTGGTCAGTAGAGCCTCCAGAAGTTTGTATATTTTGATTTCCTCAAATTTCTGGCATGGAAAAGTTTCCAAATTCATCTTGTACATATCCTGCTCTGGACCTAGAATCTGCCATTTCTTCAATTAAGCCTGCTCCCTTTTAGTGGTAAATGTTCAATGGAGTTCATAATTTGGGCACTAGAAATTAAATTGTTTCTATGTGTGCTATGGAGTTCATAATTTGGGCACTAGAAATTAATTGTTTCTAGAGCTTTTCAGTGGACACAACTAACTTAAGACATGACTTCATTGTCTTCTTACCTTCTCTCTCTCTCTCTCCAGTAATTTTGTATGAAATCCTACTCCATTTTTATGTATGTTTATATCTTTTCTGTAAAGAAAAAGATGAGCAGAACAGTTTCTAAGCCTATTATATTCTAGAGCCCTCTTCAGTTATTTCAAAGTTTTTAGAAATTTCTTTGAAGCTGGTTCTTACATTAGAGGGAGATGTGTCACCAACACAGGTCTTCTTGAGGACCTGAGATATTTTAGCCAGATGTTAACCCCAGAGTGTTTAAATTGGGTTCCCTGCCAATAAATACCTGCATGAATAGTTCTCTCTCAGTTAAGTCTTAGCACAAATCATCTTAATAGTAAGATGATTTTCCTATTTTAAAATTGCATTTCCCCTATCCCTAAAATATATTTGAATCACTTATTTTTGTTTTCTATACTCTCCCAAAAGAGACTTCAAAAAACATTTTCCACTCTTGTCTTCCTAGTGGATTTAATACTCTGGCTCACAGTAAGTGGTCAGTAATTTTTGTTGACTTAACTAGATGCTATCATTTTGATAATGGAGTAACAGTCCCAGATCTTAAGGTAATCTCCAGCTTAGAAAGAAAATAAGATATGAAAACAAATAATTATTCCAAATATGGTGAATAATAAAATCAGGCATACACTAAATGGCATGGCAAGAAAGCAATTAATCAGAACTCATTTAATTTTACTTTTGTGTTTCTAAGTATATTCCCTACATGCTGCTTTATGTGTCCTTTATTTAGATAAAATCAACTATTTTACTTGTTGTTGTACATGCAGCAATTTATTTGGTAATAATCTCCCTACTACCTGGAAGTCCTCTTTCTCAAATTCAAAAATCTGAATAAATTCTAGTCTTTAGGAAATAGCAAAATACTGTCTCCTGCATACAGTCTTGTTTCTCATCTGAATTCAACCTCCTTCTCCTCTGAATTGTGATCGAATCATTCTAAAATTTCTTATTGCTTTAATCACTTTTTTTGGACAAATGTGCATATATTTGTAAAGATCCCTGACTTTGACCCACCCCAACCCATTTCTTACCTCATTCTCTACAGAATATTTATTTACAGCCAAAATTCATTAGGTTTAGTTTTGTGATGAAAGCCAATATGTGATTCACTAATAATGACTTTTGCTAATTCTCTATGAGAACATTTTTAGATTATTCCCTTTTAAAATCTTGATATGTAATATTTGCACATCCATCTTATCATTTTTAATTTTCTGTTATATTTACTTATTTACATCAGTGACCCACTCTGTATTTTATACTTGAATGTTGGGGCTTTATGTGTTTTATTATCCTCATTTCCAGGCAAATGTCAGAACAAATGCCTAATACATATTTATGAGATGGGACATTCTACCAAAAGCTTTCTGAAAGCAAAATATCTTAAATTATTAAGCATATTCTCTGATTACAAATAATTCTAGAGACTGTTTAATTTGAAGGGATATTTTAGGACCTCTGACTTTCCTAGAATCACAACCTAGATGATATTCTTGTAATCCAAATGCAAGAGAGACACACTGGCCCATTTTGATCTCACTCCAGTTATCCTTGCATAGCATGATCACAGACTGAGAAGTGTTCCTTAAGTATCCCATCAATGCATACTAATTGGGTACATTATTCTTTTGACCATATTTATTCAGAATCTAGAAAATCTGATAATCTCTGTATTTCTATCATTTTTAAATTAATTCATGCCAAGCACAGGGTGCATGTCTATAATCCCAGCAGAGTGGGAGACTGAGGCAGGAAGCTGGCAAGTTCAAAGCTAGTCTCAGCAACTTAGCTAGGCACTGAGCAACTTAGTGAGACACTGTCTCAAAATAAACATTTTAAAATGCTGGGGATGTGGCTCAGTGGTTAACTGGCCTTGGATTCATTCCCTAATACCAAAAAGAAAAAATTAATTCACTTTAAAAATTGTTGCTTTTGGTTCTTGTATAAGACTGCTTTTCATCGTCTTCTTCTGTCTATAGGAATTGGGAATGAATTAGCAATAGGAATTTAAGACCAATGTGACAAATTGCAGAAAAGGTTTTTGGCACATAAGTATACTCTTACAATAAAGAAGTATGGCATATAATAATGAGGAATCATTGATTTTAGTCTCCCATGTTGCCCCCCAAACACCCACACCTTTCTATCACATACCTTAAAGTCTTACCTCTTTTTTGAAAATATAAAGTTTAACTTTTAAGTCAGTTGGGGAGGGGTCAGTTAATCTAAGAAATGGGCTGAAAGAGGAAGGAAAATACTTTTTTCCCCTCAATTACCATACCACCCAACTCAGTACATTTTGTTTACTCAACAAATTCAAATGTAATATACTCCTTTTAGGGTCTTGTAAATTCAGAATAGGATGGGAAAGTGACACCCTCTTTTATCAGAGAAGAATAAAGGAATATCTTATTTAAAGAAAACTATAGTAAATATATTTCCATTCACCCAGGTGAGATAGAAAAACATAAGAAAAATGTGACAAGAGAAATCTGAAAAAAAAAACCCACCCCTTTCAAGGAGAAAATTGCTCCTAATGAGAATCATCATGTTTCCAGGAACTAGATTAGGTCTTAGTTTCCAGTTAATGAGAACATGTTCATTCATGAAAACCTGGGAATCAGTTGACTCTACCTAGTTCATCCATACAATTCAATCCCTAAGACCAACCAGTAGACTTGTCAAGGCTTCCTACAAAAGTCCACAGTACAGTGAAAACTACTGCCAACAACTGCAGAACAACATACATGTACGTACTTGAGGTGTCTCCATGAAGTCATTGTGTTGGAAAGTAAAACACGTTTAATTAGTGATTGTGAAATAATCTGATTCTATTGGGTATTTAGTGATGGGAGAGAAAGCACCCAGTAGTCAAAGTTTCATTGATGACTCAATATTCAAATATTTGAACCTTAACTTGAGGCCATTGGGTAAATATAAACGGTCTGTTCCTTTTCCACTACATGGGTCTATTCAGACTCTGAAACATGTTCCTCATTTTAAATGTATTCAAATCTAATATTGGAAAACCCTCCAGGGCCTTGTGTTTGCTTTAATTTATGTTTTTAATATTGCTTTATTGCTTTTCCAAAGAAATGCACACATTTAAAATAGAAAAACCAAATCTCACACACTGCAACTAAGTATAGATAAGATAAAGAGTTTGGAATCTAATTTATTACTAAAGTCTTATGATGAGAAAAAACAAATTAAACAGCTTACGAAAATCAAAGCATTAATTCTAAGTCTTATTATTCATCTAGGAAAAATCAGAAGGTTCAGTGCAATTATAAAGAGCATCTGTTTAATTCTTTGTTGAAACTACAGGTTGAAAATATAAACCTTAAGGGAGAAAAGTCAACTGTATTTTAGAGTTGTATAGCAATAACTGTTATTTGGTATTTGTTAGGACATTGTTAAAATTGAGAAAAACCATGCCACTCTACAATACCTACATTTAGTCATATTACTTAGAATATGTCCAGTGAAATAGTGTAGATGTTGTTTTGTGCTATTCAAATCATGTTTACAATCATTTAGTTCTCCTATGCATATGGACACAATTTTATATGTGTGCTTTAGATATGGTTTTTGTTCACAATCAGCTTTTTTTTTTTAAAAAAAAACTATAATATCCTAGGGGTGGTATTTTAGAAATTAAAAGGAATTCTGACATGTGCCTGATGCCCTGTTCTAACTCATTAGAAAACTTCAAGCAAGGTACTGACCTCAGTATTCTCATCTATAATAAAGGATGACAATAATACCAGAGGGATTGTGAGGATTAAATAAAATGGTGTGTATGTGTATGTGTGTGTGTGTGTGTGTGTGTGTGTATTCATTCATTTGGAATGTGCCTCAATCCAAACAAAAACTCAATAAATGCTAATGTTGATAATGTTATACTTATTTACAATAACATTAACAATGTAAACAGTAGAACTACTCATATTATCATAAACACTTTTATCATTGATTATAAAACATTCATGGCAAGTAGTTGCATCAAGTTTTATTTTGAATCATACATATATTGCACAATATATAATTCAGACAATTCAGAAATGTGTGACTATGTGGTAAACTGAGGAAGTGCTCCTGTACTTCTCATCCTGTCACCTTGCCCTATCCTGCCACTGTCCCTCCAGACAGCAGCTTCACTATTTGCCTTTCTTGATGCTTTTTCATTCACTTATATTTGTTTTTGCGTGCATATCCAGACATATAGCTTTGTTTCATTTCGTTTTTATGTAAATGGTTCACTTTAAAATGCTGTCATTTTATAAGGATTATATATGCCATAGTTCTGTTTTCCTTTTATGAACATTTGGATTATTGGAATATGTAGTAAGTATAAAAAATGCTGAAGATCATCGAGCAAGTCTTTCTGTGGGTGCAGTATACTTTCTAGGATAGAGACAAGATTAATAGGTGAATATGAGAATTTTTAAATTATAATTTTATATTATCAAGTTGCCCTTCGAAATACTGTAATAATTAACAATTTACACATCTACCAGTCATGCATGAGAATACTCATTTCCCATACTCATGCCAGATACTAAGAATATTGGACCTTCCTCTAAAAGCTTGCATTCTAGCAGAGGGAGACGGATAAAAAGAATGAAGCACATAAAAGTCGGTAAATAATATCATATTTTAGGAAATAAGTTGTAAAGTGAAAAAGTAGGATGGGGAATATAAGGAGTATAATTTAAAATAGGATGGTCTGAATAGAACTCATTGGAAATACAACCTTGGATCTGAACATTGAAAGATGTAACAAATTCAGTGACTCTATAATCAAGAGAAGGTGTTCCATTGTACTTTGGCTTCCAAAGTTGTTTATGATAACTTTAACCTACTGCAACTTGCCCAGCCCACCCACTACATCCTTCATCAATCGTTGCCTCCTATTCCTCTGCAGTTTTTTTTCAATTTATAATTCAATAATATCACTAAGATGTCATGAAATTTTAAGATTTTTAAATTAGTTTTTTTTTCCTGTGTTTCTTTAGCTTCTTGCAATCTGTAGAATCAGGTTTACCCTCACTTATGAACAGTTTTCTTCCATTGACTCCTTGGTTAATTTTCTTTGCATTTAGTTCTAAAGATTTTAAGAAACAATTGTCCATATCCTGCGTATCCATCTTGGGCCCTCCATATCTATGCTCCTTTCTTCAATGGCTATTCTGTTGCTTACTTTCAAGTTTTGATTTTCTGTCTTCTGTCCTCAGAAGTGTTAACTGTGAATTTTTGGCTTTTATGATGTCCTACATATTGCATATCTTTTTCTCCTCAGATTCATTTTATTATAGTACAAATCTGTATGGAATTATTTCAGCTATAATCTGCAAATGCTGAACTGAGGCTTTACAGAACTAAATTATTACTGTCTTCCTCTCAGATTTGATAATAATATGGCTGCTTATTGAATTCTAAATTCAAAATCTTCTTACCTAAGTTTAAAATAAATATTTCCCCACTGACTTAAAGAAACCATAATCATGATGATAAGCATTAAAATCTTACAAAGTACAAGTTTACTCTGTATAGCTCTTTAACTGATAATATTTAATATTATCAATCTCTCCTAATTTATTAATATTCATAATAAAGCAATCAATGTTCTATTATTATCTATTTTACAAGCAAATAACACAATTGGAATTGAAGCTATGGTAGTCTGATACTAGAAGTCAGGTCATACTTTCAATAATAAGTTGGTTTCTACTCTTCATAAGTAACACATCTCCCTTTACCAAAAGTTTTTTAAGATTTTATACCCTTGAAGCCTTGCAATTTCAACATGGTTTTCAGATGGGAATCTTTATTCATCCTGCCTCATATTCAATGAAAACATATTCTGAAGACTTAACCTTTTATTAATTCCTGGAAATTTCCCAACATTAATACTCTTCCAATGTATTTTATTCTCTGTTTTATTGTGTTTACTCTTTTATAGCTACTACTAATTGGCTATTGGGCCTTCTGAATTAATTTTTTAAATATAATTGTTTAATATGATATTAAGTAAACTTATTCGAGAAATTAACCTCTATAACATCCTAAACAATTAGCTCAACTATGAATTCTGGTGAATAGTGAAATGCAGATTATAGGCAGATTGTGTGGCTTGCTTTATTTTATGTGGTACAAGGGAAGATATATTGTTATTGCAAGTTCACTTGAGAGAGAGACTCCAGATTTCCATCAGCAAGACATCAGGGCTTTTAGATGTTTACCTTCCAACAAGTACTTTATTTCTCTCCAGAGGACAAAACACATCTACTAAATGCTAAAATTGTCAGTCAACTGATACAGATATATCCACTTTAGCCCTTCTAAGGCTACCTGTGTTTCCAGCAAGGGTTTGATGCAGTCATTCTTCTGTGGACTGTTTCTTCTCCCCACACTACAAAAATCTTCAAGATAAAAATGTGATCACTGAAGCCACTTTTAAAAATTCCAGAAGAATGAAGACTTTCTTTCCCTTCCTCCTTCTTCAGACAATAACTCTTTGAAATAGAAACCCCAAACAGGGAGAAGGATCAAGGCCCAGAGCTCTATACACAGCTTGGCTCTGAATCCCCAGGTGGACACAGGTATAGAATCCCTCCATAATTCAAAACCCTCCTTCCAAGGCTGTGATAGACACCGTTTTAAATTTTCCCAATCAAGCACTATCGTCTGATCTGCTTTTGAGTCCCAAGTTGATTATTATTGGGTCTCATGAGATCCCTGACTCCACTACATCAGAATTGACCAACGATTAATGTCTTCAGTTGCTTATATCTGCCATTTTACAATAATATTTTAATGGTGAAATGCTGCCAACATGTTGCATTGGACCATTTTTTCCTATGTTTTAATAAATTTATTTTAAATTGATAAATAATAATTATAAATGAATTTGCGTGATAAATGTGATATTTTGATCTGTGTATACACGGGAAGATTAAATCAAGCTAATTAACACATGTATCACCTCACCAATTTACCTTTCTTCTTCATGATGAAAATGAGAAAAATTCACTCTTTCAGCAATTTTGAAATATGTTATACATTATTATTATTCAGTGTGGTCACCATGTAGTGCAATACATCACTAAAACAAATATTTCCATCCTGCTTGAATCAATCTCTTTTGATCAATCTCTCTCTTTATCTCATCCTTCCCCTACCCCTAGCTAGCAACTACCTTTCTATATTCTGTTTCTATGAAATTGACTTTTTTAGATATTAGACTTAGTAGGTTCATACAGTATTTGTATGAACCTGGCTATTTCACCTGGCAAATTGTCCTTCAGGTCTACCCATGTCATTGAGATTAATAGGATTCCCCGTTTTTTAAAAACTGTATTGTGAGTGAGTGTGTGTGTTTGGAGGGGGGTTGATATTTATTCATTCATATGTTGATGGTACTTAGGTTTTTGCCATACCTTGGCTATTGAAAATAATGCTGCAACAAACATGGGAAAATAGACAATTCTTGGACATATCAATTTTAATTCCTTTGATTATAATCCCAGAAGTGGGATTGCTGGATTATAGAGTAATTTCATTTTTTTTTTTTGAGGAAACTTGATGCTATTTTCCAAAATGGCTATACTAATTTACCTTGTTACCAACAGCATACAACATGAGTCTCCATGATTCTAAACATCCAGTTTATTTTTCTTAGTGCTCTATAGTTTGAGAGAACTCTTACCTTCCAAACCCTAATTTAAATTTGAATGCTGATGACTTGTTAGACTAATTTTTAACTTAGGAAACTATATTTTTAAAATATGTTATCTCTTTATTTAGTCCTGTTCCTTCATGTTTCTGTTTTCCTCCAAGTCTGCTTTGCTTGATTTGTGATTATGTTAGCCAATAGAAAAGCAGATTCATGACTCTGTGTGGCTTAGAAATGCTCCTTCCAAATTTGTGTAACCATGTTTCCCAGATAGTCCTCTCTTATAAATGGGAGCTGACTGGAGGTTCCAAATGAAGAGTGGATTGTGGCAAAAGGAGGCTTTGCTCCTGTACACATAGGAGTGGGGCAAACTATCATTGCCTCATGACTAATGGAAGGAAGGCTTTATTATGCTAATTTAATTCTGCACACCTGTATTTCTTTCTTTCTTTCTTTTCTTTCTCTCTCTCTCTCTCTCTCTCTCTTTCTTTCTACTAACCCTTGTTTCCTTTTGTGGTCACTACAGTTATCTCAGGTTCCTTTCTGCTTGGACTCAAATAGAGATCATTCATTCCTTGGCAGACAATTTAGATAAATAGATAGATAGATGGATAGATAGATAAATGGATAGATAGGTAAATGGATAGATAGATAACAGATAGAAAGAAGGATACACAGAATGGTACAGATACATGTTGTATAAAATTTCTGGACACTATCTTCTGGGTTAATTATCTTTAACTCAATGTGTGTGTGTGTGTGTGTATGTGTGGGTGTGGGTGTCCGTGCACAAGCACAGCTGTTGGGGAGGCAGTGATGAAAAGAAAGAAAAAAGAGGACTCCCTAAAAATTAACTGTTTGTCCCAAGTCAATATTTGATGTATCTGTTTTTTAAAAAATATTTATTTTATTTATTTATCTTTATGCAGTGCTGAGGATCAAATCCAGTGCCTCACAAATGCTAGGCAAGCACTCTACCACTGAGCTACAGCCCCAGCCCTCATGTATCTGTTTTCAGAAGCATGAAAATTATGAATTTTTCCCCTTAATATGTCTACTTTTGCTTTCATATAAAGGAATATTTTTAAATTATTTAGTTATTCCCTAGGGCTGAGGATGTAGCTCACTGAGAGAGAGCTTGCCTAGCATGTGCAAGGCCCTAGAGCCAATCCCCAGCTCCACAAAAAAAGAACAAAAAAAAATTCCCTAAAAATTCCTGCAGTAAAATGGACCCTTGAGAATACTCACTTTTTTTAAGAATGCACCACTACACACAGTTTTAGGATGCAGGTAATCATCTTGAAGGGCAAGTAGGAGGGTAGAGAGAACAACATTAGTTTTTACAAAATCTGTATTACAACCCATGCTTTGCTCTTCCTGGAATGTCCAGAATGAGGCATAAAGCTATCTGAACCACAGTTAGGCAGAATAAAAGGGAGAGGATAGCCCTAGCATGCTGGACTGTTCTAAGTATCCAAAATACAGTATTACAAGAGCACTTCATAGGGAGAATGAATGATTATTTTTTTTTCTTTCAGAAAATATTTGAGTGCATTTTGAGTGCAATATCATTTTTGGGGTATAATACCAGAGGTTTGGAGAAAGAGAGAGAGAAAGGTTATTGTGGATTATTCTGATATACTTTATGAGGCACTAGAAGTTTACATTGAAAATAAGAAGGCAGGAGAAATTTGAATAGGAGGAATGGGATGGAAATTCCAGTTAAGAAAAGCACCTACTGCTAATGTTCCTAGGCATTTGACTGGATTTGGGTGGACATAGCCATCTGATTGGAACAAGAGCTTGCTCTATACTTTCTCTCTATAAATCATGGTATAAGACAAATTTGGCACTCTCTAATTAAGCTTATGTCTGTGAATGTACATGTTCTTCAAACTAAAAAACAAGTAGACTTGCACATTTTCTTACCTAGTCACAAAACATTTAAATCAAAATTGATGTGTTTTTCCCCCTATTTAGAAACTGACTTAATTTCAATGTTAGTGCAAGATACATATTTTCATAATTAAATTCTCCATGTTTGTGGTCAGGGCAGCTAACTAATTATACCACATTGGTGCCCTGAAGTACCTTAAGAGTTGAAACCAGCCAAACACACTGCATCACACCCAAGTTTGGATCCGACAACACTGTCAGTGCAGTAGTATTTCCCCAAGGAACTACTTCTGCCTCCGGAACTGACCTCCTGTTTTATTTTGACAGAACCCAACACCCATCTGTTTATGCAGTTGTTTTATTGTGTGGGCAGGTTACAAGTGCAGGCCCAAATAACAAGCTGAATTCTTTTTATATTTTCATACATCTTGGAAATCAACACTATAAACACTCCAAAACACTGCTGGACTATTTATTTTTATGAGTTTGATAATTAAAGAATGGGTTCAAAATTAAAATACTATTGTGTATAAGTTAAAAGATCAGTTTTGGTTTCTTTTGAATTGTAAAAACTGTTTAAAATAAGAGAGGCAGATTTCAAGGGTTGATAGTACATAAATCTGCATATGAACTTAAAAAAATATACTTGGCTTCTTTTGAAAACCAGTTTTTATGGTAGCAACTTCCTTCCAGTTATGTATTAAAATTTCACTAGTGTGAATGTTTTTTACTCTATATTTATCTTCATTCTATGATCCAAATCTATACACTGTGGATTTGGCAGAGCTATCTTCTCTCACTCTAAAAAAACTTTCTTCATTTGTCTTAGTAATGTTGGGGCAGACGGGAAAGAGTGACTAAAAGAATGTAAGAGTGGGAATCATTGGTCAAACTCAAGGGGAAACTGGGAAAAGTATAAAAATTTGACCACCATTGCAAATAGCTAAACCTTTATTAACTTGGTAGTGGGCATGGCTGGGGGAATTGATCACTGGATTAGCAGGGGACTATCAATTACTTACTGAAAATAGTCATTTAACATCTTTGGTTCTCTTATTGCTGAACATCAAATGTTATCATCCTTTCAGAAGAAAAAATATTCACTCAAAATATTGGCTTGATGAATTTTGCTACTATACATTTAGCCTGAAATTATAATGAACCAAAATCTGTGTCCATATTTGTCCATATTTCTCAATCCATGGATAAATTGATGTCCCAATTTCATTATCTGCTTTGTGTTTATATATATATATATATATATATATATATATATATATATATATATATGAAATACATATGTACATATTATATATAATATTAAATATATATTCATATGTAACATATTTTTTAAGAGAGGAGTCAAAGGAGTATAAAAAGGTTCTATCTTTACAACATAATATTCATATACATATATTCATATACATATTCATATACATATTCATATATATATATATTCATATACATATTCATATACATATTCATATACATATTCATATACATATACATATTTGATTAAGCAACCAAAGTGAATGCAAGTGTTTGTCAGAAAATACTCAATTCTAAAGCCCATTCTACATTTGTTCTATTTCAATTTCTTGTCTCTTTGTTTCTTTTGAACAGTCTACATTTATGTGTCAATGAGAAGGCTTCCTATATAAAAAATCTCCAAAGAGTGCATTTCTATGTATTTACTAAATAAGTGAGCTATTTCCCATTTTACATAGTGCATTCTATTAATTCCTGTTTTGAACATTTTCCCTTCAATCTTAAAAAATACCCATATTTGATTTTAAGTAATACCCAAATTTACAAAAAAAATGTGCTTTAAAATGTTTTCTTTAATGTGTTGAAATAAATCACTTTTTAGTAATGTTAATAAATAGGAAATCAATAATATCTATTTGAATTCTTGTGCTAGATATTGTTTGTGACTCTCAGGTTATATGCTTGGGCTTTTTGATGGATTTGTTCTGAGCTGGTATCTCCCCATGTCCAGTTCTCTCACACAGCTCTATTACATTTTTGGTCAATGTAGGTAAGTAGTTTACATAATTTTATTCACAGGGAAACTCTTTAGCATACACAAGAAAACTCTTTAGCATACACTGAGGTGTTCAATCGTCTGCCCTATTAACTCCATTCTTCTTAAAGGTGCATCTTTATAGTAACTCTTGTGAAAAATCATACTGTGCTTATAGCTTCAGTAAATTGCTACAGTTAATTTCACAGAAACCTGTAGAACAGATGCAGAAAAACGTGAGGCCTCTCAGTTGGATATCAACTTGTTTTTCTAAAGTCTTTCTAGTCTAATCTCACTTGCTCTTAGTCATTAAAGAAATGCAAAATTTTTTTAAAAAAATTATCATGCACAATAATTTTTAAAAAGTGAAGCTAGCTCCCTAGGGCTTTAAAATGTCTTAGCTATATTAAGTTCAATCAATTTGAACAAACAAATCATCAGCACAATTTTTAATCTTGGGATGAATTAATTAGTATATTCACTTGTGATTTTTGCAGCAGAGTACTTACTCTTTCAGGTAGAATTCGCTCTGCTGAGATGCTTGCAGCTGGTGCATCCTTTGAAAACATCTCTGGCCTGGATTACACTTTTTGTTTCACTAATTAAATAATATATTGCACAGTGACAGTGACTACACCATTTATACAATATAAATTTATTCTTTGTCATATTCAGAATTGCATGCATGCATGACCTATTACAGGCTCAGAAATGGTATAATCCTTTCTTTGAACAAATAACCAGTATAGAAAATATATTCTCTATTTATAACAGATAAAAAAATCTCTCACAAAAAGAACTATTTAGATTCAGTTTCCTAAATATTTTAAAGGAGTAGCACAAATTGAAGAAATATGTATGAAAAATGTTGTAGTAAATGAAATCATTTCTAATAAGTGGCTAGGTATGAACGTATATTTTCAGAAATTTTGCTTAACCCCAATATTTCTAACCAATGACAAAGATTTTCTCCTTGACCAAATTTTGGTGAGGTTCTTCTGCACTCTCCTTTTAACTAGAACTTGTTTATTTGGGCTCTGTGTTTCTCTGCCTTTTCAGTTTTATCAAGAATTCTGCTGTTATCACTTTAACCAGAATCTACTAACCTTGATATCTGATCACCTTCAGAGTCTAATTAGATCCCTCATCCTACACTCTCCCCCAGGGGATTTGTTATCACCCTGGACTGCCTTTAGCAGAAATCCTGTTAGGTCAGTTGAACATGAATGTTCTTTATCCCTGATGTTTCCTCTTAATGATTTTTTTTTTTAATCCACTGACCTCTAATTTGCTCTTTGGCTCTAAATTTCCATTTTTCTTGTGGTAGTTGGAGTACAGCCTAATCTCTCTCCCCAGCTATAAAACCCCATTATGGTAGTTCCTATACCTGTCAAAATGGTTTCTCTGAATATCGACTCTGCCTTACTGTTCTTCAACAAGTGACACTGAATAATTTATTCTTCAACATTACCAATTTAAATTGCAGACTAAGAAATTAAGAATTTAAAGTAGACAAAATGTTGACTTCTTGACAGTCAATTAGGAAGCTTTTGATAGAAAAAAAAATCTCTGAAAAAAGTATAAAAATATTTTATAGAATGAGAAGAACTAGCTATGTTTTTTTTCCAAGTTGAGAGGCATTTCAGGCAGAAGAATCAGTCAGGTCATCTAGGTATGAGTCTTGGATCTGCCACCTACCAGTACTAAGTGAATTGGCTTGTGCTTTATACAGAGCAAGTTCATGGTCATGAGAACATACTTTGGACTATAGTCCAGTCAAAATACTTGGTCCTATACCCTTAACTATATCCAGACCTACCTGAAAAAAAAAAAAATCTTGTACACTGTAGAGTTATAGCTTGTATGCAACTTGTTAGATTTGAAGAGTACTAGAGAATGTGTATTATGAAGAATAACACGCCAGTTGATTTGCCACAAAACTTGAGACCTCCATTTATGGGATTAGTTGGCTTATATTGAAATGCCATTCATAGAAGTTTTTTTATTCAAATGTGAATATTCCTGCTATAGTTTGGGTTTGTCCCCCAAAGTCTCTCGTATTAAAGGCTTGGTCCCCAGCTTGGTACTAATGGAGGTGGTAGAAACTTTAAGAAGTGGGATATAATTGGAGGTTTGGGGCCATTGGGGACTTTCACTTAAAGGGGACAGTGGGACCCTTAGTCTCTTCCTTTTTTTTTCTCATCTTGGCCAGGATGTGAAAGGCTTTGCTCCCCAAACATTTTCCATAATTTTGTGCTGACTCAATATAGGCCCCAAAGCAAAAGGACCAGATAGATGGTCATGTACTATTTTCTCTAAATCCCTGAGACAAAACTAACCTTTTTTATTTATAAGTTGATTTATCTCAGGTATTTTTATTGTAATGAAAAACTGACAAACAATCCTCTTGAGATGAAACACATTAAGCAAATTAGTTTTCCATTAGAGAGAGCTGGCTGGCATCTAGCAAACCATGCAGTGATGAGACATAAAATAGTAAATTAGTTTCTGTCTGCAAAAACATCTTTCCCCCAATACAAGTTTTTAGGTTGTCTTAATAAAATAAATAAATCAATAATAAGTTTTGGTGATAGCAAGCCAGACCATGAACAAGAGTGAAAAACAATGAATTAAATAGAAAGCAAAAGTAGGATGAAATTAAAATAGAACAAAACATGACCACAAGGCACATATACTTATAGAAACAAAATTTATAGGATACAGTGGGAGATTTTAATATGAGTATTTACTAATATGGCCATATTAGTATAATGGGCCTTTTCTTCCCCTGACACACCTATTATTTCTTTGTATTAAGAATATTAAAATCCTTTCTACGTGCTATTTGACATATACAATTAATTACCTTACTGCACCATAGAACATTAGAAGCTATTCTTCCTGTCCAACTGCATTTGCATATCTTTTTCTCTTTTTCAGTACTAGGGATTGAACCCATAGCTTTGTTCATGCTAGAGAGGCTTTCTACCACTAAGCTCCATCCCTAGTCCTTCTATAATTTAATTTTGAGACAGGGTCTCACTAAGTTTCCCAGGCTGACCTCAAATTTGCAATGCCTCTTCTGCTTCAGCTTTCCACTGTGCTCACCGCCCATCTTTTATAAAGTCATTAATCCCACTCATGAGTGTAGAGCACTAATTGTATCCTAATGGCCCCTCCTCTTCATACTGTTGCATTGGGGATTAAATTTCGACATGAATTTGGAAGGGGACACAAGCATTCAAACTTAAGCACCAAGGTACAAAGACAAAATTGCAGCAATTTGTTGATTGCTGAGTAGCTTCTCACATGGACAAATCTGTGGATCATTTATTTAATGGAGGCTAATGATATATCAACTCCCTAATAATCAGTTTCAGAACTATTTATGAAATTATGTCAATAGCCTATAATACATATAGTTTTAACATAATGTATTGTTGTCCAACGTACATCACTAAGATATTTAACACATGGCTTATTCTTAACCCTGTTGCAAAACTTAATGTGGCTTATAAAAATAACAAAAAAGTGCTGAGCACAGAGGCACATGCCTATAATTCCAGAAACTCAGGAGGCTGAGACAGGAGAATCCCAAGTTCAAGGCCATCCTCAGCAATTTAGTGAAACCCTAAGCAACTTAGTGAGACCCTGTCTCAAAATATAAAACAAAATGGGTGGGCTATGTGGCTCAATGGTAGAGTGCCTCTGGGTTAAATCTTCAGAACAACAACAACAATAACAAATCTACAATGTAACAAATTGAGAATAATTAAGACTGTATTAATATGACTTATAGGAACACTTGATATGAACAGAAGAAAGAGAATATATTTATAACTTACTAAAACAAAAATCTCTTGTGATATTAAAGTATAATTTATGTAGCATTTCCCTAAAACTTCAAAGAGAAATAAGAAAATGCCATGAAAACAAAAATTGTTTAATTTATCATTTTCAATAGCCCATCTTTTGCATAACATTTTGATGGGGAAAGAATATGTTCCAGGCCTCTTCTAAGCAAATTTTTTTCCAACCTTAAAATGCCTACAGAGAAAAGAGAATCTTTCTTGTCTCTCTCACCAGTCTCAGACTGTACCTGGAAGAAAAAGAGCTAGCAAAATAGAATTTAGGGGAAGGGAAACACTTTGGTGGCAGCTGAGAGTGTCTTAATGGCAGGGGAGAGTAGGTGAAGGTGGTGTTTTCTCAGTGAAGTCCATAGTCGAAATATCTAGGTCTGTATTCTGTCAACCATGTTGATTACAGTAATAGAGTTTTTCCTTTTTCATCCACATGTATTATTCTGCTGAATAAAATGCCCTCATTTGCTATCCATTTCCCTATTATGGTGATATTATGGTATTATGGAAAAGGACACTATATATATTCTAGCATATCCTTTTGTATGCTTATTCTGCTGGATATATGCCCACCTATGTACTATGTATGACAACTTCAATTTTACATTCATTCAATTGTTAGTATTGTCAATTATTTTAACTTTACACATTCCATTGAGGTGAAGTGGTGTTCCATGTAGTTGAAATCAATTTTACTGTTTATATAAGCTTATTGGTCATTTGGTTATCTTCTTTTATGAAGTGACTTTTTGAGTGTTTTGCCTTTTTAAAAAATTTATGTTGTCTTTTTCCATAATGGTTTGAAGAAGGTCTTTATATATTCTTGACACAAATCCTTTAGTTAAATTTGTATATTACAAATACTTCTCCCAGTCTGTGGCTTAAGAAGTATTTGAATACATCAAGTTACTAAAGATAGTCTCCTTTTTTTTTTTTTTTACCACCTAGAGGCCTTATAATTTACATTCATATTTAGGTCTATAATCCATCTCAAACTAATTTTACATATGGTGTGAGGAAATGACCAAGTTTATTTTTCCAATATGCATACACAAAAATAACTCTTCTTTTTTTTTTTTTTTTTTTTTACCAGGGAACTGAACCTAGGGGCACTTAACCACTGAGCCAAATCCTAAGCCCAAATTTTCATCTTTTCTTTTGATACAAGGTTTTACTAAGTTGCTTAGGGCCTCACTAAATTGCTAAGGCTGACCTTGAACTTGTGATTTTCCTTGTCTCAGCCTCCCCAGCTGCTGGGAGAGTACAGCGTATATTATCTCGCCCTGCCAAAATTGTAATTTTTTTTTGGTTACCCTTTCTTATCCAATAAATTGAAGCAAGAAGTTTGTCATGATTTAGGGCACATGCACGTGTAAGTCTCTTAAATTACTCATATTTGAGTAACTCAATGATGCTTTAATTTGAAAGAGAAATAAGAAAATAATTTTTGATACCACCAGTTTTGTTATTCTGAGTCATTTTGCATTACCATAACATTTTAGAATTACTTTAAAATTCACACACACACACACACACACACACACACACACATACACACAAAGAATCTTTTTTTTTTGACATGATTCTATTCTCTTTTATTTCTGAGGAATATTCCATGTTTATATATGACACATTTTTTTGTCCGTTCATCTATTAAAGGGCATCTAGGTTGGTTCCATAGTTTATCTATTATGAATTGTGCTGCTATAAACATTGATGTGGTTCCATTCCAAGATTTCCAAGGAATCTCCATACTGCTTTCCATATTGGCTGCATCAATTTGCAGTCCCACCACCAATGTATGAATGCACCTTTTTCCCTACATCCTTACCAACACTTATTGTTGTTTGTATACATAATAGCTGCCATTCTGACTAGAGTGAGATGAAATCTTAGAGTGTTTTTGATTTGCATTTCTCTGATTGCTAGTGATGATGAACATTTTTTCAAATACTTGTTGATTGATTATATATCCTCTTCTGAGATGTGTCTGTTCAGGTCCTTGGCCCATTTATTGATTGGGTTATTTGGTTTTTTGGTGCTTAGCTTTTTAAGTTCTTTATATACCCGGGAGATTAGTGCTCTATCTGATTGTGAGGGGTAAAAATTTGCTCCCAGTATGTAGGCTCTCTATTCACTTCACAGTTTGTTTCTTTTGTTGAGAAGAAACTTTTCAGTTTGAGTCCATCCCCTTCATTGACTCTTGATCTTAATTCTTGTGCTATAGGAGTCTTATTAAGGAAGTTGGGGCCCAATCCCACATGATGGAGATTAGGGGCTACTTTTTCTTCTATTTGATGCAGTGTCTTTGGTTTTATCAGAGATGTCTTTTGTAACAATTTGCAGTTGGACATCTTCTAGTATTTAGCTTAGCCTCCCTCATGCCCTTCAAATGTTGTTTCTGATATTATTCTAGAAATTTCCATCATACAAATCTCCACCTCAGATATGCTTCCAGAGAATACATGTAAAATAGTTGGTAATGAAAGTAAGAGAAGTCTTAGAAGTGGGAATTTGAGGCTGGATTATTTGGTAGCAGGCTGACAAAAAAAAATCACTGAAAGTGGATGGAACACTGATAGCTCCCCACATGTACTAATGGTTTAATTGTCAAACTTTTCATCAGTGATGAACTGAGATGAAAGAGAATGTCTGTGCAAAGCATGAGTTGTTAAGAGAGTACAGGGAAAGGACTCATTTAAAATACTGTGAAATTGAATTGCTATTGCAAGGTGCTTTCAGAGTACTGAAGAATGATAATGAAAGTCTGAGTTTGGTTAATCACCAATGAAGGTAGAGTTTCAAAACCAGAAGGCTACTTGGCAACTAGAGACTCAGTTTTTGCAAGTGGAATCAAAAAGAGCTGAGATTGAGGCATAAGGTATACCAACAAAGAAAAAACAGAACTCCAGAAAGAGTGAATTCTTTTTTTTTTTTTTTTAGTTTTTTTTTATTGTTGGTTGTTCAAAACATTACATAGTTCTTGACATATATTTCACACTTTGATTCAAGTGAGTTATGAACTCCCATTTTTACCCCGTATACAAATTACAGAATCACATCAGTTACACTTCCATTGATTTACATATTGCCATACTAGTGTCTGTTGTATTCTGCTCCCTTTCCTATCCTCTACTATCTCCCCTCCCCTCCCCTCCCCTCCCCTCTTCTCTCTCTACCCCCTCTACTGTAATTCATTTCTCCCCCTTGTATTATTTTTCCTTTTCCCCTCACTTCCTCTTGTATGTAATTTTGTATAACCCTGAGGGTCTCCTTCCATTTCCATGCAATTTCCCTTCTCTCTTGCTTTCCCTCCCACCTCTCATCCCTGTTTAATGTTAATCTTCTTCTCATGCTCTTTGTCCCTACTCTGTTCTTAGTTACTCTCCTTATATCAAAGAAGACATTTGGCATTTGTTTTTTAGGAATTGGCTAGCTTCACTTAGCATAATCTGCTCTAATGCCATCCATTTCCCTCCAAATTCTATGATTTTGTCATTTTTTAATGCAGAGTAATACTCCATTGTGTATAAATGCCACATTTTTTTTATCCATTCGTCTATTGAAGGGCATCTAGGTTGGTTCCAGAGTCTTGCTATTGTGAATTGTGATGCTATGAACATCGATGTAGCAGTGTCCCTGTAGCATGCTCTTTTTAGGTCTTTAGGGAATAGACCAAGAAGGGGAATAGCTGGGTCAAATGGTGGTTCCATTCCCAGCTTTCCAAGAAATCTTCATACTACTTTCCAAATTGGCTGCACCAATTTGCAGTCCCACCAACAATGAACAAGTGTACCCTTTTCCCCACATCCTCGCCAGCACTTGTTGTTGTTTGACTTCATAATGGCTGCCAATCTTACTGGAGTGAGATGGTATCTTAGGGTGGTTTTGATTTGCATTTCTCTGACTGCTAGCAATGGTGAGCATTTTTTCATGTATTTGTTGATTGACTGTATGTTCTCCTCTGAGAAGTGTCTGTTCAGGTCCTTGGCCCATTTGTTGATTGGGTTATTTGTTATCTTATTGTCTAATTTTTTGAGTTCTTTGTATACTTTGGATAGTAGGGCTCTATCTAAAGTGTGAGGAGT
Organism: Spermophilus citellus; assembly: GCF_964194105.1. Classification (NCBI taxonomy): domain Eukaryota; kingdom Metazoa; phylum Chordata; class Mammalia; order Rodentia; family Sciuridae; genus Spermophilus; species Spermophilus citellus. The sequence continues at coordinate 59,316,464 of NC_138197.1, forward strand.
AAAGATTTGTTCCCAGGATGTAGGCTCCCTATTTACCTCTCTTATTGTTTCTTTTGCTGAGAAAAAAAAAATTAGTTTGAGTAAGTCCCATTTGTTGATTCTAGTTATTAACTCTTGTGCTATGGGTGTCCTATTAAGGAATTTGGAGCCTGACCCCACAGTATGTAGATTGTAGCCAACTTTTTCTTGTATCAGATGCCATGTCTCTGATTTGATATCAAGCTCCTTGATCCATTTTGAGTTAACTTTTGTGCATGGCGAGAGAAAGGGATTCAGTTTCATTTTGTTGCATATGGATTTCCATTTTTCCCAGCACCATTTGTTGAAGATGCTATCCTTCCTCCATTGCATGCTTTTAGCCCCTTTATCAAATATAAGATAGTTGTAGTTTTGTGGATTGGTTTCTGTGTCCTCTATTCTGTACCATTGGTCCACCCACCTGTTTTGGTACCAGTACCATGCTGTTTTTGTTACTATTGCTCTGTAGTATAGTTTGAAGTCTGGTATCACTATACCACCTGATTCACACTTCCTGCTTAGCATTATTTTTGCTATTCTGGGTCTTTTATTTTTCCATATGAATTTCATGATTGCTTTCTCTATTTCTACAAGAAATGCTGTTGGGATTTTGATTGGCATTGCATTAAACCTATAGAGAACTTTTGGTAATATCGCCATTTTGATGATGTTAGTTCTGCCACACAAAGAATCTTTTGGATTTTGATTGAGGTTCTATCAATATATGGTGAAAACTTAGGGATCAATTTAAATATAAAGGACATTTAACTAATATTAAAAATTGTAGTCCATGAATGTCATAGTATCTCTGATCCATTTAGATCTTCTCTAGTTCCTTTCAATGATATTTTTCTCAAACATCTTTTGTCATATTTATTCCTAAAAATTTATGTTTGAATCAATTACACTTGGTATTGGTTTCAGAATTCATTTTAAAATTGCCTGCCACTAAAATATAGGAATATAATTGATTTTTTTTATATTGAGCTTGTATCCAAGGACCTTGATAAATTCACCTAAGTTGTTAATTATAGCACATCATGGATTCTTTTGGATTTTCTATGTGTGTAATCATGGCATCTGAAAGTAATTAGTTTCACATCTTCCTTTCAATACTCTATGGCTTTTACCTTTTCATTATGCCTGTAATATCTGTAGTGGTGTCTCCATTGTCATTTCTAATACAGGTGATACAAATTTTCTCTTTCTGATGCTATTTTTTTAATCATGTTATTGTTTTCTTGATTGTTTTGCCAGGGGTTCATCAATTTTGTCAAAAATAAAAATTAGACAATAATTTTAAAATAAGTAATAAAAATAGGAAAAAAAGAAGAAAAGAAATAATATTCTTGTTTATTGCCTAATTTTTCACACAGGTATCAAAAGATCTCATGGTGAACATGTTAAGCACTAGAAGTTTATGGAACAGTTCAAAAATAAACATAAAAAAGTAAATATTATTAAACTAAAGTTGGATTATAGAGGAGAGGAAGGAGAGGAAATTTTATTGTTGTTTGTAATGAAACCACAATTCAAGAAAGAAAGTAAAGTTAGCCAATCCCAAAGAAAACAAATGCCAAATGTTTTCTTTGATATAAGGAGGCTGATTCATAATGGGATAGGGAGAGGGAGCATGGGAGAAATAGAGGAACTCTAGATAGGGCAGAGTTGTTGAAAGGGAAGGGAGGAGGCAGGGGGTTATTATGATGGTGGAATGTGATGATCATTATTAGCCAAAGTACATGTATAAAGACATGAATTGGTGTGAGTATACTTTGTATACAATCAGAGAGATGAAAAATTGTGCTGTATATGTGTAATAAGAATTGTAATGCATTCCAATGTCATATATAAATAAAAAATTATTTTAAAAAACAATAAAACATATTGTAGAAAAATGCAAATATGAAGGTGGTTACTAGAAATATAAATTTTCTTGAAGATTACAAATGTCATTAAAAAGATATAAGATCATATGCTTCATTTATTGTAATGAATGTATTCATTTATTAATTGCTTTAGTCACTCAACAAACATATATTGAATGAATTTTGCATCAGGCCACTTTCTAGGCCCTGCAATATGTCAGAAAAAGACATGTACCCTCCAGCAGAAAGAAAATAAAAAGAAGGCCTAATGAGTAAGCTGTAATCCTATAAAGAAAATAGCAAGTATTGTGAATAAAAGAAAAAGCAGAAAAGAACCGGTGGATAGGAAGACTGTGATTTAAAAGAATATACCTCATTGAATAAAGGACACATGAGGAAAGACAGGAACTGAGGTGGTTAGCCATGTACCATGGGAATCAAAACAAGGTCCACACAGAAGACACTTGCCTTTGCCTAGAGTGAATGAATACACCTGAAATCCCCAGGGAACAAGGGAGAGGGAAAGAGCAGGGAAAGTGTGGGAGAAAATAAATGATGAGGTGACTGAGGTCAGATCATAAAGTCATACAGGCCAGGTGCAGTAGGCGAAGCATCCTCCTACCAACCTTGAGTCTAAGCTGGAGTTTGGGACCTGGTTTGCCAAAGCTCAGGCTCAAAAGGCCTTGCACTCTCGCGTTTTGCTCTTCAGAAAGAAGGTATTTTAAGGGAAGAAGTTACTTATAAAGGAATACCTTATGAAAAAGCAAACTTTTCCATATAAGGAAGTCATCCTACTGCAGATCCTACTGGAGAGCAAATGGGAAAAAGAACAAGACATCTCAGTCCCCCAGAGAACTGCCATATATGAATGGGACTATAACGCAGAGACTAATCCGTGCCAGTTGCATCTAGCTGAAAGGCTCCAGGTAGCCTCATGAGTGAAGTCAGTCGAATCCTACAGATTAACAGGCTCAACCAACTCTAAATTAGAGACTCATGAATAAATGTGTATTTGCTATTTTAAGGCACTAATTGTATCATATATCAATAGATAACAGAAATACCAGTATAACTTCAGATTTTAATGGAACACATTCTACAGTTAGGTTTAGGAGTAGAGTGACATCATCAGACTTAGTTTAAAAGAGTTATTCTGACTACTGTGGGAACACACTGTAGAGGGCCAGGCAAGACGGCATGGGGACCAGTAAAGTTGTTATTGCAATAATCCAGTTTAGAGATGATGGTGACATGAACTAGAGTGGAAAAGATGACAAATGGCCATATTCTTTACATCTTGAAGGTAGATAAGATTTTTCATGGATTATACATTGGGTATAAGGCATTAGAGGAAGCAAGAGAGACACAAAGATTTTAGATTTCAGCATCTGAACAGCATATGTTTTACAGAGAACACATTAGGAAAAAAGGTAAGCATGCTTAAGTGCACATGTGCTATTATATTTGCCTAAATAAATAGTATAAGGGCAAACAAAAATTATAAAAAATTATTTTGTTCAGGTAAAAAAAGGCAGGAGAGAGACCAAGACTGCTTGGGGAACATATTATTTATCATTATGATTTCAGAACCTTGAAAATGTAAAACTATCATAAAAATAAAATTAAAGTAAGAAAGAAAGAGGTTTAGTCTTTAAAAAAAAAACACCTATTATGTGTGAAGCACTTGTGTGTGATCCATGGCCTCTTTGGCTACCTTATTTTTAAAATGTAATTGCAACTGTACCTTGCAAGGCTGATATAATTAGTTGAGAGTTATTAGAAGTAGTATATCTTAGTAAATGTCCAGAGCAAGCAGTCGGTAATCTGTTGCTGCCATTACTAGTGTTCAAGGCCATGGAACTAGTAAGGATTGGAGTATAATTCAAACTACACTTTTCTGGAGGTGAGGTCCCTAGCATTTCCCTCTTAGCAAAACTGTCTTTTATAAAAAGCAACATAACAGCTGATGTCTCCAATTTTACTATGCCAGGTGTGTGGGAGTGACGGAATGCAGATTATATAGAAAACTCAGCCTCAGGAGGACCAGAAAAGTACTCAGAACACATGTTTGTAGCAAACATGGAAGCGGTCCAGACACAGCACATGCCAGGGGATTGGCAAGACAGGCAGAGCACTGAGTTAGAACCCGGTTAAGTATTCATGCACCAGGTACACAAAAAAGGAGTTCACGTTAAGGCAGAGTCTGGTATCAAGCAAGCCAGCAGTAGCTAGAGTTGATGAAAATAGATCCTTCTTTTTTCATGACCATAAGCCAAATTTTTGCCTTCTGTTGAAGCTGGAATCAATCCCAGGACACAGTAAGTCCAGAGTCTGTTCATGTGTGAGTTTATGATGAGAAGACATTGATTTAAGCAGAGTGCCGCTTAGGAGCAGGACCAGTGGAGTCTCCAAGTGTTTTTTAAAAATTATATTCTACTGGGGGACTCTAATATGTCATTTAGAGTTTTAACAAATTGAGAAATAAGATAAATAGAAGATGGAAAATCAAAGCATACCCTCGATTTAAAGACCAAATTGGAGGACATGGCTTGCCATGACATCTTACAGGCTTCCCAGTATAGAGTTTCCGAGTTTGACCAACTTCTAACACAAGCCAACCCAGAGGTAGATGGTGACCTTATGAAAAGCAGAGCTGGTTTCCTGTGAGTCTTTTTTTCCAGTGAGCAGCTCATCCCCAAGAGTCAGACAGCTAGAGCTGCGTCAAGCATCCCGGTCATTCTTTCCAAATTTACCAGTCAGGCAATTTACTCCTTACCCTTCAGGGATGGTAAGCAAAGGCACAAAGAGACACAAGAAAATACCACAGGAAACAAACTTCAAAATTCAGAAGGGGGTTGGGGTTGCCTCCTAACACAGTTACATAATACATTTTTCAAGAGAGGCACACCTGACAAAGAGATCCAGTTGTCTCCACTGAGCAGTCATTCTAAAAGGTACTCAATATATTTCAGGACGAAATATCTATGTTCATAATGAGGTCCAATTTCTGACAAGATAAAGTACTCTGAAGCTCTAGCAGTATATAAATGTATATAAATTTATTTATTAGTATATCAACATTTATATTATTTATATACTACTTGTATATAAGTTTGTACTACTTATATACTACTTGTTTATAAATACATACTATTTTATATACTAGTATGAAAATACATACTACAGGGAACAAGTCGTAAAGAGTACTGTAAGCCATGTCTGAATTTAGAGCAAAAGGAGAGAAGGCTGATAAAGTTTTGAGATAACTCAGCAAAATTAGATGCCACTTTTAGAAAAACAACTAAAACTTTACCAATTTTCATGTTAGGCAAACAAAGCTCTCACCTTCATCTCTCTGTCATAGCCAGGCAAGCTGCAAGCAAAGACACGTGATCAAGTTAGATTTGGGGCACAGTAATAAACTCACATAACAGTAATTGGAAGCTCTTTGTTTACCCAACAAATGGTTAGGGAGCACTTATGTTCCACACCAAGAATAATAACTCCACAATTGTTCTCTTGGAGCTGGTTAATCTCATGAGTGGTATGGAAGGATGGATGTTCAGGTAGTAAAGGAGGGTGCATTTCATGAGAAAGGTAAGTGCAGGGTGCTGGAAAAGCAGGAAGGGGGGTCACCTTATTAGTGTTGGGAATGCAAGAAAGGGGTTTCTGAAGATGACTGCGAAGAATAAATAGTATTGTCAAGCCAGAGGGAATAAGGGAGAAAGAATTATCAAGCAAAGGAAGCCACAAATAAAGGTCTGTACTCCAGAGAGTATGGTAATTTCAGAGATGTAAATATAGTTAAGAATGGACCAAAAAATGGAATATGGGTGTATATTTATGTGTGCAAGGTGTGTGTGCACACAAATGCTGGAGAAAACTGGGGGAGAAATAAGAGCTGAATCTTGATTTTTTCATAGAGTGCATAAATAGTATATATTATTAATATATAAATGTATATATATTTATTATTATATAAATATTCATGCTGTTTATATATACTTGTATATAAATATTTACCATTATATACTACTTGTATATAAATACATACTATTTTATATACTAGTATAGTAAATACATATAAATACACACAGAGACTAAGTCATGAAGAGTACTGCAAGCCATGTTTGAAATTAGAGCAAAAGGAGAGAAGGCTGGTAAAATATGCTAAGTAGTTAGATGACAGTGTGCCTGTGCTGTCATAGATGTGCTTTTAAATGTCAGTGGCTGCAACATGGGGCACATCTGGGAGAAGAATCACCTTAAAGTCAGGAGCTTCCGAAATGTAGGCAGGAAATAACAATTTCACAAAGAAACTACTTAGGATGAGATTCAACCAGAATCTGAGAGAGTTGGAAGGACATAGTTTGTTATAACATATCCATTTATAAAAATGAGTCTACAGCTGCAGTGTAGAAGGTAGCTACAGACCATAGGAAAGGTTTTTCAGAAAAGTAAAGTGGTTGGACAGCCCTGGTATCAAGAACATCTGCTTCCAAATGTTGATTTGGTTTTATTGCGAATGTTTACATACTACTTGGTCTGTATTGTCGAGGTATATCTGCTCTTGGACTAATGAAATAAACCACATCACGTGTCATTCTTGTGTGAAGAGAAAACACAGTTGTTTTATTAATGCCATGTCTCAACTAAACCAAGCCAACAACATGCACTTCAGAAAGTAATGGTTCTTTTCACGTCTGACTTTCAATAATTTGTAGAGAAATATGGGCTTACATATTTTTTTAAACTGTTCCATTAACATTAAAGTTTGTTCTGTACCAGGTATGGGAAATCAGAGATGAGGAGAATGCAATTTCTGGGCAACTGGTATCACTATCGAAGAGAAACACTTAAAAATAAAAAGCACTTTATTGTTTGGCTCCAGATGTTGAATTATTATTTATAAATTTCATCATGGCACACATCAAAAAAGAAAAAAATATATATAAATATTTTTTTTAAAAAAATCTTCCTTGCTTTAATTATCATACCTGAAGATAAAAATAACCTTAAAATTGCCAAGCTGTGAGGGAACAGTATTCTGATATAGCTGTTCAACACAAGCATTGTATTACTAAACAGGACTTCAAAATATTCGAAATTATGTGAGTATGTGTTTAGAAACTTTTTTACTTTAAAAAATTTAATCTACAACAATTTTAGCATAAGATGCCAAAAAATGTAAAAATACTCAGGCATATAAAAATGGACATTATCACTTTCATTAAAATATAATTTTACCTCTATTCTAGATCCTTTGTAAATGATATAACTGACATATGTCCTACTTAATGTAAGGAGGCCAATAAAAATTTCAGATGAATCCCAGAGCACTTGGCCAGCATCGTGATATCTGTTTATGCCAATGACTTTGCTTTTTCTCATAAATCATCTTTTCTCTAAAACTCTCCAAGTCTAAAAAGTTATATTTATGATAATGACTGAAATAATATGAACCCAATTGAAACATGATAGATTTGATAGATCATTTTATGGATACCACTTACTAAAATATCTCAACTATTTTAGACAAAACAGGTTGTTGAATGTGTTTTGCTTTTCACTCTCAGGGTGACATTTATGAAGAAAGAAAAATCTGCAAGATATCTGAAAAAGCAAGTCATATGCCATAATACAGTGGAAAGAGTGGTAGATAAATCAGTTAATATCACCCCACCATGTTAAGGACCAAATACTCCAAAAACTAGAAAGAAATGTAGAGGAAAATTCTTCTGCGAATCTACCTAGCCCATCTCATACTCCTAACTCCTAATAATAATAATAATAATAATAATAATAATAATAATAATAATAATAATCGGCAATGTTGTAGAAGTTCCAGGAGGAGTTTATAGGTGAGACAATGTGGAAGAGAGAGAATATAATCCAAAGACTGCCAGCAATGAGGAAAGCCCATATTTCTAAGCTATTCTAACAACGTCACTGTAAGAATGATAATGAATAAGTTTTTCCTTGTACCATTCTCCCCTTTCTTACACAGGGCAGTTCTAGATAGGCTCAAATTTCTCCCAACTTTTTCCAAGAAACTCTGTAGGCATCTTACCTATGATTATCCCACTACCTTCTTATCTATTTGCCTGTATTTGTTCAACTTGCTTCTGTGGTAATTGTATGCCTGCAGGTGTTTACAAAAGATGAGCCCTCTGACCTAATACCTACACAGAATCCATGAATATTAAGAAATAGCACTATGTCCTTAGCTATGACAGTTTAGCAAGGACTTATTTTCAACATGTAAGCCACAGACATTGATTGTTTCTTCCAGAGTAGAGGCGCCAGATTTTCTAGATTTCATTCTCAGTCCCTGGACCCCTACCCACCCACATTGCTCTTTAAATCCCAGGTAACAGTCCAAATAAACTAATCCAAGAGATGACCCATGTGAGAGACATCATGTCGCTGGCATATTCACTCCTTGTCTCTTAACGCTGGCCATTGTCCTTTCTTTGGCCCACACTCATGCAATGCAACTAACTCTTGAGGTTTCAGCATAAATAGCATTTCCCCCTCTAAACTAGATGAGGACCTCCTACAATGTTCTTCTACAGTATTCCACAGTGTTTTGAAAGGGTTATTTCACTTGCTCATTATGGATCTTTTCTGAGGTGCAGAAGTCATGACTTTCTGTGCCTGGCACAAAACCTAAATTATGCAGCATGATTGATGCTCAGATTATCAGAAAAACTTGATTCCTCACATAACTAGATCCTTGTTATAAACATCTCTCCAAATGCCTAAATCCAAGTATACATATCATAAATTCAAGACTTTTTGAGATTTTTGCAATTAGACAGGAAATCCATATCTTAAAAAGATGGCCTTTCAGAAAGGCCCGATGGCAACTGGGAAAGGCAGTCAACAAATCTAAATGGCATAACATCAATAAAGCTGAAATTTATGTTTGATTTATTTGCTTGGGGTAAAGGGAGGAATTTCAAATAAATATGGAGAACCTAGGCAGACAATAAATGAGAGGAGAAAAGGTAAACCCAGAATGAGTGACTCCATCATTTCCCCAGGTGTTGTCAAGAGCCCAGCATGGCACTAGCCACTAAGGTAGAAATGGTAACTCATACCCTTCAGGAGGCCATAGTTTCTATCCTATAGACACATGGCCCTATTTTTAAGAAAAAATGCAGCTGTATTTACTGTATTTACCTCTGCTGCTGCCAGGGCCCCTGCTGGGGGAAGAAGAGGATGTTTCTTTTTATCAGAGCAATAGAAATACTGGATCTCCCATCCATTTATCTGCAAGCTATAGCTTTTCCTACTAACTCCGTCAATGAAGGGGCTAATCTGTGTGCTATGTGAAATAAAGTCATCTGGTACAGCTTTTTAAAATGTCTTGTCCTCATTTCTTTTCTATGGAAAAAAGTCATGTCCATGTATATTCACATTAGAATAATATTCAGGGCCCTATGCTTTCCTTATCTTCTAGTCATAGTTATCAGCCAAATGAGACTTATTGTTGAATCCCTACTTTATGTCAAGCCTATTCTGGGCACCACAGAATAGAGAAAGGAATTGGTGATTCCTGTGTTCCAGAAACTTAATGCAGTGGAAAAAGCAAGACACAATCATTTTTTATAAAGAAAATTTTATCCCTTTTCCTATTACTCATTTCTGCAAATCTAATATAAAAAAAATCCATTTTTTTTCCTCCAAGGAGCTGAACAAGCAGTAACATCGAAGACACTGCATTGCTTTAATATGCTCTTTTTCTTTCTTGGTGACAATTTTTATTTCATTGGGAATTTTAGCATCAGGTTTTTACCTCATACCAACCTGAGCAAACTGACTGTTTTTATTCGTCATCTGAGTCTCCTTCAATTCTCTCACCTCCATTGATCGATGATTTTACAAGCTTAAAAGTCAATCATTTCAGCAAGGTGCCAGTATTGAATCATTTCCAGTTCTCATCTTCTGAGAGTCACTGGGTCTTCACAAATGTATATTAATGGTGATTTCAATTGAAAGGGAAGAACTGGTTTTTATTGCTCTCAATCTAAGATCTTCTGCTCACATTAGGCCTTAGTCAATTGAATAAACAAAGCTTGTTCGTATTTATTATTCTGCTAAAATTAGCAGATGTTCAGTCATGGGTGTTACCAGAGTCTTAGGGAATTGCACTTTTCACTTTAAAGCAGGATGGCTTTGTGATGGATGGTTCCCTGGGCTCTTTTGACTCGGCTTTCTGCTGTTTCTTTCTCCAGCCCATTTCATGCTGATGTTCATCGTGCAAAATGTCTGACATTTGAGACTGAGACAAAGTACTTAAAGAGAAAGGAAGCTAGGCAAACAAAGAAGCCATTCTAGCAGATCAACATGTTCCTTGAGATGTCCTGAGTTAGTTACTGATCCACATGTCAGACATTGTACCTATACTGTCTTATTAGGTCCCCATAATAGCTACGTGAAGTAGACACATTTTACACATGAGGAACTAAGGCTGTAGGAATGAAATATCCTTTTTTAAACATATGATTACCAAGGAGCAGAACCTGGGTCCAATCCCACATGGGTCTGGAAGGATTGCCTGTCCTCCCTGTCCTACAAACTGCTGCACACCTCACTGAGTCCTTGCCAAAGAGTACTGTCATTACCTCTTTACTTCACTTTTTCTCAGCTAATCTCCAAACTCCTAAAGAATGTGGGTGCTGTCTTTTCCCCGTTTCCAGAACCTATCTCAATTTCTGGTATATGGTGGGTGTTCAGTAATGTCTGTGTAGAGAAGAAATGAATGAATATACCCATTTTTCCCTGTCCACCTTTGCAATTGCAACCACAGAGTAGAATAATATAAAAGAGGCACTTTTAATAATGAAATACCACAGAATTTAAAAGTTTATGCTGACATGGTTATCTGTTTTATCTTTTTATCTTATTATTCAACTATGTCTTTTGAAAGAAAAAGTGTGTTCTAGTAATACACACACACACTCACACACACACATGCCCCCACACGCACAAAATCTTCAATACTGCCTAGTTAGATCTTAAGAACTGGAGGTACTTAATGAATGTTAGTTAATTCAATGAATTCATGGTGGTTTATGACTAAAAGCTGGGCATAGTGATGGCGTGGCTGTAATCCCAGCGACACAGGAGGCCAAGACCCGAGGGTTGCAAGTTTGAGGACAGCCTTGGCAACTTAGTGAGATCTTGTCTTGAAACAAACAAAAAATTTAGAAAGGGCTGGAAATGGAGCTCAATGGTAAAGCACTCATGGGTTCAATCCCTAGTACTGCAATAAATAAGTAAATAATAGTAAAACCTAAACAACAACAACAACAAAAAGAATACCTCATCATATTATTTGTTCACTCTAGCAAAGGAGAAAGCTATTTTAGAGGAGGTGAGTGTAAACATAATAGGCAGACAAAGTCAGAAGCTACAGAGGACAAATTATGAAATCTTGGCCCCAGCTGATATCAAAAGGTATCAGTTGAAATAATGTTTTCTCTCTATTTTATGTGTATGTCTAATTTTCCAAGGTATAAAATAAATATGTGTCGGAATCAGAATAAAAATCATAAATATGTATAGAGGCACCAAATACTTTTTAATTGAGGATAAGTAAGTTTTGTAATGCTTTTAAACAAAAACAATCTAAAATAAACTTGAAATTTTTTTTTCCAAAATGGGTAGTTTTGTTTCAGAGCGTTTGCAAAAAGTAGACTGTCCTAATTAGTGTTCAGTTTTGCAACAGTAAGTGGGAATGACAGGTTGTAACTTCCCCTTTAGGACAGAGCTCCTCTGGGGCCTTCCCATCTGTTCCTGTTCCTCATCGGTTTGAGGCAATTTCCCCATTTCAATCTGTATACAGGTTCTATTTCCATTTCATGTTTCACTTGTGTTCTATACTAAGAAAATGCTAAAACTTTGAACTGAGAAATGAAATGCCTTAATGATTGTCTGCTTCTTGTAATATCATAGTGTTCTCAAAACTTAAGGAAAGGATCCAACTAAAAATCATTTTCCAGGTATTGATTTTAATGTTGCTATTGAAGAAAGCACAAAAGTGCTTACATATCTTTCTACAGATGGCAAACAGATCCTCCATATGGTTTCATATCTTCAGGACTGTATAGCAAGTAATACTGTAATATTTTTAAATATAAAGGGCTTTAATATTGAGAAGTACTTTAGATGAACCTATAAATTTGAAAATTAAGCTCAACTGTTCTAATTCATGATGATTCAAGAAAGTTATCTTAAAGAAAAAGGTGCCAGAATTATGATGAAAATCTTTAAGTCAAATTTAAGAGAGAGAAGGGAGAGTCACAAAATAGAAATGGTGGGAAATGAGGGGAAGTAGAGATATTTTTGTTAAAAAAATATTATATATATATATATATATATATATATATATATATATATACATGAAGTTAATCTTTAGATATTACTTGTCCCCAAAAGCTCATGTGTGAGACAATTCAAGAACATTCTAAGGTGAAATGATTGGATTGTGAGAGTCTTAACCCAGTCAGTGAATTGATCCCCTGATGGAATTAACTGAGTATACCTGGCTGGAGGAGGTGGGTCATTAGGAGTTTACCTTTGGGGTATATATATTTTTTCTGGCAAGTGGAAAATCTCTCTTCTTCCTGATCATCATGTGGGCCCCTTCCCTCTGCCACACTCTTCCACCATGATGTTCTGTTTCACCTCAAGCCCTAAGTAATGAAGCCTCCTATATATGAATTGAGACCTTGAGACTTTTGAAACTGTGAGCAAATAGACTTTCCCTCCTCTAAAATTGTTCTTGCCAGGTTTTTCAGTTACAGCAGTGAAAAAGCAGATTATATATATATATATATATATATATATATATATATATATATATATATAATTTTCTGCTGTCTCAGAACTTCTAACTTAACATCCTTCAAAATAAACTCATCTTTATGTCTGCTTAAGCCTTTTCTTTTTGCTATCATCTCCCTAAATTTTATATCTAATACTCTAACTTAGAAATCCTTGTCATCTTTTATTTCTTCCTCTGCACTTCCCAAGTCTAATTATTCCTCAAACCATATTATTCCTCTTTCATGAATTCAGTTTTAACCTTATCTTACATATTCTGATGTAGTAAATACATTATTCTTTTAACCATGCTTCATGTTTGACTTCCCCAAAGACCCAAAGCCTCTTTTTTTCCTCTTTAAATACATTGTTTTAGAGCCAGGAAGAGTGGTGCACGCCTGTAATCCCAGCATCTTAAGAGGCTGAGACAGGAGGATCAAGAGTTCAAAGCCAGCCTCAGCAAAAGTGAGGTGCTTAGCAACTCAGTGAGACCCTGTCTCTAATTAAAATACAAAATAGGGCTAGGGATGTGGCTCAGTAGTTGAGAGCCCCTGAGTTCAATCTCCAGTACCAATAACAACAACAAGAAAGATATTTTAGTAGTAATGACTTAAGAGTTACACAGTACTTTGAAAAAAAATTCTAATAAACAGCAACATCTGTCTATAACATATTTCCATCAGCAAAAGGATTAGATGAGCTCAAAGAAAACTCTGTATTTTGACTGTGTCTGCTGATGTTGATTTTGCTGCAGTGACACTAAGCCTTGCTTAGGTAAACTTTTATTCTGCCCTGTGTTAGTCAGCTTCTGTCACTATAAGAAATGTTTGAAATGATTAACTTATAAGGAAGAAAGATTTATTTTGGCTCACAAGTTTTAGAGGTTTCAGTCCACAATAAGGTGGACCCATTCCATTTTTCTTGAAAACAACCCTTTGTAATAACACCATAGTCTAGCTATCATGACTGATTGTTCTTTGAATCTAATAGACAGCTACATTCCAGGATTTCTTGTGCTCGATTTCCTATATGCCATGTTTTTCTGTTAGTTTATTGTTCGATTATACTCTCATTTACAGGTGCATACTGGTAGTGATTTCCACAATATATTTATGGGAGCTAATATGTTTTGTAATGTTGTACTTAAAAAATATTTTTATTTTACATTTACACTTGATGATGTTTTGCCTGGATACTAAGTTCTAAACTAAAATCCTGTTGTTGTTGTTCCAGAATTCTGAAAGCAATGATTCATTTTCTATTAGCTTCCACCATTAGTATTAAGAAATCTGAGGTCATCCCAAATTGTTTTTATGTTAACCACTCTCTCCCTTATTTAGAAAGCCTATAGTATTTCCTATCCATTCCTATGATTTTGAAATGTCACCACTTTGTGTATTGGTGTGAGTCCATTTTCACCAGTATGTGTTGATAGACTCTAAATATGGGAAAATATGTTCTTATGTTTTGTGATTATTTTCTTAAATTCTTTCATAGGTAATATCCTCCCCTAGATTTCCTCTCCTCCCTCTTCCTGGAACTCCTATTATTTGAATATCAGGCATCTTGGAATTAATTCTATAATTTATTTCTATCAAAATTTTCATTTCTGGATTCATATTTTAAATTTAGCAACAAAAATGAAGAGACAGAAAGAAAAAAACAAAACATAAAAAAATGAAAACTAGAAAACTGATGGATGTATGGTAATTAAGGAAAGAAAGCCAATCTTTAGTAAAGGTGGATAAAAGGCAAATCCAACCTAATTTATACTGAGTATTTCCTGTAGCTCTTGGAAATCATTAGAACCTGGTAATACTGGTTGAAAATTTGAAGCCATTAAATCTCCAGATCCTTTTTCCAAATAACTCCAATGTTCCCCGTTTTAGCATCTTTCTTTGCAGTACTTGTCTGATCTCTCTGAATTTGCTTCCCTACAGTGGCCCTTATGTCCTTGTTTCTAATCCTTGGTTTTGGCCCAGATCTTGTATATTAGTGGATTCCTCAGATGTCTGGCACTCCTTGGTTAAGTGCTCATCCCCAGCAATGGATGAGTGTTCCAACTCTTCTCCATCCCCCCATTCTCTTAATTTTTGACATTCTGAGTATGACTGACATCTCATTATTAATTTTTATTTCCCCAAAGTCTTAATGGTGTTGAGCATCTTCTCCTATGTATACTTATAATCTGTAAGCCCTCCCACCTTTTTTTTTTTTTTTTTTTTGGATATCAGGGATTGCATCCAGGGGCACTCAACCACTGAGTCCCGTCCCCAGTCCTATTTTATATTTTATTTAGAGACAGGGTCTCACTGAGTTGCTAACCACCTCATTTTTGCTGAGGCTGATTTTGAACTCACAATCCTCCTGACTCAGCCTCCCAAGCCCCTGGGATTACAGGTGTGCACCATGGTGCTCAACTGTAAGCCTCTTTAGTAAAGAATTGTTCAGATATTTTGTGCTTTACACAAAAATTCCATAGGATTGTTTTCCTATGGAAATTCTGGAGTATTTATGTGTTGCAGATAAAAACCTTTATCAGATATATAATTTTCAAATATTATCTTTGGGTTTTTTTTCAATCTTTTCACAATGATTTCCAAAAAGAAAAATAATGATTGATAAATTTTTATTCATCATATTTCCCCTTTCTAGATCATGCTTTTAGAGCCATATCTTTAAAAAACTATAGTTGCCTAATCTAATGTCACAAAGAATTTTCTATTTTTTTTCTAGAATTTTAGATTTAGGTCTATGACCTATTTTGAGTTAATTTCTGTACACTACAAGGTAAGGATCTTTGTTTTTTGTTTTTTATGTGTTGGTATCTGAAATGTCCAGCACACTTTATTAAAAAGACAGTATTTTATCTAGTGTCAAAAATTAGTTGTCCATATGTGTCTGGGTATATATCTGAACTCTAGTCTGTTCCACTGATCTAGTTTTCTAGCATTATTCCAAAATACAGTGTCTTGGTTGCTATAACTTTATAATAAGCCTTGAAATAAAATATAAATAGTTTCCAGCTTTACTATTTTTTTGCAAAGTTGTTTTCACCATTCTCCACTTAATTTTTGAACATATGGAATAGGAATAATATCCTTTTAGGTAATTCTAATATCTGTGTCATTTCTGGGTCCATTTCAATTTCTTAATTTTTTCTCCTAATAATGAGTCATATCTTCATTCTTAAAATGCCTAGCATATTAGTCAGATTTCTTCAGAGAAACCATCAATAGGATGTTACTATAGAAAGAGATTTTTCATGAAGAATTTGTTCGCATAATGATGGAGGCTTATGAGTCCCAAGATTTTGCAGTCAGCAATCTAGATACCCAGGAGCTTCTATGGTCTAACTTCAGTCCAGTTCCAAAGCCCTGAAAACCAAGAGAGCTGATGTCCAATCTAGTCTGAACCCAAGTAGTCTTTTTTTTTTTTAAGAGAGAGAGAGAGACAGAGAGAATTTTAATATTTATTTTTTAGTTTTCGACGGACACAACATCTTTGTTGGTATGTGGTGCTGAGGATCGAGCCCGGGCCGCAGGCATGCCAGGCAAGCGCGCTACCGCTTGAGCCACATCCCCAGCCCCCCAAGTAGTCTTAAGACCCACAAAGAACTAATGTTTCAGTTGGCATCTAGGCAGGAAAACACTCTGATGTCTCAGTTTAAAGGTGGTCAGCCAAGGAAAGTTCCCTTTTGTACAGGGATAAGTCTACCTGCTGTTCTAGTTAGGCCTTCCAACTGAGTGGGTCAGTCCCATCACATTAAGGAGGGCAATTAGCTTTATTCAGTTTATCAATTAATTTTTTTTTAAAGTATTCAAACCACCCTCACAGAAATACCCAAAATAATAAATGACAAAATATCTGGGCACCCTCTGCACTACCAAAGTCAATGCATACTATCAACCATCACACCTGTTAAATTTTCACTCTGTGAGACATTGCAATTTGATCTTGTACAACAGACATTTGAATTCTTATGAATCTTTGTTGTTTTGTTTGGAATGCAGATAAGTTATTTGAAAAAGTTTATACTTTGTAGTCTTTTTTTTAAAGAGAGAGTGAGAGAGGGGAGAGAGAGAGAGAGAGAGAGAGAGAGAGAGAGAGAGAGAATTTTTTTAATATTTATTTTTTAGTTCTCGGCGGACACAACATCTTTGTTGGTATGTGGTGCTGAGGATCGAACCCAGGCCGCACGCATGCCAGGCAAGCGGGATACCGCTTGAGCCACATTCCCAGCCCCCTTCGTAGTCTTGTTTTAAAATCTGTTGGGCACAAATGGAGTAATGCTCAGTCTAGGCTTAATTATTCCAGACCATAGATGCAAGACTCTTTTAAGTTCTCTACCAATGCTCCATGAACCATGCAATTATCCTCTTTCTGCATATTGGAAAAACATACTATTTTTGACCCTGGTTGAACACTAACATTATTATTTCCAGTTCTTTATGGGAGATCCTTCTCTGTCCTCAGATATTGTCCTAATATGCTTGTGCAGATCAGTACTTAGCTGAACACTCAAAGGAAACCTTCTATTGATCCTAGAGTTCTCCCCGTGTACAGATCTTTCCTCTCTGATACTGTTTGACTAACTCTAGCCTTCTGTGTTTTACTTTGTTGATGCCACAATTCAGGGAGTCTACCAGGAGAACTCAAGTCTACCCCTTGAGTTCTCCCTTTCTTGCACCATGGCCAGAAAACCCTCTCAAGCAGCAAGCGGGGCAATCATGCTTTTAATCTCACTTTCTTCTCCATCAATCATGTATTATTAAGGGCCTTTGTTTTCTGTTGACCATGAAAACAAAGAGTGAAAAATACAATGTTTTGATATTGAGAAATGACTAAATCAAGCTAATTAACACATACATCACCTCACCTCATTGTTTTTGTTGTGAGAACCCTTAAAATCTACTGTTTGCAATTTCCAAGCATATGATATATTGTTATTAACCAGTCATCATGATATAAGAGCTCTTGAATTTATTCTTCCTGAATAAATGAAATTTTATGTTGAATTGTTTGGGAATTTTAAAACATTTTTATTGTTTTTGTTCATTTAGTTCTAAATTTTCCTTTTCTGCTCATTGCAGGAAAGTCTATTATTTAGTATGGAACAGTGCTTCTGACCAAAAAGACCTGAATTTGAATAATGGCTCAATACTTGTTTAGCTATAAAATACTTAGAAAACCATCAATCCCTCTGAGTCTTAATTGACTTATCTATAAAATGGGGAAAATAAGTTTGGCTTTTGAGGATTAAATAAAATGATATATGTAAAGTTCTTAGCATTATTATAGATGCTTACTAAATGGCAGTCAGTATGATTTTACTACTCAGATG
Source organism: Spermophilus citellus (assembly GCF_964194105.1). Taxonomy (NCBI): domain Eukaryota; kingdom Metazoa; phylum Chordata; class Mammalia; order Rodentia; family Sciuridae; genus Spermophilus; species Spermophilus citellus. The sequence goes on from NC_138197.1 coordinate 59,334,527, forward strand.
CAAAACTCATGACTCTAAATTCTTTACAACCCATAGCTTTCAAAATAGTACAAAGATATTTATATTGTGAAATTCACTATTATTTTCAGTACCACTAAGAAACACAATCACTGCTAGTTAACAATAGGCACAATGCTTCTTATCACCAAGGATTACTGTGCTTTGTAAAAGAACTCTTTGATACTTTTAAAATTATATCATATTTCTAAAATCGTATAATAAAATTGGCTTCTGGTATTCCTACTCTTTTTTGTTCAGAGTCCAAATTCTCTGAAATACTTTTAGACTGAGAACTATTGATGTCCACATTTTTTTCAACAGAACATCATACCCTGTGCCACAAAGATTTTAATTAAATAAGGTTATTTAATTCAATTAATTATTAATTTAAATATTTAATTAGATTTTATTCAAATTATTTGGTATGAAAAATAAAGATACGGGCATGTTCAAAGAATAGTACACACTATCTCAGCTAGGCATTGATGTATCCTAACAAGTGGCTAAGTAGCTGCAATTTTACAACATCAACTTTAAATATGTCTGAATTTTGGAAATACTTGAAACATTTAAGAAATTATGCATCTTAAGATCACATTATGTGGGGGTGGGGATGTGGCTCAAGCAGTAGCGCGCTCGCCTGGCATGCGTGCGGCCCGGGTTCGATCCTCAGCACCACATACCAACAAAGATGTTGTGTCCCCCGAGAACTAAAAAATAAATATTAAAAATTCTCTCTCTCTCTCTCACTCTCTCTTTTAAAAAAAAAAGATCACATTATGTGTATATAAGTATATTTCATCTATATGTTAACTATTTATAAAGTAAATTCATTTTATGTCCCTGAGCTTGGTGCTCAGGGATTTTCAACAGTATTAAGAACACTGACTCGCTGATAACTTGTTATCACAATGTAGACCAACATATAGTATAGAGAACAGAAAGTCTTGAGTAACAAAATTCTAATATAATTTCACTTTTCTTGGATCTTTCTTACTCTCACAATTAACTGATGCTTAAACATATGATCAAGTAGAAATTCAGAGGCAAAAATCAAAGACCTACATCCTGTTTAACCTTAGGCATTGTAGTCAGTCTTAACTTTGCAGCAATTTTTAGCAACATCTGCTATGAAAGGACTGTTTCTACTTTATGGTATTGCTTAGTAAGGTCACTGAAATTCTCCTCTACCTCCTAGATAACTGACAAGAAACTTAAATAATTGGTATAAAATTAGGTCAGTTAGAAAAGACGTTGGACCAATTGAAAACACCAAGTATTACTATCCCCATTCAATAATGAGATACAGATGACTTAAAAGTTCGTGAAAGAGACTACTCTGAAGAGGTTTCCATACTCCCTCAGTGGAGCCAAATATGCTCAGGCACTTGTAGAATGACTGAAATGTTAGAATTACATTAACTTTCACACAGAATAAAATTAAATATAGCATGTCTTGTGAAGAGAAATTAATCTGTCAAAATGTGGAAGGGTTGCAGATCTATTTACTCTGAAGGATGTCTGCTCTTGCAAACTAAGACTAAAATTGTTTTCCAGGATATAATTTTCAAAATAATGTATGCGGTGCCCTTTATATCAGTGGGAGAAAATTAGTTTCTACTTATAGTCAAAAAATTCAATTAGCGATGATCAGCAGAAGAATACCGATTGGTTTTTCTTCAGTGATCCAAGGTTGATTTTCAGTTTTGATTATATTTTTTATCCCTTTAACTGCTTTCGTTCTCAAAATTTCTTCCCAGTTTTGATATAAAATTGGCATACTAATAACAATTGTTTTTGTAGCTACGGATCCCATTTCAACACTGTCAGCAACATTTGCTTCACCAGCAGCTGGATAGGTAGAATCCTCAGCTGATCTGTAAAGGAAAGACTAACAGCCTATCAACCAATAAGAACTGAAGTCACCCTCCTGCTGATGCTTCAAGAGAAGCTGTCTGAGAACTTCCACTTCTGATAAGCAGCGTTTGAGTGATTAGCTACCAGTTCCACCCCAGAATTGTTGTGTGTTTGTTGGTTTTTCCTGCTTTTCTCCCTTTCCGTATAACCAGTAGTTGACCTTCTCTAACTAAGAGCTCTTATGGGTTTTCTTCTAATCAAAGGATGCTAGAGATGACTTAGGATTTAGATGTCCTTTAATGCTTTGTTCTGTTTGTTCCATGGGGCCTTCTATGAGGAGCAAGAGAGAGGCCTTGGACCTCCCATCCTCATTCCGCTCTCCACCATCTGTTTAATATATTGTTTTATCTGTATGGTTTTATTTGAAGAGAACTTTCCACTAAGTTCTTTTTTTTTTTTTTTTTTGATACCAGGGAGTGAACTCAGGGGCACTCAACCACTGAGCCACATCCCCAGCCCTATTTTGTATTTTATTTAGAGACAGGGTCTCACTGAGTTGCTTACTGTTGCTGAGGCTGGCTGTGAACTCACAATCCTCCTGCCTCAGCCTCCTGACCCGCTGGGATTACAGGCATGCACCACTGTACCTGGCTTCTACTAAGTTCTAAAAGCTTCATCCAATACTCTGACTTTATAGATAAGGCAATTTGGAAGGTTAATTATGGATCAAAACTCACCTAGTTCATACAGAGCTATCACCTAGACCTGCTCACTTCCAGTCAGTGAAATTTCCACTCTGATACATTGCCTCTGCTTGTATATGTGACCTATTTGGGACCAGCTCTCTTTTTTTCATATATATATATATATGAAATATATATTATAATTGAATAATACATTACATTCATGAATATATTATGCTATATATAAATTAATATTATATTATATATAAATAATATATTCATTAGGGTTCTTTCTGTGATGAACTTCAGAAACCCTACTTGAACTACCTTTAGCATAAATGAGAATTTAGTGGCAGAGTTTGTGGGAGGAGAGTGTTTCACAGAAACCAAGGAATAATAGAACAAAACTAACACTGGTGGGCTGGAAGTGAGTTAGGGGACTGCTTTAGCCAGACCTCTGAACTGCTAAAACCTAGGGTCTGAGTTCTGAGGGCTTTTCTCTACCTGTTGTCTAGACCTATCTTTGTACTTACTTTTCTCTTTGTTGCTCCTTCCCTATAGTGGAAAATGATCAGTTGTGGTTTTTCAAAATCCAAATCCAACCAATGTGAAAGAAAATGGTTTAGTTCAATTCTGTCATTCCCAGGACCAACATTTGTAGAAAAGAAATTTGCTTGGTAAGTGTGGATTAGATGACAATGAGGAAATCTAATAGATTCTGCAGACTATTAACACATGATATAATAAACTTCACACTTTGTATACATTTCTATATGTTCATATATATGTCTCTAGCCTCCTTGCCTTCCTTTTCTCCAATTTTCTGGTCCTTTTTCCTATAAGACCTTTAATCAGAGGGCCAGACCATTGGCTGCTACCTAGGACTCAATATATTCTCACTTTGAGTCACATCTCCTTTCATACAATATAGATGACCAAGAATATTGCTCAGACACCTACTACTTGGATAGCTTTTGTCCCTCCACTGATTTGCAATGTCACCTCTAAACATTTAATGTGCTATTAGTCACCTCTAAACATTTAATGTGCTATAATTATTTTTCATTTGCACACATATATCAAGATTATTTTTTTCTTTTGCTTGGGCATACATAACACACCTTATGGCTATAGGTGAACTAAGGGATGAGTGCTTATGAAAATATACAGGTTAATATAGGCAGTGTGGACTATCTGCTTATATACATATATGTTTTATATTTTCCTTAAAGTCTAGTATGTGTTAAATTCAGAATGCACAACTTTCACATTATGAAGGATTCCTCCTGGGACTGCCTGAATTTCTAATTTTTTAGGTCCAAACAGAAACCAGTGCATGATGGGCAGATCTGAATGTGTGGTCACGTGGTGCACCACTGTCAGATGTCTCATCTTTTCCAGAATTCAGACATATGCCAGGTGCTTTCTATAAAGATTTTTTATAATTCTCTGGATGACATAAACTTGCAGGAATCGAGGGACAGAGATAATTTTCTCACTGGGAATTTCCATAAGCTGAATACTGTGTTTTTTCTTACCACTAACCTCTCCAAAACCATCCCCTCTTTTCAGATTGCATGGCCCATGGTCAGCCTCCAGTCTTCTATTCTTGTCACACTGGTCTTGATTGAGAAGTGTCTGAAGTCCATATCTCTATCAAATCCCTAGTGTACTTTTCAGTTCTATTCCCCCTTCCACTCTTATGGAATTCCCTTCTACTGGATATTTTCTCAGTCACCATCCATAAAATTCTATAGCAATCAAGCTATGGCCCTGAAACAGGAACTATCCAGATTCCATTTACCAGACAGGATGGCTTCTTCCTTGCCAAATAGGTGATGAGCAACTGATGGGTCCTCAGTTCCCATCTACCTTGTTTCTCGGACCACTACTAGTACTATCTTTATGATACAGGTCTTCTGAGAATGTTAATGGCCGAAACTCACTAATCAAAAGACATAGACATATAGATTCCAAATGAAAGTGAGTTATAAGAACTTTATTGTGGAAAATACATTTGAAGACAAAAGCTGGGAAGAAGGAGTAAGAGAAGCTTCATCTTGAAAGGCAAATCTGACTTATGCAAAAGGAAAGGAGAAGAATGAGCTGGGTAAGAAGTGTCTTAGACTATAGAATAATTCAAGAAAGTTTCGCAAGAGATAAGGGGCATTTGAGCAAGAGTTTCTTGTACTAGTATTCCCTACACAGGCACTTACTACAGTCCTCCACTGGGAGCTTCCCAGGAGTAACATGATTTCTATGCAAATACTTTGGCAGATGCAGATGAGCAGAAGCTGGAATAGTCAGTCAACTATGCTTCCCACAGGATAATATCTGCATGGTGCCTTTTCACAGTTACTACATGTACCAAGGGTGAGTAAATGATACTCAATTGGGGTTAAATATAATGTCTTAAAATTAGAATAGAGAAATTCTATTACTAAGGTGATAGACATAGGTGTGATAAAAATTTCTATAATAAAGTGCTGAGGTTTGTGACTTCTAATGCTTTCAATAGTGAAACAATTCCCTTAGATGCAATTGACATTTTACAATGCACTTGTTAAAACATTGCACCCAGTTCCTAAAGGTAATTTTTCCTCACACTCGTTCCTCACACTTGAGATCCCATTACTGTGATGTAACAAGTATGTAGCAAACTGGACTACCTTCAGAAGAAAGCAAAGTGAAAAATTCAGTCAAAGGATCAGTTGAAGGAAGTAGAATAGGTAGTAGAAAAAATAATAATACCTTCAAATATTTGGAGGCTGTCTTATGGAAGAGAGAAAAGACTTGTTTTGTTCCAAGAAACAAAATTAATAACAATGAGAGGTAACTACAAGAAAGTAGATTGCAGCTCAGTAAAGAAAACTGTCTGTAACAGAATTATCTAACATTTGAACAGGCACTTCAATTAAGTACTAAGTTCCCTGTCACCAGCTAGATGACCATTTCTCAGAGGTGCTCTCGAATTGATATTTACATTTAGAGGAGTTGATAGACCCAACCTGATTTTCTCTTAAAATTGGGAGCCATCTTGCCACAAAGCCATGAAAAGATAATTTTGGCTTTACTATAAATTACTGCAAATTCTGAACTAGCTTGGAATGCCTGCCTGTGCCTTGAACTCGCCCATGCCTGGCTCTCTCTGACCAGATAGCAGCCCTCTCTGAAACTTTATTGACACCTCATAAATCTTGGCCTTCCCTGGCCAGATACTGACCCTCTCGTAGGCTCTAATGACCTTCATACATTCTGGTGTCGGGGTCAGCAAAAATGTAAACTAGCATTGTGTTATGCTCACCAGAGTTTTGTTATCTGTAACCACCCTTTGTGTAACTTTCTGGGCTATAAAGCTGGGCTGCAAGAAAGATGCAGGGCGTCTTGTTCCTGCGGCTTTTGTTGGGAGAGGCAGCCCGGCTGGTCGAAATAATAAGCTTGCTTTAATTTGATTTTAATTGGAGTCAGTGGTCTTTTCTCCTGGTCCAATATTTTGGAGGCCCCAGTGAGATGACCCTGCCAGACCAGGCCACAAGACCAGACTGCTAGAAATTCTGAAGCCGGCCTTTGCTCCAGGGCTTCGGCTGGAGAGCCACTTTAGGGGGTGTGCACCTTGAGACATTCCAAGGCCTCTGAGTGAGCCTTGGTCCCCGGAGTGCTGCAGTGAACTGGTGCACTAAAACTATTAGCAAGCATCTGGTGGAGGAGGCCTCCATAGGTAAATGGTGCCTTTCTACCATCTGATATTCGGTTAAAGGAGATCTCTTCTGTAGACAGAGAGGTCTTACATATACTTACATATATTCCTGTCTGGGACAGTAATGAGATATCGTTTTGTCCTCTGTACTGTTCTGTAGGGAATTCCTCTGGAAGGGTAGAGAGGTGCCGATGGGCACATACATGCTCCTACCCTGGGAGCTTTAGCAAGATGTTGCATTGCTCTTCTGTTTTTCAGTTTCAGCGCTGGGTTTCTGTTTTCTTGTGTTTTGTTCTGTGTTCTATATGGTTTTTTTCTGCCTTTTGTTGTGTGATTTCTGTGATAAAAACTTAAGGAAATTGGGCATGAAAATGGGTAATAAAGCAAATAAGCCTGACAGCCCTTTGAACTATTTTAAGGAACTGCAATAAACTTTACCCCCCTTTGTTAAGCAGGATTAGAGAAGCCCCTAGTTGGCTGCCTGGAGCACACCCACTGCAGAGGGAAATGCCTGCTGGGGATCTAAGAACTGAATATCTCCCAGATTAACAAGTGAAACTCCTTTAAAACCCCTTGTCCCTCCAGATCAAGAAAATTACAACCTTTGTTAGCAAAGCAATAAACCTACCTTTTTCTTTTTCTCAAAACCCTGTCCTCATTATTAAATTGGCATTAATTGGCTTCAAGGTCAGGAACTGAACTTTCAGTTACAAATTTTGACACCTCAGGGGGAACTCTAAAGGAACCTAGCACTCCAATCAACTGCATGCCGAGTATGTAAGATGAACTTTTTGAGATCTGACTACTGGAAAGTTAGGAGATATGAAGCGTGCCTGGGGTGCAACCGAACCAGGGGAGCTAATCCTGTAAGTAAAAGGAGGGACTGAGGGACTCCCAGCAGCTGCGGAAGCCCTTTTGCTTCAGGGAACTCCCGCCTTCCTTCCCTGCACTGTAAGGATTATGCCACCTCTGTCTACTTAAAAAAGAGAAAAAGAAAAAGGGGACACTAAATGCTAGTGTCACCACAGAGTCCCTTGATTTCACATTGCAGGTTGCCACTCTTGTGAAAACATCTGGTCCACTCATGGGGACATCTATGGTGCCACTGGTGTAGGAGTCAAATGGGAGTTAAAAACGTGGGGAATTTTTCTCTTATCTGCTCTGTTTTAAAAGTTCTTGTCTGTTAGCCATAGTCTGGAGCTCCTTTCTGTCTGTCTGACCCGTGACTTTGTTTGTTTCTGGCCCTTTAAGTCATGGGCAATAATGTGTCGATATTATAGATTGTTTCTTGGCTAAATGTGTGTCTAAAAGATGATGTTTTATTGTAATAATCTGGTATCTGAATGGGTTTTTGAAGCATTGCACAATATTGGGTTAAAAGTTGGGTTTACATAATTGTTTAGTTTATGATTTTAGATAATTCATGCCAGAGAACTTAAATACTTAGGATGGAAAACTAAAGAACTCTACTTCCAAGTTGGCAAGTAACTTTCAGTCATTCAGTTTTTTCACCAAGTTTTGAATTGGGTAGCCTGGGAAGATGTCACTGTGTGTACCAGTGCGTTAATTTGGAGAAGGATAATAAATCATAGTATGGTATCTGTTCCCCCCAGTGTATAGGACTTGGGAAAGGAAAGTGTTGGATTGGGGGTTGGTCTGGCTTATTAAAATGATGTTGAATAGCAACAGTCTTGGAAATTTTAAAGCTTAATTTTGGATATAGATGGTAGTCTGTGGTTCTTTTTTGAAAATTTTTTAGGGGATTTAATGTAACTTAATACTACTATAGGAACTTCAGAGCAAAGAAAGTGGCCTAATGATCCTGAAGAGATTTCTTCTGATGTTAGCTTTTATATTATCAAGTAAGATCCTATTTTCCGATGTGTGTGAGCAAGTTTTTCTAATGTAGAAAATTTTTTTTCCTTTGGCAAAACAAGATGTAAAGATATGAAATTTTGTGAATTGTATCTTAAACTTGTATCATAATTTTCAACATCCAAACCTGAAAATTATGACTTATGGTTAAAATGCCTTAGACATGAGGTTTCTGTTCAGAATAGCAGTTTTCCCTGCTCCTTCCTGACCTCAGCCAGGACTTACGTTGAAATGCAAATAGAAGAAGACTGCAAGCTCAGTAGGAGACTGATCTGAGGCCCAAGGAAAAAAAAAAGAGTGAAGGTGTCTTTTACCTGAACTCAAACTAGACTAAACCAAAAAGTGAATTATTTGGTATTTACTAATTACTGGCCGGTCATTATTTTAGGACTCTTGGTTTTTCTTAGATTCTGTATTTTTTTTTTTTTTTTGAGCTCATGATTTTGATCCTACAGTCCTAGGTTAATGTTTTTCTGATCAGTTCTATTTTTGACCAACTGTGGAGTTTTTAAAAACTTGCAATGGAGATTTCACCTGTGAAAAGCTACAAGGCCTTTACTATTGTGTTATGTGTGCACACTTGTGTTATGTGTTGTATGTCTATATGTGCATATGTCTATATACATATATATAATATACAAATTTATAGATATAAGGAGCGCTCATAAAAATTTTAAAAAATATTCCTAACCTACACAGGTAGGCTTGGTGTTTGCTAGTATGATTATCCGGCCCTGAGTAACAGAATTAAAGGTTTCTCTATTAGACACATAGGTCATACTAATAAAAGGATTTTTACAAGATCAGATGACATTAAATTATTAAAATGTATCTTATGGGGAAGGACATCTGTAACACTAAAAGTTAAATGTCTGATAACTTAAAAAATGTTAAATATTTACATTTCTATATAAAGGCTTTGTCCACTCTGGCCTTATTATGGAGACAGCTTCTCCTGGTTAAAAAAAAAATATATATATATATATATACACACACACACATACACATACACACACACACACACACACACACACACACACAAACATATATATAAACTTCTCAGCCCTCACCCCTCCTGGTGAGAGGACTTGTATTATACAGTGACATGCTCCAGCTGCTGCAACATTTATTCAGTACTCATGGTTTTTGTTTTTCTCATAGAAGCACTCATCCCCAGATGACTTTACAACTTGTTCTTCCCCAACCAGACTTCAAACCGTACTGACTTCTAAAAGGAAACTCACATCCCTCATGCTGTGCTCCCTCACGTCACCCCCTCTCAGCTCAGAAGAAGCCAAAACCAGCAACAACGCCCCTCTTCTTACAACAATGGGGCCAAAAATAAATAGAGATTCAATATAAATAATTAATTAAGTCAGGTCAAATCAGGGAGACGGGTTTTGGGTGAGTTCAAAAAAAGTTGGAGACTGTTACCTGAGGGATTAAAATTTCCTCAGTGCTCTTCCCCTACCTTATCAAAGATTTGAAAGGGACACATAAGAAAAGGGAGACTGATAGACCCAGCCTAATTTTTTCTTAAAATTGGGAGCCATCTCACCACAAAGCCATGAAAAAATAATTTTGGCTTTACTATAAATTACTGCAAATTCTGAACTTGCTTGGAATGCCTCCCCGTGCCTTGAACTCACCCATGCCTGGCTCTCTCTGACCAGATAGCAGCCCTCTCTGAAACTTTAGTGATGCCTCATAAATATTGGCCTTCCCTGGCCAGATAACAACCTCTCTGAGGCTCTAATGACCTTTATAAATTCTGATGTTGGGGCTAGCAAAAATGTAAACTAGCACTGTGTTATGCTCATCAGAGTTTTGTTATCTGTAACCCCCCTTTGTGTAACTTTCTGGGCTATAAAGCTGGGCTGCAGGGCTCTCTTGTTCCTGTGGTTTTTGTTGGGAGAGGCAGCCTGACTGGTCAAAATAGTAAGCTTGCTTTAATTTGATTTTAATTGGAGTCAGTGGTCTTTTCTTGTGTCCTGGTCCAACAGAGTCTGGTTCTGATGTTTAAATTCTCTTACCACCCAAACATTTCATGATTTACCCATTAAGTGTATAGGAAATCACAAAATATTACTTGAAATCTCCTTTTTTAGTCAACTGTAATCTATGAAATTTTGCTAACAGGAATTTGAAACATCTAATGCACTAAGAATTATAGAATTGAAACATTACTTGATGTGAACAGATTACACTTATTACTATTGGGGTAGTAGTTGTTGGGGCTTTAGTAGCATTGTTCAGGAATAAATTTTAAAATTACTTAGTTCATTTTATAGAAAAAAGCCCTGACACGATCATGTTCACACAATCATTTAGTGGTAGAGATGGTATTATTTTGATCTAGGTGAATATGTTCCACCATCCTGTACTTTCACCTTTCTACAGAGTGAAGTTCTTATTTGGGTAGACTTTAATGGAACAAAAAGAAAAATTAATTCATTTGAAAGTGATGAATAATTAATTCCTTATTAATTTAATTCAATATATATTAAAAACAGCATAAATTTTGTGACCAAACATTATTTCTAGCACTATGGAGGATTCATTAGTTTATTTACTTTTTTCCTTGACTTTCAAATTCTTACAATTTCTTATTAAAGAAATGGATCTTACGTAGAAAAGCATTAGGAAAAAAACACATTTTAATTTTATAAAATGTATTAAATCAAGGGAAATTGCATGGAAATGGAGGGAGACCCTCATTGCTATACAAAATTACATATAAGAGGGTGTGAGGGGAATGGGAAAATAAACAAGGAGAGAAATGAACTACAGTAGATGGGGTAGAGAGAGAAGATGGGAGGGGAGGGGTAGGGGGATAGTAGGGGATAGGAAAGGTAGCAGAATACAACAATTACTAATAGGGCATTATGTAAAATTGTGGATGTGTAACCGACGTGATTCTGCAATCTGCATTGGGGGTAAAATTGGGGGTTCATAACCCACTTCAATCTAATATATGAAATATGATATGTCAAGAGCTTTGTAATGTTGTGAACAACCAATAAAAAATTTAAAAAAAATGTATTAAATCATTTAAGTACTATGAACAAATGTTTAAATTTGTTTTTTGGTGAAACTTAAAAGTAAGTATATGTATAATGACGGATTGAGCCTTTAACTTTTATTTTCTTTTTTGTCCAAAACCTTATTTTTCTAGGAACTTCCATTTCCTTTGCTAGTGTCCCTTACCTACATAGTCTAACAGGAGCAGATGTGTTTTAAAGATTCATATCCTCCCCAAATTCATATATTGAAATCTTAACCCTCAATATGATGATATTAGGAAGTTCAGTGTTCAGGGGGTAATTAAGTCATGAATAATATATTAAATGTCCTTCTACAAGGGAGCCCAGAGGGCTTTCCTGCCCTTTTTACCATGTAAGACTATAATAAGATATTAGTCTGCAACCTAAGGGATAGCTCTAACTAGAACCTGATCATGGTAGTACCCTGACCTTGGCCTTCCAGCCTCCAGAACTGTGAGAAATATATTTCTGTTTTTTATAAGAAACCCAGTCTATGGTATTTTTCATAGCAATCTGAATTAAACATAGACCTTTATTATTGGTCACCCTGATACTGACGTAATAGGCACTAAAGTGGAATGGTCATATGGGAAGGAAAAAAGAAACTTCGAATTGACCTTAGAATTTTTACTCCCGCTATTACTGACTCTTAATTTCTAACCTGTCAGCAGGAGACCAATGCTGAGCCCCCAGTATTGTACTACCTCATTAAGCAAAGGGCCACTTAGTAGCAAGTTGACTTCAACGAGACCCTTCTGACCTGGAATGGAATGATAGAGCATCCATATGAAGGGGATTAAAACATGCCTAAGTCATGAGCAGGAAATCCTGCCCAACATGTTTCGGTATTTTATACTATGCACATTTAAATCAAAGCCCCATTTGAAATTTTCTTTGTGAAGACAAATGGGCACAAATCAATTATTTTTCCTAGTGGGTATCCCTTTTTCTCAGCATGATTTAATGAATAATCCATTTTCCACTTATGATTTGACACACTGCTATTTTAATATACTAAATTCAATGTGTATATACTCTTGTATTCTCTGCTGTTCCACTGATATATTATGCTATGTGCTAATGTCACAATGTTTTAATTTTTTCAGGATTTTTAATATTATTTAATATTGAGTTAGACTAAACTCCCTTATTCCTTTCCATCTATTAACCAGATTTTTTCTAGATATTATTTTTTCAAGTTAAATTAAAATAAGCTCAATTATTGCATAGAAAAAACAGTACTAAAATAGGATTGCATTAAATGTATATATTATTTAGTATATATGTGTGTGTACATACATATGTACACACACACACACACACACACACACACACACAACATACATTTGCCTATTCCAGAACATGAGTGTTTTCATTTTTTTTCAAGTCGTCATTGAGGAAGTTTTTCTTTTGTATGTTCACAAAGCTTTTTACTCATCTTAAGAACTTTATCTCAGAAATATACAATTCCTTTGTGTTTTAATATCAAAGTTATTTTTACTTTTAAAAATAATTTGGAGGGGTTTTTCTATGTTTTGGAAGATTTTAAGTACCTTTAAAATTGTTCTTCAAAAGTTTATTATATTTCACTGTGAAACAATGCAATCATGGTGATTTATGGAAAACCAGGGACAAGGCATTTGGGAAAATTTCTCATTTTGATTTTTGTTTAAATTTGGCCATTTGTCCTGTCCATAAACTATCTTTACACAAAGTGAGTATCCCAGTTTCCTGGGACTCTTGATAGGGGTTTGTTCATCCTCATCTCTTCTTTTGTATTTCTCCACTTAAAACATAATAAATTCATTTATTATTTATTACCGTTGTGTTAAGAAAAAAACTTTTTGAATTTACTTACCGGTTTTTCTCTTTTATAATTTATTAACTTATTCTTTGCTCTCCTTTTCTTTTATTGGTTTCATTTTCTTTAACAATTTTTCCTAACTTTTTTAGCTTGGATGCATGATTTGTTTTCTTTCTATTTTGGAATAAGTTCTATATTTAAACAAAATAGTTAAAGCTACAAGTTTCCCTGGAGTTTGGAGTATAGCCTTAATGGATTCTATGTATAGAATATATAATATTTTCACTATAATAGTTTTCTGGATATTTGAAAATGTCATTTTAGATAAAGTTATTTTAATGTTTCCAATTTTAATATTTTGCTTTATTTATTTTTTTAAAAAAATAATTTTAAATAACCTTACACAGTGAAGAGAGAATATAATCAATACTGTTACTCAGGTTCTTTTTCTAATACATGGTTAAATATTGTGGGTGTTCCATAGCCACTTGGAAAGAAGGTCTATTTTCTAGAGTTCAACACAAGAAATTACATTTAGTCATATATATATATATATATATATATATATATATATATATATATATAATTTAAATCTCATGTATCTACTTTTTTATCTACTTGAACTGTGATGAACTAAGAGGAAGGAACCAAAAACTTCCATTATTAATGCATTTTTGTCGACTTCTCATCTTACATAGGCAGTTATTTCTTTATGATTAGTGATGCTTTGGGGTGTGGTGAATACTAACTTTTGTATCTTTACTTCCCGAATTGAATAGCTCCCCATATGTCTGATGTACTGCATTTTACTCTGAACTAACTCTGTTTGATATCAAGAACATGGTTCCTGATGTTTGTGTTTTTATTTTTCTAGTGCATATCTGCCAATTCCTTTTAAATATCTTTTAAGAATGTCTTTTTATTCATTAGCCAGGTTTTATTTTTGTGATTCATTCAGATTTTATTCTATTTCAGTAGGTAAGCATAGCCCATTTATGTTAAGTAATACAACAAAAATGTTTGGTCTTAATTCTGTTGTGCTTTTTTAAAATTTAGGCAATCTTTACATAACAAACATTTTAACGGAAGCAACATAGTTACATTTGGTGGATTTGCAGTGTTGTGCAACTCAGTTGTACTTTAATGTGTTCTTTGTAGCTTACTTTAAAAGATGCTATATGAATTTAATAAAAATTTTCCCGTGTTCTCTTAAAATGTGCTTCTAAGATTTTTATTTATGTTCCAATTTTGCCTTTATAACTAAAACTTATATATCGCATTTATTTCTGTTTCCTATACTCCACTGCCCCAAAGCACACACTTGTTTATGTCTTGTACACAGTTACCCAATCATCTCGGTTGAGCTCCTTCTTAGAAAAGGCTCATAGAAACATTTTATTTCCTGGTTCTTAGATGATCAAATGGATGATCTATGACATTTTTTTTACTTAGAAGACAGTTACAGTTGGCTTAAAATCTAGCCTACGCCTTCTCTTCTTGCAGACTTCAAAGGTCCTACTCCACTTTCCTTTGTATCTAATGATGTTATGGAGAAGACCAAGGTTCACACCTTCTTTTTTCCTGTTTATAAGTGACTTTATCTGCTACTTGCCTAAAGAATACCATGATTATTTTCGAAGTGCAATATATATAACAGGATATGTCTTTGTTAATTTTCTGGTCAATTGTCATTGGACAGAATAGGTCCTTTAAACATGTGAATAATGTCCTCAGCCACATCCCCAGCCCTTTTCATTTTTTTTTTTTATTTTGAGACAGGTTCTCACTAATTTACTGAGGATGACCTTGAACTTGCAATTCTCCTGCCTCATCCTCCAGAGTTCCTGGGATTACAGGTGTGTGCCACTGTGCTCAGCCATTTTTTAAATCTCCTTTGCTGATCTCCATAGTTACTTTTTCTATGATCTTTTCAAACTCTTCTATTATTTCCATTTTGTTTTGTCGTTAATGTCTTTGTTTTCTGAAATGTTAATTCTTTCTCATTGTGCCCTTCAAAATTTGTTCTACTTTTTATGATGATTTTATTCTTTTTTCTTTTATTTCTGAGTTATCCAATTCCTTTTCATCTTGGCCACTATGACATCCCTTTTTCCTTTAGTACTTACATTTTTGTTTTATATACTTGTTTCATAGAAAGATTCTTTAAGTAGGCTATTTCTATATTTTAATAATAAATAAAACCCTGGAAAACTTTCTGTGTTCCATAAGAATATTTTTCTGTTGTAAGCTTCTTTCCAGCTTCTTATAGCAGTGAGTCAAATGATTGTGGTTCTAATAAAATTTATTCCCTGCACATGTAAATGAAGACTGGTGAAAGGCATCCTGGAGCTAGCAAGGGCACACAAATTTGTCAGTTACCTGGGGTCCTTCTAACCCACTCTGCACCTCATCCTGGTCAGAAATTCTACCTGGAAGGTGAGGTGAAAGGAAGGTACCACTTTCCCTTTAAGTAAACCTTTCAGAAGTTGTGCCTAACATTTCTGCTTACCTCTCTCACCAAATCCAGGCAAGGAGCCCTGCATATTTGAAAAGGAAACAAAAAAATGTAGTTTGTCAGCCGGGTGTCCATGTGACACCTATAAGTGACTATTCTTTTCCTAGGAGAGTAGGTGATATTAGATGAGTGAGGGTAGAGGGTGTTTAAAAGCACCCATTGCCACAATATTCTTGTTATTTGTTTTTAGAGATAGGATCTCTTTACATGTCAAGTCTATCCTACAACTCCTGGGCTCAAGTGATGGATCCCCCTGCCCTGGGACAACAGGTGTTCCACAATCCTACCTTGCCAGAATAGTCTTGACCTGCCATTTTCTTTTTCCATTCCTTTCCCTAACCTACCTTTTAAATTTAATTGTTGTTCATTTAGGCAAGGTTTTGTGTGTGTGTGTGTGTGTGTGTGTGTGTGTGTGTTGTTTGTTTGTTTCTGGACCAGCCATTTGTAGAAACTTCCTGTAAGGAAAGGGACACAGTCTGTGGCCATGGTTTACATGAGAATTGTTTATCTGTTACTACTTTCCCATAGACAAGGATAAGTAGCCATGGATTCCACACCCACACCCACATCCTCATACAAAGGCTCCTCTCTGTCTTATTGTTCTTGATGTTATATAGTGTGCCATTTAGGTTTTAACACTGCAGGGTATGCTCCTTAATTTCAGTGAAGGTGTTTCTGCTGGTTCTTGGTAGAACCTCTAGCCAATGCCAGCCCTCCCACTAGAAAGTTTTTCTCTCCACTTTCTTTCATGTGTTCGCCAGCTCTGTTTCTAGTCTATGGCGCATCCTCCCAGCTATTTGAGAATTGGAGTTTTACTTGACCTCTAGTTTTGCCCAAAAATAGATTGTATATTTGTTTCACATCTTCTTGTTGCTTGTGAATAATTTTCAGGAAGAGCATGACAAAATGCTGACTTTTGTGACAGTATTCAAACTGGAAGTACAAATCATTACTTTTGCAATCCATCTATAATAGTTTTGTTACCACGATATCAAACAGATTTTTTTTTCTTACTTTGACAACGAGTCTGCCTCTTTACTTATAGTTTTCTAGTGCTCTTCATATTCTTTCATTTCTCAACTTGTTATGACTCTGAACAATTAGTTTGTGAATTCACTGAACACCTTATGTTATTATCTATGGAACCAGATATGTGAATTCATTGAAAGCAGGTTTCTTCAATTCCTTGGCTAACTTGGATTTCAATTTCTGCTTTATACTATTTGTGCTTTTCTTTAAATTCTGTCCTATTTTTTTCCCATTCCATTCTAATCTCTTTGCTAGAAAAACAAGGAAGAAGCAAAATCAGAACAGAGGTCCTGCTTGCTCTGTCTCATCTATTAACATTGTTATCTTCCCCGTGCAGCATGCTATCCCCACCTGTGCAGAGAGAAAGGAGAGCTGATTATAAAAGAGGAACCCAGCATTTTTAATAAAAACCATACTTACATTGTTTTCTAGGCACTCATAAAATGAAATATACAGCTTGGAATCAGCTATCCTCTGTGTTTATTTATTTTTAAATATATACTAGAATGAATGTGATGATTTATTATTTGTCCAAATGAATGAATTTCTCCCTTTATCACAACATGCCTACCCTAGACCTTTAATTACACAATCTTTTTCATTCCTTCTCTTTACAACACCTCCACTGTCCTCCAGTTTCTAATGTTCCTGGATTCTTTTAGGACATCAATGCTATAAGAACCTTCCTGAGACTATATTTTCTGATTTATACTACATTTATGTTTGCCTCTGATACATAAATTGGAGCTCTTGATTACCCATATCTGACTCATTCATTTATATCTTCCCAAGACCATTATATTGCTTAACTCATATCGATAAAATGATTTGGGCTCTTCATCTTTTGTACGACCTCAAAACTCTCTAATTGCATTTACTTCTTTCTATATCAAATTTTTTAAACTGCAAAATCAACCTTTTTTACAAACAAAGTTTGGCATGGAAGAAGAATAGAAAATGTCTATATTTAAAAAATATATCCAGAACTATATTTTTTATCCATGAGTGAGTTTGGATCTCCTCTCTTACCAAAGTTTTAAGAAAGGAAAGAAGGGATGGCTACTACCTCGACAAAGAGAGCAATATATGTAGAGGAAAGTCCTGATCATATAGGAACAAAAAGAAAAAGCTCTTCACATCTGGCCAACTAATTTGTTACAAGATGACAGACACAGAGAGATGAGAGCAGGAAAACATGGGTCCTGTTGCCTCTGCAGATTTCAGCTTGGAGAAGAAGCAGAGGTGTGTGGACAGTGTTAGGAGACGCCCTGGACCAGATGCATTTCCCTGGATTCAGGTGTAGGTTTCCAAGAGGAAAGCTGTATCAGATGATTCTTGGTCAACATAAGGCAGCTTCTGGAGAGTTCAGCCAGAGGGCAGGTGTCTCCTTGGTTTCCTGCAAATATTTGCATTGAATTAAGAGCTGGCAGGCCTGCCAGGCAGTGGTGGTGGTGGGAGGCACAGGACTATGCCACAGAGGCTACAGCATCAACACCTAGGCCAAGGGTGGGATGAAGTACCCCTTGGATGGCTGGAGGTCTCTGAAGGACAACATGGAGAGAGAGGGGTGGGAGTCAGCTGCTGAGGGCTCCTGAGGCCTGGCTGAAATGTGAAACAATCCACAGGTTCCTCAGCCACAACTTTCATTATCCCTACAAATGATATGCCCAGGTATTCCATCAAGCCAAGTAGAACTCTGAAGGTTCCAGCAAGGGCTAAGCTAAATCAGCACAGACCAAAGAATCCTTGGAACACCTTGAAATCAAATGTTCCCCTCCCTACCACAGCCCCATGCCTGTGCCTTTCTCAAGAGGAATAAATGGAAATGGGGAACTCTGTCAGAGTAAATAATCATCCAAAAGCAACTATGTTAAACCAGATAGCTTTTTTAAATCATTAAATTAAACCAAATCTTAAATATAATTTTAAACACTCATTGTGTCTGTATGTTCCACCCAGTATATGGGAGCAGCTCATGATAAAGGTCAGAGAAACAAAGGGCCTACTTTTTAAAATACAGGATATTAATCAGTAACATCTCTAAAAAGATGATGGTAAAGGTAAATCTGACTACATCTGTAGTGATGAGTATATATTTAAACATTTTTCCATTAAAGTTATAAATATTATTTTCATAGATATTTAATTTTGAATTAAATTTTTCTCTTAAATGTATACAAAATTTAATTTACATGTGTTGAGTGATCTAACACAATCCTATTTTCCATATAGGCTGTTATATTTAATGAGTGATTTTATAAATTATGTTTGTTTATTATTTCCAGCAACACTTACATTATGCCATTGAGAAATGATGATACGTATATAATTAAAGTAGGGGGCCAGAAGGAGTGGCACATACTTGTAATCTCAGTGACTCAAGAGGTTAAGGCAAGAGAATTGCAAGTTTGAGTCCTGCCTCTGCAAGTTAGCAAGATCCTAACCAACTTAGCAAGACTCTGTCTCAAAATTTAAAGGGCAGGGTGTCTGGGGATGTGCCTCAGTAGTAAATCACCTCTGGGTTCCATCCTCCCTACAAAAAGGGGAAAAAAAAAGCAAGTGGTAGAGAACTAATGTGGGTTTGACGGCTATCTCCACACTGGTCCTTAAAACTAGAATAAAGGAACATGCTTCCAGACAAGAAACATGTCAAGAGTCATTCCCTCCTGGGTTCCACCTGATTCACTAATTCTTTCTTTTCTGCCACAGAAACGTAAGTTTTCCTAGCCTTGTCCTTTGGTCCTTTCAAATACCTCAACAAATTATGTGTGTTGTTCTTCTCCTGATGAATAAGATTTGTCTGCTGCCTTCTCTAGCTTTCCAAAAGCATGTTTAGTTAGAGTAAAATAACTTGGAAATCATGCAACAGGTTTTGTTTTATTAGTTCAAATCTTTAGTTAGAGAATACTCAGAAAATAATTAACTGAAGAGATCACAAACCTTAAGGACACTGTACTCCACTTCATTTGGCAGCACCATCCCCACAGTTTGGGGCAGCAATGTGACCCCCTGGCTAAAGGTGTGGCTGTGGTGTCAGACCTGTGTTCAAATCCTGGCCTCCTCACCCTCTTAGCAAACTTGGAGGTTCTTTCCCTAACACTCGGGTATTCTGTCTAAAAATGCCCCATCTTATTGAAATTATTGTGGCATCTACTGCCCTGTTAACTAAATACTATACATAAAGCCCTAGTAATATGATTGATGCATAGAGAAAAAGCAGAAATATTAGCTATTATAAACATAGTATGAGCTTTTAAGTCCATAGATTTCAGGGGAAGGGGGAGTTTTGTCAACTTTTAAAAGAGTAATTTCACTGTGGGGTAAGAATCAAAACACAACTACTCCCTAAATATTTCAAACAATAAGTCACAAAAACATAGATGTGGGCCGGCCTTTATCTTAGAAACAGCATAATTTTGTTTTACGTATTGTTATAGTCACTTAAGTATTCCTTCCATTGCATTTATAAGAACCCCCAATGGATCTCTTGGATTCACGCTCATCGCCCCCATAGGTCATGTTAACAGTTCATTTCTCTTACTACTTGCTTTTGGAAAAACATTGTTTTGCCCTTACCCTCACCCGGTCTCTTATAAGCACTTACTCATACACTAAATGGGTTGCTGTCACACAGGCACTCCCAGATTAGCAGTCTGCACAGCCGCTGCAAAAGCAGGAATGGAAATCAGGAAGATTTTGCAGTCTTTCACATATGTGTTACCAAGGAAACCATCTATGTGTTAGCTCACAGTTGGGTTGGCCTTTGATTCCGTGTGAAGAAGATAGAATAAACTCAGATTTCTCAAAGATGCCTCACAAACCATAGTTAAACTCTATTTTTTTAAGTCGATAAACTGCCAGTGCTAGGATGCAAGTAATAGAAATACAGTAGACATTTCAGTACCAACAAAAATTCATTGTAAACCTTCATAAAAATGCATTTGAGATTTCAAGTACAACAGCTAGATAGTTTAGAGGGAACACAGAGCTCACATTGCAGTCAAGCGAAGGTGTGACTGATTTCTTTTCATTCGCAAAATGATGATTATGAAGATACTGTCAGGTGATAGATAAAAAGGTAGAAGACTAGTCTTTACTCTGAATTCACCCCATAACATTTTGGAGTCTTCTTTATCTTAGGTTTAAAATTGGCACAAGGATACCTACTCTTTCTACCTCAAAAGTTGTTTAGGATCTATAAAATATGAGTAAGGGGCTAAGGATGTATCTCAGAGATAGACTGCTTGCTTAGCATGAGTGAGGCACTGGGTTCGATACTCAGCACCACATAAAATAAAATAAAAATATTGTGTCCACCTATAACTAAAAAAATAAATATTAAAAAAGTACATGAAATACATTGTGAAGTGCTGAATTGCTATTTAAATACATATATTCATTTGTGCATAGGATTTTTATAGTATAATTTCCCAAGATGCTGGAAACATGTAAAGTCAAATTAGTTCTTAAAATGAATAAATTGGGTATTTTAGTTCATTTTTATCCATAGCCATCTTTACTTGCCATTTTAATAATTGTTGGTCAAGACAATATTTATAAAACTAAAAAGTAAGTAACTATGAAATGGTAGAAAGATCTGAAATTACACAAAAGCTTGCATTCAAATATAATGCTACCCACAACAGGTTTTTTTAATCTTATGTAGGTGTAGACAAGGGAAGAAACAAGTAATATGGATGTCTAAGATGAAAGATTTTGAATTTTATATATGATAAGACTACCCAACAGATTAGGACCTAGAGATCCCAGCAGTAGTTTCTAATTCCAGTCTTCCCCCTGCCATGGAGTAGCCATAGATCATAGTGCCAACAGATCATTCTACCCTCACATTGATCAGTAACTTATATCATATATCTCTGTGGTCTATCATGGTTGCTTTTAAAAATCCATCATAATGTAATCTCAATCTCCTAAAGCTCACATCTCTATTATTAGCATGTATTCTCTATTCTTATGAATTGCACTTAAACAATGACCATTTCCAACCCATCATTTATGAAATATGCATATTTTCATTTTTAGATTGACTACATAAGAAAAATAGAGAACATGTGGTAGGACCTTCTGAGTTAGACTCACAGTACCCATTTTCTCAGAATCATTCACATCACTATTTAAGGAGGGAAGTCATCGTCAGTTTGTCAGTAAGTGTCTTAAAACCTATATTCCAAAATTAGTGTTCTAGAAACTTTGTAGTCTTTATGGTACAAAGTGATGGACTATATTTTTTGTTCAAACTCATTATAACATTAACATTATTTTTTTTTTCTAGTGACCCTTTTATCTTCTGTATAACTAAAGGGAAGGTCTCTTATCTGATATAACCCTTAAGGTATTCATCTTTACTTGCCACGTTAATACTTATTGGTAAAGATAATATTCATAAAATTAAAAAAAAATCACTGTAGGGTAGTAGAATTTGAAATCCCACAAAAACATGTGCTCAGGTCTTGGTTCTAGACAAGAAGACACTTATCTTGTCTAGATATATTAATCTAAAATGGAAGAAAAATACCAACTTGATTTAGTTGAATTGAGCTTTGATATATAGAATCTGATACATATATGATTATATAGACACAGGAATAATGTATTATACAGAAAAGTCACAAAATATCTTAAGGTGCTTACTACATACATGGTCACAAATGGTGGTAAATTACTGAAAAATCTTGAATGTTAAGTTAAACTTTATTCTCTGAATTTTTATAATACCTGTGAGTTTCCTTCTCTTGAAGGAAGATTGGTTCCATCTGAACATTTTATTGAAAATTATAAAGATTCAGTTTTAAAAAATTTGAAAGAATATCAAGCCCCAAATCTTCCCTTTTAATATCTCAGATAATTTGGAGATAGAAATTATAAGCACATTACCTACTAAAACCTCCATATTTTCACAGTTAAGGAGAAAGTCATCTTTTCTAGAAGAAGTGAAAGGGTTTTATATATTAATATTCTATTATGGGAATGAAGACACCAAAGGATATGACATGTTCATTAACTTGCCTAATTTCTATGGGCACTATAAAGACTAACTGCCTGGGTTTTCCTAGATCTTTAAGTAAGATCTACAAATAATATGATCTCTACATAATGATTCACTTGGTTGCTTTTAGAAATTAGCATGAAATATTTAGACCTATTCAGTCAACCAAGGTTTTAAACATACGGGTGGAAAATCTGAGGTCAGTAAAATTTCATGGAGAGATTTATCTCACAGGATTTTCAAGCGAAGGAAAAGCTAAATTATCCTCACTGGTAATTTCCCACCTCCATCTTCACTGCATATCCTGTTTCCATACTTGATTGCTGGGTCCTTCCAAGGTCCTGTCAACCCCCGCACCATGATATATGTGCTTTCTTCAACCTCCAACACCCCTGCTTTGAAGAACCCTTACTCCTCTTCCTATTCCATCCATGTTCTCTCACACCCACTTTGTGTAAGCCCCATGTTAACCCACTTCTACAATTTTTGAAATAATGTGTGTTCTCCTACCTTAAACTTTGAGCTCCTTGACAGAGTTTATCATGCCATATGTATTGTTGTTTCTTCATGACTTAGAACTGTGCTTAATAGATTATAGTCAATAAATGTTTGCTGCTGTTTAATTAAAAGTTTAAAATGGCTTTATTTGCCTTTTTAAGTAGGATAATTAATGTAGATAAGGGGGTTGTATCCAATGAGAGCCCAGAAAGACCACTCCAAATGAAAAGATTCTTAGGGAACTGCAGTGGAACTGCAGCTAAATGTGACTAGAGAATAATTCAAGACCCTGATTCAAAGAGAAAAAGATTTTTAGGTAGTGCAAGTTTTCTAATCACATTTTTTTTTCTCAAAATGATTGGATTTAGTGAAAACAATAGAAAAACAGTTTGCACAGTCAAGAAGCTGCACTATAGAGCTGAAACAGCATAAACCAGGCAAGCTGGTGTACTTGGAATGCTGGATAGGCTCCTGGTAACCACGCATGGAATATGTTCTTATCAAACTGCAGTGATGCATTTAGTTTCTCATATTTCTTGTACTTTGCATTTCCAACAAAAACTATTTTTTGTCAATGCTAATTTTAGATTTTTGAGCTTTGATATTTGAGTTGCATGCAAAATCCATCCCCACTAACAGGAAGACAAGTCAATACAAGACAAATACTCTTAAAAAGTCACTCTCTCATTGCTATGCCTGGCACATTAATTTTCTAATGACTGACATAATAAATCACCACAAGTTTAGTGTTTTTTTAGCTTATAGTTTTGTAGGCTAGAATTTCACTGGGTGAAAATCCAAAGTGTTAACAGATCTCTATTCCTAGAAGCTTTGAGGAAGAATACTCTTTTCCTTGTTTTCACCAGCTTCTAGAGGCCACTGATATTCCTTGACTCCCAGTCCTCTTCCTCCTTCTTCAACCTGGCAACCCAGCAACACTCTGACTCTGCTTCTGTCACAACAGCTCTTTATCTGACCCTCTCTGCTGCCTCCTTCCACATTCAAGACTCTTGACATTACATGAGGTCCACTCTGAACAATTTGAGATAATCTCCCTATTTGAAGTTAAGATGATTCGTAGCCTTAATTCCTCTACAATCTGAAATCCTCTTTGCCTTGGAACCTAACATATTCATGGGTTCTGGGCATTAGAATGCAGACATCTTTGGGGACAATTATTCTACTTCACATACCTGGTAAGGGAAGTTATTTTTTAGCCCCAACTATTAACAACACCTGACTTGAAAGAGATCCAGAGCTGAGGTTGAGATCATTGAGTGGAGCCAATATTGTTAGAAAGGTTTTTCTTCTGGTCAAGGAATTCTTAACCTTAAGCATTCCCTTTTACAAACTAGTATAAACAATTGCCACATTCCTCTTCTTCATATTAGAGGAACATCTTCCCATTAAATAATTTTACCTTTCCTTGTACCTCCTTTTAAAATACTTATTCCCTAAAAGCTATTTTTTAGGATCTTCATAGTATGTTTCTAAACAAAGTCCCAAAATTATTGAAGAAGGATATCCATTGTTGTTAATAGATCAAGAAATAAATCTATACAATGTTTCTAGCATTAAATAGGACACAAGTAATCATCATTGCATTTGCTCTCTTCTTGACAGAGAAGTGATATTAAAATTAGCAATATTAAACATTATTTTCATTGAACATTTATTAATTTTTGTTTAAAAACTTAATTTAGTATATTCAGTTGTACTTGAAAAGATCAAAGAAGAAAATGGAGAAGCCAAGTATCTGGAAAAAAGACACAAAAGAGTAGCAGAAACTACATGAAATATGTCCCATTGAAAAAGACCATTAAATGAAGTCATAATGGAAGCAAAAATGCTGTTCTTCGGAAGGGTTATAGTATAGCTAATACATAGGGGCTGAGCGGCCATGTTTGACCTTGGCTGGATAAAATTAAAGTAGCTAGATATAGAAAAGGAAGTCTGAAAGAAAAGAGGAAGATGTTAGGGAACAATTAATCTTCATACCCTGATTAGCAGTCAAAAGCTTTAAGTAGAATTTCATAGGTTGAAAAAAATTAGCATTAAAAATTATTTGAAATCTAATTGAATTATTACTTTTGAGTTGAACTGCATTATTCATATCTAGCTCTCCTCTTAATAATCGGTACCCAAGAAGAAAAACAATTTTTTTAAATTATAAAAATATTTTACCATATTTACTAATTCTACAACTACACAGCTATACTGTCACATATATTTGACATTAACCAAATATTGAACCTACCATCACAAAGTTTATAATTTAATGATTTGACAGTAGTATTGACACTTGTATGGAAAACATAAAACTTAATAATGTCATCAGAGGTAATGTACCATGAGGAACATAATTCAGTGTAAGTAATAAATAAGTACTAGTATATTTGAGACGATACAAACAGAGCCCTGCTCCTACTAATTTAATTCAAAGGGTGTTGCTGCAGGAAGAAATAACAAAGAACAGCCTTCATAGCTGCATATCCAGATGTTATAATGCACCCTGACCTCATCAGATCAATATTGTAACTGTAGCAATATTCTGAACTCAGCCCCCAGGAAGTCCTCTCTTGCTTCTTACTTTGGCTTTACCATTACTATGCTGCCTCAAATGCTCTCTCTTTTTTTTCCATTTGGGATCCCTATACTGTTATCTTTTTAGTACCTTCTCTGTTTATATATTGCTTTCTGCCTTAATCTTTCCTTTGTTTTTCATTTATGTTTCCTAAGAGGAAGAGAATTTGAGTGTTTGGCAGTTATATCCAGAGATGTCATAATTGCTCCTTTGAAGAGCCTCTGCTGGCTGTCCTCAGGTACTCTCTCCACTGTGGCCAGGGAGGAGATTCACATGGCACAAAGAAAGAGTAAGTGCCTCTTACTATTTTTTTCCCTAACAGTTGTAAACATGCAAGATCCCAGAAAGCCTTATCTTGTTCATAGGTAATGAATATTCCATGAAATTTGGGGAATTGCAATTGTTTAGAATTTTATACTCCCTGGAATGATGACCCATAGCACAGAATTCACAGCCTGATCAGGTGAGAGCATGATACAATGTGAAGTGTGTGGGGTGGTATTATTTATTTACTCATTATTATTGGGCATTTATTGTATATTGAGTTCTATTCTTTGTGTGATATAATAGGCACACGTTTTCCTAGTCCAGTCTAATGGAAGAACCAGCCCTTACCAAAAATAATACAAGTAACAACAATTTCAAATGTAATAAATGCCACTTTCCTCTGCTGCTGCCATCAAACATCTAAACCACCTCATCTGTACCCTTACTTTCTGTCTTCCCTCCTGGTACTGTGAGGCAATGACTTAGGCTCCTCCTAGGAGGGAGTCTCCCCACTCAAGTTACCACTCCCCAATTCAAGTTACCACTGCCATATGTCTCTTTTTGCTCTCTACTTGATTATTCCCATTATTATCCCCAAATTCTATAATTCTCCCATCTTAATACACAAGTCTTTTGATTGTAGATCGCCTTCCAGTGATGGCCCAATATCTATGCTTCCAAGAAGTGGTATAGTCACTGCCAAATCTTTCTTCCTGTTCTCTCTTACTATCTAGCCAAGCTATTTTTTTTCAACATCTCCCTTAAACTGTGCTTTTGAGGGTCACCAATGACCTCCAAATGGCCAACTTTTAAGACTAATTTTAATTTCTATATCATTTGCCTTATCAGCAGTTTTCCCATAATTGATCACCTGTCCTATAAAACTTTTTTTTTTTTTAACTTTGCCTCTGGCACACAAACTTCTCTTACTTTTCCATACAAAGGACTGGCCATTCATATGTCTGTTGATTCTCTTCATCTCACCTGCATCAAGTACTTGCAGTCTCTAATCCCTGGACTTCTTTATGTATCTATTGTTTTATGTGTGGGGTGTACAGAGATTGAAGCCAGTCTAGTTCTAAGGACTTCAAAGTTGAGTGACATAAGAAGGAAGATGAAGAGTATTTTGGGTGTTTGGAATCCAATTGGATCTTTGTCTGTTATACCTTTAAATGTAGATTCCATTTTCCTCTGAATCGTAATGTCAACTCAAAAGAATATATATATATACATATATATATGCACATATATGTAAAATATACATACACAAATACATACCTAGAGTTCATAGATAATTGTGCAGTGTAAGAAAAACAAAGGAAAATTTTTAAGAGAGTTAAAACAAACATATTACAAGTCTTTATCGTGCAATTTGTTACCTCAACTCTCTTTCATCTATCCCGAACCACATGGGTTTTATATTTTTGTTGTTGTCATCTGTTTTTATTTCTTTGAATTTTCATATATTTTTTTCTTTTTCTCTCCCTCTCTTTGCTCAATACTTTTTTTGATTCTCAAAACATTACAATGATCTTGACATATCATATATCATACATTTGATTCAAATGGGGTATGAATTCTTATTTTTACCACATGTACTGAATGCAGGATCACATTGCTCAATACTTTAAAAAAAAATTTTTCTTCTTTCCTTTATTTCCTCTAAAACCCATATTTTCTCCCTTTTATTTTTACATAATAATTCAAGCCTTCTTCACTTTTTCCTTAAAACTGACATACACCTTATTTCATCCCTGTGTGCTTTTTAAGGGATATAAAAAGTATCAAAGATTCATGCTCTCAGAAGAGAGTTTACCCATCATATTTTCCTATTTGAACATGTTTTTAGTGACTTGCTCTATTGATTAGGCTTTTAGTATGCTGCCTGTAACAAGAAGAGGCACCATAGCAAGACCTCTTTTCTCATAAAAGAAATATCCCAGTGATAGTGGAGGATTATAGACTGCAGACATCTATATCCCAATCAGTAGAAGGAAGAAAGCATCCCAAGAAAAGCAAAACTTCTCCTCCACAATACTTCCAAAAAATTGCACTTCTATTTAATTCCACTGGCCAATAGGTTTCATTTAGCCACACAATAGTGTCAAGGGGTGTTGGAAAATTATTTTGGCCAGACATGAGACCAGTTGAAACCTGATGACTCTATTAAGAGGAAAGAAAGGAAAAATGGATCTTGAGGAATACTTGGCTTATTCCCTGACCACATCATAATACTCTCAAAATGACTTTATTAATCTTTTTATTTAAAAAAATTAATGATTTCTTCCATAGGCAGTCTGCTGAGTTAAACATTCTTTAGTTTGTCCATCTATCCATCTATCAATCAAATTTATCTGTGTGCTCACTATAGATCCATATAAGTATTAAGCCTTCTATTTTCCTGTTATTTAACTTCATCTTGCTTCCTGCTTTCTTTGACCAATCTATTTTTAAGAGTTCTTTGTCAATTAACAGCTGGGAAAGTTGTGGAGAAGTAAGGTAAGAGCTGCACAAACATTAGAAGTGTAAGGGGGTATTGTGTTGCTTGACACATGAGATATATAAACAAAGCTTTGAAATTGTGTAGTGAAAGCCATAACTTCTTTGTTGCTGCATAGTATATTAAGTACTAGTCACAAAAAGGCTTTTGACAATGCCAGTGCAGTACATGGGATCTAATGGGGAAATACAAGAACACCTCATCAGTACCACAACAGTTCCTTGATGAGACCCATCAATTTACAATATTTCCTATTTTGAGCTGAGTGAAGAAATTGGTTGATATCCATTATTATTTGTAACTTTCATATCTCTTTTTATTTGCAACAAAATGTTGAATAATGGAAGGTGGAGATCATGACTTCAGAATATGATTATTTCTCTTGAAATTGTCAAGCAAGAGCTGAAATGTTATTTCCTCATCATTTTTTTTGCTCATATCTAACTCATTTAAAATAACTAACACACTGTTATACGCAGATGGTGCAAAGCACCCATTTAAATGATAAAAAATGAAGGAGATGGTCAGTAGTAGTCTGAGGCCAGGTATTGAAAGTATCATTAATGTTGGACTTGTTCTTTGGATATTTATCAAGGAGACTGAGGGCTAGATGTCCCTTGTAAATGAAAACATCACAGAGCTCAAGTGTGCCAATCTGCACTTACAGGAATGAATGAAGACAAAAATTCTCAAGATTTTTGAGATTGCAATGGTTTAATTTTCCAAGTATTGTAAAAGCTGAGATTCTAATTAGTGTACCTATTTGAAAACTTTTATCATAAACTGAAGACTGAGAAATGTTATTATAACTTTAATTTAGAAGCATGTTAAGAGAAAGATGTATCTTTTCTTATTTTTAAAATAACAGTAAGCATATCTTGCAAATACAATCATAAAAATAAATCACCTATCAACCTAGATTTTTAAAGTTTAATGTTATTTCTTACAGATTATAATTGGGAATCCTCTAGATGAATGGATAAAGAAACTGTGGTATATATACACAATGGAATATTACTCAGCATTAAAAGAATAAATTATGGCACTTGCAGGTAAATGGATGGAGTTAGAAAACATCATGCAAAGTAAAGTAAACTTCCCCAAAAACCAAAGGCCGAATGTTCTCTCTGATAAGTGGATGCTGATCCATAATGGGGAGTGGAGAGGAATGGGAAAATGGAGGAACTGTGACTGGGCAAAAGGTAGGGAAGGTGGAGAGGGTGAGTTAGGGCAGGAAGGATAATAGAATGAGATGGACTTCATTACCCTAGGTACATGTATGACTGCATATATGGTGTGATGCTACATCATGTACAACCACTGAAATTAAAAGTTGTGCTGCAATTGTGTACAATGAATCAAAATGCATTCTGTTGTCATATGTACCTAATGAAAATAAATAAAAATTTTAAAAAAGAATCCATAAAGAACTCTTAGAACAGATAAATTCAGTAAAATTACAAAATATGTAACACATTGTTAATATAAAATCAGCATACAAAACTCATTTTTGTTTCTATATAAAAATGAACTCTGAAAACAAAATAGGGAAATAATCTCATTTACATAAAACACCAAAAAGGTCAAAATACTTAGAAATAAATTCAACTAAGGAGGTAAGAAACTTTTGTATTACAACTACAAATCATTGACATGAGAAAT
Organism: Spermophilus citellus; assembly: GCF_964194105.1. NCBI lineage: Eukaryota > Metazoa > Chordata > Mammalia > Rodentia > Sciuridae > Spermophilus > Spermophilus citellus. The sequence continues at coordinate 59,364,549 of NC_138197.1, forward strand.
TAAAGACACAAATGGAAAGGTATCTTTTGTTTATGAATTGGAAGATTTAATATTGCTAAAATGTACATACTATCCAAGGTGATCTGCATATTGAATGCAATTTCTATCAGATTTTCAAAGCTATTTTTTACAGATAGAGAGAAAAAAAGCTTCTCCGGTTCATATGGGACTACAAAATACTATGGAGAACCTAATCAGTGTGATTCAAGAGCAAAGTTGGAAGCCTCATACATCCTGATGCTAAAACATATTACAAACATACACCAACCAAAACAGTATGATGCTATCTTAAAGATAGACATCTAGACCAATGGAAGAGAATAGGAAACTCAGAAATAAATCTAGACATACACAGTCAACTGATTCTTCACAAAAGTGCCAAGAATACAATGGGGGAAAGAACAGTCCCTTCAAAACATTTTTTAAACTAAATAGCCACATGCAAAAGATTGACATTGGACCATTATCTAATAAAATACATAAATATCAACTCAAAATGGATTAATACTTAGATGTGAGACCTAAAACTCTACAGATCTCAGAAGAAAACAAAAGTGAAAATCTTCATATTGACCCTGGCAACGATTGAGTTGATCTGACAGCAAATGTACCAACAACAAAATAACAAATATACAAGGGAGGCTCACTGAGATTAAAAAAAAAAATCAATGGAATGAAAAGGCAACTCACAGGATGAGAGTATATATTTTCAGACCATTTGTCTGATAGGAGGTTAATCTATAAAATAGGAATTCCTACAGCTCAAGAGCAAAACAACTAATAATCTTATTTTAAACAGTATAAGGACTTGAATAGACATTTCTCCAAAGAAGACATACAGTGATTAGTGGGTATATGAAAAAAATTCTTGACCTCACTAGTCCTCAGGGATATGATCCCAACTAAAATAAGTATCACTATTATTTTTAAAGGCACATAATAACAATACTTGCAAGGATGTGGAAAAATTAGAATCCTTTTACCATTTTTGGTGTGAATGCAAAATTGTGCAGCCACAGGGAAAACAGTATGGAGATTGCTATAAAAAAATCTAAAACTAGAACTAGCATATGATCCAGCATTCCACCTCTGGATATTGATCAAAAAGAACTGCATCAGAATCTTGAAGATATTAGCACTCCCATGTTTACCACAGAACTATTCATAGTACCTAGGACATGGACACAATCTAAATGTCCACTGATTGATAGATAAATGAATTCTTAAAAAATATAGTATATATGCTTACAGTGGGATACTATTCAGTCCTAAAAAGAATAAACTTCTGCTATATATTACAATATGGATGGACTTTGATGACATTATGTTAAATGAAATAAGCCACTCACAAAAGGATGTATACTTTAGTATTTTACTTACATAAGATACCTAATAGTCAAATTTGTTAAATGATGGAATGGTATAGTAGCTCCCAGGGACAAGAGGAAGGGAGAAATAGAGTTAATAATCAGTAGGCATTGAGTTTCAGCTGAACAAGGTGAGTAAACTTGAGACCTGCTGTACAAAGTGCACATATAGTCAATAATAATCTGTTGTACACTTCAAATTTTAAGAAGGTCAATCTCACATTAAGTATACCTAACAGAATACATTCTTTTTTTTCATTTACTTGAATTTTTTTTTTAATAATAAGCCTGACTTCTAGATAGATACAGTGCCAGGAAATTTTGCTATTAGAGACAATGTCAGTTACCTGGAAGACTTGCACTGTCTCTGTGGGCAACTCCATGAATCGAAGCATAAGCATGAATGCTGAGCAGGTATGAGGGCTGTTCCTGCAGTAGGAGCACATCCACCCGCATTCTTGTCTGTGTTCCCCTCTGTATCACAAGGGCCAATATGTTGAAGTACTATTTCTTACAGCTGGAATCAAGGATCTGGCTTTGTTTTGCCAGTGAGATTTACTCCTACATGTTGGGAAGGTGGAAATGAGATGGAACTAGTCTTACTGGGGTTACAATGGGTAACAACAATGTTATGGTGCATACAGGTGTGTGGCTGGATCAGAGGCAATTACAAGGTCTTCAGTAGCAGAAGCACCAATCACATCTCTGCATCACAACCACAGTTGTGATCTGGACACTGATTGCTTGGAAGCCCTAAACTTGCATTTTTTTCCTATCCTTCCAACAATTTGTGAGCAGCTTTATTCTCTCTACGATATCTTTTTCTTCTTGAAATATTAATTGCTTTCTCTTTCTAGCATGACACATTGCTGCATACATTATGCCATGAACTTTACGATGGTGAAACCACAGTTTCCTCACTGTAAAATCATGACGAATATATTGCAAAGTTTTGTTTTTATTTGAGTGTATAGAAATTCTAATAAAAACTCAGTGCGTAACTGTTCTTCCCACTAACACTCACTAATTGTTCAAATGTAAAGCATTTGACCACTAGCTTTATTACATTGCTAGAACAATCATACTACAGGTGACTATGTATTGAGCATTATATTCAGTGTCACTAAGTATGACTGAACAGTTTTGTGGTTTCCTGGAGTATATTAAGAAGATATTTTCTTTGGAGTGTGTGTTAAAAATTTCACATCCCTCTCCCTATTCTATTTTGTAATCCTTGCAATTTTAAATCAGGTTAGAGAGTTTATAAATATTCCTATTTTCACAGGGATTACCATTCATTTCCTTTTTTGTTTACACATAGTTTCTGAAAGAAATAGAAGATGAAAACTTATTATGCTATTCATAGATTGCAATGTTTCCCTCTGGTAATTTATGTGGCTTAGAATTGTCACATTAACGGGAAATGTCATTGAATTTATGCTTTGATTGTGTGTGTGTTTGATTCCCATAAATAGAGAAATTTTCTAAATACATTCCCTGGAATTATATTCATGAATACAGCTTTCTTAATCTTCAGAGTAGCATTTTGGGAGAAAGGAAGACCCACATTTCTCTGTAATAAAGCGAGAAATAAAGAAATCCTTCGTCATGCTGCTGTGACCTTTGGCAGGTGTCATAGCTAACTGGTTGTGGCAGCAGCAGGATTTATTTCTTTCACTGAGGTTTGTGTTCTGCCAGGTGGAGACAATCACCAAAGATAAATGCCTCAGATTTAAAAAAAGAAAAAAGTGTTTGGCTTTTTTATTGTGCTCAGTCTGGCCCTGAATGGTTGAGTCTTAGTGAAAGAGCAGAGGAATGTTGGGGATGAGGTGAACACTAGTTCTAAATCTTACTTGGTTTACAAATTGCTATCAGTTTTGTAAGCCAAGTACCAGAAAATTCAAGAATCTACTATTAAATATGTTTAAAATTTTCATTTCAGAGCATTTCTTCCTTTACCTTTGCTCTGTCTGAAAATCCTTAAGTCATTATTAATGAGTCCTACCTAGCAGGGTATACAAGTTACCATTTCCAGAAGTGTCTATGACTTGTCTTATCCCACTATTTACAAAATCTAACATAGGGAGAATCTGAAATCCTTGTCAGAGAAGCACTTATTTTTATGACCTGGAAAAAAATTAAAACAGACTAACATCATTTAGTTAGGGTGCATATTTATAGTTTCCATTGTCTCTTCATTAGTATCACAATGATAAATGGAATCCTATATCTGGCAAAACTGACATTCAACATTAAGGGAAAAATTAAGATAGTCTCAGATAAACAAAAGCTGAGGGAGCTTTAGTACTAGATCTGTCCTGTATGAAATGTTAAAGGAAGTCCATCCAGTTAAAAAGAAAGGACAGGAACTCGAAGTCATATGAAGAATAGAAATATTCATGAAGGTAAATAGAAGGACAATTATGAAGCTAGCATTATTCCAACTTTGATTTGTTAACTTCACTTTTGGTTTTCTACATGACTTAAGAGACTAATAGCCAGGCCTGGTGGTGCATACCTGCAATCCCAGTGACTCAGGAGGCTGACATAGGAAGATTGCAAATTCAAGGCCAGGCTCAGCAACTTAGCAAGGCCCTAAGCCCCTTAGTGAGATCCTGTCTCAAAATAAAATATAAAAAGGACTGGTGATATGGCTCAGTGGTTAAGCATCCCTGGGCTCAATCCCAGACCAATAAATAAATAAATAAATGAGAGATTAAAAAAGACTATACTCAAAAGACCTAAAAACGGCAAACTACAGGGACACAGCCATATCAATGTTTATAGCAGCATAATTCACAATAACTAGACTGTGGGGCCAACCTAGATGCCCTTCAATGGATGAATAGTAAAAAAAAAATGTGGCATTTATACACAATGCAATATTACTCAGCACTAAAAAAACAATATCACAGCATTTGCAGGGAAATGGATGGCATTAGAGCAGATTATACCAAGTAAAGTTAGCCAATCCCTAAAAAACAAATGTCAAATGTCTTCTCTGATATAAGTGAGGTGACTCAAAATGGGGTAGGTAAGAAGAGCATGAGAAGAAAATTACCTCTAGATAGGGAAGACAGGTGGGAGGGAAAAGGAGGGAGAATGGAAATTGCATGGAAGAGGGAAGGAGACCCCTTTCATTATACAGAATACAGATATGAAGATGTGAGGGGGGAAAAAAGAAGAAATGGGTCACATTAGATTGGGTAGAGATAAGTGATGGGAGGGGAGTGGAGGGGAAGGGGGGAAAGGAAGGGCAACAGAATAAAATAGACTTTATTATTGCTGTATGTATATATGTGACTGCATGACCAATGTGATTCTGCAACCTGTACACTCAGAAAAATAAGAAATTATACCTCATCTGATTCAAATGTATGATATGTCAAGATCATTGTACTGTCATGTGCAACTAATTAAAACAAATAAAATAAATTTATAATAAAAAAGAGAGACTAATGAATTACAATATATTACACATGCCTATAATCACACTCAGATAGTAGGATGGCTCAAGCAGGAAGATCATGAGTTCAAGGGCAGCCTGAGCAACATAGCAAGGCTCCATCTTCCCCTCCCCCACAAAAAATTACTAGTACAGAATTTTGGGCACACAATATATAAAGATGTAAATTTGTGATATCAGTAACTTAAAAGAAATGAGGCTAGAGAAACATAAAAACATAGTTTTTGTAGGTGTTGGTAAAAATCAAATTAGAATGTCTTAACTATAGGATGTAAACACAAAGATAAGAGTTATAGGATACACAAAAAGGTAATGAATGCATTTCACTACAAAAAGTCAACTAAACACAAAAGTAGACAGGAATACATAAAATGATGGACAAAGACTGTAAGGCACACAAACAAAAATAGCAAATGGAAGAAATAAGTCCCATCTAATCAGCAAAGATTGTCTCAATTTAGAGTGGTTTGACTTACAATTTTTTGACTTTACAATGGTGTGCAAACCATATCTATTCAGTAGAAATCATACTTCAAGTTTTGATGTTTTCCAAGTTAGCAATACATTGTAGGGAACTCTCTCTTGACATTGAGCAGTGGTAGTAAGCTACAGCTCCCAGTCAGCCATGTAAACATGAGGGTAAACAACTGGTACTCTACAGTGTGCATTGTTGCTAAGCTAGGATATTTGGTAGTTTATGTGTATTAAATGAAAATATAGTAAGTCAAAAATGCAAGTTATAATAAGTTTATTGGAATGTAACCCTATTGTAAGTGGAGGGACATCTGTAATTACTTTAAATGTAAATAAATTAAACTCATACTACAGTGATGCAACCACATCAATGTCTATAGCAGCTCAATTCACAATAGCCAAGCTATGAAACCAACCTAGGTGTCCTACATACACACACACACACACACATACACACACACACACACACACACACACACACACACACACACAAAGGAATATTACTTGGCCATAAAGAAGAATGAGATTATGGTATTTTCCAATAATGGATTGAACTGGAGAATATCGTGCTAAGTAAAATAAGCCAATTCCAACAAACCAAAGCCCAAATGTTCTCTCTTGTATGTGGATGCTAACCCACAACAAGGGAGTGGGGAAAGGGGAAGAATAGAAATTCGTTGGATTTGACAAAGGAAAGGGAAGGGGGAGAGGAAGAGGAAGAATAATAGAATTAATCAGACATAACTTTCCCAGCCTTGTATTTGAGCACATGACCAAGGTAACTCTGCATCATAATAACCACAAGATACTTCATGATAACCACATATACTTCATGTATGTATAATATGCCAAAATACATTTTACTGCCATATATATCTAAAAAGAACAAATCAAATTTTAAACAAAGGCAGAGATTGGCAGAATAGGTTTATAAAATGACTCAACTATATGCTATCTAAAAGAGATTTGCTATAAATTCAAGGACACAAATAGGTTGAAGAGGAAATAATATAAAATCATTTACCATGTAAATAGTAATCAAAAGAGAAGGGGAAAGAGAGTGACTATACTAATATCAGACTAAATTTTAAAGCTTAAGAGATAAAATGAACATTATTCGTTAATAGAATTTTTAATACTGCAATAAGATATAATAATTATAAACCTTCAGATGTCCAATAACAGATTATCAAATTATATGAAGAATGGGAAAAATTCATAAAGATGAATAGTTCTATGATAATAGTTAGACACTTCAATGCACTAATTAAATAATTGATAGAACAACCACATATAAGATGGGTAAGGAAATAGAAGACTTAACATGACAAAACAAGATTTAATAAACAAATACAAAACTACTTAATAACAATACACAAGTGTACATAGAACATTCTCCAGAAGAGATCACATGTTAGGTCACAGATTAACTTCCAGTAGATTTCAAAACAGATATCAAATAAAATGTCACTGACTACAGTAGAGTGAAATTCCACAGATTCATAAAAAATAAGCAATACATTCTTAGACAAACTATGGATCAAAATAAGAAATTATAATGGAAATTAGAAAAAAATTGGAGATAGTTAAAAGCAAAAACACAACAGACTAAATCTCATGAAATAAGAAATATCTCAAATCAATAATCTAAACTTACAATCTAAGGAATTCAAAAACAAACAAACAAAGGAAAAAAAACTAAACCTCAAAGCTAGCAGAAGGAATGAAATAGTAAAGATAAGAGATAGATAAAATAGAGAACAACAGCAAAAAAAAGTAGAGAAAACTCAACAAAACAATAAGTTTTTTCAAACATAATAATATAATTGACAAAACTTTAGCTAGATTGACTAAGAAAAAAGAGGGAAGCTTAGATCAGGAATGAATATGGAATCATTAGTACCAACTCTACAGAAATAAAAAGAATCATAACAGATTACTTTGTACAATTGTACATCAACCAATTGAATAATCTCATTGAAATGGACAAATTCCCAGAAATACAAAGGCTACCAATACTGAATCATAAAGAAAATCTGAATAGAGCTATAACTACTAAAAGTATTGAATTAGTAATCAAAAATCTCCTAACAAAGAAATGTCTGAAGCAAATGGCTTAACTGGTGACTTTTCCTGTAGATATTTTGTGCTACTACAGCAAAATGCCTGAGATGAGTAATTTATAAAGAAGAGAAATTTGTTTTTTCACAGTTCTAGAGGCTGAGAATTCTAAGATCAAGGTGCTAACATCTGGTAAGGGCCTTCTTGCTGCATCATAACATGGAAAAGGGTATCGCATAGATAAGAGAAAAGGAAAACAGAGCCAAGCTCTCCCTTTTATAATAAATATATTCCTACAATACGGGCATAATCCATTGCCTTGGTATCAAAGCCAAAGAGGTACCATAATAATGTCCCTGATGAAGATTGATACAAAAATCCTCAACCCAATATCAATAAGTCAAATCCAATAGCACATTAACAGGATTATACAGAATGACCAAGTGAAATTTATTCCTTGAATGCAAGGATGGTTCAATATACAAAATTGATCATCAATGGTGTATACTATGTTAACAAAACAAAGGATAAAAATTACATAATTATTTCAATTGATGCAGAAAAAGCATTTGACACAATCCAATATCTTTTCTTGATAACATTCAACAAACTTGGAATCAACAAAAACTATCAAAATAATAAAAGCAATTTATAAAACAAACAAATGAGAACAACATCAACAAATATTGAACACACTCAGTGGTGAAATACTGATAGCTTTTCCTTAAAGATTAGGAAGAGGGAAGAATGCCTATTCTTCTCATTTTCATTAACCATGGTGCTGGAAGTCCTAACCAAAGCAATTATGCATGAAAAAAGAAATAAAATATATCAATGCTAGAAAGTAAGTAAGAAAATTCCATTTTAGATGATATGATCTTATATTAAAAAGCACTAAAAATCCTATACACACACAAAATGAAACCTATTATAATAAACAAACATCACAAATTATCAGACTACAATATGTACTTGCAAAAATCAGTTGCATACCTACATACTAACAATAAATACTAGAAAAAAACTGAAAAAGTAATTCCATTTATAATAGTAAAACAAGAATAAAATACTTAGAGGTTAATTAAGAAACTAAAAGACTTAAAAATTGAAAATTATAAAACCCTACTGAAAGAAATTTTAAAAGATATAAATAAATGGAATGATATCCATCATTTGTGTATTGGAAGACTTAATTATGAAGCATCAATAATACCAAAAATGACCTACAGATACAATGCAGTTCCTGGTAATAAACCAACAGTCCTATATATGTCATGGAGAGAGCAGTTACAGTGGCCAGAGGTCATTCTTCTGATTCCTTAGCTCATAAGTGAGGGGGACATATTCCAAGCCTCTAGGGACCACATGCTTACCAGCTATTAAAAACACATTTGGGATTTTAAAATATAATCATAATAAATGGAAAAATTGAGTAATCGTAGCAGAGAAATGAGAACTACAAATATGTATATGAAACTTCTAGAGGTAAAATGTGTAATTACCAAAGCAAAACCAATTGGATGATTTAACAGTAGATTGGAGGAAGTGAAGGAATAAGTAAAGTTTAATGAGAGAACTGAAAATATTATATCCAGAGAACTGGGATAAAAAGGATTGAAGAGAAATTAACAGAATCTCACTAACCTATGCAAAATCATAAAACAGTTTGAAATGTATGTAATTGAAACTACAGATATAAACAAGGAACTAGCAGAAAATACTTACATTTAAAAGTTCGTCTTTTTTGATACTCTTGGGCTTTACCAGGAGGTGAACAAAAATGAATCTGCTTTAGCTGCTCGGGCATTTTGAGCTTCTTCAATATGAAAACCATTAACATCATTTATAACCATTATCTTCCATAATTAATCCCCTTCACCTACTTAATAAATAACATATTCCTCTGTAACTGATCTATCATTTCAGCTTTGCTGACTTGAGACTATTTAACAATATTTGTATGTCCTAAATTAACCAAATAAATTCCCATTTTGGGACATTTGGTTGTTTCCAGTGTTTCTCATAAGCTCTTTCTCACAAAGAATGTGGCATAATATAGTTATTTTTTTTCAGTAAAAAATTAAATGTCTGGCAGAAAATAATAACAAAGCCAAAAAGAGAAGGTTCCAGGTGTTAATTAACAATAGTCTTAGAAACTGTTAATAAATACAAGTTCTAAAATTTTCCATTCCCTATGACAATGTTTCAGCTATCAAATGGTTTTGTTTGTTTGGAGTAGGTTGGTTTGTTTTTTACACAATTAATGGCCCAGAAAATGAAAGAATCTCATAATAAGCCAGAAATAAATGCCTTTGCCAGCACTGTTATCTCAAAATGAGATTTGCAATGCTCTCAGAAATCTCCCACGTCATTGGCAGGGACATGACTTCCTCTACTTCACATGGCCTTCTTCCTATTTTGAGGTGCCTACTGGATGGTAACAGGCAGACCCAGAGAAGCCTCACTTCATCAGGCTTGGAAAGAACTTGCAATTGTGGTGAGGGCGTCGCAGCTGAAACTGCTGTAAACTTGAGGAAACTAATCTTTCACGCTGTTTCCAACACTGTTGCATTGCTTATCAGAACCAACACAGGTTAGCATCCCTACAGCTTCCTGAGTCTTCTTCCATCTCAGAAGTCTATTTCCATTAAGCGGAGTATTTTTCCATTAAACTCATTATTTTTTTAAATAAAATAAAGCACACAACAACAAAGTAACTGCAATGAAGAAAGCAAAACACAAAATTCCAGGATAACAGCCAAGATTCAAGACAAAAGTTGCTGAAAGAAACAAACAAGTACAAAAATTGGATTCCTAAAGCTAATTTTTCTCAAGAATCAAGTGACTTTCTTTGAAAACCAGTTCCATCATCTTGACAATCAATTTTTTTTTCTACATAAAATGCCAGTAGACCCAGTCTTATTATTTTCATTCTGCACACTGTGGTCTATGGAGAGTACATCTTCCAAAATAGTTTAAGCTGAAGATAATGTAACTTATTTTCTATTTGAAGGCCCTATTTTTACTCTCATGGGTAAAGGAAAGTTAAATTGCTTCATCTCTCAATTGGCTAACTAATTTGATTGTCAGGACCACAAAATGTTCTTCCTGCAGACTTTCAAGTTTAATTAGGTCCCTAGAAAGTTACATGAAATGCAGAACTGCTTAATCCATGGCACAAACACACCTGGACCAAAGAGAACTCAATCTTGTGATGTTTGATTTGGTCACTGAAGCCGAGGCAGTGACCTTGTTTAAGTGACAGCCAGGATTGTGAGGCTACAGCCTAACTTAAGCAAGTTCCCAAGAAGGAGATAAATCCCGGCTCAGGTTTGATACACTAGAAGAATTTAAGGGGAAATCAGACTATTGTAAAAAGAATAAATAACATTTACCATTTCTTCAAAATAGAGATTTAAAAAAAAAAACATAAGCAATGAAAATAAGCATTTTTTTTTTGCCTGAACAGAGAAAATAGCAAGAGAGATAGCACAATCTGTGTGTGCTTTTCAAAGGATTATCTTTGTATAATCTAAAATTATAAAAATGTAATGGGCATTAAATATTAAATAGAGTTCATCAGTTGGAAAATTTGAGGAAGTGTTGTAGAAAATAAAAACTGGTGGAACTGTGCTGAAGATATATTAGGTTCCTACTGCAGCTGTAGCAAACTACCATAAGCAAGTAGCTTAAAATAACATGAATTCATTATCTTATAGTTCTGGAGGTCAGAAATGAGTCTGAAAGAGCTCAACTCAGAGTACAACAATAAAGCTGTATTTTGGGGGTTGTGGGTGAAAACTCATTTCCTTGACTTTATCGACTTCTAGTGACAACCTTGGTTCTTACTCTCTTTCTTTATCTTCAAAACCAGCAAAATAAGATCTTCAAGTCTGTCTTTCTAACTTTTGCTCCTATTGTAACATCTCCTTCTCTCTTTGACCCCCCGAGTACTCCATCTCACAAATACCCTTGTGATTACATTGGGCCCACCTAAATAATATATTTTCCATTGGCCTGACCCTTAACTAATCACACCTGAGAAATCCTATTGCTTACATAAGATAATACATTCATAGTTTCTAGGTGTTGGATCATGGATATTTGGGGGAAGCTATTTTTCTATCTGCCACAGAAGAACAAGAGTGTTATTTAAAACTTCTAATGTTTTCCATCTTATAAAATAGCTGCCATTTACTTTGTAAGTACAAACAGATGAGAAAGTCTACAATACTTAACACTGCAACAACGTCTGGAATCACAGTAAATTTAACGTTTTTTTTTTTTTTTTTAATCACAATCTTCATAAAATGCAAAAAATATGCACATCTTTTTTAGTTATTTTTTTCTTTCAGTAGTTCTTTTGTACTATCCACCACTTAGAAAATCTGATGAGTCTTGCAAAACGCATCTGTGGACAAATTCATCACATTGCTATACTAATACTACCCTAAAAAGACCATTCATGAACCATAGGGCTCAGTTTAAGAATCTCATTTGATCAGGTTTTGTGGCTCATCCATTAGCTCATACATTTCAGGATATATCTGTTCTTGGAATGAAAAGCCTGATGAAATACGAGTCAAGAATGTAGACCCTTAAAATCTGTGGCTCCATTCTAGAGGAATTCCTTAGCTGCAGCCTGTCTCAAAATTCTGCAAGTATAATTAAGCATCTGTTTGCTTTGAAGATGTCTTTATCACAACATGACCTGTAGCCTGGGCTTTTCAGATCATTCACAATAGAACGATGCAGAATTAAATAACCGGATCATTTAAGATTTCACTATATCCAAACCTGTGATATTACAAACAGCCTAAGTTTATTATCTTCCTCCATTCCTCCACTTTTCTCCCCTTCTTGTTCTCCTCAGATTTCTCTGGCTTTTGCCTTAGCTTTACTTAACTGTTCACTGACTTTTCTAATGAAGAATTAATCCAGCAATAAAAAAATGAAATTTTTCAAACTGATCACGTAAGAATAGCCTGGCTGCACGTTTTAGTTGAAGAAATAGCATTAGGTTTGTGTTACAAAAAGTCTGGTGGTCCATTTTCAGATTACAGTATTTAGCTTTAAATGTAAAATAATTGCAGATATAAGAAAGGCAGCTGGAAGGGAGAGCAGTCTGAAAAGTTACAAGCAGTTAACATTGAAGTGTTAGTGAACAGTGAGTGGATAAAGAATGAAGAAAAGTGGGTAAAGAAAACATGTGCTCTTTTGCCTCAAGAAGGGTTTCCCAAAGTTGATCCATAACACATCTGCCTGTATAGCTTTGGCCTCTTGGCAACACCTAGGCAAAGGGGAGACAAAGAATCAGTCTTTCATTCAAGCAGCCACAGCTAAAATTTCAGGATTTCAAGAGGTTAAAAAAAAAAAAGATAAATGATAGTGGGGAACTATTGTTAGATACTAGAATAACCGAAATCTGGTTTCCCAAATATCCAGCAGTATTCCTTTTTCTCACAAAGTAAAATAACCCCATTCTTAAGTAAGACACTGTCAGTATCCCACTACATTATATTACATTCAGCCCCAATCCTAGGATCTCAGATTTCAGTATTTCTCTTTTTGATTTATCCTAAAAATTCAAATATAGCATTTGCCCTCATCCCACCTAATATATAATGACCTAGTCAGAATGCAAAGTTGTAATAAAAATTTGCAATGGAAAATGAGAGAATGGGAAAAATATGCAGTCATTGATCCTTAATTAACATAATCACATTTCTATGGAAAGTCATTGTAAAGACTTCCTCCGGTTGCAGTCAACTAAGTTCCTTAGAGAGTAGCCCAGGTGGCTCCTAGTTCATGCTTGTCATAAAGTTTCTTATCTGGTGACTTCCCTGGTCCCTTCCCTGATGTGCCTTCAGAAGTTTCTTTGGATGCCATTCTTGGGAACTGCATACTTTTGGGACCTAGTGGTGGTGCTGGATGCAGGAATTATTTTAGGTATTAAATAAGCAATTCCAAGTATTTCTTTAGGAAAATAATTTCCTAAAAAATACAGCGGGCAACAGATCTCTTTTCTTCTGGTCAGTGCCATATCTGAGTAACCAAAAAAAAAAAAAAAAAAAAACTCATTAGACATCATTTGTTAGTCTGGAGACTCGGGCCATCTAGATTTTGCTTTGTTTTTTCTTTTACCCCTAGGCTCTGCACATTCCCTCTTCTTTCATGTAAGTCAAGAATATCTTAAGACCATTTGAACCAAAAACATAGGTAAAAAGACATTTTTTTATTTGTTCCTCCATTTTTGGCAGAGACTTCTTAAACAGGGGGGTTGGGCAGTACTGGGTATCAAACCCATGGGTATTTTACCACTGAACTATATCCCCAGCCCTTTTTAATTTTTAGTTGAGAAAGGGTTAACTAAGTTAACTAAGTTGCCAAGCTGCTTGAACTTGAACTTGACTCACCTTCCTGAGATTAGAAGAATGCAATACTGTGCCCAGCCTTGCTTCAGTATTTATCACCTCATAAGACCCTTCTAGGCCTCATTTACAACTATTTCAATATGGGTGCAATATTTGTCTTCTTTAAATAATGTTGAAATGTAATCGCCTTTTTAATAACTCTGGCCTTTGGGTGGAGCTTAGGCCATGAGGGCTCCACTCTAGTGGCTGGGATTAGTGCCATTTGGGCAAGTTCAACCCTTTTGCTTCTCTTTGTCTTTTTGCCTCCTGTCATGTGGTAATGCAGCAAGAAGGTTCTTGCTGAATCCAAACTTCAGCCCCTTGATCTTGAACTTCCCAGCCTCCAGAACTGGTAGAAAATAAATTTCTGTTTATATAAATTACCAAGTCTTAGCCACTCCTTGGTAGCTGCACAAAATGAGTCATCTCTGCCACATGTTCTAAGACTGTTTAAGTGTTAAGGGTATATAATTTTAAAATACATTATTTTTCTTTTTAATGGATGGCTTGATCAAGATTTTCAAATATGAACTAATTACTGTTCCCTGCTTGGGCTATTCATTCCTACAGGCCATTAATTAGTATTAATTACCCCCGACCTCATGCTTTATTATTTGAAATAAAAAGAAAAGAGATAAACACTGACTCGGTGTAAAAATAAAATTACAGCTTGATGAATAGTGTAAGAGAACTATATAATTATTAAAGAAAAATTCAAGAAAATGTAATTTAGGATCAGATTATACAGTATATATATTTTTTAATCTGCAGGAATTTGAAGAATTATGAGATCACAGAGGTCTACATTTACTCCTGACTACATGTGAGAAATCCTAAAAAAAAAAAAAAATACAAAATAGTCCAGGACCCACCTCCTGAGAGCTTGATATAATTTATACAGGGTGAGATATAGATGCCGGTAGTAAAAACAAGTCAAAATCAAAAGCCTTACATTGATTCTACTGTGAACTGTCATTGAGAATCACTGACTTCTGTTATTACAAATATTTAGTTGAGACGGTGTAACTATAACCTGTAAAGAATAAATAGAGCTTGGGTTGGCTGACAATAGAATGGCTGAGTACAAAATTGTTGTATCAGGCCAGGACCATGTCTTTAATGTTTCTTTATAAAAAGCTATGCCAACCACTGTGGATTAAGTAAATTTATGCATATTCCATCACCAATATCTCATTTCCATCTTTGGTCTCTTTCAGATTTCTTGGTGTCTATTCTGATGGTTTATAAACTGGTTGTGCTTCTTTTTAGAGATTTTTCATGGAGCCATCATCTGGACTTCTATTTGACTCTGTCCAAGCTTCTGCTTCACTTTCCTGTACCTCAGTTATATAGACATATGCATAAACAGTCAATCCCAGTCAAACATTGCTCACCTATGTGCCCAACCTGAGTTTCTAGGACGTGACCACCACCACTAACCATCAGCATCAAGGGAAAACTGACAGAGTTCAAAAAGCTTGAGCAAAAATAAAATCAACCAACTCATAAAATTCGAACAATAGATTATTGGTCTCCAAGTCTCTTAGTCTCATTCACTTTATGTACAGATTTTTTAAAAATCCATTTTTTATTCCAATTGTGGTCCTTATTTCCTTAGAAATTATTTTACTTTATCCATGTTGCCCTTCATACTTTTTCAATGGTCAGCTTCACATTTCATTTCTACATGTAAGAAGAGTATTACATGTAGAACTCACTAGAAGAATACCCAAGTTGGTAGAACAGTATTGTAGATAACCCTCCAGTTCCTTGTTTTGGCAATCAAAAACATCTCTTCATTAGAGAGTTTCTAGGTGATGCCCAAAATGACCCTATGATAACATTTACTATTTTCTAGAAGTACTTACAGTTCAGTTAATACTTCTTTTAAGTAATTTGTTCTCCAAATTACTTTTCTTGTAGATTCAGGTCATTTTATATTTATTCTTTTTCAAATATGTTCTACTTTAACATTGAAATCTCTCTTCCAGAACTTGGCCATGTAATTATGTTGATTGCATTCCCACTTCTTTATTTCCAAAATGCAGCAGGTAATTGTAGAGGAGCAGCCAAGTCTATGCTAGGCTCAGATTCATTTACTGTGCTAATAAAAGGTTTAACCCTTTGGTATTGGCAGCTTTGAAGCTCTTTCTGTACATGTTCGTACATTTTGTAGAATAAAGAAATTCCTATCACTGGGAGCTTAAGTAATAATTAAAACAGAATTATTGATGGTAATTTTTAAATATTAAGATTCTCAGATTTGTTGTTTCCTCTCACTTGCCACCAAGAATAGTTCTCAAAGCACATTTAATCAGAAAGTAGAACATTTTAAAACACAAATAATATCACATTTCAAATGCAAAAAGTTTAGAACTCTCTAGATATTGTACATATGACATAGAATTTAAATAATGAATTCCTGAAAGGTAATCATACTTATAAGTGGTCAATATCAGATGTTCATATGGTACACTCTGAGATTTACACCAGCATGAAGTCTGGCCAAAGAGAATGCAACTCTTCATATTTTACTAGCAAAACTTATTGAAAACTTGAGGGAACTAACAGAGTCAAATTCAATAGAAATACAGGATACAATAAAGGTTGTCAGTGCTGGGGACCAGGAAGAATAAGGTGTTGTTCAATGGGCACAAACTTTCAGTTATAATAGATGAATAAATACCAAAGATGTGTACAACCGAGTGCTTATAATTAACAATACTGTGAACTTCAAAATGTAAGAGAGGTTGTCCAATGTTAAGTTTTCTTATCACAACAATCCCAAACCAACAAATCAAAGGAACATAAGGAAGCTTTGGAAGATATTGGATATGTCTATTACTTTGATTGTGGCAATGGTATCACAAGTGTATATATTTCCAAACTCATTAAATATGTGTAGTTCTTTGGGTATTATTTATACTTCAATAATCTAAAGAAGTGTTAGGAGACTGAAGATTTAACTTAGACCTTAGAATCACAAATGCCAAATCTACATATGTTTATGTTTGCTTGTATATTCAGTCTGCCAATCTAGGCTCTCACATTTAAAAAAAAAAATGTCTTTCATCTAGGCTCAGTGGAAAATTCAGCTATTTTTAATGTGTTTTGTAAAAAAAAAAAAAAGAGAGAGAAAAGAAAGAAAGCAAGAAAAGAAAAGGGAATAAAGGGAGAGTATAATCAAAGAAAATATTTGAGCATATTAAAATGCCACTTCAATTAAAGAAGATTGGGACTGTTGTAGAGAAACCGGGAGAAAATAGAAAAAAGGAAACAGGCCCAAGTATACTGTTATAGAATTTAACATATAAATGTCATAGGGAAAAGATGAAGTACTCAATAAATGTTGAGACTAAGAGCTAGCTAGTAAATAAACCTGTTTTTTCTTGTCATCTGTTATAACAAAACAAATTTTACATGGATTGAATGTTTAAGTGCTAAAAATTAAAAGTACTAGAGAAAGCAAAGGCAGTAATTACTGAGTGGATAATGTTTCTTCTCTATAAAAGAAAAACACCAAAGATATAAAGAAATAATTTTTATTACACACATGGTTTTAAATTTCTGTACGATATAGGTGAATACCAAAAATAAAATAATTAAAAATCTAAGAAAATTATTTCTAATATTTGTAGAAAAAATAAATTTTCTAGGTATGTAAGAAACTTTTCAAATTAACAATAGTTACATAATTTCTCATCTAAGGACTTATTATAAATATGCAAATTAGCTTCATTGAAGCATTATCTGCTGTGGTAAAATATGAAATAATTCTAAATACCAATTAATAGGATATTATTTTATTAAATTATGGTATAGTCAAATAACCAAGAAAATATGGTATAGGCAAATAAATTATTGTTCATCAGCAAAGAATAAATAAATAAACAAGTATAACTGTATGTGTAGATAAGAAAAGATATCCAATATATTCATTAATGAGGGCCAGGTTAGGAAAAACAAATGCAATATAATAAAATCTGTCTTTGTTGAGGGAAAGCATATATAAAATATGCTTATAGGGAATAGGTTCTGTGAAATGATGCTAAAGAAATTGCAAATAGTGGTTACCCCCTGAGGAACCACACTTGAAGATAGGAAATGGAGATTTATTGTGCACTTTAAACCTTTCTGGACCATTTGATTTTTTTTCTTTTTCTTGGTACTGGGAATTGAACTCAGGGATTCTTTACCACTGAGTCACAACCCTATCCCTTTTTTATTTTTTATTTTGAGATAGGATCTCACTAAATTGTTTAGGGCCTCACTGATTTGCTGAGGCTCACCTCGAACTTGAGACCTTCCTGTCTCAGCCACCTGAGCCACTGGGATTACAGGCACGTGACATCATGCTCAGCTTACATCATTTGATTTTGTTCAAATTAAAAGACAAAACAAAACAACAAAAAGAATTGAATAGCTCCAAATAGCAAATAAACATACTGAGTATGTTCATTTTTTTTTTCTTGGTGTTTGTGTATTTGTTACTATTGTCCAATGCTTAAAGTTCAGGAGATTCTACTTAGATCCTCACCCCATGATGATTAGACCTTGGAACAGCTTGTAAACTGCATCAATGGAGCATGTTTTTTCAGAGTCTGACCCCGACTTTCCAAATTTCCCATCTACATTAATAACTATAGTTGAGATGATGCGACCATAAAATGAAGCAATTAATTCTTGACAAAAACAGATGCATTTACCCTGAATGCTCAATATAAGCCTAGTTTACCCAGCATATTATCACTCCCAAGGCTTCCTCCACGTACCCAAACCAATTGCTACTTTATAGTACTCTCTTGACTGACACTGAGAATTACAAAATGTTAGAACTGGAAGAGACCTTGAAAGTAATTTAGTCATGTCTTTTCATCTTGTATTTTAGAAAGCCAAAACCTGGTGATAGTCTAGTTACTCAGCTAGCTGAGGATAGCAAGGATATTTCCTAACCCCTAGTCAAAGGCCATGGATATTGGATAAAATTGGTTGGAAATTCAATCATTTTCAAAGATGTAGACAGATAACTATTTGGACTCTTTCTTTTTGTGGTTTTTTATTGACATACTAACTGAATGGTTTGGATGAGATTTCATTTCTAGTGATGATCCATAAGAACTACACAATGCCCCATGCCTTCAGAATGACCTTGGATGTCCCTTCTTTCTGTCCAGGATTCCTTTGAGGCATAATGTTTAAGAGTAAGAACTCCAGAATCACAGCATCTAATTTTGAATCTAAAGACCACAATTTACTAGCTGCAATCTTGGGCATGTTACACTTTTGGGATCTTTGTTTCCTCAAATATAAAATGGGAAAAATAATGCCTATTTCATAGGATGCTTGAAAGAATTAAATAAAATAATGTACGTAAGGGTGACCAAAGTGCCTGGCACATTCATGAGAAAAACTCAAGAAGACTAGCTCTTGCTACTAATAACCCAGTAGTAATATTATGAAAATACCTGGAATCATTATCTGTTCTTGAATTGTGAGTATATGATCCATATTTTCATCTGGACTATTGAAATAACTTTTCAACTTTGTCCCCTGACCACAATCTTTCCTTATTTTGTCTTATCATCCCCCTCATTGCTAGCATTAGCTTTATATAACATTAAATCTGATAGTGTTATTTTTCTGGCCAAACCTTTCAACTCCCTATTACCTGACTAAACTCTGAACTTCATGGCAGAGCACATGAAGTCATTTGTGCAGAGTTAATAGATCATTGCTAAGCACTGCCCCCTTCCCCAACCCCTGCACAATAAAATTATAAAGAAACAAAGCTGGTTGAATGTATTCCATCTCATTATAGCACTGCCTTTTTAAATTATGTGCTCTTGTAGCATTCAGATGTGGCCCTATGTAAATGTTTCAAATATATTCATATTTTTGGTTCATAAATTATAAAAAATTATGTTTTATAATTTAATTTGATATGCTTGGATTCAGTAGATCTGCAGACATTGTACAATAATGCTAACATGATACATTTGTTCAGTTGATTTGGAAATGTTATAATTTCTTTTGACAATAAAGATCTAAGAGTATCACAGAAAAGCCTTCCATTTTGATATAACTAACTCTATCTAGAACTTCTTCTACAGTTGCAGTCATTTGATATGAATTGTTTACCGAATATCTGCATGAAGAGATACTATAGGAATTTAAACTTGGTAATAAAATATATGTTCTATTTCCTTTATTCTCCACCCACTCAGTTCTCCCAAACAAATCTTGAGATGCATTTGATATTCCTCATCACCCCCGGAAACCTTATCAGCCACAGATTCCTTCCCAATTTGCTTTCAAAACTGTTCCTTCCTCTCCTCTCCAAAAATCATTAATCTTATCACTTCTTGCCCATGTGATTCTATGAGCTCCACCAAATACCTCTGCCTCTATACTCAACCCACCTGTCATACTCTCCACAGCTACCAGAAGAAAACACCTGAACTAAAAATTTTATCTTTTGTTCTCTCTCCCAAAATCCTCAGGAATCCTCCCATAAAGCTTGAAGAACAAAATTCAAATTTCTCATTCTATGATGTAACATATTTCATAGATATTCTGCTATCTGCCTCTCTAGACTTACTTAATCCTATTTTCTTAAACATACCTTTTACTCATTCATATCTAAGTAATTATAGGCTCCTGAACGCTGTGCTATTTCATGCCATTGTTCTCTTAATCTCTTTGTTTGGAATGTGTATATCCTTTCCCCTCTGCTAACTTCCTCATTTGTTAAACTCTCCTGCAATTTTTTTCAACTGTAAATTGATAATTTATAATTACATAAATTTATGGGATATAAAGTGATATGATTTATGAAAACAGAATGGAATAATTAACTCTAGCTACATAATATATACATCACCCTGAATACTTAATGTTTTATGGAGAGAGCATTTGAAATTTATTCTCTGAACAATCTTGAAATGTATAATATTCTATTGTTAACTGTATTCATGATGGTATGCGGCAGAACTAAAGAAAAAACATAATTTTCCAGTCTGAGATTATGTACCATTTGACTTCCATCTCCCCATTCCCCTGCCTCCGTAACAACCATTCCCATTCTCCCCATCCCCCTGCCTCCATAACCACCATTCCATTCTATTTCTAAGAGTCCTATTGTTTTATATATATATAAACATGATGCAGTGTTTGTTATTCTGTGCCTACCTTATTCATTTAACACTTTCTCTAATTTCATTCATGTTATCACAATGAAGGAATTTCCCTTTTTTGAAGTTTGAATAGGATTACATTCTGTATATGTACATTGTCTTTGTCCATTCATCTGTTATTGGATACTTTGGTTTCATAACTTGACTATTGTGAACAGTGCTGCAATGAAAATGAACGCAGACATCTCTTGGACAAACTTACTTAAGATCTTTTGGGTAAATACTCAGAAGTGATATTGCTAAATCATATAATAAATCTATTTTTAGTGCTTCGAAGAACCTCCCTACAGTTTTCCATAATGATTGCTCTAACTTACATTCCCCCCAGCAGGGCATAAGGGTTTCCTTTCCTCCACATCCTCATCAACACTTGTTATCTTTCGCCTTTTTGATAATAGCTTTTTTTTTTTTTTGACAAGTGAGAGGTATCTCATTGTTAACTACATTGTGTTTTCTTTTGCATTTCCATAATAGTTAGGAATGCTGAGTATTTTCTCATCCCCTTTGGTCATTTGCCTGTCTTATTTTGACAAATGTCTATTCAGGTTTCTTTCCTAAGGTTTAACTGAGTTTTGATTCTTTCTAATGAGTTTTTTGAGCTTCTGATATATTTTCAATAGTGATCCCTTGTATTATTTAAAGTTTTCTAGAGCAGATTTATCAAAACCAGATGATGACACTTCCAGAAAATAAAATTATAGACCAATATTCTTGATGAAAACAGATGGAAAAAACTAAAAGAAAAAAAAATCAAACTGAATTCAACAACACAAATTAGGCATAGAAAGACCTTAGCATTAGGCCTACATGATCAGAGGCTCAACTAGTTCCACAATGGCTACCTGCAGACTGAAGACCTGGGCAAAGGAATAGCTGCTCAGTCCAAGAAATTGGAAGTCTCAGAACAATAGACCAGTGATGCAGCCTCTGTTAGAGCTGAAGGCCTAGAGTCTCTCTGGAGAACTGCTTGTACAAGTTGTATTCAAGGGCTGAAGAAATTAAGTCTAATTTCCACAGGTCATGGTGGAAGAAGAAAATGCACCTGCTCCAGGAAAATGGAGCTTGCCCAACCATGCATGCTTCCCACTTTTTCTACTTTGTTCTACCAGGGCCCCTAGGCTATTGGATGGTGCTTACCACATTCAAGGAGATCTTGCTCAGTTAGCAAACTGAGCAAGACCCTCAATTTGCTAACCCACATGCCAGTCAGACACACACAGAAGTGTGTTTTATCACTTTTATAGGAATCTCTCGGTTCAGTCAAATGTACAACTAAGATTAACCACCATACCCCATGTCAGATTATCATCTCACAAGGTTGGCAAGATAGTTTGTCAATCTGTAGGTTGTCTCTCTGCATGGTTAATTATTTCCCTTGCTAGCTGTACACTTTTTAGTTTCATGGAATCCTATTTTTCCATTTTTGTATTTGCTCCCCGTACTTTTGGAGTCAAATCCAAAAAGTCATCACCCAGACTAATTTCATGTAGCTGACTGTTCTGTTTCCTTCTTGTAGATTTTGCACTTTCTGATATTACATGTAACTCATTCAGTTTTGAGTTGGTTTTTGTATGGTGTGATTCAAGGCTCCAATTACATTTTTCTGCATCTGGATGTCCAATTTTTCCAACAGCATTTATTGAAGAGACTATCTTTTTATCATTTTATATTCTTGGGTGCTTTGTCGAAAAACCATACGTGCAAGGGTTCATTCCTTAGTCTTCTAATCTCTCCCATTGGGGGGTCTCTCTCTCTCTCTCTCTCTCTCTCTCTCTCTCTCTCATCATGCTTCATAGTTTAGTATAGCTTTATAGTATAGTTTGAAATTAGGTAGTGTCATATCTCCACTTTTGCTCCATATTCTCATAATTGCCTTGACTATTTGGTTGGTTTTGTTTTGGTTTTTGTTACCATATAAATTTTAGAATTGTTTGTTTTGTTTTTATGAAAAAAGACATTAAAATTTTAATAGAGATTGCATTGAATCTGTAGATCATTTTGAATAGTTTGGACATTTAACAACATTAATTTTTCCAATCCAACAACACAGTATATCCTTCCATTTATTTGTGTCTTCTTTACTGTCTTTCATCAATATTTTATGGTTCGAAGTGCACAGCTCTTTCATCTCTTTGATTAAATTTATTCTTAGGTATTTTATGTTTTTGCAGCTATTGCAAATAGCATTGTTCTCTTGTTTTCTTTTTTGGATCATTGTTAGTGTACAGAAATGCTACTGACTTTTGTGTGCCTATCCTGTACCCTATACCTTCACTGTATTTGGTTTTTAGTTCTAACAGCTTTTTGGTGTAGTCTTGCAAGGTTTTATATGCATGAGGTCATGTCCTCAGTAAACAGTGACACTTCTTTCTTTCCTGTTTGGATACCTTTTATTTCTTTCTCTTACTTAATTGCTCTATCTAGGGCTTCTATATTATGTTGACTAGCAGTGGTGAGAATGGGCATGTATTTAAGCCTTTGTTACAGGAAAGATTTTGAATTTTTCAAAAGTGAGTATAAGAAGCTGGGGCTGTAGCTCAGTGGCAGACCATTTGCCTAGTATGTGTGAGGCACTGGGTTCAGTCCTTAGCACCACAATAAAAAAAAAAAAAAGTTAAAAAAATAAAATAAAGGCATTCTGTCCATCTACAACTACAAAAATAATTTTTAAAAAGTGAGTATAGGGCTGGAGTTGTGGCTCGATGGCAGAGCGCTTGCCTCACAATGCGTGAGGCACTGGGTTCCATCCTCAGCATCATATAAAAATGAACAAATAAAATAAAGGTATTTTGATCATCTATAACTAAGAAATTTTTTTTTTAAAGTGAGTATAATGTGAGCTGTGAGACTCTCATGGACCTTATTGTGTTGGCTACATTCTTTCTATGCCTAATTTAAAGAGTTTTATCATAATTTTATCATAAAAGTATGTTGAATTTTTTTTAAAGAAAGAAATTTTTAATTTTTATTTTTTAGTTTTCGGTGGACACAACATCTTTATTTTATTTTTATGTGGTGTTGGGGATCAAACCCAGCGCCCTGCCAAGCACGCTACTGCTTAAGCCATATCCCCAGCCCAGTATGTTGAATTTTGTCAAACACTTTTTCTAATTTTATTGAGATGATCATATACTTTTCATCCTTTATTAATTAATATGATATATCATATTATTTTTTCATATATTTTAACCCATCCTTGAAACCCAGGGATAAATCCAACTTGATCATGGTGGACGGTACTTTCAGTGTGTGGTTGAATTCAGTTTGATTTGTTTGTTTGTTTTTTTCCTATCTGTTTTCATCAAAAATATTGGTCTATAATTTTATTTTCTGGAAGTGAAGTGTCATCATCTGGTTTTGATATCAGAGTAATGTTGACCTTATAAAAAGAGTTTGGAAGTATTCCCTTGTCTTCTATTTCTTGAGATAATATGAGAAGAATTGGTAATAGTTCTGTAAATATTCGGTAAAATTCTGCCATGAAGCTATCAGGTCCTGAGCCCTTCTTTAATGGGAAACTTTGTATTACTGATTCAATATTCTCATTTTTGATCTGTCAAATTTTCTGTTTTTTCATGATTCAGTCTTGATAAACTGTGCATACCTAGGAATTTAACCATATCTTCTATATTATCCACTTTTTTGTACATAATTGTTCATGGTGGTCTCTTTTCAATTCATTTAGAGTATTAAGAAAGCACAGAAGAGTTTTTAGTTTAGATAGATGAAATGGAGCTTTCCAGAGATGGAGGACCATTGTAGTTATTTTTTGAAACATATAGGATCATTTCTCATCCTAAGCATACCCATTTAGGACATGTCACACTTTCCTGAAACTGTCAGCTCTCTTACCTCTCTGTCTCCTAAACTTCCTTGAACACAGGGATGATACATTATTTACCTTTGCATGCTCGGATATGTTCATAGTGCTTGGCGTTTGTTCTTTAAAGGATCCTAAGGTCAGTGTGGTGGTGGCAGCAAGAGCTTTCGAGCAATTCCCAAAGGAAAGACAAAAATGAGCATCTCTCCACATAATAGAGGATCTTGGCTTGATTATCTTAAGGAAACTGGGAGTTTCTTTATAGTGACACTTGTTTCCTTACATCAGTACTCAAGAAATCCATGTTGAATGAATGACAATAATTTGGTTCTATTGAGAAAGCTTCAAATCTTTTTTATTATAGTAGTCCCTCCTCAAACTCCTTATGTTCAAATTAAACAAGAAGGACATCCCAGAGGAAGAATGCAATTCTAAATCCATTACAGTGCTAACTAGAAGTATTTGTTAGTCAGCTTTTTGTCACTGTAATCAAAATACCTGACACAAACAACTTGAAAGAGAAAAGGTTTATTTTGACTCATAGTTTCTGAGGCTCTAGTCCATGGTCAGCCAGCTCCATTGCTGTGGGCCTGAGGTAAAGGCAGAACATCATGGTGGAAAAGTGTGGCAGAGAAAAGTTGCTCAGCTCATGGCAAGTAGAAGCAAAAAAAAAAAAAAAAAAGTGAGAGGAAGGAACCAGAGATGATATAGTCCCCAAAGGCATGCTCTTGGTGACCTACTTCCTCCAACCATGTCCAGCTGCTTATAGTTTCCACCACCTCCCAGTAGTCCATTCAATTCTTAATGGATCAATTCACTGATGAGGTCAAAGCTTTTATGTTTCAATCACTTTCCCAAAGCCCCAACTCTGGAGTTTGCTTCATAGAAGACCAAGCTTTCAATAAATCAGCTTTTGGGGAACATTATAGGTCCAAGCTATAACAGAACTATTGCATCCATCATAGAATGTGGAGTTAAGTGATTCTAATTATCCACATGGGTGCCTTAGTTGGCTGCTGGATTTTCAATATTTCTCATAGATAATTGTGAGTAAAAAATAGACACTATCTACTATTGTAGCCCTGAAGGAAAATAGCACTTATTTAGCAATAAAATACTGTTTTGTTGAAAGTCTGACTGTTCCCTGTTTTAATACTTTTCCTCTCCCACGCAAAACAATATAAGAACCTAGAAGTTTAAAGATTTTTCTCATTCACTGGAACTAAATGTGTCCTATTTTTATTCACCCAAGAGGCTTAGTAAGATAAGAATGCTTTTATAGCAATTATCTAGGCCTTGCTTTGGCACAGATAGTCACCTATGTGAAGGAAAAGAAAAATTTTACAAATAAGTATTTCATCATAGATTTTTGTGAGGTTGGTACTGGTTGAAAAGTACTGCTTCTATTTATGTACATAAATCCTCTTGTGCTCAGGCAAATGAGTGAGTTGTAATCAGTTTTAATGGATATTATTCCAAAGGTAAAAGAATATATATAGAATTTTTGGTTAAAATACAAATATAAAAATAATGTTCTATACCACTGACAAAAAAAAAAATGGTAAGGCCCACTTAAGAATTTGTAACTCCCAAATAAAAGACATCAGGGCAGTGCTGGATAAGTTAGGAGAAACTTGCTCTAATTCTCTCATAAATAATCCAGTTAATTCCTTTATTTCTGACAATCTAATTATTCAAACAATAATGATTCTTTTTACTGATAGTTTGAAATAGATCAGGTCAGAGGCCATTTTTATGAACTTAATTATGGTTAACTATCATTCCTACTAAAAAGTAGATTTCATGAGAATAAGAATGTTTTTCTTTTTTTCTCTCTCCACTGCTGAATCCCATTGTCTTGTGCAGCTCTATACATACAGTAGGTTCTCATTGAATATTTGGTAAGTGAAAAAGTGATGTCTTTTGTGGTAAAGGGCATGGAAATTAGGAAAGCAAGAATCAATTCAGTAAAGTTGAACAGGAAAAGCATCATTACCTACATAACTCACCCCCAAAATTCAATAGGTAGTACAGAGAACAGAACGTACATAATTCCCTTGATACTAATATCTGCACAGCTGTAATTTTAGATTGTCTCTTTGAATGGGTTTTGCAGTTCCAAACAAGGCAAGTTTAAGAGGAGATTTTTATTAATGTTTTATGGAGTATTAAGCAGAATTGTCTGGAAAATATATTTACTGAACAATCAGAAGGAATATATTGTAACAATCATTCCTGAGAAAACGTTTTCACTTTTGATGTGCACTACAGCCTTCAATTCAGTAAGCCTTTGTTGGAACTGGTAGAGTATATTAAGAAGAGTCTTAGGAGGTACAAGGGAGAGCATGAAAATTATACTCTACCAGTTCCATTAAGGAAGGTTTTGTTTACTATTATTGGCTCATCTTTCTTCTCTCAGATTGAAGAGGTCTTTCTCAAAATTTAATTTTTTTGACATTGAAAGATGATGCAGGACTTTCTGAAGTCATCCCAGAACTACATGCATTGTTAACTTCTCTAATCAGGACATTATTTAGATAGATCATCATATCCAGAACCCTTCCAGAACAGAGACTGTATGGCATATATGAAAAATCTCAAAGATGGAATTTTCACTAAAATTATTTACACTAGAATTGTTTTCATAGACAAGAGATATCAAATGTTAATGGAAACTCATGTCAACCACACTTCCTTAGTTATTTATGAGTACATCTGTTAGATGTTCAGATGAAAAATCAGTGCTGTGTATTATCAAAGAAATCAATTGTTCAATAAAAGTCAAGACACTATATAAGGTATGTGTCATATGACAAGCCATCCAATCAATATGGATTTTGAATCTTGAATAGATTATTCATTCTTTGATTCCGTAAGGACTTGAATATCTAACCAGTCTAAGACCCTCAATGACACTATGACCCAGTGTTTGAAAAAGAGATATTACAACACAAAGTAACAGAATACTTCAGAAGCACCTAATAGGAGCTGAAAAGAGTAACCAGGCAAAGGTAGAGGAGATTAAAATGTCACATTCAAGAAATTGAAGATTGAGTGGATCAATCAAGAGTTGTTTTTTTTTTGTGTGTGTGTGTGTGTGTATGTTCATGTGTGTATGTTTGAGAAGGAATTAGTGAAAAAGAAAAAGATGGACATGAATCTAGACATGCAAATTGGGCTCATGGACCATAATAACCTATGAAGGCATTTTCCTATGGGCAGTGGTCAACTCTTGATAGATTTATTGAAGGATACCAAAGTCATCAGATTGGTAAAGATTCCTAGCTGTAGTTAGGTGGAAAAATCACAGCAATAAACAGAAGAAGGGAATCAAGGTAGATGACCAGCATATTTGTTCAAGTTAGAGATACTGGTAGATTTACTTAGGGTAGTGGTGGTAGAAAATAGGAGTTGGTGGATTTGAGAGGTATTTAAGATACAAAATAGAATGTGTTCACTGTTTATAGAAATAGTGATTATTTCCTTTTATTGACAATGGTAAGAACTGACCTTGTTCAAACTCTGAAGTCCCAGCAAGGCCTATTCCAGAGGGAGGGATGCACATGAACAGAACAACTTCAGAGCATACCCTTGCCTCTCTTATAATAATCATTCCTGGACAGAGAGGCTTTCGGAACAGTACTGGGGATGTGGCAAATAAATAATGTGGATTTTTAACAACTCATTCTGAGGTTCAAGATATATGAGAAAGTAAAGTTGATGAGGCAATTAAAAGTCAAAGAAGAACAAGTCAGATTTTTGGAAAAGTGCTTTTATGAATAACTTCCCATTTAATTGTGAATTTCAAACATGTCTCCAAAGAATCCCTTAAAAGAAATTTATATCAATCAGGTATTGAAACACAGACAAAACTGGCTTGATTCTATGTATGCTAAGGCTTCAGAACACTTTGTTAGTGTTTCAATAAATAATAAAGTATTAATTCAACATATGACTACTTAACTCTAGGATTTTATAATTTGAAATGTTAGGGTTAAAACTAAGGCAGAACAACCAATAAATTTTTTTAAAAAAAATAAATAAATAAAAATAAAAAAACAAAACTAAGGCAGACATATTTTGTAGCTATATAAAGAAGATGAGGTGAGAGGAAGATTTTTTAGGTGTGTTTTATTGGGATGAGAATGGCTATAGCTATAAGGCATATGAAAAAAAACTCAGATTTAGTGGAAGCCATTATGGTTACTTTCTAAGACTTTAGGATGACTGTGGGGATTTTCATCTCATAGTAGAGGAACTACTACTGTATTTGTTCAATTAATGGGATGGAGCACAACAAACATTCCTCATGCATTAATTTACTTATTTGAATAATATTCATTGACTACCAATATGAACGCTTACTAGAATCTGAGTTTTCAGGACAAATGATACTTGGCATTTTCTCTCAAGAAATATAGTTTTATTAAAGGACAACAACAACTAATTCAACAATGACAGCACTGTGTCAACAATATCATGATCAAGGATGTATAGGAGAATGGCAGAAAAAAGTCCATAAGCATGATGTCTGAGGGAGCTATAGAAAGTTCCAAATGATGAATATGAGGTTGGTGGGATGATGGTGGAAACTGCCTGAAGCAGCATGCAGGAACCGGGCTCATTATTAAGACCATGTGTGACAAGAAATGGTGTTTAAATTTTATCCTGAGAGTTATGAGGAATTGCTGAAGTATTTTAAGTAGAGAAGTGATCCAGTTCAATGTATTATGGAAAGTTGGCAGCCCCTGGGCTAGGGATGTGGCTCAAGGGGTAGCGCGCTCGCCTGGCATGCGTGCGGCCCAAGTTTGATCCTCAGCACCACATACAAACAAAGATATTGTGTCCGCCAAAAACTAAAAATAAATATTAAAATTCTCTCTCTCTCTCTCAAAAAAAATTTAAAAAAAAAGAAAGTTGGCAGCCCAGATATGACTGGAAATTCCAGTTTCATGGAGATGGAGAACAAGCAAAGATCCACCAACTACAATAACACATGTGGGTTACATTTGATCATGACAAATCTACTGATTAATAGTGAGCAAAGTGTCAGTAGGAACATTTCTGACAGTGTAACACATGCATGTGTAAAAAGAAAGAAAAGTCTCAACAATGGGAGAATAAAGTAAAATATCTACCCCTTGGATTTCATTCTAGGGTGTAACAAGTAGTTACAGTAAATGGTTTGAAGCTGATTTGGCCAGACAGTGCTATTAGACTTTAATCCCCAGCAAATGCCCTATGGTCTTACTGTTAATCTCAGACACTGAGAAAAACAATAACTAAAGGTGTACTGAGGTTTTAGTGGGTCATTCAAATTTAATTGCCAGTGTGAAGTGCATCCAAACATGATTATTGCCTACCACAGAGACCTTGCAATACAAACATCTAGAATACTAAGGCTGCTTTAGGGAGCTTTCTTATAATATCTGAGAGATAATGACACTTCTTTTTAATAATCATGCAGGCACTTACATATCAAAATGAAGCTAATAGCTTTCAGCATAGGCTCTGTTACTTGTTCCAACAGTGCTCTCTAATAATTCTGTGCATTTACTCAAGCAAGATACAAATTTTAAAATTTTATGAACACATTCCTGAATTAACATAGTAGGCAAAATTATCCAAAAATGAATTCAAACCAATAGGAAAATTTATTTAAAAATTGTAAATTTTATCTTTTATTTTTATTTAATTAATTTACTTCATTTTGTTTCATTTCACTTAAAAATAAATTTATACATTTGCATTATTTTGGAATTCAATGCAAAGTAGCAAAGAACTATGGAGAACTGTGATGTCCCCTGAAGTAGCTGCCGTGTCAGTTTAGGAAAAACTGACATCAAAGATATTTATTGTGCTCAAGGAAGAATCTAGACAATGTGTTACCTCAACATATTTGGTTTTCTTTACCATGTATTTGAATTTAGTAAAAGTTAATTTATTTAAGAATTTTATCTTTATCCCTAATTTCTATAACCCATAAATGTAGGCCAGAATATGATTCCCTTTACCAGGATCCTATTTTAAAACTCTGGCCACTGCCACTTCTTTTGTGTGTGTGTGTGTGTGTGTGTGTGTGTGTGTGTGTGTGTGTGTGTTTCTAATTAATTTATACCACAATAATTCAATTAGAAGAGTAGTGAGCTAAAGAGGGAGTTTTGTGATCTCTGATGCCTTCAGAATGTGTTGATTGAAGGTATACTTTGGAAGCACTATGGAAATCACAGGAATATCTTTCAGTAAACCAGGCAAAGCTTGATATATGGAGAAATTGATGTTTTATGTTATCTGCAATAATTGACACCATGTAAAAAAGAACATACTTCTTTTGGATTAATCTCTCCTAAAATATTGGTACCCATGGATTATAGCAGATATTTACCCCTGGATTTAAAAAAAAAAGTTTGTTGAAGTAGACATGTCATCAGGTTTATTCATTGTAAATATAAGATTCATTGATTTTAGTATACTTGCATGGTTATCTAGCCATCACCACAACCCAGCTTTAGAACATTGTCATGCTCTGTTAAGTTCATTTTATGAGAAACTCAACATTCTTGAGAATACTAATAGCTTATGCCAGGCCTGCCACTAGGCTCAAATAATCTGTTATCTATTTAATGGGTGGATTGAATCACTATCTTCTAGTTGTAGGAGGAAATATGACAGTTCCTTGAGGTAATAAAGGAAGATGATAAAGGAAGAAATAGCCAGAAAAATATAGTTTTATCAAATAATGAGTTCAACAGTTGAAGGACCCATAATTCATATGTTACTAGAGATTCGTAGATGATTAGATGATTCTACTCCCATATTAGATACATGCTCATGGAATTTTGTCTGATACACACACACACACACACACACACACACACACACACACACATACACACACATATAAAATTAGGCATTAAACAGATATGTGTTGTCTAATAAAATATTTATTAAAGAAATTGTTTGAATTATATATAATAATCAAAAGTACAGGTTTAAAATATAACACAACTATTCTATTAATGTTCTATAATAACAGAATGGGAAAGTTTCATCTACTCTGCACTAGGAAAATGAATGATCATAGCATCTGACAGTTCCATTAATTGGCTTCAGTAAGAAAGAATACCACTTGCAGAGAGAGAGCACTACCTGTGGACAGCACTACCTGCCAAACCCAGGAGAGATGGTTTGGTTATGGATAAAGAGAGCAACTGTTACACATTCTTCTAGGATCTATCAATTCCCCCTGGAAAACTCATTGGGTGAAAAGATTAGGTTATGAGAACCATAACCTAATTACATTTGATGAATTAAAAATTGAATGGACTACTGCATGTTAACTGTACGCAGATGAGTGTATCTGGAAGGAGGTGGGTCACTGGGGCTGTGTCCTTGGCAATTATACCTTGTCCCTGATCCTCCACCACCACCACCTCCTTCCTAGCTGCCACAAACTGAGCAGCTTTCCTCCACCATGCCCTTCTGCCATGATGGTCTGCCTCATCTCAGACCTAGAACAATGGAGTTGGCTAACCATGAACTGACACCTCTAAAACCATAAGCCCAAATAAACTTTGCTCCTCCAAGTTGTTCTTGTCCGGTATTTTGGTGACAGTAACAAAGAGCTTATTAACACAGAAACACTGTATTTTCCTGAACTTTGTACCAGAAACATTGTATTTTCCTGTTGGCTCTCCAAAACTTGTGGGGAATAAGAGACTTGACTCCTCCACCTAATTCTGTACCACTCCTGCCTTTGCTCAGTAGCCTATTGGCACAGTGGCCCTCTTCCTGACCTTCTGCCATGACAAATTATTCCCTCACTCAGGGACTTTTGCTCACTGCTTCCTCACCAAGGACTGCTCATCTTGGATCCTGAAAGGTTGATTTTCGTCTTCAGATTTCAATTGACCTCCTGTCTGTACAGCACTATTTTTACAAATCAAAGGAATGCATAATATTTTTAATGACATAATATCAGAAAATTTACCAAACCTGAAGAATGAAATGGAAAATCAAATCCAAGAGACTTACAGGATCCCAAATGCACATTCCTAAAGTAGGAATACAACACTATTTTTTTTCATTCTACTTATTAGCATACACTTAGAATCTTATATGTTTTATTTTATAAGCATAAGTTAGGAGAAACAACAATGAGAACAAATTTATTTGGATTAAAACCATAAGGTTGTCTCATAAAAATATATTGCTAAGGCCCACTGCTGCACCACCACCCGCCACTGCTGCCCATCTCTAGATATGGCCACCTCCATCTTGGGACATTGCTGCCACCGCATCACCATCTTGAGACATAGCAGCCTCTATCTTGGGACACTGGCCAGGGCCTGCAGGTCCATTATCCTCAGGTTTGATTACATCTGAGGTCTTCCTGCTGGGTGTGCTTGTAGCCACTCTCTTATTGCAAAAACAGGAGAGAACTGGACTCTCCCCAGCTCCACAAGTCCTGAAGTGTGCAGGCACTGGCAACAGTGGACTGGAAGGTAGGATGAGGGTATGAGCATATCTTGCTCTCAGCTCGCCCAGCCAGGTGATCTGGCATCCACCAGTTTCCTGGGGCCCACTTGGGCTGGCACTCACTGGGCCCCAGCACCACCCTAGTGCCTGCCTCACTCCCCAGTCCCTGTATCAACTGTCCCCTGATATTGCCAGGTCCAGCATTAGTCCAGCACCCAACAGAGCCCTCTGGTTCTGCACTCCCAGTCTCTCAACCCCTCCCTAACCATCAACCTAGCCAGTGGTCACAGCTACATGGCTAACTGATAGCTGTCAGTGCCTGGTCCTGATCTGCCCAATGCAGAACAGCTATCTGTGATAGATGCACAGAATCTGGGGCTCAGCTCCCAACATTGTCTGAGAGAAAAGTGCCTGACATCTTAATAAGAACTATTTGGTCTAAGGCTGTATATTGTTTGCATTGGGTGCTATTGATCTCCCCGTTAAATGTGAGGTACTAGAGATCTTCAGGGATACTATATGGGTAGAAAATGTACTGTCTCAGATCCACATTGCTGAATGGGAAGCCACATGGACAACATGAAAAAACAAGTAAAGAAAGTGCCAAACAAATGAAGATGCTCCATTAATAGAATCCATTGACAACACAGTAGAAGAAATGTCAGAGAAGGAGTTCAGAATGTATACAGTTAAACTGATTCATGACACAAAGGATGATGTAAGGAGTAAAATCACAGATACATTTCAGGAGGTGAAAGTTCACTTCAATAGAGATAGAGATTATAAAAAGAAACCAAGCAGAAATTCACAAAATGAAGGAATCAATAAACCAAATTAAAAATTCAATGGAAAGGGCTGAGGATGTGGCTCAAGCGGTAGCGCGCTTGCCTGGCATGCGTGCGGCCTGGGTTTGATCCTCAGCACCACATACAAACAAAGATGTTGTGTCCGCCGAGAACTAAAAAATAAATATTAAAAAATTCTCTCTCTCTCTCTCTCTCTCAAAAAAAAAATTCAATGGAAAGCATCACTAACAGACTGGATCACTTGGAAGATAGAACCCTAGGTAATGAAGACAAAATATATAATCTTGAAAATAAAATTGACCAAACAGAGAAGATGGTAAGAAACCATGAACAGAACTTCCAAAAATTATTGGATATCATAAAAAAGATCAAATTTAATATTTATCAGGATAGAGGAAGGTGTGGATTTACAAATCAAAGGAATGCACAATCTTTTCAATGATATAATATCAGAAAATTTAACAAACCTGAAGAATGAAATGGAAAATCAAATCCAAGAGACTGATAGGACCCCAAATGCACAAAATTACAACAGACCTACACCACATCACATTATAATGAAAATTCCTAGCATACAGAATAAGGAGAGAATTTTAAAGGCCAGTCAATCAAAGGAGAAATTAAGTCAAATTAAAACCAGAAAGAAACAAAAATGAAGGAGAATGTAAATCATATCTCAATAGTAATCCAGAATGTTAGTGGTCTAAACTCATCAGTCAAAAGACATAGACTGACAGATTAGATTAAAAAATAAGACCCAATAATATGCTGTTTCCAAGAGACTCACATCATAGGCAAAGACATCCACAGAATGAAGGTGAAAGGATCAGAAAAAACATATCACTCACATGGACTGTGGAAACAAGCAAGGGTTTCCATCCTTATATCAGATAAAGTGGACTTCAAGCCAAAGTTAGTCAGAAGGGACAAAGAAGGACATTTCATATTGCTTAAGGGAATTATACATCAATAAGACTAACAATTATAAATATTTATGCTCCAAACAATAAATAGAACATCTATGTACATCTTCTAAATTTCAAGAATCAAATAAAACATAACATGATAATACAGGATGACTTTGACATACCTCTCACCATTGGATAGATTTTCCAAACAAAAACTAAGCAAAGAAACTGTAGAACTAAATAATGCTATCAATCATTTAGACTAATGGACATATATAGATTATTTCATCCATTATCAAACAAATAAACTTTCTTCTCAGCAGCAGAAGAAGCATTCTCTAAAATAGACCATATCTTATGTCACAAAGCAACTCTTAGTAAATACAAAAAAGTGGAGATAATATCCTGCTTTCAATCTGATCATAATGGAATATAATTAGGAATCAAGGATAAAATAAAACATAGAAGCCACTCCAATACCTGGAAACTAAATAATAGGCTATTGAATAAGAAAGAATAGCAGAAGAAATCAGGGATGAAATAAAAAAAATACTTGAGGTAAATGAGAACCCTGATAAAACATATCAAAATCTCTGGGACACTGTTAAGGCAGTGCTAAGAGGAAAGTTCTTTGCATTGAGCTCAAGCACTAAAAGAATAGAAAGCCAACAAATAAATGACCTAACATTACATCTCAAAGCATTACAAAAAGAAGAACAAATAAATACCAAAAACATTAGAAGACAGGAAATAATTAAAATCAAAGCTGAAATCTATGAAACTGAAACAAAAGAAACAATTGTGAAAAAAAATGACAAAACAAAAAGTTGATTCTTTGAAAAAAAAAATTGAAAAGCCCTTAGCCATGCTAATGAAGAGAAAGAAAATTCAAATTACTAAAATTGATGATGAAAAAGGAAGTATCACAATGGACACTACTGAAATACAAAAGATAATTATAAACTATTTTGAAAATTTATACTTCAATAAAATAAAAAAAATATTGAAGGCATTTAAAAATTTCTAGAGACACATGACCTACCAAAACTAAATCAGGATGATACACACAATTTAAACAGACCAATTTCAATCAAGGAAACAGAAGATGCCATCAAAAGACTACCAACCAAGAAAAGCCTAGGACCAGATGGATGGATCCTCAGCTGAGTTCTATAAGACCTTCATAGAAGAATTAATACTAATACTCCTCAAATTATTCCATGAAATAGAAGAGAACCCTTCCAACATCATACTATAAGACCAGTATCACCATGATACTAAAACCAAACAAAGACACACTGAGGTAATAAAACTAATATCTTTGATGAACATAGATGCAAAATTTATTAATAAAATTCTGGCAAATTATATACAAAAGCATATTTAAGAGATAGTGCAACACAATCATGTGGGGTTCATCCCAGGATGAAAGGTTGATTCAACATATGGCAATCAATAAATGTAATTCATCATGTCAATAGATTTAAAGATAAGAATCATGATCATCACAATAGATGCAGAAAAAGCATTTGATAAAATAGAGCACTCCTTCATGTCCAAAAAACTAGAAAAACTAGGGATAATAGGAAGGTACCTCAACATTGTAAAAGCTATCTATGCTAAATACAAGACCAACATCATTCTAAATGGAGAAAAAATGAAAGTATTCCCTCTAAAAACTATAACAAGACAAGGATGCCCTCTATCACCACTTCTATTCAACATCATCCTAGAAACTGTAGCCAGAACAATTAGATCAAAGAAATTAAGGGGGTATAAACAAGGAAGGAAGAACTCAAACTATCACTATTTGCTGATGACATAATTCTGTATTTAGAAGATCAAAAAAAATAACACAAGAAAACTTCTGGAACTAATAAATGAATTCAACAGAGTAACAGGATATAAAATAAACACCCATAAATCAAATGCATTCTTATACATCAGTGATGAATTCACTGACAGAGAAATTAGGAAAAATACCCCATTTACAATAGCCTCAATAAAATAAAATATTTCAGAATCAATCTAACAAAATAAGTGAAGAATCTCTAAAATAAAAACTACGGAACAATAAAGAAACTTAAGAAGAACTTAGAAGATGAAAAGATCTTCTTTATTCTTGGATATGCAGCATTAATAATTTAAAAATTGCCATACTACCAAAAGAATTTAATGCAATTTAATGCAATTTAATGCAATTCCTATTAAAACCCCAATGATATTTTTTATAGAAATAGAAACAGCAATCATGAAATTCATTTTGAAAAATAAGAGACCTAGAATGCCCAAAGCAATCCTTGGCAAGAAGAGTGAAATAGGAAGCATCACAATATCAGACCATAAACTATACTACAGAACCATAGTAACAAAAACAGTATGGTATTGGCACCAAAACAGACATGTAGACCGATGGTACAGAATAGAATACACAGAGACAAGCCCACATAAATACAGTTATCTCATACTAGACAAAGGCACCAAAAACATTTATTGGAGAAAAGATAGCCTCTTCAACAGTTGGTTCTATGCAAACTGGAAATTCATGTGCAACAAAATGAAATTAAACCCCCTTCTCTGACCCTGCACAAAACTCAACTCATGGTGGATCAAAGACTTAGGCACTCAAACAGAGACCTTGCACCCAACAGAAGAAAAAGTAGGCCCAAATCTTCATGTCAGCTTAGGAAATGACTTCCTTAAACCAGACTCATATAGAGCAAGAAGTAAAATCAAGAATCAATAAATGGAAAGTATTCAAACTAAAAAGCTCCTTATCCTTAGAAAAGTAAACAACAACATTATGAGAGTCTACAGAAGGGGAGAAAATGTTTATCACATGCACCTCAGATAGAGCATTAAACTCCAGGATATATAAGGAACTCAAAAACAAAACAAAACAAAACATCAACACCAATAAATAAATAAATAAATACTCAATCATTAAATAGGCTAAGGAACTGAACAGATACTTCATAGAAGAAGAAATACAATCAATCAACAAATCCATGAAAAAATGTTCAACACATCTAGCAATTAGAGAAATGCAAATCAAAACTACTCTTAGGATTTCATGTCACTCCAGTAAGAATGGCAATTATCAAGAACACAAGCCACAGTAAATGTTGGCAAGGATATGAGGGAAAAGGCACACTCATAGATTACTGGTGGGACTACAAATTGGTGCAACCACTCTGGAAAGCAGTATGGAGATTCCTTGGAAAACTTGGAATGGAACCACCATGTGACCCAGCTATTCCACTCCTTGGTTTATACACAAAGGATTTAAAATCAGCATACTATAGTGACACAACCACATCAATGTTTATAACAGCTCAATTCATGATAGTCAAACTATGGAACCAACCTAGATATCCTTCAGTAGATGAATGGATAAATAAAATGTGGTACATATACACAATGGAATATTACTCAGCCTTAAAGAAAAATAAAATGATGGCATTTGCCAGTAAATCCTTAGAGCTGGAGAATATCATGCTAAGTGAAGTAGCCAATCCCCAAAAATCAAAAGCTGAATGTTTTCTCTGAAATGTGGGTGCTAATTCACAATAAGGCAAGGGGACTAGGGAAACATAAAGGTATTTGGATTAGGCAGTGTGGAGTAAAGGGAGAAGACGGGGTGTGTGGGGAGAAAGAATAATAGAATGAATCAAACATTATTACCCTATGTACACATAAGATTATATGACTGGTATGATTCTACATTATGGACAACCAGAAGAATGAGAAGTTGTACACCATCATGTATGATGTATCAAAATTCATTCTATTGTCATATATAATTAGTTAGAACAAATAAAAAAAATCTATTGCTAAAAACTTTCTGTGACATGCCCAAAGGTCATCCAGCTTTTTCTTTTCAGTAAAAGAAAACTTGTTCTCTCATTGGTCAAGATACTCAGTAGATAAAAGATTGATATTTGTTTTTCAAAAATTTTTTGGTAGTAGGAACATTTTAATAACTTTTTGCTATAACTGTCACTATTCACCATTGACACTACAGTAAAATGATAGAAATGTTAATTTAAAGCTTCTTTGCAATATGGAACTTGAAAAACTATCATTGAATAGTTCATAACCTGCCATCTTAAAATTCATGTCTATCATGCACCTTGAATGGATCTTATACTAATGTATGAGATATTTAAAAAGCAATGTATTTTTTTTTCTCAAATTACATACATCTTCCCGTGTTCCCATACTTAAGGGCAAATGACCAAAAAGTCACATTTACAAATATTATTGCAGATGCCTCAGAAAAAGATATAAGTAATGGGAAGAAGGTAGGGTTAGGGTTCCTGTTATTCAAAATTCTTTCTCTTCAGATAAAAAGTTTACTGTCAAAAAAATTTATATTGATTCAAAACATGCTTCCTTGTAACTTTTACAGAGAGCCTTGCTTTTTCTATTTGTAATTATGTAAAATAAATCAACACATATTTATGCATTAGATTTTTTTCTACTATTTGATACATTTTAAATTTTTTCAGATTCAATCTTTAAATAGGAGTGAATACATTTTCATGTTCTAAGAAGATGTCTCATCAAGAATTAAAATATGTTGGAAATAGTAACCAAAGTATGACATTACAAAACAAAGAGCTTACAAGAATTTATTGTTCACTAAACTGATTGGTGGTTCATATCTCTGCCAAAGAAATGAGCAGGGGGAGTCTTAGATGAAAGGCAGAGCAGAGGTAAGCTTAATAGGTAGGTGTT
This sequence comes from Spermophilus citellus, assembly GCF_964194105.1. NCBI lineage: Eukaryota > Metazoa > Chordata > Mammalia > Rodentia > Sciuridae > Spermophilus > Spermophilus citellus. Next base: position 59,404,275 of record NC_138197.1, read on the forward strand.
GACTAGTGACTAGTGGGCTAATATCTTCATCTTGCAGTTTATTTTTTAACCAGAGGGTGGAAGAAACATCAACCACTGAAACTAGTTTGAGGCTTTCAGAACTGTTTTTTTTTTTTTTAGTCATAATGATATTGTATAGCAAAACAATATCCTTCGATGGGTTTGCTACTTTGAGACTGCGGAAGTGACTTCCTTCCTATGACAGGAAAAAGAAAAAGTCTGATTCTTTTTGCAATTCTGATTATTTCACAAAAAGATGAAGACACTGTGAATTCTGTTGAGTTTATGCTTTTCTTAGAAAAGCTAGTAGAATAAGAGAAGTACTCAAAATTTTCTTTGTAATTAAATTACATACACCTGGTTCTAGACTATTCCTATCATTTTTGTTCAATGGACATTTGACTCAATTTGAAGTGTGGGTATTGAGTACTGAATTGTACCACGCCCTGGGTGGACTGTAGGTAATCAACCCCCAAAATGCAGTCCCTGTCCTTGGGAAGCTCACACTATAGTGAGAAAAGCAGATAAGTGGGGAAATAGTGTTGCAATTCCACCTGTGAAAATAGAAATACTCTGCCCCAGACTCAGTAGGAGCATAACCACGAGGCAGCTGTGCCAGTCTTGGAGGACCAGGGGAAGGTCCTCAAGGAAATAACCTCTGAAGTGACACTTGTACAAGGAGAATAAAGTAGAGGAAGGATAGTGAAGGACGTGTATGAGCCTGCAAATAAAAGAGATTATGACCTTGAGTCACAGCAAGTAGTTCTGTATGGTTGAAGCACAGGTTTTGAAGTTTGGAGAGATAAAATAATAAGGCTAGAAGAATGAACTGAAGTCAGATCTTGAAATGTTCCACATTTTGACTATAAGTCAAGAAGGAAGAAAAGCAAAATGAATTCTCATTCATATTCTCTAATTTCAGATTACATTGTACCTGTGCATGACCTCAGTTTCTCCTGTCCTATATTTGAACATCACAAAATACTATGAAACTCAAAAATCATATGAATGAATGACTGTGAGCATTGACCCTCCTCTTTTCAAATAGGTAGATGCCAGTTTTCTGACTTCTTAAGTCATATTACCTCTTCCAACAGCACTCAGCTAAAGATGAACTCTTTCTTATCTAGGAGATATCAATTTAATCCCTATAAAAGAGCATATTATACTTGTTTAGTAAATTTTAGTAGGGTAGGAAATATTGACAGGTTAATAATTCTAGGAGCTTTCATTTCTAGTTAGAATTAAGGGACTTGTGACACACCAATATTTCCCATACAAAAGCTAGAAAACATAGAGGAAGAGTGGGAGGAGGAAGAGAACATATAATTCATGAGGAGGATGAAGAAAAAGAAAAATATGTTAGAAGATAACTATGCCATCTGGTAGTGGTTTTCATCCTTGGACACATTAAGGACACCACGCTGAATGGCTAAGGAAAGGGTTCAGGGAAAAGTGATGCTACCACTGAGAACTGAAGAGAGCCCAAGGTCTTGAAGAAGATGAATTTGCACATTTACCCAGGCTCAACATCCTGCTTTTGTTTTTCTTTTCATTTGGCACATTTGCTGATTTGGGGTTTGGGGATGAGGTTAAAAGGATGAGAGTATCTTTTAAGAAAGAGAGCAGCCAACCAAGACGTCAGCATTCTCATGGATACAAGGAATTATCGCTTAAGAGTGTGAAGTCAAGACTCTGAGAACAGTCTACTACCTTATTTGGAAAACTTGCAGAGCAAAGTATTCCAGGAACAAATGTGAAGCAGAGGTGACATTGGTAACAATCATGCATTTTAAAACTTACTCCTTAATTGGTTCACTCAGTACAATCTATTCACCTACCTATTGGTAGGTAGAAAAAATGCTCTATGGAGAAACATTTTTATATATTTTCAGACATTTTTCTGGCATTAAATAAAATTATTGAGCAAACTAAGAAACAAGACAAGATACTAAATAAAAAATATAAATATATCCATCAACATCACATACATTGAAGTTATCAGATAGAAACTTTAGAATGACTAATTATATGCTTAAAAAATAGAAAATATAAAAATGTCACTGTAGAACTGAAATTTATAAAATCTAATAAAATGAAAATTCTATAGTAAAAATATAATAATTGAAATTGAGACTATAATAAATAGGTTTAATAGAATACTGCATTCTAGAAATGATTAATTAAATGGAAAATGTATCAGTAGAAAATATCCAGTTGAAGCACATTGATAAAAATAAGTGGAATACTTTAAAAGTGTGTAATGATTTATAGGGCAGGTAATTGAAATTCCAGAAGCAGAGAAAAGAGAAAATAGTAAATAAACAAATTTAAGAAGGATAATGATTGAGAATTTTTAAATATTGATCAAAATAGCAACCCACACCTTCAAGAATAGTTCTGAGCAAAACTAAATACAAGGAAAACAACCCAATTTTACATCACTGTAGAATTGCTGAACACTAAAGACAAATGAACAGTCTTTTTGTGGGAACAAAGAGGCATTTTACCTTTCAAGATAAACACCATATTCTAAGTAGTAATGAAAGCAAGAAGAAAATTGAGTGACACCTTAAAGGTACAGACCTAAAAACAAAGTCAATCTAAAATTTTCTGCACAGAGAAAATATCTTTTAAAATTGAATGCAAAATAAGACGTGTCTAGAAAAATAAATATTGATTCTCTCACCAGCAGAATCTTAATAAAATATAAATAGAGTTTTTAAGACAGAAGGAAAATTATCCCAAATGGAAACACTGAAATGCAAGAAGAAATGAAGAATCATAGAAAAGTTAGATATGAGGGCAAATAAAAACTAATATTAACTGTGAAAAAATAATCATTGTATGTTGTGGAGTTTAACATATATGTAGAATTAACATACATTTCAACACAATCACACTAGTTTAGAGTTTAAATAGTCTACAAGTCTTGCATTACCTGAGAGGTGGTACATGTACTAATTTCTCTAGACCCTACTAAGTCAAGGAGAGTGTATATATATATATATATATATATATATATACTAACACTAAAATAATAGTAAAAGAATATATAACTAAGAGGCTAATAGATTGGTAATTTTCTTATGAGATTAAAAATACTGGTTAATCAAATCAGAATAAGTGAAATGAATTCTAAAAAATATTTAGATAGTAAATATTAAGCTAATCAATTATATTAGTAATTACATCAACTATTATTGGACAAAATACTCAAATTTTTATTCTCAGTCTGGATATACCTAAAGATTTAGCAAGTAAAACCACATGTCATCCAGTTACGTTTAAATTTCAGATAAATGATGAATAGTGTTTTAGTCCTAAAAGACTGCTTATCTGAAATCACAATTTAAACATGATGTATTGGACCTGGCAAACACAGGTTTACCCTTACCACTGATGAAGTTATCAGTCACGCTGGAGAATGCAACTTTTGGCAGAAAGCCTCCTGAATAACTTCAGAATCATACAGGTTAACCCAACTACAGTGCTAGTTCAGGTAGTCCTCCCTGCTACAAATTCAGAAGCTGTTCCTGGAGAAGCAGAGTATAAGCCCCAGTAAATGTTGCTACCAAGAGACAAACCTTAAATACAGAATAAGAAAAACTGAAAGTAAGAGAATGTTAAAAATATACAAATGCGAATACCAAGCAAAAGAATCCTAACTTAGCTATACTAATTTTGGACCAATAAACTTTAAAGCAAGAGAGGTGGTAGATTACTAATTTCTCTAAACCCTACTAGCCAGGCAGGGTGGTGCATGCCTGCTATTGTTTTCTGCCAAAAACAATTCTGAGAAGCATTCTCTATGATCCTCATAAGATGACAGAGGACAAAAAGGGAGGCTTGTTACCTTCAGTGGTAACCTTGATAATACACCCTTATAATAGCTTTCTGTGTTTCCTCCCTCTCCCAAGTCCCTCATTCTCACTTTAGAAGATTTCCTCCTTAACGAACTATATTCACCCAGTCCTTGTCTTGGATTCTGCTTTATGGGAGAATACAAACTAAGAATTGTGATTTCTGTTCTGCAAGGCAGGGGAACCCATGCCCAGAGCCATGTTGGAGTGTCACATTGCAGGCAAGGAACTCATGGGGAGATTGTTAGGTCTTTGAAAGTCTGGATAAATCACCCTCTTCTTTGCACAAGCAGTGAAAACGAGGACAAAGAAGTAGTGCAGATGGAAGAAAAAAGCATTACCTTTATTGTTGGCAAAGGTCAGGGTGCAGAACGTGACTCATCTTTAAGGCATGTGAACTTCCTGCTAATGTTCTTCGGTCAGACATCGACTTCTGACAGCTTTAAGGCAGTAAGACCACCCCACTGCAAACACATCCTGCCCCTAGAGAAGCAGAGCAGAATACCTACATACAGACTGGGAAAGAAGGATTGATTTCTAGTAAGCAACGGAAAACAGGAAAGCTGTGTTGAAAAAGAGCTTTTTGTTTCAAGCCTTAGCACCTGAGTAGTTTTGACAGGTGTAGACAGGAGATTATAAGTGAGATAGCCTAAGTGATTAAATGCTGAAGCAAAGTTATTACTACACTCATGGCTACAGGAAATGGATCATTTAATGGTGGATACTGGTAGGATTTTGAGTATGTATTCATTTCTTCTCAGAAAGTCAAATGGAATTCAGTCTTATCAACCAGTGGGTGGAATTCTGAGTTAAAATGTCAACATGTAATAACTACAGTCCTCCACATTTCTTCCCTACAGTCAAATTTATATTCATTAAATCCCTTTCCCTTGTTGCTAAGCAGGGAATTCAAGAATACATTAAAATCATAAATATTAGCACAGTAGGATTTGCAAGTCAACCTGATCTATTACGAATGCAGTTGTAAAGTTTTAACCTTCAGAATTCGTGTCCACATTCTGAAGACGCCATCAACATTGCCTGGAGAATAAAAAAAATCGACACCAGAAAATGTGGCAAATGCATGTAGAACATTGTCATTTCTTTCGTACCCGGTCCCCTTATTTACTGTGTTCACATAGTCTGTTGGTATACATATATGAGAGCACATCTGGGAGTAAGCATATGTCACACCCCACGCATACACACAATCCACTTAGAAATGCACACAGATAAAATGTACACTTTCCCAGTACCTAAAAAATAAGATCTTGCCACTTCTCCAAGTTTAAGGGACAATGTGAGCCAATATTAGGCTTAATAGAGTCTTGTGTGTTATTTATCATATTTTGGTTGGCATTGGGGTTAGCATGCTTGGCAAAGGAAATTTCATAATGCACATAAATACAAAATCTTGACATTTTTAAATGCTTTCTCCCGGACCAAGCGGCTATCAGATTATGTCAAAGCTTCATTAATCTCTTCTCCCCTGCTGCTTGCCTGCCTTTTGACCACTTCATTGCTAATTAGCCCTGAAAGCAAGAGAAAGAGAGGTTTTTGATCTCTAGGCACTCCATTTCACAGTTAAAGAAAAATGGGAAAAGTGAGGTTTGGTGCTGCTTTGTTTTACAGATCTTCACTCTAAGTTTGGACACAATGAAATTCAGGCTTGCCTTAAGATACCAGTTGCTATTGTAACCTTCATAGTAACCAGTCTTTTGATTCAATTGGCTTTCATAATTCCACTAATGATCTAGCTAGAGCTGGGCCTTGTCATGTGTTAGGAATAGATGAGTAAATTAGACTTCCCTGCTTCTTTCCATGGTGGAATTTGTGGAGGAAACTGTAATTACAGACAGCACACACATAATTGTACAGCTGATGGCAGGAGGATAGGGCAGGGTGAGGTGGGTATGCACAGCAAGGAGGTTTGGGTCAGTCTATCAGGGAAGGTCTCTGAGGGAATGGTGCTAAAGAGGACACAAGAAGAATAAGTAATAGTTTGCAAAGTAAAAGCATTGGATGAGCATTTGGTGCAGGCAGAGAGCATGCAATCCATCAAATGATATTACCTAATAAGAAATATTTGTTTTGAGTGGCCGTGGTCTTTGTGTAGGGCAAATCTCTGAGTGTCGAGAAACACCTCTGAGCACTCTGAAGACTACTAGGAAGTGGGAAGGCCAATGGCTGTCTTTGTGAGTGCAGGCACAGGGTCACATACAAATAGGTCTAAAGACTTCATGGAGCATTGGCACGTCAGCTTTTTCTCCCTTCCTTCCCATACCTTCTGTGTTCTCAGGTGAAGAGAAGAATACTGACAATACATGACTTGGAGTAATGGCTAAGCTAATAACCTGCCTTTTTGAATTAGAAGTAGAGATTTTTCACTTGCACAATCCCTCAGAAGATTCTTTGATAGCTCAAGTTCTGTCAGTAACCTCCTCCCATCTGGATCTTAAACATGCAAGCTTCTGGTGAGCTCTAATTAAAGCAACTTCTGACTTTGAGAGAACAGCAGGATAGTGCTTTGAGGACCCTTGGAAATATCACCACATTAAAGAAATGATAAAAAAAAATCAGGTTGGGGCATTTACATGATATTTTTCCAAAAGCAGACTGATATGATGGAAATTTAAGTCCTTTGGCTACCACTATATCGAATGCCGATGAATCAGACTCCTGGTGAAATTTTTAGGAGTTTTGGAAACAGCCTATAGGAGACATCAAGCATGTATATAATTCTTTGGATTTAGGTTTCAAATCCCTGGTTTAAAATTACTAAATATCCTCATAAAATAAATGATAATTAAAAGCACCTATGATTATTAATCTTCAAGTCTGCCATTTGATGACCTAAGTCAGGTGCAAACTATAGAATTGATTTTTATTATTGTTGTTAGATCCATGTAATATCCATATTTGGATATTATAAAGTAGGTTCTTGGACATCAAGGGGTTTCTAGTGATTGTTGCTTTGTTTACTTAGGCTTCAACCACTTTCTTACAGATGTGGTGCAGAACTATCTCAAATGTGTGCCAAATTTGCCATTCTCTAAATTATGGAATATGCCATAAAGGCTGTGCTGCTAGCTTGGATTTTGATAAGGTAGAAATGTCTTTGATGAGTAAAATATTTTTATTAATTTTAGGTAGATTCAGATTCGAATCATTTTTAAAGATTTGAAAGGTTTTTCATTTTTTTTTCTTGTCAACACCGCTTTGTGGAAATTGTAAGAGTTATCAAGGTGATTGTTCTTTGTAAAAATGGCTGAATCAGTCTTATGTCCTTTTAATTTGCTTATTTTGTAGAGTGAAGGTCTGTGAAAGATAGCTATTTTTAATCCAACCCTAAGCATATTTCTTCCTTCACCCTTCCTCCTAATTTGTAAGGTCAATGATACTCACTCCTTTCACTGATAGCAAATCCTATCTGTATGAAATCAGCTTATCTAAATGCATTACGAATGCCCAGCAGGCCTGTTTCATGGAAATTAAATAAGTGATGAGAACATCATGAGGTCATGGCCACAGTTGCTTTAAAACTAAATGAGCAAATCTTCAGATCAGTTTGCTTTTGCTTTTTCCATGGTAAGAGCTCAGTGGTCATCTTCCTGTTGTATTTTGAGATTCAAAGCCTCTCCAAGGCCCAGGAAACAAAGTCAGCTTCTAGGTTTGGGGTGGGTTGATGGGACCAACAGTCCTACCTTAGGAGGTCTGAAGAAGCTTCCTCAGAAACTGTTCAGGAGTTTGAGATAGAAATTAGAACTATTATGTCTTTGTAGTCTTCCTCATACATATGTTATGTTTGAAGACTTTGGTGTATTATGCTGGTATGCAATGTTTAACAGCTTACTATTGCCACATAGTAAAATGGTTGCTGGGGTTACAATAAGAAAAAATAATTTTGTCCTTGACATCTACACTACTCTGTATTGGACAAGTTTATACTTCTACCTCGTGCCTCTTCATTTCACATTGTAAAACTTGAAATCTGGGATGTGAACACTGCTAGAATGATCATCTATTAAGATTATAAACAGCTCGGACAATAACTTGTGAGGGAAAATTTGTGTTTGTTGATGCTGTAATTTCTCCTCACATCTTCAAAAGATGCCCTTGCAAGCATTTGTATGTTAATGATATACCAAATCTTCCTTGTCAAAATCATATCTTAAAAAAGATACATTTTTTAGAAACAATTTTTGGTGCAAAGAATTATGTCAGTAAGTTTATAAGATGCACTTATTAATGCTTTAAAGTTCCACCTATTTTATCTCAGTGTCTCCTTATATTTTGAGGGATGTGAAGCTTTGCCATTGATAAATGCCATTCAGGTATCAGTAGTGCAAATGGAGGAGTGTTTGGTGGAGGAAAAGTGGGGTGAGGAGTACAATAGTTGTGAGAAGGAAGGAAAGGCTTATAGAATTGTGTTTATTGTACGAAATAAAACCCTGAATACTTTTGATTTTATGCTTCAGTGTCACATGGGTCATTTAGTGATAGATTCAAGAACGTTCGCTTTCTGTAAATAGTGGGGTTTATTTAGCTCACAATTTTGGAGGTTCAAGAACATGGTGTGAACATCTGCTTGGTTCTGGCGAGGACCTTCTTTGCTGTGTTACATACCATATGGTAACACACCTCTTCTCTTTAGAAATCCCTACTTTAGGCATTTTGTTATAATACTGGAAAACAGACTAATATAGAATGCAAGTAGAGAAAAATTGAAGGCAACACCTATTGTAAACAGAGACTGAGAAATTATCTCTGTAGTGAGATAATGTAATTACTTCATTTTTGGGTCAAGACATAAATAGTGGGGATATGTATAAGACAGCCTGAGGTTAGCTAATTAGAATGCTGGAGACTGGAACCCCAAATTCTCCAGATGTTTCTTGATTAGGAAAATAATGGCAGAAATTATTCAGAATTTTTTAAGTGTCTTGCCATTCTGTGTCAGATATAAGTAATGCAAAAACATACAATGGTTAAAACACATCCAAGCTAAAAAGTAAATGTATACCTTCAGTAAAATCTTTGGCAGCTGTGGGTCCTAAAATACAACCTCACCCTGGCGAGAGAAATCTATGTCCTAAGTTGTCCTAATCTATGTCCTGTAGGTCACAATAATGTTAAAAGATAGGAGACCATGGTTTTGGACTGAACTCCTACAGTAGGCCTCTAAAGACCAGACCAAACAAAAATGGAGTCAGTCTTGCTAAATGCCATATAATCAATCCGAAACTTTAAAGAGGTAGATAAGATTTTCCTGAAAACAGGATACTCCAATCTACCCAAGACAGCAGAAGCTCCCTTTGCTTCAACCCTTGCAAAACTGTAACCTGATATTAAAAAAATATCAATTGTTTTTCCTGATGCTGTTTCCTCATCCTCACCTTACAAAATCCACTGTTCTGCTATTGCTCACAACTCAATTCTCATTCCATTTTTTAAACAGGAGACTGAGCTGATTGATGAAGTGCAAATAAGTCGATTAGATCTACGACCAAATTTGTTACAATTTTGTCTTTGAAAGTAATAAAAATGTGCAAGGGTCCAGCTAATTATCTCTACTAAGCATGTGAAACAAAATAGCCTATGCTCCAGGCCTGCTCCCAGTGCCCTCCTTCCCTGACACCAACATTTAGACTCATATCCACCTCTTTCTCCATGTGCCATGCTCAGGAAGAGAGGCCTTTAAATATAGTGATTGAGTCATCTGATATAATCTTTAATTGCAGCAGTTATACACCCTAGTTACATATTAAACTGGGAAACACTTAAAAATTTATCTATATCCAGGTGCCATTAAATCATATTCTCTCAGGATGATGAGACAAGATGCCTCATAAGAAGTACATAGTTTATAAATAATCTGAGGTAATGATTATACTAAGATGCACTGTGAAGACTAATTCATAGAAAGGACTGATTACTATTGGCTGGGGTTAAAAGAACACAGTTTAGAGGAATTGGGGCTTGACCTGGAAAATGCCAATGATATTTTAAGTGGACATTAGGAGAGGGCCCAACAAAAGCAGTGTGGGCATTATGACTGGGATTCCAAACTGATCCAGGTCTGTTGGGAAAAAGTGATCAGAGGCCTGGACAGTGTTAATACTCATTTGTGAAGCAATGGGAATTGGTATAAGTGGGCAAGATCAGATGATGGAGAAGATTGAATGTAAGGTGAAGAATGCATTGTGGAGATACAATGGTAATTTGAGGCTTTTCTCAAGAGGACAACATTGAAAGTGCTGGAGATTCCCAAGGACACCCATTCCTAGATTGAAATTTGTTTTCTGTAGTAGAGCGGATGACTTGGATCTATTATTCATCTCTCAATATATACCTTTCTTGTTGCTCATTTTCTAATGTCTGAATTTCCCAATACCTAGTTTGTAGATGCAACGACTAGCATGCATTTGAGTTTATGCAAGGTGTTCCTGGAATTTTTTCATTGCACAGCACCTAATAGCCACTCAAAAACTGAAGTGAGTATAACAAATATTTTCACAATAGCAATGAGCTCTTATCTGACTAACCTTACTTAATCCTTTCAGTCTTAGTTTCTTCATTTGGCCAATGAAGAGACAATACTAGACATTTTGTAATTTTACATAGAGAAGTAGCATCACATATATTTCTGATTATTCTCAGCCACACATACAATAAGATTTGTAATTGAGATTGCTCCTTTCCTGGTCATCTATTCCAACTTGGTCTGTGTACAGTATTATTTAGATGAGAACATGTGCATTATTTTTTCTGGTGAGTCCAAAGAAAAGTAACTGATGTTTGACAAGAAGAAAATATTGATCATGTTTATTTTTTGTTTGTTTTTTTAAAGGATGAATGAAAGTAAATAAAAAAATCTGCAGGTTAATAAATTAGACTGGCATAAATATTTGAGATGAGTAGAGTAGAGGAAAGCATAAAACTTCATGTCACCCATATATGAAACATACTGAGCAAATAGTTATCCTTTTGAAGATTTTAATACAGACTTAAAAATGGACAATTTAATATTACAGTCATATACCATTGATTCTGTTAGATATGTGGATGAATGTGTTTGTTTGTTTTTCAGTAAAATAGTTTCATGCTTATAAAAGTCACCGTAGGTCAAGTTGGAACAAAGAGAACCACGTACAGTAGAAATAAACCTGGTATTAAATAGGGTATAGGTAAGGAAAAAATATTATAAAGCAGTTACATTGTTGACACAAAAGAAAAATAAATAAAAACACTTCTCTATGTTTTGAAGGCAATTCACAATCATTTCCAGGAATTCTGTGAGAGTTTAAGGCCATTTGTTCTAAAGAAATGCTTTAATTTAGACACAACTTCACAAAACTTTAATTCTTGTAAAAACTGTACATGCAAAAACTTTACAATTAATTGTGGACAGGCAGATCAGTATATAGGAGTAGTTTATTTCACAAATGTGTTGTGCACTAAGTCACATAGTTGTATATATTGAACTGGGAATTTCACAAAAGACTCCAGCCTGTGCACCCTGTGTGGCAAAGTGGAATGGTGAGAACAAGGAATTCCAATCAAGAGAGCCAGTATCCCTTTGAATTAAAATATCTAGACAAGATGTAATGGAATAAAAAGTTTAAAACATCTGCTACATGGTTCATAGTTAAATAGTCTTGGTTTTTAGTCTTTCTAAACAGCATTATAATATAAGGATGCTACTTTTTACATAATGTATTTTCTGTGCATTTACAGTTCACAATGTTTGACTTTTTATTACTTCTATTCAGCATTACAAAATATAAACTGACTGCTGTCTAAATTTAGAACCGGAAAAAATTGTATTCTTATAGGATAGACATCTGCTAATCGTAAACTCCCATACTTGGCAAACATTGCAGAAAAATTAATTACTAAGCAGATGTGGCTTCTTAAGACAATTCAGTTTCTGAGAAATACAAGAGTATCTTCTTTCCCTATTTGCAAATGTATTTGTCCAGACAGTCATTCAAAGAGATATTGCTCTTGTGATTATAACTATTGCAATTTAGAAGACAAAGGATTCAATATTCAAAACTCTTATTCTTAAGAACAGTTATAAAAGTATTGAAATTTAAAAAGTAGTAACATGTAAACATTGATACAGAGAGACTGCTCTCCTATACATATAGCAGTCGAGGACAATATTTGAGTTAAAAACATAGTTTGTGCTTTTCCCAACAATACATTGGAAATTAGCTGTTCAGTCAAAAAAAAAAAAATTAAAGATTCAGAGAAGACATCCGTACTTTGCTTCAAGCATTTAAACATTTTTTTCTGTTGCTCATGCAACAACCATATTTACAGTTTTGGTTTAGGAAGAGAATTAATTTTGGATCCAAGAAAGCACGTTAACTAGTACTGCTGAAACCAAACTGAGAGAAGTATCTTGATCCCTGGTTCATTACAGAGCACCAGGCACAAAGCATTGACTCAGCAGCTCTGACTGATGTGTAGGTAACACGAGCATCTGGGGGCACAGTCATATCTGTGTCTGCAACACATGTGTAGGTGGGGTGTATGGGGGAGGCGCAGGTGATGGCTTGATTCCTCGGGCCCTCATGTAGGAGAGAAACTGCTCGGGGATCTCAGCCAGGACATCTTTGGCCAGTCTAGCCATGCTCAGTATGTGGTTTCCACTTCTGTCAATGTAATCCCTGAATGGCACAAACTAAAACAGAGGCAAAAGAAAGTTATTTCATAGGCTCATAATCTCTATAAAAGACAAAAATCAGCACATTTGGTGAGAGGAGAATCACGGAAGCCCAGGATAACCAGGAGATGAATGATAATAGTACATTTAAAAATATTTGATACACTATAAGCAACTATAATAGTAAACAAATGCTTTTAATATATACTTTATCTAAAAAGGGGTACAATTCTTTTCTTTTGTTTTCTTTTTTTTCCTGCAAAACTAATGCCACTTGGTTCTGACATACTGATTATGTTGCTACATGTGTTCTGCAGTTTTGAGTTCTATATCCAGCCAGATGCCCCCAAAGGATGGAACATGTAACCTCTTCAGGGCTCAGTTTCCTGTCAAATGGAATAAATACATGTCTAATTGAGTTCGGATCCAAAAGTATTTATTACCCAATGCAGAAAAAGGAGCAAATATTACTCAATTCAGTGTAAAAAAGTATATATCATTAAACAGTCCTAAGTACATGTATGAGGACACAAATGGTGTGACTCTACTTTGTGTACAACTAGAGACATGAAAAATTGTGCTCTATATGTGTAATATTAATTGAAATGCATTCTGTTCTCATGTATAACAAATTAGAACAAATAAATTAATTTAAAAAACAACTATTGTTAGGAAACACAAAATGATCACATTGCTACAGTAAACCAAGTTAAGATTTTGAAAAATCAAATAGCAGGTGTAATGTCTGTAACAAAGTGAAAGCCTCTTAAAAGGAGAAAATTACTCCATTCTCTTTAAAAGAAGTCATGTTTGGGCTGGAGTTGTAGCTCAGTGGTAGAGCACTGAGTCACTAGTGTGAGGCACTGGGTTCAATCCTAGCAACACATTAAAATAAAAAAAAGGAACAAATAAAGGCATTGAGTTCATATACAACTAAAAAAATAAAACTAAAAAAAAAAAAAAGAAGTCACGCTACAGGCAGAAGCATACCTTTGTCACTAAAATGTTATCCTGTTTTGCTATTAGGAGTAAAACTCAGAGCAGATTTCAAATCAATGTGATAGAAAAGTGACACATCTTCCTCTTACCCCTAAAGGTAGCTAAGTCAGGGTAAGAAAAACTTAAGAGTGAACGTAATTCAGCTGAGAACAGGGAGGATGTGAACTTTTGTGATGTCACATTATACAGCTATGCACAAGACTTGACATTTTTAACAAAAAATCAGAGAGGTGACAAAAAAAGTTAAAGTTTATATTCTCTCTGAAACTTGAATTAGAACAGTGAGAAAATAGGAATCAATGTAGGTAAGGATTAAGAGGAAACAAATTACAATTGCAGTTATAGTTATTTTATTCTTTAAAAGTCATGACATTTTACAAATTAACATTTAGGAATATTGATACAGTTAGTATACATATAGCTATTTTTTAAACTATTTCTTTATAGGTTTAGTTTTTTGAAAACGTGTAGCTAATATGTTCATTTTGGGAAAATAGAAAACAGTGGATATTTCTTTAGAAAAAGGGGAGATCATGTCTGCTTGTGTCTTACCCTAACTTTGGTCTTTTAGTTTTGTTTGATTCTTTACCTCTTATCATATCATGGACATGAAACTTATCTTTTAACCCTTTATTATCACATACTCTGGAATTAGACTTCTTAGGTTTGAGGCCTGATTTTGGTACTCATATATGATAGTTATCATTATCATCATTGCTAATACTATTCACCCATTTGTTCATTCATTGAGTTATCAATTTAAATATGAGGCTTTTCTCAACAGCTTTCTATTCACACTCATATCAACCATTGAGAATAAAGAGTTATATTTTATCTCTCTCAAATGGAAGTACGATAGCAACTAATCTAAAACAGTAATTCATAGAATTTTGGTATGTTGAACACTTGTTTTTTTTTCATCTTACTAGCAGGTGTTATAGAATCTATAGGTTTTTAAAATTGAAGTAAATTAAAATTCATTTCAGACTTTTATGATTCTCTAGAATGTCACAACTATAGGTTCCCAGCCACTGTTCTCACATCTCACACACTTATACAGATTTGTAAAGTCTCCTTATAAATGATGGGTAAGAAAGAAACCCTACTTTTCAACCAAGCATGGGAATATGTATCTCATATAATTTAGGCATATCAGCTGGGGTCATAGACTCTAATGTGCCACTTGAGCCCGAGGTTGAGAATTGCTGTCCCAGCAAGTCACTGTCCTCCACAGAAGCACATTTCATCCTACATATATGTGGGGAGTAGAAAAAGAAGTTGGAAACTTTCTCCTCACTAACCTAAATGATCTATATCTTTTCCAAAGGAACATTCAATTTTTCAGTCCACTCTATAAGTGAGAAATGAAAATGGCAAATGACTCTTCGTTTCCTTTACCTCTTATTAGTGTCATATTTTATAGTTTTCATGATGAAATATGCCCTCATTTTTCTTGGAAGATGGATCATGGCCTTCTACCATTAGAGATTCATACTCAACTACTCAGGCCACTCTTTATTTTCTCTTTCAACCTCATTTCTGAGTCCTCAACTTGGGGACTTCTTGTTCAAAAAAATTCCCACACATTTGTGGCTGCAGGTTGACCATGAATTCAGCTGGACCCTTAAAACATTCAAATTAAATAATAAATAAATAAATAGAGAAATTTTCACTCTTCAATAATTTATTACATTCATATGATAAATATCAATAAATGCATTATGTATACAAATATGGTACCCTTTATACTCTACATCCTTTTCTCAAAATCCACAAGTATAAGGAAAACATTCCACATGGCTGCTCTAATGGCTGGCTTTGCCTGTTTGTGAAAACAAGTTGGAATTAGTTCGGGCAAATGGGCTTTTAGTTGCTGTTCTGCTCAATTTTGTTTGATTGTTCCTACTGTGCAGAGCTCCATTAGTGATTTTCAAGTCTAAGCCTTCAAGGTTATTATTCTCCTTTTAATGGAAAATATGATTTAAATATAATTTTTCAGGAAATGATATGCTGGTCAGCAACTGCATGCAGCTAGCAATAATGGCATTGAGTTATACACAATGGTCAATCCACAGCACAAACAAACAAACAAATAAAAAGCCTTTGCATATATTGACTTGAGGAAATAACTCACTTAAGTTTTAGAATAACAACCACAGGAACTCATCTTGCTTACTGTTTATATTATAGTCATATGAAATTGAATCCCAAGGCAATGAGACATAATCACTCATGAGATTCACTACATGTGTCAAGGTACAGATACTTGAAATGGTGACAAACAAGTGCCTTCCCATCACACTGTGCCAACACACTAGCCGATGATAATAATTGATATTGATATTGATATTAGTGTATTTACTGAGCAACTCTTCAGTGAAAGGACTTCTGCTAAGGGATTTTTAGTATAATACCTCATTTAATTTTCACAAGTGTCTATCCATATTTTAAATTTACATAAGAGGAAACTGAAACTCAAGACGGTTTAATTAACTCACCTCTCAGACAGTAACAAGTGTCATTATTTGAACCTAAATTAATCCAACTCTGATCCATTATCTACTATAGGAATCTGAAAAAGGGAATAGATCCCAATAATGTTTAGAATTTTGCTTTTTAAGGGAGTAGGCATGTTATCATAGAATACAGGTTTGGGAATCAGAATGGTGTTGGAAATCTCGACCTATCAATTTATGACTTAAGCAACCTGGCATAGTTGTTTAGCTTCCCAACTTAGGCCACAGTTTCTTTATGTGCAAGAGAATGTAGGCAAAAAGGAACTAGCATGTTTAGGAGGATATAAGATGATACGGGAACAAAGTGAAGAAGAGGAAACTAGTTCAGGTGTGAGAGTGAGGGTAAGACAGAGGGAAATTTTAAAATGGAAGATTTCCATCAGTACAGATGAGGCAAATGACATCAGAGGTAAAATGACAACAGAATAAGAGTAAATATTATGAAATTATGTGGTATAAGTACAGTTAATTTGTCTACATAAAATCTAGTATGTTTGTGTGTGTATTTAGCTGAAGAGGAAAACTGGGGTCAGGTCATAGAGACTCTTAAATGCTATGTTGATGTTTTAGAATCAAAGTCATACAGAATACTTCAGAATATTACAATCAGATATATTAGAATTAAATCCAGATTCCACTTCTTGTTAGCTGTGTGATTATGGACAAGAGAAAATTGAACTCATTTTTTTTTTCTTTTGTAAAATATAGTAATCCAAGTACCTGTTTCATAAAGCTAATTAAGGAGGGAGTTATGTAATGCTGTACCAAGACCAGCACATAAAGCATGTCAGAGTTAGAAATTTCTACTATGAGAAGAAGCTGTTGAAGATTTGATGTAAAAATAAATACCCAATCTACTATCCTTGACTCCCTTGAGTCTCTGCTGAACCTCAACTACATATTATTTGTAGTCCTAGGCTTTTGTTTGTTTATGAGAGAAATCTGTTTTATTTGTGGTTTATTTAACATGATTAGCTTCAAAATGTAAGAAATGGAAAGAAGAGAAAAAAATAAAGGAGTCTAAATGGACCCTGTTCTCTGGTAATAGTTTAGCTAGTTTGTTTATAGATATTTTCTGGCCAAGAGGAGATGGACAATATTAAGGGAAGATTGACAATATTATCCTAGATGTGCCCCTGCAACCTCAATATTCTAAATATTCAAAAATGCTTCTATTCTTGAAAATAACTCATTTAAAGCAGTTTACAAAGGCTGGGAGAACATGGACAGCTTTGAAGGTGGAATATTTAACCTTATTCAAGATGTGAGACAAGATGCCAGTTCTTCAACATAATGTAAATGTTTGGCTTGCTTACTATTTTGAAAAGGTCAATCCCCATTGAGGAACATCTCTGTGAAATTAGGAAGAGTGCATAAAATCTCCTTAACTGAATAATGAAATGTAAAACAAGATGTCCCTTGTCATTAGGAGGCTCCTCATTTGCTGGCTGTACTGTAATTTCCTGTCCATGTCTCTAAGAATGCCCTACTCTTTCAGCTCAGTGTTTTGTGGCAGAATCCTTCAAGTCATTGCCTATATCCCCAGGTATGTTCAAAACCTTTGGAAATCCCGGTATCATTGAAGGACTAGTTATAAGGATTCTGATTATCAAGAACAGGAAACTTAAATAATTACACTAACATATGTCTATGCTGGTAGACAACAAGTATTTTATGTTTTTACTTCTTCTGAGACTCATCATGGGAAGAGCGAAGATGAAGGAACTTGAGTTCACACACAATGAAACAAAGGTCACTAGAGATTTACTGGCTTCTTCAAGATTGTGTCAAAATTGTACTTTCACAGATATATGGGTCCTATCTTAATATTCTACTCAATGGAGTAAATCCACTGAGAGCCTCGTTGCATAATAAAGGGCATTGTTTTTATAAATGCAAGCAGGCATAACTCTTTGTTATCACTCACATATCAATTCTTTTAAAGAAAATCTTAGTGATATGAACAATCTTGACTACTTCCTGGGGGAGGAAGTAGTACACTAAGTTTCTCTCAAGCATCATCTAGAAGGAACTATGAGATATAAGGTGTCCCTTGCTAATTTCATAACAATGCATCACAACAGCAACATGACACTTTCTAAATGACTTCAAATTCATACTTCCCTCTGGTAATGTGATTTCTTGGAAACTGTGAGCCGGACATTACAGAAAGCTTTTAGATAAAGTGTGTAATTACTTGGACTTATAATTATACTGATGAGGTTGGTGAATAATTATATGTTTATGAAAAAACACCATGAGATTCTTAAGTACATGACATCAACACGTCATCTTTCTCAGATGCTTTTAGTCTATAATCATTTATTGTATATCTGTGTGCTTTTTACTTTACCAATTATGTTAGAGTGGAAGTTTAAATCATATTTAATTATTTTTAAAAAAACTTATATGGTTGTTTCTGTTTTAAAATTTAATTTTACTAATTAATGCAAAAGTGTTTTTTTAATCTTTAGGAACATTATTTACTCTTTACATGATCATATTCATAAATTGATTATAAACTAACATTATTTTCTCTTTCACTATATTAATCATTTTTGTTGTTTTTAGTGACTTCTATTTCAGAAATATATTTTATGTAAGTCATCTCACTTAATTTTCACAATGCTATTTGCCTTGCAGAACACTGAAATTTTGAGAGTTTATCCAATTATCACAAGTCAGGATTTGAACCAAATTCTGAATGATTCCAAATTATATTCTCTGAATAGCTCTAATATAGGTAAATATATAAGTTTGATTATTTTGGAGATAATACTGAAGTCCATTGTTTGTTCATCCAAAAACTTCTATATACTGTGCTTAAATAATACTAAGACCCTCTTCATTTCCTAGTTAAAAGATGTGCTTCAAAGCCTTTTCCCCTTTGCATAACCTAAAAAGTATGGACACTCTAAAATATGCAACTGTTTAGTTGAATTAACTCCTTGCTTTCAGTTATAAATTTTAGCTGAATCTTTGATTATTGAATGTTTTAATTCTATTCACTCCCCAAATAGTATTCAGCAGTTATTTCTTTTTTTTATTTTTTAAAAATACAAGACAGTGGAATGCATTACAATTCTTATTACACATATAGAGCACAATTTTTCATGTCTTTGTATATAAAGTATGTTCATGCCAATTCATGTCTTTATACATGTACTTTGTTTTTTTTGCGTTACAATTATTATTACACATATATACCACAATTTTCATATCTCTGTATGTATATAAATTAGGTTATTTCTTAATTCTAACATTTTATATGTAAAACTTATGACTATAACATATTGTTATATATTTTATACACACATATTACATATATGTAATTTTAAGATCTATTTCTCCACTTTCCTTACTATAATCTATGGGGAAAATGTGACAATAATTATAATCTTTTTGTAACTATTTTATTTGTACATTTTTTACTATGTTTACTTAATCTGGATATATGTCAGCTGTTTTGAAACACTTAGTTTTTCCTGAGGACTAAAGAATGAATAGACAGGCATCATTTAAAAGACTGTTATGTTTCTAGCTTTTGATTTTACTAAAAGTCACAATGATGTTTTCTGAAAATAGTAAAGTAGGAAAAACACTTATTAGTAATTCCACTTATACCAATGAACCTGAAGGAGGAGAAATACTTAATATAACATCTCACAGAGAATTAACCAACTTAATTAAACAGAATCTAAAATTTCTGATTTCAATGTAAGTAAGTTGCTTATTTTAAATTAGAGCAGACATGGGCTCTTCACAATGAACAAAACATAATTTTTGCTTAGTTTCTCCCCCGCCTTCTCTCTTTTTTTGGGGGTACCAGAGATTGAACTCTGGGATACTTGGCCACTGAGCCACATCCCCAGCTCTATTTTGTATTTTATTTAGAGACAGGGTCTCACTGAGTTGCTTAGTGCCTCACTTTTGCTGAGACTGGCTTTGGAATCATGAACCTCCTGCCTTAGCCTCCCCTCAGCCACTGAGATTACAACCATGCACCACTGCACCTGGCAATTTTTGCTTAGTTTCTTACCTGCACAATGTCCCTTTCGGCATATTTTCCTCTGGAGGAGACTCTTACATCATCACCATCCAATTCAACCATTGCTTCAAAATAAAATACACTCAATGATTTATTCAGTATATTTTTATCAAAATTTAAAACTATAGACAGTAAGATATCAGTATATATATGTACACAGCAATATGTTCTATGTAATGACAGTAAGCCTGCCACCTTCATCTCTTCATTTATTTCTCCCACAAAACATGACTGAGTATACCACTTTTTGATAAAAGCAAGACAAGACCTTGAATGCCCTTTCAGAGATAGGCAGAGCCAGTACATTCAGGAACAGTCTTTGGGTCCATCTCTCTCTCCTACAGGTTCTAAACTTTAGTTACATGCTTTTATGACTGATTGGGCAAGTAATATTAGCCCATTAAATTTTAATTTTTCTTTCCAATTTAATAAATTTGGCAGCAATTTTAGAATTCTGGATGCCAAGTTAAACTGCATTCTCATTGGAACTACAACGAAGCTATATGTCCACATTGCCCAATTTTTACTTTATAAATAAATTACAAAATAAAGTGACATTTTATCAGTCTTTATACTGATTGGATAGTTCGGTTTTTAGAAAGTTTGTTTTGTTGTTATTGGTGGTGGTGAAGAAGTAATTTCAGCATTGCATAGATCAGCTGGTATTTGGAAATGCTGTGATACAATGGGGCAGCTGGTGGCACAGAATGCCATGCTGCGATTAAGAACATTTTCCAGAGTTTATTAAGTTTTCAGTGAGAATTTTCTAAATAATTAATTACATGAGGGATGCTAATTTGTGCTTAAAGTATAATTCTATTACTTATAATTCATTTTGTATTCACATGACATTCACCAGACTCCAGAGAGCCACTTGCAATTATGTTTGCCTCTTTACCCCCCAAAACAAAATAGTGCTCAGTCAGAATACAATAATCCAGTGATAATCTAGGTCTCACCTTCCACAGTCCTCTACAATATCTATCGGTCTTTGAGAATGTTTCATTGTCATTAATGAAGACAACGACATAACTCAGGTAATCCATATAAGGATGAGATCTTATTAAGCATATCTTTCTTTTCAACGTGCCCTTTGGGTTAAAAGGTTTCAGGCAGCAAGAGCTGGAGGCTCTGCATTTGAGAGAAGGAGAAGGGATGGTGTGCAAGTAGTGAGGGGCCACATCCACTCTTCAGGTTTTCAGACCATCTTATTCTCAAGGAGGCAGAGATTATGAGTCCCATTCCCTACAGGTATCCCAGCCCAGAAAGAGGTGCAGGAGAGACAGACCTGCACTTCTTTCTAGCCATGAGAGAAAATGAATTTAGAATCCCTTCTATTTAGTCCTTCCCCAACTTTCATCAAAGCTGATGGCCAGATGCCACTTTAAGTTTACTCTTTGACTGTCTTTTAAGGATAAAGAAACCATATTTGGAGGAATCATTTTTTATTAATGAAGGTGCTTTATATTGGAGAGGAAAGTCACCAAGGAAAATTACAAAGAGCATTTAAAACTATTCTTATTAAAATATAGAAATGGCTGGGTGCAGTGACACATGCCTGTAATCCCCTTGGCTTGGGAGGCTGAGGCAGGAGGATCATGAGTTCAAAGCCAGCCTCAGCAACTTAGCGAGGCCCTAAGCAACTCAGCAAGACTCTGTCTCTAAATAAAATATATAAAATAAGCTGGAGATGTAGCCCAGTGGTTAAGCAGCCCTGAGTTCAATCCTGAGTGCACGTGCACACCCCGCCCCCCCCCACATATATACACATTGCACACACATATGTATAAATGAATGAGAATATTCACTAATCTAATAGTTTATTCTTATTTCCTCT
Source organism: Spermophilus citellus (assembly GCF_964194105.1). Classification (NCBI taxonomy): domain Eukaryota; kingdom Metazoa; phylum Chordata; class Mammalia; order Rodentia; family Sciuridae; genus Spermophilus; species Spermophilus citellus. The sequence goes on from NC_138197.1 coordinate 59,426,212, forward strand.
CTTCTCAAGAACAGATAGAAAATTTTGCATTTCTTGTTCATGCCAACCATGTCTTTCTGATTAAAACTGTGTAAATGTAGACTTATGTGATTAACAGATATAATCTGCAATTTGGATTTCATTCTTTACTTTCCTGGATTATATATATGAAATGTAAATTTATTCTATGGTAGATTTCAAAGTTCCAAAAGAGGATCTTCTGATAGGATAGCAGTAATCTGACTGTAAGTCAGAGATTTTTCTATATTATGCATTATTGTCTCCTAACAGGATAGTTGACTTTTCTAGTACTCTTGAGTATCCTGAAAGTTTTCCATCCTATTAAAAGTTATTTCTGGTGAAAATAGAAACCAGGTGTTGCATGATACTAATTCCATATTCACATGTTCCCCAGGGAAAGTTTCAGTCTAATTTCCTGGAGGGGATTCTACTTGGAAGGTAACTTCCCTTTCTATCTGTAACCACCACATTCTGAGAGAGGAGTGAGTCATAAGATTACTAAGATTAGGAGAAAGAAATAAACTTGACTTCCCCTATCCTTGGAATAAATGTAGTTTCTCCTACAGAATGTTTACCAGCTAAAGTTCTACCCCATCAGGAGATCTGCAGATAACAATGAGGTCATTTAATCTAAAGGTAATGGAAAGTCCAACTCTGTTCACAGGATCACCCCATATCTCAAATTCTGCATTGCTGGTAATATAAGCTGATATGCTGGTCTGAGTGATGCCTGAATATTTTTTTTTTCCAATTAGTTCAGAATCAGGGAGGGAAATGATGAATTATACCTCAAAACATAACAAATTCATTGGGAACAAAAGAAAAAAGAAGATAAATAGATGTGGCTGTGGGATGAGGGTAGTGTCCAGATGGTTGTACCTGCTGTTCTTCATAGAAATACATGACCAAAAATATCAGGAAAGTGCTTTGTAGTCATGCACCATGTGTGGGGGTTCTTGAACAAGAAGATGGGACTGAGGTTGACTATCATGGAGGTCATACACTTAACAGCAAAATTCTATAGGTGTCTGGAGACCTGAGATGTACCCATGAGTGGTGAGTCATTTAGAGCTAAAAGCAAACAGTAGCTGAAGAAAAAATGAGTTTAGTCCAGCAATCAGCAATGTTTGTGAATCACAGTCCATCACTGATTACTGCACGTTATCAGGTGCACAAGCATCGAAAAGAAGGCATTCCTAGCTCCAGAGAGGTGTTTCAAATTCACGCCTGAAGTACTATGTAAGCTGATGCAAACACTGAGAGAAAATATTAGCAGAAGCAGTAGCAGTCAGGACTAAATGACTTTTGCTTTAGAAACTGTAAGATAACGATCATGAAAAGGATGATCTGTCAAGCAAAAAATCTAAGGGAATCCAAAGTCAGCCAGATAGCTTTGCCCCTTGTGCTGTATCAGAGACTGACAGATCAGCCCTATCCTTAGGCAGGGAGTCTGCTGGTTAAACAAGAATCACCCGGTCATAATCATACTCAAATGAGCCACATATGTGCCTAATTTAACCAGTAACTTACCAAGGATGGTTCCAAACATTCTAAAAGTATTTTCATTTCCAAAGTCCCGAGCTAAATAAATAGCCATTGTTAATAAAAATACTAGAACCACGTGAATGTTCTATGGTCAGGATATTGTTCAGCACAGTTTCCTAAAAGGAATTCACCAGATGACTAGAAACAGATTATGCCTAGTTTACCCAGATCACTAGTTACAAAACACCTGTAACTTAATTGACATTTGAATGAGGCCAGGGTCCACAAAGAAAACCACTCATGAGCCAATTTAGCATAATCATCTAAGGTCTCATTAAATTTCAACTGGTCAGTTCCAATTCGTTTTACTTTGCTCTTTCACATGACAGCACTTCTCTATTTATAAAACTAATGTCTATCAACAAACCAGGGTCTGGAAACTTATTAAATCAACATATTATGCTTATTTAACATTTCTTTTCACAACTTGATGATTTATTAATTTAGCGCTTATCCTTAAAGGTTTTTAGTGAACTCAGAATGTGTTTTGCCTCGGGAACCAAAACTCAATTTATCACCCTGTCAGTCTTAAATATTATTTTGAGGTATAAACTATCGCTCATGAAATGGTAAGCTACATGTTGAATTAATCTGAAAATTAGGGAGAGAATGTCCTATTTGGAAGATGGTACCTTTTACTTTGTTTACCTTAACAGACATCATCATGAACTGTCTATTTTTATGTTTACCTGGAAATTTTATCCAAACCCAAACAACCACATCCTTCTACAAAGGAAAAAACAATAAAAGTCTATGAGCTTGACATATCAAACTCAATAGATTTCCAAGGAATGCTATTGCAATTTTACTACTTACCATCAAATTCAGCTGGTCCAACACCCACTATAATGATTGACATTGGAAGTTTTGAGGCCTTTGGAAAAAATAACACAATTAGCTTTCAATTGAGAAACTTAGTTATTAAGAAGAAGAAAATAATATTCTGAATTTGATTTGATGTTTTCACAGATGTTCGTTAACACAGTTTTTAAACGTATCCAAAATTATTAATAGAATGATATACTTGATTCCACTCTTATCCTTTCCAAACTCTCTAAGTATGCTAACCCAGTAGAGCATTCTTCAGGAATAACCAGCTCTATACAAAACCAAGGAACGTATACTTTCATTGCTATTTTCAGCCAAAATCTTTCTAAGCTGATGTTGGGTGTCTTCAGTTGGTTTTTCATTTTCTTTCTCCTCCCTGGATCTATCAGTTGCTAAGGGATGGGGGAAACCAAATCATTGCCAGATTCATGAAATAGTACTACCATATTTTACTTCATTTATACCAAAGGTTAGAAAAAGCCATTTTCACAGTAAATGAGGAAAAAAAATGATCACTATAGAAAATAATTTTCAGAATTCTTAATTTATGTATTAAATATCCAGGAAATTGTGAGGGATACTCAATGCTTGATGTTTTTCCATCATTTGTATTACTTAATTTATATTATCACCTTAAATATTTAAATGGCAAGAAGATGAGATCCAGCAACAGATAGATGGCACTCTATAGCAAACACATTTTCAGTCTTAAGGTCAATAAATTATGAATAATTGTTTCTCAGTGCATCATGTCCAATTAGTTAAACCCTAAATTATTAAGTCCATATTTTAAAGTGCAAACTAATGCCGCTGATGAAAGCATCAAGGAAGTAGATAAATTCCAAGCATGTCTAGTTAAAAACACATAAACAAAAAATTGTCTGCCTTTACCACCTTTTTGTATGTTTGTTTTTTTCTAAGAAAATCTATAAAGCATTTGATTTTCCCCACATGTAACTGTTTTTTTTCTTACACCAAACAGTTGTATTTCTCTTTTATTAAAACTAATTTTTCATTAAATGTCTACATTGTGCCAATCATTGCTAAGCCTAGGTGTAGAAGGTGAGTAAAAGTGGATACGATTTAATAGATTATCATCCAGTAAATAAAGACTTCTATAGACAATTTAGAACAGAACTGGGCACAGTGGTATGTGCCTGTAATCAAAATAACTTGGAAGGCTGAGGAAGGAGGATTGAAAGATAAAGTCCAGCCTTAGCAACTTAGCAAGATCCTGTCTCCAAATGAGAAATAAAAAGGACTGGAGATGTAGCTCAGTGGTAAATCATCCCTAGGTTCAACCCCCAGTACTATAAAATTTTTTTTATATAGTAATAGAAACTAAACATACAATTAAGAATTAAAATGAGGATGGTTTTTAAATCAAGCCCAGTTCTATAGAATTAGACAGCACAATTCTGTAACTGGAATGCAAATGTTATGAAATAATCTTTACAAGTCATAACACTGCATACAATTATATCAACTAACAGAGGTAAATACACTAACACACATTAAGCTAATACTGCTACTTTCTATTTTCAAGGCAAGAATTTTGTGCCAGTTGAACTATTTACCCAGACGTGTCCTTATGGATCAATGGTAAAGATATACATGAATTACCTGGATAAGGTTAAGAATACAATCTGCTGCAAAGGTATGGGCATATTATTTCACTGTTATGTCACCTAAAATAGATTCTGTTCTCAACCTAAGGGGCCCCATGCTATTCCTTAGCCCAAGACTCCAGATCCCTACTCACATTAACTATGGACTCCTTGGTTTGAGCCATGTCAGAGATAACACCGTCTGTCACAATCAGGAGCACAAAATACTGGGAACCATCCTTCACAGAAGAAGCATATCTGTAAAATTAAGGAATACTATGGTAAATAAAACATTCTATCTCCATATGATGGTTGCTAAATAACAACAGTAAACAAACCTTTTAATCTTGAGAAAATATTTAGACATGTTAGAAGTCTGCACAATGCAAACTCTTGTGAAAACACTTTTCTGAAATAACACAGTGGAATAACAGCAACATTAGTGCCTGCCGGCACACAAAAATATACGAATGCCTTAGAAGTTTGTTTTTAATAAAAATTTTACTAAGATGAGGGCTGGTTTAGCACAATGGGATACACAAGGGTTTTGGAAATAGACTTGCCCTGACTAAGCAACATATTATGATCTTCAATAAATTATGTGAGCTGTCTGAACTGTATTTTGTTATCTTGAAAAATCAGATAATAACAGATCTCTATATTGTTGGATGAAGTAATAAAGAATTGCATGTATGGTACTCAATATATAATAAAATTCGATGTTATAATAAAATAAATATAATAATAAAATGATTTCTGTTTGGAACAATATAGAGGTGATGATTGCACAAACATTGTGAACATACTAAATACCTTTAAAATGTACACCTTAAAATGGTTAATTTTATAGAATAGAAATTTCACCTCAATAAAAAAATGTAATAGAAGAAATGCCTTTTGACATACCCACAGTTCAAGTTCTTAATACACACGTAATTGATGAAAATGGGAAAAAAATTATAATATGGAAAAAATTACATGTAGAATAATTACATTCTAGTGCTTAAAGTTTATCAGAATTCTCACCAAATAATAACTCAGAGGCAGATTTTATGAATTTGCTACATTTTACTATATTTCTTCTTTTCCTGTTCTTCATTCTAGATTCGTAGTCAATATTGTCAACTAGATAATTTGTATGAGTTCTGTGCCTGACCGGTATGCAATCCATGTCCAGTAACAAGCAAACACTCACTGGTCCTTGTAAGAGACATATAGTGAACAGGAAAACTATGGTCCAAGTTTCTAAAAAATTATCAGAATCACTGAATTAAAAAAAACTCCATTGACTGGCCAATGAAATTCCTTCCAATCTGTTTGAACAGGTTGCGGGACAGACAAATAGCACATCATCCCAGTGAACAATATTTTTCTTGGACTGGAGAGTTAGCAACCATATGAATAAAAAAAATATATTTACTAGTTTCTTAGGTGGTGCTACTGAAACTAATATGTATGCATGCTTCTAATAAAATGACGGGTAACTTTCTGGACTGATGAAGAGAATATGAACAACTGATGCTGAGTGTTAAGGAAGGTGCATTAATTTGATTGTGCTACAACCAATGGGAAACAATCCAAAGCAGTTAGGAACCTACTTAATATTTTTATGAAATCTCACAACACTCAGGAATTCAATTTTTACTATTTAAATAGCAGCATTTTTAAAAGCATTCTTACTAGCCCTAATTCTGAAACATGGGAGTGTAATTAAAGGAAGGTTAGAAATAGTAGTGGTGAATTTTTACCAGGTTCAAAAATAATACAGAAAATTGAATATTAAGTCGACATGACATCAAAAATACCACTTCAAGTAACTTAGCTGACTTTCTTTTGATTCACCAGTATATATGCCTAAGAGGAGATCATATTCATATTCTCCCCATTCATAGGGGAGAGCAACTGAAGCAGATCATAGTAAACTGGGAATTTCTCTTAAATTTGTTATTTATCTTACAAATGCATAGGAATTTTGCACTTATAGTATATATGCAATTGTACTGATGCTTTATATTTCTTAACTTTGAGGAACACTTATGCTGTAGAAAGATGCACTCATTTTATTATGTGGGTCCTTCCACCACTAAATATATTTGACCTAAGAATAAATTACATTATTTTATATAAAAGCATCCAATCCATTTGAGTCTTTATCAGCAGCATAAGTCAATATTTTAAAACTATTTATTGTTTCTATGGCATTTGCCCTATGCAGTGGTATACTGTTCCACTTTGTAAGTAAATCTAAATTTTATACAAATACAATGTTGTACTACCACTTCTTCTAATTTAGCCTTTTATTTTAAAAGTATTACTTAGTATTTCTTAAATATGTACTTAATATGCTACAGAACTGTATGAAGTAGAAAGACTATGCTGGCCACACCTGGATTCCTCTTCCAGGAGGTGACACAGATACATGGATTGGCAGAACAGATCATATTTTAAAGGTCTTGTTCTGGGCAGAACAGATCATATTTTAAAGGAAGCTTGTTCCTTAACAGAACCTGATGATTAATCATTCAGTAAACACATAATTAAAACTTGCATTAAAAGTCACCTCACTGCCTTTTCTCAAACATAGCCAATCTATAATTTACATATTAATATTACCATGATCAATCTGAGAGAAAAGCTAGCTTTGTCAGGGTTGAGGAATTTAAACATATTTCTTTGGAGTTTCTGTCCAAGTTTCTAGAATTGTTCACATAAAAGCTCAGAAACTGTTGGCTCATTTTTGTGAAACATTATTTCAACTTATTATTAGTTCACAGGAATGGAGAGGGCATGAAGACAAGTTAAGAAACTGGCTCAGGAATGTTTTACTTAAGGAACTCAATTATGACTTATACAATGGATTGAATCTTCCTACTATCCAGTAAAGGAATGCAAACATTTAAATATTTCAAAACAAAGGAACTGTAAATTTTATGCTAACAAGTCATCACCCCAAATTACTTTTGCCTGTGTAATGAAATGACCAAATACATCCACAAAGACAGGTAGCCTTGCTTCAGTTCCTTTTGTATCTTTACCTCTGTAGCAGTGACAAAATGGTTTAAAGAGGCAAGATGTCAGAACAGACTGGAGTTGAAGTCAGACTATTTAGGTTGGAATTTTAGCTCCACCATACTTAGCCACTTACCATACCCACTTGATTATTGGTACCATAGGAAAAATAACACTACTGTAATCTCCTAGAGTTATTATGAAGATTAAAAGAAATAATCCATATTGCAGCACTGAGATAATGCACGGGCTCAATAGTGATTGTTTAGATTTTATTATTATTGATCATATGGAAGAAATAAAATAGACTACACTCTATAAATTAATTTAGAAATTCCAAAATAAAAATGTCATTTTTTTGAAGAATGAAAATTAATTTTGACTGATTATCTAGATTCTTCAGTGTTCTCAAGTACCAGGATTGAACCCAGGGACATTTAACCAGTGAGTCACATCCCCAGCCCTTTTTATTTTTTATTTTGAGACAGGATCTTGATAAATTGCTTAGGGCCTCACTAAGTTGTTGAGGTGGCTTTGAACTTGTGATCCTCCTGTCTTACTCTCCTGAGCCTGTGGGATTATAGCTGTGTGCCACCACACTCAGCTAGATCCCTCTTTTAAAAACAGAAATGCCTCAAAACAAGTAATTTATTAAGCACTGGAAACAAATGGCTAAAAGGAAACAATGAATATATCTATGTCAAGTGAAGAAAATGGAGAAATTTTATGGTAGTCTGGAAATATATTTGATATTTTCACTGGTATATTTATTTTTGAAGTATTAAGTTGTTAAAAATATACCAGTACATAATATTCATCTCAGAAAATTTAAAATTGATATAAAATTTTAGATGAATCAAAACTTTTGAAAAAATAAGAATGGAAATGTGTTACCATAGCCAAGAAGAAACTGTGATTAATCATGGGATAGTTAAAACTACATTTTATTCAAACCGCATATATACCTACACATAATATCCTTCATATTTTCTCTCTACTGTTATCAATTAATGAAATTTAAACATCATAACAAATATTAAGCACTTAGTAAGGTCATTATATGGAAGCCCCCCAAATTATTTCTCCAATTTCAAACTTGCTTTCAATTTGCAACACAATGGTAAAACATTTCTTTCTTTGGTAGATATGATGATTAGTATTTTCTGTCAATTTGGCTAGATTTAAAACCCAGTTATTTAATCTAATTATAATCTAAGCATTGCTGTGAAGGGATTTTGTAGATATCATTAACTTCTACAATCAAATGACTTTTAAGTGAAGGAAATTTGTTCAACTAGTTGAAGGCCTTAACTTGTTTTGTCCTATTGTCCCAGATTTGGAACATATATAAATATATGTTAGATATAATATGCATAGATATAATATGTAATATAATTGCATAACATACAATTATAATAATAAACACAAAATTATATTACAATATAATATTAATTAACATGATGATATATTTAAGCTTTAGATTATCATTTCTAACCTATCTAATGTAGCCATGTAATTTCATTGTAACATTGTTAACATTCCTAGAAAAAGAGAATTCTATTTTAAGAATGCAGTATCATCTTACCTGAGTTTCCAAACTGTCCACCTCTCCTATAAATATCACACCTTCCAGCACCTACAACTGCTTGAGTCAATTCTTTGAACTACATCTCTACATGTATATCTTTTTCTACATGTCTCTTATTTGTTGCAGAAACCTGATAGGACAGGTATCAATCACAATCACATTTTCCACAAGTGATTAAGACAGACTAAGCATTTATATTGAAAAGTTTCTTTAGTTTTCAATTATAATCTTGGTAATTATAATACATTCATAATGTATAATATTTAGCTAATTAAACAGGTATGGATTTCTCAGTATATGCAAACTACTGTGTATATACATATATAAGTATATAATCACAATAAACAGTTCCTACCTTCAATGTGGAAAATATCTACTTAATGTGACAACTGAGCAGCATTAAATTAGGTAAGTGTTGTGATGGAATGATACCACCAAGCAGAAGCAATGATTCACTGTGACTGAACTGTGGTACATTTGGGAAAATGTGAAGTAAAATGGAGTCAGATGGATGGGAAGTGGCTTGATATTGGAAGTTCTTGAATGCCTAGCTAAGATATCTCCACTTAGATTTATGACAAGGTATTAACAGATGTTGAGTAGAACTTTTATATCATTTTAAATATTGTTCCTTGGCCAGCTTTGGGAAAAGACAACTGAAAAAGCCGGAAATCGGAAGCAGAGGGTTGGAAATCCTCAGAAAAGCATATAAAACCTTAAAATATTACAAATTTTATATCTAGAGTCTTCTCTATTTCATGGTCTGTCATCCTATTAATATTGTAAGTCAGCAATCTTACTACGCAGAGATCAGTTCCCAAAATGAGCATGTGCTTAAAGTCATTCTTAAGAAGAATAAGCATTCTTCAAAAATGCCAATAGAAATGATAAAAAGCCACTAAGCTTTTCCTCGTCTAAGAAATATACTTCTGAAGGTTCAAAAAAAATGAAACAAATGGACAAAGTATATACAAATATTGTCTCGACTTAAAACAAGTTTTAATAGCAATAAGTTAGTATATTTAGAATTCTTTTATTAGGCATTTGTTGATTACTTACTGCCTATATGATAGACATGGTGCTAAGTACTATAGAAATACAGTTACAAGTGATGAATAAGAAATTTTATATAAGTAAAGGTCACACTCATTTTAAATATGATATGGCACTTATTTTGATGTAGAAATAAATAGTACCTTGTTTGTAGTTGATAAAGTTTTTGGATGAGACAAAATGTTTTAATAAAAATTTAAAAACAATTCAAACATAACATTTAAAGATAAGGGAATGAATAAAGGTATTTCTTTTACATATCTGTAATAAGAGATAGATACACAGCATTTCCTATTGTGTTGAAAAGAAATGATGATTCATAAAAAGCATCTTTATTGTTTTTCTTATTTTCTTCCATTAAAAAAATAACAATAAAGAATTATTAGATTATGTCTTATTTTCAGTCTAAAAGCTTTAGCTAGCAACTACCTCTATATTTGAGAATTTACAAAATGCTGGGCAAAACATAAAATGGCAATAGAATACTATAAATAGTATATACAAATGTATCAAGAAATCTTGTGTCTGTAATTTTAATTTTTATAATGGCGGTATACCAGGACAAGAAAATTTTAAAATTAATTTGTAAACACTGATGAACAATTTATAATAACTAGCAGGAATTCACACAAAATAAGTTCTGCCATTCTTGTCTTACCTTTTTGTAAAAATGTGATCTGTTAGGTAATATGAATCAATTAAAATTTATCTTGTACTAATATGATATTGATTCTGCTTTTTTAAAAAAAATCATCAAAAAACTAGGAAATTGTAGTATAACATTTCTTACCCAGGCTAATATAATAAGGTATGATATGTCTTTCAAATTACAGGTAATGACCTATTAGTGTATTGTGAAATGAATTTTGTGGGCCAAATCTGAATTGGGAACAGAAAAGAATAGCATGCCACAGAAACAGAAAATATGAGATAATGAATAAGTATCATTCTATAACTAAATTTTTTGTTTGTGTATGTATAAGGTTGAGATGTAAAATTCACATTTTAGCACAGATTAGAGATAAAATGTTAGAAAAATCCAAACTAATGGGTAAAATTCACAGTTTTCCTTAATGTATCACTGTCATTCCAAGGTAGAGTTTCCCCTGGGGAGGTCCACTGAGGTCAGCTTTGGGTGCACAGGTACTTTAGCATCTTGTCCATGTCCCAGATAATGGAAAGTAGAACACATTAAAATTTTTAGTCATGTCCAGCAGGGAGGTGGTAAAGTAACAGAACCTTCAGAGAACTAGAGTTTCATATGACCTTTGTACACTGATAAACTGGTGAGAATGAGATACTTTTGGTTACATATTTGAAAGGACATAGAGCTATTCCTTTTTGGTTATCTCAAAATAAGACAGAGCTTCATAGGATTTGCAATTGGCTCAAGTGAAACATTTTAGGGATTTGAAAAGCAGTGCATTAATGAATAAAATGGTAAATAAGTATAAATAGATTTTCAGATTTTTAACATTTTATTTAGAACATGTAATAGATGGAGTCATAAGCAATTATATTCTGATCTCAGTACTATGCACTATATATAGGTAAAGCACTGGGAATTTATAAAATTAACTACTATATTAATTCCAGAAGTTAAAATAATGTGCCCTATATATATATCATAAAGCTTCAAATTGTTGTCTTAATTGAATTCAGTCTCATTACTTCTATGCTACTATGGAACATGACATTAAGTATGAATGACTAACATAGTTGAGCTCATCATCAATCATGTTATTGTTCTCATGAAAGCTTTTTCAAAAAAAAAAATAACATTCCATTTTGTTGAACAAAGACAGGTCCTAACATAACTTAGTGTATGTTTCTTCACTTAACATTCTGATGTAAAGTTCTCAGCAAAGTATCCTGACAGCTTAATATGGGCACTACCATTTTAACTTTTTCCTCATTTTATTAGAGGTATATTAAAGAAAGCAACTTTGGGCTGGGGTTGTGGCTCAAGCGGTAGCGCGCTCGCCTGGAATGCGTGCGGCCCGGGTTCGATCCTCAGCACCACATACAAACAAAGATGTTGTGTCCACCGATAACTAAAAAATAGATATTAAAATTCTCTCTCTCTCTCTCTTTCTCTCTCCCTCTCTCACTCTCTCTTTAAAAAAATAAATTAAAAAAAAAAGAAAGCAACTTTGATGTGTGGAGTCATTCCAAAAAATATCATCATCCATTAAACTAGAATAAATACCTTCTCTATTCTATACTTACCTTGCCACATGGTTAATTACAGGAGCAAAGTTGGTTGGCCCATACAGTTGGACAGATTTCAGACTCCTATAATAAGCCTCCATAACCCCTTCAATGCCATCACAGTAGGGATTTTGAGGGTTGCCATTCTGTAGAAAGTTAGAGGGCAAAAAAATTAAAAACTTAATGTCTCAGCCAGGTGTAGTGGTGAATGTCTATAATCCCAGCAGCTTAGGAGGCTGAGGCAGGAGGATCACAAGTTCAAAGCCAATCTCAGCAACTTAGCAAGTTGCCTCAAGTAACTTAGTAAGATCCTGCCTCAAAATAAAAAGTAAAAAGGGGGTGGGGATGTGGCTCAGTGGTTAAGTGCTCCTGGGTTCAATCCCCAGTACCAAAAGAAAAAGAAAAAGTAACGTCTCTGTGAAGATCAAATGAAAAAAAGGGAATAATACACACAGACATACATAAAGTTACTTTTAAGAGATATTCTTTTGTAGAATTTATAAAAACAAAAATATAATAAAGTGTTCAATATGATATTAATATATATTACAATGATATAAAATGCATAGACAAGAAAATTCAAATTAATCTTAAGAGAAACAGAATATCACACATTGTAAAATGAATACTGTCTTAATTTCACACATGTTGATAAATAGGTAGAGATGAACATATCAAAATTCTGAAAAGAAGAACATCAAATTAGCGATTACATCCAGGTGGTTAGATAACTGGTGATTTTTATTTCATTCTTTAGCCTATTCTATATATTTTTTTCAAAAATGCATACAATGAACATACATTAAAATGAAAAAAAAATCCAAATGTATAACTTTAATCTATTTTAACTGAAAGAAGGAAAAATGTAAAATAAATGCCACATGGACAATTTTCAGATTACAACTGATAACTCCAACTAGAGAAGGGATCAGAGGGATGATAATTTGGAGTGGGAAACATCAAGACAAAGTAAAAGGAAAAATATTTGAAGAAACATATGCACATTGTTCAAGGGAAATGAATATGATACTAATGAGTTCTGATTCTGGGGATGGTACCCAGATGGACAACTTGTAGAGCTTTATCTGCCTTCCATGTTCTTGTCATTATTCCATCTGATTCACCTAATTCACATTCCACAAATAAAACTAATAATGAATAACACATGGTACACAAAGTTGTGCCCTTTTGCATAGTGGCATAAGACAATAAACAATTATTGTCTCACACCTGGGGAGAATCCAGAGACTGCTCAACTGGGTGGCTCTTGAATAGGATCTCTCATGAGGTCAAAATGCTAGCCTGGACTGTAGTTATCTGAATACTTCCAAGACTCACAAGGCTGTCCATCAGAGGCCAGATTGACTCTCCCAGTGCTGCTTCTCATAACATGGCAGCTAACTTCCCCCAGAACTTGTGATCCAAGAGAGAAGACAAGGACAAAACACCAAGGGCCTTTCATAAGCTATTTTAAAAAGCGGCATACCATTACTTCTACTTAATTTGCTAGAAACCAGTCACTAAGGATAGCCCACACTCAAGGGAAGGGGAATGAGGCTCCACCTGTGAAGAAGGGGCATATGGAAAATTTTGTAGTTATATTTTGAAACACAGGGATAGTAACTACACTTAAGCACAGTTAGCAATCATTTTGGCCTGAGTGTTCTTATCTTTAAAAAAATCACAAGTAACTGGCAATCTATAATTAAAACTTGTTGAATTTTATATGCCAAGTTTTAAAGTATTTACATATATAATTTTTATAATAACCTCCAAAAAGGTAGCTTAAAGTACTGTCATTATCCCTGCTTTATAGATAAAGGAACTGAGGCACTGAGTTCGTTTGCCCAAAGTTACACAACACAAATAGGAGACCTAAGATTTGAAATTTAGTTAGTCTAACTCCAAAGCTCACTCTCTTAATCACCATTACATCACCACATTATGAAACACTAAACTTTTCGCAAAGTTGGAGAACTTGGAAACTGAGCCAGAAATTACCAGCTACTTCAATTTTGTTATTTGTAAGAAAAGGATTTTTAATCATTTTTTTCCTTTTATTATTCTTTCTTCTTCAGTTTTTATTAACTCTCACATAATGTTCTACATAAAAAAATTATAAAAGACCTCTGTGAATTATAAAATTGGTTACACAGATTATTTGAAATTAAAGTGTAAGAGTTTAACATTTAGCACAAAACAGTTGATGATTGGTTTTGATGTTAATCTGAGCTGGCCTATTTAACCTTCTTTTAAGTAAGATTTTATGGTGCTCTTTTCCCTTGATAAGATATGAAGCTAATTAAAATTAAAACTCATTACCAATTTTGAACATATAAAAATGTCGTATGTATCTGCCTTAAGGGAACAATTACAAACTAGGATAGTTCTGAGCTCCTTTTTGATCAGCATTTTAACATTTTACTGGGGGTTTATATTTCTTTTTCTTTTCTTTTTTTGAGGGGGGAGAGAGAGAGAGAGAGAGAGAGAGAATTTTTTAATATTTATTTTTTAGTTTTTAGTGGATACAACATCTTTATTTTTTTATTTTTTTATTTTTTTATGTGGTGCTGAGGATCGAACCCAGAGCTCTGAGCATGCCAGCGAGTGCGCTACGGCTTCAGCCACATCTCCAGCCCCAGGGCTTTATATTTCTATGAAACTATTTCCTTCTTTTCCTCTAAAACTGAAATTACAACAAGGCTCCTGTTTTGTTTTGTTTTTTTCTTTTGGTAGTGGGAAGATAATCATTAGACACTATTCACCACATGGATTGGTTTAAGCTTTGATTTCTGAATTCTTCCTAATACCATAAGTTGCTCTAAGCTTTCTTCAAATGGCTTAAATGATAATAAGAATGTGTTGTAATATAAAATCATATCTTCTTTTTCACAGGTGGTCTGTATTATGTCAGGATTATTTTAAATATTTTATGGCTACTCAAAGGAGATTTTTCTCTTTTTTAAAAAAATATTTTATAGTTACTGATAGATCTTTATTTTTTACTTATTTATACACAGGGCTGAGAATCGAACCCAGTCCCACACACATGCCAGGCAAGTGTACTACTGTTGAGCCACAGCCTCAGGCCCAAGGAGATTTTCTTTTTAATGGTAAAGTTGTAATGAGTTACAAAGGATTTTTAGTCTGCTTAAAAACTAATTTCTTTAAATAATTATACATGGAATCAATTTTTGCTTGTTAAAAGAAATTGAAATGAATATATACGTGGCTCTTGCATAAAAGAGCTAGATAAAAACTAGATGTTTTTAAAATTAAATTCACTTAATTCTGTTGTTTATTAATGAAGGAGGCAAAGGATGCTCTACTTCGTAACTTATTTTTAATTAATAACTTTTTATATTATAAAATTATGAATATTGAGTTGTAAATATGTAGAAAAAAATAAAGAACTGAAGTCAAATGAGCAATAATTCAACCACAGAAACCTACCTGGCTGGAAGTGTCTAAGCTCTCATGCATTTCCCTCCCCATGGCTGCCTCAGGAATCCTACTGAGATTTAGATTCAGTTCCATGCCAGAAACCCATAGCATCTATTGCTGCCTGTAGCCTATAACAGTTTTCAGCAGGGCTAACAAGCTGATAAGACACTGAAGAGAAGCTGTTAGAGGCTATTGCTGTGCTATAAAATATGTCTGTTGTTGCTTGGAAATTTTCTTTACTATGGGAAAAATGTGGGAGAATTATTCCTTTTATTCAACCAACAAACATCTTTTGAGCTTTTATTTTATGTATGTGTTAAAAACAGTTGTTTATTAAATTGTTAGTGTTTAGCTGGAAGAAAGATATCTATGTAAAAATTAAAATGTACAGATTTCTATAAATGCCAAAATAAGTGAAAGGTATGCAAGAGCTTTAGACATTTAGAAGGAGCTATCACTTGGACAGGAGTAGCATTTCTCTGCTGATCAATGTGGAAGCCTTTCTTTTTAAAGGTCCCTGGCCACATGCCCATTGGAAATATTCTTCTAGAACTCCACATGATTGCATTTTAGAATAGCCCTACAAGGAGTCATCAAAAGTTATAAAGAGAGGGGAGAGATGACTCATTCTTTTTACAACTTGAAGTGTTAAAACTGTAGGAAATTCTTTCTTTCCTTTCCCCTTCCCTTTTCTTTCCCCGTGGTATCTATTCTTATACACGTTTCACATTAAAGACTCAGTTTATCTGAGACTTTGTTGATAAACAAAAGCTCAATTTCAACATCAGTGCTAGCCAAAATCACTCACTAGGAATTATTTTATTTTCAAATATGCCTCCTTTGCAACCTGAAAAAAATAATCGATTTGGTGAAATAGTGACTATATCTCAATCTCACTATATGTCAATATCTCACTACATTGGCAGTTAATGTACATCATATATTTTTACCATGGAGATATGAGGGTTTGTTACTACTATGTGGTCATTAATTGTCAGATTTTTACAGGACTCAAGCTTTTGTATTTGCCATGTTTGGTACCTCTCTCTATATCTATTACAGTGATTTAGGATGAGGTTAATGTAATGTGTTAGCAGACATCAAATCAAATATCTCATTCAAGACCTACTTAATCCTCATTAGTCTTACTTATCCAAGAAAACAAAAGTGTGCTGAAAAAAATTAAAGTAATGCCATTGTTACGTAATACTAAATGGAGGCATTCAGATCATTACCATCCACGTAACCATTATTTTTATCATCAATTTGGGAGACTGGGCTTCATTCATAGATTTCAGGGGGTAGGATACCTATGCTGAAAGATTTGAATTGTGTTAGAAGAAAAGCTTAAGGTGCAAAATAATAAAAAAAAAATCTTTCCTTACAAGTAGATCTCTGTATAAGTTTGCCTACATGGAGTGAATACAGAGGTAGAAAAAAGCAGAGCCAAGGAAAGTAGGAGAGATTTTAAAGAAAAAATTATACACAAGGGTGAAAAAAAAGTGTAGAGGGAAAATTAATAAACCTCATTTAGTTTAACACAATTATTCCTTTTCCTAGGTTTCAAAATAGCTCATGACCTTTTTCCTGAGGCACTTAAGACTTAGGATCACATGAATGATTTTCATGGTTTTATAAGTTTCTGGGAGATTTTAATTCTCTAAGACACAACAAAATCCAAACAGACACTCATTTTTATTTGACACTGAGAGTGTGACATGTGGGCTATTTTGTGGAAGAAAGAATTAAACCCTGCAGCAACCTTCCCAGAAAGTGTCTGGGTGACAGAATAGAAAAGCAAGAATAAGTACAGAAATAAAAATACTCTTCTCAAAACATATTTGACGAAGATGAAATGAATCATATCAAAGCATTTGGAAATATCGTTGTGTTGATAAAGCATGCATCTGAGTGACAGGATGAGAGTGATTTCATAGGATACAGTTTGGTAGCAGTTAGGAGCCCAGATCCTGAAAAAAGACTGAATGAGGTTCAAGTCCTATTCTTTGGAACTCTGGTTAATTTCCAAGCCTCTGAATTTGACATATACAACTCTTGGGGGTACACTCCTCACTGGGTCAATAGGAGAAGTGCAATGTATCCGCCATGACATATCTAACTCCCAGGAGTTACAAAGATTACAGAAGATAATAAGTATAAAGTGTATGCCTCAATAGTAATTATGGAGTCCCAAATCACATACCATCTCACTGAATCAAGATCACTTAACCCACCCTGTTTTACCTACTCAAGAAAAAAAAAAAGGGTTTTGTAAAAAATAATCATAATGTACAAAGTTGAGACATTATCATCATCATTGACCATAATTATTGTTGCTCTCTTCATCAATTTAGGAGACTATTTTTCATAGGGTTTAAAGAGCTCTGTTTCAGTCCATTGTGAATTACAACAGCAGCATACCTGAAGCTGGTGATTTATAACACAGAATGTGTCTCACGCTTCTGAAGCATTGGTAGTTTGGCATGTATGGTTGTCTGCTGAGTGATATCCTACAGATAGGAAGAATGCTATGTCCTCATATGACAGAGGTAGAAGGGTAAGAGACTGAGTGCTAGCTAAAGTTTCTTTTATTAAGGCTTTAATTCCATTAGACTTTCAAGGTCTAATCAACCCTTAAATTCTTAAATTCCCATCTTTTGATGCTATTCCATTGGCAACACCAGAGTTTTGAAGAGGACCCATCTAAACCATAGCAATCTCTATCCTATACGTGTTATTTTGGGATCAAAGAACAGATCAAAATGCGAATTAAAAAATCCTTCCTTAACAGTTTATATCTGCATTGGTGTAGTTACATGGAATGAATGAGGAAGTAGAAGCAGAAAACGAAACAATTAGAGGAAAAGAAGAAAAAAATCACACATAGGATGAGAAGTATCATTTGTAAGAAAAATTAATAAGCTTCGTTTAGTTTAACATAGTCATTCCTTTCCTCAGGTGTGAAGAAAGGTGGTAATTAAGATAGCCAGGCATTCTCTGATATTCCTCCCACTGAGAGGTGAAAATTAATTTCCCTACCTTAAACCTGGGATGGCCTCAGTAACTTACGTAAAGAATAGAGACTTCTACATCTATTCTATGAATGGCCCTGGAGTTTCTGACTCAGACGTAAATACTCATTGGGCCATGTGACCATGATGAGGCCACCATATAAGGATGAAGCCCACAACAACCTTGGATAGACCAGATCTAAATGGGGAAAGATGTCCAGGAAGCCCCAGCCCTTTCAGCCATCTCAGCCCAGGCACTGGACATGAACTCAGATGAAAAAGCGATAGTAGGGAACATATGCACCCCTGGATACATGACACAGAGAAGACCTGAGGAATTCAACCAATAGAAGAACTGAAATTCAGAAGTATGGTCCCAACCAACAAATGCAGTTCTCTCGTCATTCAAGTCATAGCAGCTGAGGCCCCAGCTATTGAAAAGGAGAAATGTGCTAATCCACATTTCTGACCCACAAATTGTGAGCATAAAGGAATGATGTTGTCTTATGCCTCAAAGTTTTAGGGATGTCTGTTATGCAGTAACAGAAAAAGAAGAGACCTCCAATTTATAAATTAGAATACTTCAGTTAGATTTACTCATCGTCCAATTTATCTGCGTTTTTCCATTAAGATCACATTTCTAAGTCAACTATTTACCAAAACGAAGCTGACTCTATGGTTATGAAAGTTTGTGCACAAATGAGTAAAGAATAAGCAGAAAATCAATGTTAAAAATAGCTAACATATGAATTTTTCAAAATACCAAATCCCTTTGTATATTCTTACCAAAGCAAATTCATGAGATATCCTTCCATCTGGAGGCAGCTTTGCACCAAAACCCAGTGCAGGGAACATCTTATCACTGTCATAGTCTTGGACGATTTCTCCCACTGCTTTCAGCGCCATGCCATAGGCGTTCAGCTGGTAAGGATTCATGTAGTGGAGAGAAGTGGGCTGGGCAGGGTTGCCTGACAACAGAAAATGTATTGCAAGCGTAAGTCATCAGGCTAAGGATATTTTTAAACAACATTGTTCTCTGATGTCCATTTCAGGATAAAATATTCAAAATCATGATTTCCTGCCTATTACCATAGTGTGTCTAATAGTTTCATTTTTGATGGATATTAACATATAAATATTTATTACAATATATCAGAGATACAGAAACTTTCTCAAAGAAATTCCAAAGCATATGAAAAATTTTTCAGAAATAAATCCTTATTGTAAGTGGCACAGGCTATTTTTGAATTTCCATTCTGGAATGCATGAAAATACCTTTGTTAATGTTCATGTACTTTAATCTTTATTTTAAGACAATTGTGTGACCTCAGGTTGAATTCTTATGCCTGCAGTCAGAGGACCGACATGATTTATGCGTTCAATAATTGTAAGCCCTTCCTAAAATATAACTATAAATATAAGTTGAACTTTGGAGAACTATCCCAACTTATCACTCAAGAAAAGCAGAGCACAGTGATTTTCAATTTCAAGGTGATTAAATACCTAGATTGGAAACATTCAGACTTGCTAACTAGATAGTAAGTTAGGAGCCAGAGGCCCAGAGGTAAGTTTCTCCATTTCCAGGAGAACATCTGTAAAATAAATCCTCCCTTAGTGATTTCTGGGAGGACAAAATAAGGTTATGTATTTGAAAGTTATTAAAATTAAAAAAAAGTATCACAGAATCGTAGGCTTAACTACTACTGTTATTATTGGTTGGGTTATCCACAAGGTTTTATATTTCTAAAATGCTTATTCTATATAGGGGATGCATCTGAATGGAGATGACCTTGAGAGCCAATGTAAAACACCACTCAGACACACTGAAGTTCACACTGAGTCACCTTAACTGCCAGCACAAAGGCAGCCTCCAAGTCCATTCAGTTTCTTAAGTGAAAATGGAAAGTTTGATTGGACTTGTAATAGCTCATACAACTCTATTCCACATTAAACCAAGGCCCAAAGAAGGAAGGTCTTGAGACATTTTTCCCCCCAAGGGAAAAAAAAATAACAATAAATACTTGCAATTCAGAGAGAGACAAAATAAAAGAGAGATTCCTCTTGGTTTATAATACATATAACTACACAAATGCATTTGTATTTCCAAAGGGTTACCAGCATTCACATGTTGGTTCTGCATGACAAAATTTCTAAGACAGTCTTCTATAGATGTCTTGAAGGTTCACCTCAACTTGACTGACTTTTGAATGGTTTCTTCCTGACTCTAGGACCCTGACCTCACTTTTCTTACAGCATTTGCTTTAGAAAACTTGCAACTGTAAATTCTTTCTTTCCCTCTCAAAGAAGAAAAATTCTATAACCATGAAGTATCTTCCTTAAGAAGCTGGGGGGCCATTCCTTTGAAATATAATCATTTAAAAAGACAGTACTACTATCTTCCAGTTTCTGCATATTTAAGAGGCTACTTTCAATAAGAGCCAATCAGCAAACACAGAGGCCTGCTCACATAGACCAATCTCCTAGTTAACGTCCCACTAAATCACCCTAGCATTCAAATCCCTCCAGCCTTTTGCTTCAGAGCCCCAGAGTTCAATTTTTTTCTCTTCTTAACTCTTGATCCCTACTGCTATAATTCTGAATAAAGTCTTCCTTTTCTTTTTAATTCATCCAGTGCAATTTTTTTCTGTTATGTCCTTCTAAAGTAGGGACTTTGTCATTTGGTCAAAAGTCTACTGTAGTCAGAAACAGGAATACCATTAATGGACTAAACGGCTATTTAATGCAACTCTCAAATAATGGTGGCAATATGACAAACACTTCTATTTCTCTAAAAAAAAAAAAAAACCCACAAAACAACTCCCCCCCAAACCATTAGAATCCCAGCATGCTTAACATCTTAACCTCTCATGCGTAGCAGGACCCCACCCCTCTCTCAGCATCTTCATCTGAACCATCTCCACTGTACACCAATGATACTTCCCTCTCATCTCTACGGACTTCTCAAATTGCCACCCTGACCTGAAAATAACTTTCTTCTCTTCCAGCTTATGTCTTCTGTGTACCAAACAACGTTCTTCTTTAGCTTGGCCCTTGCTATCTTTTCTTTTATATCCTTATGGCTCTGATGTTCTGCACTACAACATTTGGCAATTAAAAAATTAACTGCCAACTCCAAGAGTCTCTGACCATATTTGTCTTTCCTCTATATCTGCAATGGTGTTTATAAAGTATGAACTGTAATAGGTTAATATGATATGTTCATAATAACAGGGAATCTAACATATATTGAACATCTTATTTCATATCTCTCTTAAGCATTTCAACAAACCAATGGCATGGGTAATTTTATTATACCCATCTTTCAAATTAAATAACTTGCTCTAAATCACATAGCATAAATAATTGGTAAAACTAGAATATGAATTTAAGCAGTCAGATTCCACAGCTCTTGACCTTAGTTATCATTCTTTACTTAAGGTATTTACAATAATTTTAAGCCTAGAATAATATCACACTTAAGCTGATTTTATTTTAGAGATAACACCAGGCTTTTCTAAGAACATTAGACTTAAATAGATTCTTTGTTAGCTGTTTACTGAGACATAGTTCACATCATTTGCAAACTACAATTCTATCATTTTTACTACAATATACTCACAGATTGCACAATCCTTATTACAATCAATTTTAGGACATTTTCATTGCTTCAAAAAGAAACCCTGTACTCGTTAGCTATTGACCCCTTATCATCCACCCCATCTCTAAACAGTGAGTGTCTCTCCTGATTTTCCTAATCTAAATATGTCATACAATGGCATCCCATGATATGTGGTCTTTGTGACCAGCTTGTGATTTCAACATCCGTCTATGTTGTAGCACGCATCAGTTATTCACTCTTGCTTATTGTGGGTCAACATCCATTGTATGAATACACTGCATTTTGTCTATCCATTTATCAGTTGACAGACATTTGCATTGTTCCCATATTTTGGCTATTTTGATGCTACAAAAATCCACTGGCAAGTTTTTCTATCCACATGTTTTCACTTCTCTTAGACATATATCTAGACGCAAAACTGCTGGGTCGTATGGTAACTTTTTATTTAACAATTTGACTAACTGTGTTTTCAAAAGTGGTTGCATCATTTTATGTACCCATTCATAATATTATAAAATATCTGGTTTCTTCACACCCTGACCAATACTGATTATAGCCAATCAAACAGTTGTGAAATCTTACACTTTGATGTCTATTTCTTGAAGCCTATGCATGCCAAGAATCTACTCATGTGCTTACTGGTCATTTGTATATCTTATTTGTAACAATATCTACTCAGATTCTTTGCCTATTTTAAAAAATTTGGTTATTTTTTTCTCTTATTCAGTTAGAAGAGTTCTTCATATATTCTAGATACAAGTCCTTATGGGATGTATACTTTGCAAATATTTCTCCCATTCTGCAGTTTGTCTTTTCACTTTCCTGATAGTCTCCTTTGGAACAAAAGTGTTTTAATTTTGATGAAGTTCAATTTATCTATTCATGTTTTTTGGTGTCACACGTAAGAATCAACTGCCAAATGCAAGATACAACCTGTTTTCTTGAGTTTAGCTCTTACATTTACATCTATGTTCCATTTTGAGATTTTTTTTTAATCTGATAGAGGTAAGATTCTAACTTCATTCTTCTGCATGTCCATTCAGTTGTCCAAGCACCACTTTTTAAAAAAGACTATTATTTTTTAAAAAGACTATTATTCTTTATCCATTCATCCACTGAAGGGCATCTAGGTTGATTCCACAATTTAGCTATCGTGAATTGTGCTGTTATAAACACTGATATGGCTGCATCACTGTAGTATGCTGTTTTTAAGTTCATTGGGTATATGGATGGAGGAGTGGGATAGCTGGGTCAAATGCTGTTTCCATTCCATCTTTTCCAAGGAATTTCCATACTGCTTTCCAGATTGGCTGCACCAATTTGCAATCCCATCAGCAATGTATGAGTGTGCCGTTTTCCTCACATCCTCACCAACACTTATTGTTGTTTTTATTTCTAATAACTCTCATTCTAACTGGAGTGAATAGTTTTGATTTGCAATTCTCTAATTGCTAGAGATGTTGAACATTTTTTCATATATTTGTTGATTGATATTATATAATCTTCTGAGAAATATCTGTTCATTTCCTTGGCCTATTTATTGACTGGGTTATTTGTGGGATTTTTTTAGTGTTAAGTTTTTTTCAGTTTTATATATTTACTAGAGATTAGTGCTCTATCTGATATGCATGTGGTAAAAAATTGTTCCCATTTTGTAGGCTCTCTCTTCACCTCCCTGATTCTTTCTTTTGCAGAGAAAAAGCTTTTCAGTTTGAATCCATCCCACTTACTGATTCTTGATTTCATTTCTTGCACTATTGGAGTCTTGTTAAGGAAGTCAGGTCTAATCTGACATGATGAAACTGTGATACACACACATACACACAATGGAATATTACTCATCATTAAAAGAGAATAAAATCATGACAGTTGTGGTAAATGGATGGAGTTGGAGAATATCATGCTAAATGAAATAAGCCAATTTCCCCCCAAAACCAAAGGCTGATATGTGGATGCTGATCCATAATGGATGTGGGGGGAGCATGGGAGGAATGGAGAAACTTTAGATAGGGCAAAGGGGAGGGAGAGGAAGAGAAGGGTAATTGGGATAGAAAGGATGGTGGAATGAGGTGGACATCATTACCCTAAGTACATGTATGAAGACACAAATGGTGTGACTCTACTGTGTGTACAACCAGAGAAATAAAAAATTGAGCTCTATATATGTGCTATGAATTTAAATACATTCTGCTGTCATGTATAACAAATTAGAATAAATGAATAAATTGTAGAAAATTCTTATTATTCTTTCCCCCATTGAATTGTGTTGGTATCCTTGAAATAAGTTAGCTTAAATCTGGGTTTTTTTATTTTTAAAATTTTTTTTTTCATTATAGATATACAGGACAGTAGAGTGTATTTTGACATATTCTACATATATGGAGTATATCTTATTCTAATTAGGACCCTATTCTTGTGTTTTAAATTTTATTGATTTTATATCTATTTTTATGCCAGCATCATACTGTCTTGATCACTGTTGTTTTATAGTAAATTTTAGAAGTTGAAAATGTGAATCTACCTAGGTGGTCTTTTTTAAGTTTGCTTTGCCTTTTCTGGATCCCTTGCAATTCCTTTATAATTTTCAATATGAATTTTCCAATCCTCAAAGAAAAAAATGGCCTTTGGAATTTCAATAAATATTGAATTCAATCTGTCAATCATTTTGAGGAATACTTCGATATTCACAATATCAGGTCTTACTAATTCAGGAACATGGCAATATTTTTATTTATTCAAAATATTTAATTTCTTTTGACAATATTTTCAGAAATAGTTTTCAGAGTATAAATTTGATGCTTATTTTATTCAGTGTATCACTAATCATACCATTTCTTTTGATGCTATTATAAATAAAACTGTCTTCCTTTTTTTGGTACCAGGAATTGAAACAAGGGACACTTAACCACTGAACCATATCCCCAGCTCTTTTTTATTTCTTATGTTGAGACAGGGACTCTCTAAGTTGCTGAGGCTGGCTTTGAACTTGTGATCCTCCTGCCTCAACCTTTTGAGCCACTGGGATCACAGGCATGCACCACTGCACTTGGCTTGGAATTGTCTTCTTAATTTCATTTTATGATCATTTTAAGATCATTCCTTAGATGGGCATATTAAAAAATTGATATATATATATATATATATATATATATATATATATATATATATATATATCTCAATTTAGAATTTTCCATATATAAGATCACTTTACCTGCAAATAGAGTTTCAGTTGTTCCTCACCATTCAGGATATTTTAAGTTTCTTTTTCTTGCCTAACTTTCACGGCCACAGCCTCCAGAACACTGTTGAGGAAAGCATTTAGCTTTTCACCAGGAAGTATACGGTTGGTTTTGCGTTTGTCCAAGACTCCCTTCATAAGGTCAGAAAGTCCCTCTATAGTTCTAGTTTGTTGATTGTTGTTACCATGAAAATGTGTTGGGCTTTGTCAAATGGTTTTTCTCTATCAGTTGGGAGTTACATGGCTTTTGCATTCTATCAATAGAGTATATTACATTATTTGATTTTTTAATATTAAAGGAATCTTGCAATGCTGGGATAAAAAGATATAATTATCTTTATATGTTGCTGGATTCAGTTTGTTAGTATTTTGTTGAGGATATTTACCTCTGTAACTAACGTCTAGCTTTGGCATTAAGGCAATAATAACTCATAGAATAAACTAGCGAAAATAACTTTTTCTTTCTTTTTTTTATGCAAGAGTTTGTGAAAAATTGGTATTAATTCTTTAAATGTTTGATGGAATTTACCAGTGAAGCTGTCGGAGTGTCATGGCAGATAAACATTGAGGACAGATTTTTTTTTTTTTTTTAAATTACTAATTCAATCTGTTGTTACAGGTCTATTCAGATTGTCTATTTCTTCTTAAATAAGAAGTTTGTTGTCTTAATTGACATTTATTCCCTTCTCTTAGTTGTGCTAAAATTTATCAGTTCAGATAAAAAGCAAGTTTTTTAAACCAATTGCCTTTATTACTTCTGTTTCATATTGTACTGAATGAGTAAAAACCACTAACTTGAAATAATACTAGAGAATAAACTCAATATACAGTGACAGGAAAACCAAATTACAGTTTGGTCTTCTCATCTGCAGTTGTACCTCTAGGACTAATCTTTTTATTAATAAAAAGATTTTCTGGTTCTCAGTTTCCTCATTTGCATAAGAGAAGGGTGGATTAAGTGACCTCCTATGGTTCAGTTTTCCCTAAAAATTCTGTTATTTTGTAAAATATGAGTCAATTTAAGAGAAATATGAAGTAAAGATCTTACAATGTGAAAGCCATGGGCACAATAAATAATTTTAAAAAAAAAGAAATAACCCTAAGGATGCTTCTCATTGATGACTGAAGAGTGTTTATGTAGCATGTTTACTGGGATATAAGTTGAAAAATATCATAAATAAAAAATGTATTTAGTACACGAAACCTACTGAATATTATGGACTAGCAACTCAGCACACTCCAGAGAACCAGGCATTCATCCTCATGGTGGTGTGGCAGACTGGGAGTGGAGGTTGCCTAGCACCAGGAGGGGATACTGTTCCACATATCTTCAGCCCAAGAAAAAGAGCAAAATGCAAAATTGAAAAGTGGTTTCTGCTAAATGTATATTGTTCCATACCTTTTTAGAGTTGAAAAAAAAAATGTAAGTCAAAACCTTGTAAGTTGGAGACCAACTGTAGACAAATAAAACTAGTTGCTACTTCTGGGAAAAGATAATGAATTTCATGATCTTGTGATATCTAACAATAAATTTCAAATGGTTGGTCTACTTGAAACAAAGTTGGTTCCAAATAAGATTATGTATACTAATTTTCTTTCTTAAAATGTTTCATACATGAATTACAAATATTCAGACATGGAATATCATATGTCAGTCCCGGTTAATTAACTGGATATAAATATGTTAATATGAGTAATTCTTAAAAATAAATGAGTAAAAATTAACCAAGTTGTGCAAGGTACATGTACTGCTAAATTAGCTCTATATAGATTAGAATGCAAAAAATTACTACAAAAATGAGGATTATAATTAGACACACATCAGAATTATATTTATATATGGAAAAGAATAAAGGGTATATGAATGGGCCAGAGATAGACAATGAGATTAACAATTTCTAAAACTTGAATTCTTCTTAAATACATGTGGAACAAAAAGGACAATATTTCAACATTTAATAAATCTGTTATGCATCTTTGTGACATTTTTTTGTAGTCTTTTAAATATCTTAACTTTTTGTAATGCTAACAATATAGGAAAAACTACGTGTTTTTTTTTTTTGTTTGTTGTTTTGTTTTGGTACTGGGATTGAACTCGACCACTGAACTACATCCCCAGTTCTATTTTGTATTTCATTTAGAGACAGGGTCTCACTGAGTTGCTTTAGCACCTTGCTTTTGCTGAGGTTGGCTTTGAACTTTCGATCCTCCTGCCTCAGCCTCTCTAGCCACTGGGATTATAGGTGTGTGCCATTACACCTGGCCTATGTGATATTTTTTTAATTAAAAACTTCAGAAGTATGTAAAGATAAAAATAAAATACCTCTCATAAAAATAAAAATGTATTTTTCACTTTATTGGTGATAGCTTTTATCAGGTTATAGTCTTAATACTCACCATTTGATGCTGTAAAATCAATAGCCACTGTGAAGTTGATTTGTGTTCTAGAATATAAATAAATGAGAATCATTAATAAGCAAATAAGTGCACAAAAGGAGTTTTTTTCCATTTGTGGTATATTTTTTAGTGTGACTAAGCTTCTTAAATGTTACTTATATGCAAATATATTACAATATACATTGGATAGCATTAGATAGACAGTTTTACAATATAAAAACTTGATAAAAATACCATTGATAAAAATATATTCATACTACCATACAATAAAAAAAATTAAAGTCCTAGGAATAAAAGTAACTTGTATTTTGGACAATAACTATGGGAGTAGCTCACAGTGAAGATGTCAAATTGCAAATATTTTCCAGTTTCGAATACCAGTATTTATTACTAATTTATATTAAGATCAAGATTATTTTGTAGTCATTATACTACACCTTAAAGTATTGCATTGCTAAAATAATTTCTAATGTCATTGCTTAAACTAATTTTCTTTCAGCAATTCTGAAAGTAGGATTCTCTTCTATTTTCTTTAGAAATCAAGAACTCCAGGTACAAATTCATCTCTAATTGCAGTATTCCTCTATGTGTATGTATGTATACTCATTCATCATAAATATGGAGATATTAATGAGATCTGTCATATATTTTAAAAATTATCAGCCCAGGTAATTAACAAAACTATTTTACTGAATTAGTCAGATTTTTGTGTTTTTTACTATGTTAGCTTTTTTTTTTTCTCATTTTGAAACCAAACAGGTGGCATTCACCTAAAAAATTTACTCAGAATATTTATGGCTCCTTCTGTTAAGTAATTTCATCTCTTTCTTACCAAAGAAGACATCAAACACATAAATAATGATGATGATATGATTCTTGTAATAACTATAATCATAGTTATTATAACTATAACTATAATCATTATTTTTATAATCATAAAAATAATTCCTATTAAAAAGGAAATCATTTGAAAAGATGATACTTGGACTATTGTTTAGCCAAAATTACTTTTGACACATTGAACAACCCATGCAATGCTTCAAAGTTTGGAAATGTTGGATATATGATGATGATGATGATGGAATTTAAAAAATTATCTGGCTCAAGGTACCTTGTTCTCTTAGCAAAAAATATGACAATATTTCCTTCTTTCTCCAAAAATTCAGTGTAAAGACTTAAATACTATTCAGGGATTTAATCAAATTCATTCATTCTTTTCCCTAAACAATTGAAAAACCTTTTGTGGTTACATTTAACAAAAACTAATGTAGATTTCCTTTATATTCCCTTATATAATAATTTCTCTTCAAAGTGGAAGTCAGGTTTGTATTCTAACAATATAGACTAACATGGAACAAAACACTAACCAATATGAACCAAAATGCATACAAACTTTCAAAAAAAGAATACAGTGAGGCTTTTGGGAGAACATTTCCAAAATCCTTTGAGGGCTTGAAAAGAACAGTCCTCATCAGTACACTGCTTGGCCATGCAACTTCTTATGAACAAGTGACCATAATTCAGGGTAGGATACTGTATCTTAGAAAGGGTATGGTTTTTGAATTGGAAAGGACAGGGATTAAGTCCCAGCAACTCAGTTGGTGACCTCAGCCAACTTTGAGGGCAGGTTCCTGGCACACAATAATAAAAAGAAAACTGAAAGATAACTACATAAAATATTATATGCAAAATATATTTAAGTGCATAATACATATAATATATTTTATATGCACAATAATTTGATAAAGAACTATTGTCTTACTTTTACAGAATTAAAGTTTTTCTCATAAAACTTAGTATCTTCCTATGCCAATGGTAAAAACAAAATTATAAAATCCTGTAATATGTTTATTTATTTTATATATACATAAAATATATTTAATTTTCAAGATATATATATATATATATATAAAATAAACATAAATATACATATTTCATATATATATATATATATATATATATATATATATATATATATAATGAATTTATTTTAAAAAGACAAAAGATAAGAAAAGAAAGGGATAGAAAGAGAAAGGAAGGCAGGCAGGTAGTCAGGCCAGCCTAAGGAGTACCACTCAGACCAGACCCAGGATGGTTTAATACTAAATATAAAAGATTGATGCATTTAGCACTAAGGGTAAATAAGACCATTTGGTAATCAGAGAGTAAGAGAGATATTCAAGAAGTAAAGCATTGTGCTTGATGCATATTTGGTGGCTCAATAATTACAAAGTTTGATTAATTCTTTGTCTCATTATGCATGTCAGAAAGATTTTCTGCCCTTTATTGCTTTGAATCAGCAGCACTATTCAGATCAGAAGGGAAATGTGGCTCACAACAGAAAGCTTCTCCTCATGGTAGTGATGTTCCCTTAGCCTACTATAATACTACTTAATTTTTTTCCTTTAAAAAACTAAAGCTCAGCAATTATTTATTAAGCATCTTCCAATTGGAAAGCACTATGCTGAAATGAAATGAAATAAAACAAATGAAGCGCCATCTTTGATCTCACAGATTTTACAATTTCAACTTTCTATTCTTAAAAACAATGACAAAAACATCCTGGCATTTTATCACTGATTGATTATCAATAGTATAACTAAAACTCAACTGCACATTTACTGTGAGAAACAGATTAT
This sequence comes from Spermophilus citellus, assembly GCF_964194105.1. NCBI lineage: Eukaryota > Metazoa > Chordata > Mammalia > Rodentia > Sciuridae > Spermophilus > Spermophilus citellus. The sequence continues at coordinate 59,456,401 of NC_138197.1, forward strand.
TCATTTCCATGATTTCTGAGCATTTTCATTTCTACTATAATGTATATTTGTCATATCAAATACCATATTCTATATATTTAGAAAATATTAATTAATAAATGTTTTAAAGATGTTATCAATATGACAACTTTAGGCTGTAAGGCAGATTTCTCGAAAACAATGATTAATAATCTGTTATAAAAGCAAGCCCAAAAATACCACCAATAATCTTGTTGTCCTTTTCATTCTCTAATATTGCTTGAAGTCTAATGTTAGAGGAAAAAAAATCAATCACTTGTCAAAGTAAAAAATCTGAATTCACACAGATGACTCCTGATAGAATATTCATAAAAACAATCACATATAAATCCTTGAAACATTTTGCTTAGGAAGGGTTACTTTAGCTGTCATTTTATGTTTTAGAAACAGAAAAAGAAATGCAAGGTTTCAAGAATCCAAGATAGGAGCACCATATCCTAGAATATAAAAAAAGTTATGCCTGCCAAATAGCACAAGCTAGTACCAACATTTCATGAGACTTCCCAATGCATGTGTCCTAGTACTGCAAAAATATATACTTGGAAAGTGTTCCTATTTTACTTTGCCACCTTTCCAAAAACTGTGAATGACAGAAAAATTAAATGTCAAGATGGAAAGAATTTACTAGTACAGCAAGACCCACAGAAAACAAGAATGTATACACACACATGCACACACACACATCAAAGAAAATTACACACACATACAGTACTATCATCTCAGAATTTTTTATAGCTATTATTATGAATTAATTATTATGAACTAACAGTTGTAATGGGAGTATACAGAAACACTGTTTTCATTGATTTCCAATTTCAAATCCTGTTGTACACACTGCACATTATGAATCCTAAAGATGGAATTCCCCCATCCTTATTTAATTCTGACAAACAGATTCAGATTCACCAGCTCATGGAATCTAGAGCCCCCAAATACTGGGATGCCCACTCTAACATGCATATCAGGACTTTGCTTCTGCCTCGATTTGCCAACATGCAACCTAGTTTATACCTCAGTTCTGGGACCTGCTGTGGACTCTTAGGCCCCTTGCCTCGGGCACTGTCACCAGCCTGAGTGACCCTATCTCATCATGGGATGAACTTTATGCCCTTTTTTGTCTTAACTTTTTCCTCTCTCTTAAAAGTAGTTGAAGTACTTTAATGACAGTACTGAGTTGCTAGATTCCAAACTTTCCTGCCTGTTCAAAATTGCTGCTTCCCCTGTTCATAAACTATTCCCAGGAATACTGTCCTCAACAATAGAAATTTGCCTAAATGAGGGCAGGTTTTAAGATACAAATGTGAATTCCAATATAAACACTTCCAGCTATTGGTAATGTGCCTTTCAGAAAGCTAATTAACCTCTTTTGCAACTCATTTGTAATAATAATAAAGAAAACTTCCTTGGATTGTTGTTGATGGGACAAGAAAAACACCTGTGCATAGAAGGCATTGAAAAATTAATTAGTTATTGTATCTAATATTGATGCCAGTGTTTTAGGACCCAAATTCAGCATACTTCCTTGAATGTAGAATATACAGTGCTTAACAAATTTCTGGGTCTACCAGAGTTACAGGTTATTGCCTCAAATCTGATCCTACCATGTCAGATTTTTTAAAAATTTCACACCATCTTCTAAAGTCCCAACCTGCCCAACCCAAGACTGCACCATGAATGATCCATCTTTTTAAAAGGTATCATCTGGATACCTCTTCAAACAAAATCCTACTGTATGAAGTAATTATGAGCTTCCACCTCCTGCTTATTTCCTTTCTATCCTTCCAAACACTCTAGGTTTCAAAAGGATCATTGAAATATTAAAAGTAAGAACTAAAAAGAAACTTGAGGACAAGTGGTGTAATTCCTCAATAGTTTATGCTAGTATTCTTGGTCCTTAGAGAATCTAGTTATCATAAATTAACAAAATGTTCTTTCTCCAGACTTTGGCGATTGATTTCAGTATGTTCTAAAGTACAACTTCACAAGGAGGCTAGCTCATCTTCAAGAACTCCAAGTCAAAAAGCTATGCAAGACTACTAATCTTTTTTTTTTCTAACCACTACTTAAAAAGGATCTCATAAGTAACATAATCAAAATAAGCAAAAAAAAAATCAAACCACAACATGTAACCACAATTAACATACACTATCCAGAATTCCATTTAAAATGAGCTGGGCACTAGAGAGGAAATGGTACCTAGAAGAAAGACAATGAGATGTCAATCATATAGACTAGAGCTCGAGCTCTAGGATCACAACTAGCCAGAGAGTTGTGTCTCTTTGAAAAATTAACAACTGTCTGCATGACTGTTTTGAGAAACAGGTAATGGCTTCTTTGAAGAAGTCCACTAAATATTAGAAATAAAACTCTTAAGTACCTGCACACTACAAACACCCCTGCATGCTAGAGAATGAGGTCTTATGACAACTTCTCCTGGTTCATATGAATCACTGTTGGGTCAAAAGGGGCAAGGTCTCTTTAATTGTCATAAATTTATTTTTCATTAATCCTTCTTATAATTGTCAGTCAGTGGTTCAAGGGTGAAGCAGTAAAGCGCCCACCAATGCAGGAGTAAGAAATGCACTGCCTGCAGAGAAGTTAAAAGCAACCCATAATGCAATCTACTAAGGAGCAGTCTTCACTCAATATTAGCAATTCTAAGCAATGTCAAGTACCCTGCTACTACCTGCCTTTGGTAAGCCACTATTGTTTTATTATTTCTCCTGTCACCAACCTTTCAATTGCCTACCAAAGTGAAACTATTTTAGAGGGCAAAGTCTACTGTTCATAATACAATAATTTAAATAAATAAAATTTTGTTCCTACATAAGTTCTTATATTTAAAAAAGTTCTATGTTTACAGCAGATATAATTAGCCCATCATTAGTATGAAAAGATGCAAAGGGTAGCTCTAGTATTAGTAATAGGTCTGCAAAATTCCATTGCTATTACAGCACTCAGCTCCTTTAGACTTGGCTTTGGTTGGCTAAACGTGCAGAGTAACCATGCAAAATTAACTATGAAACTGCATGCTACAAAATAAATTGTCAATATTTTGGCTACATTAGCACTATTTCCCTATGATGAAGCATGCATACAACTTTCTTTGACTTTGAATGGAATTCTATGAAAGAGTTTTCTGTAAAATGCATCATAAAGCACATAACTGGATACCCAAGCTTTTCTAAGCATGCATTTTAATGTACAAAAAATTAGAATACAACATTAACCCAAACAATGTTTATGAGATTCTTCTTAATGTTTATAAGACTTTTTAATATTCATAGAAGTTTCTTTTATAAGTCCTAGTTTAAATGAGTTTAGTTGAGATATGATAATGTTCTCTGTGAATTTTTATAGAAAGCAGAATGGCTTTATTTTTATTAGATTTATCCCCATTCAGCCTGCAGGATTTAGTTCTCTACTGATTTGATAAATGCAAAGCATTTGGGTGCCACAACAAGAAGCCCTATAAAAACAAAACAAAACAAAAAAATCACCACTAGACTTGTATATTTAGTTTCCAAGTAAGAAATTGGATTAGGAAAAAACTTTATAGTGTTGCATGTTCGGGCAAAATGTGCTCCCTGAGGCAAAATATCCAATACAATACCATAAATTTTATTAAACTAAGGCAAACATTTTTATGTCATTATTGTATTTGCTTTAAGTATTTTTAAAGAAAAAAAATCTTGTGGGGCTTGTTGTTAAAAGCACTTACTGATATTCAACTTGCCTTTAAAATAAGCAATATCAAGAAACTCATTTCAGCCTTTAAAATGAGCTTATGATATGTAGGCAGCTTTTTTTTCTTGCCCCCTAAGATATATTTTCACTTCTTTTAAATGGGATATCCATTTGTCTATAATTGTGGATAAGGTTTAGATTCAGATGAAGACTTGGGGTAAGGTGAACAGGAATGTCTGAAGTGAGTGCCCGTGAGTTATATCCTCCAACAATTTACACAAGAAAATTACTGATGTAGTAAATTTGAACACATTTTTTTTCTCTCAATATCTCTGATAATGAGGGCAATCACCACTAACAATGTTATGATGACCATTGCTGAGATATGGTGAAACTTTAAACACATTGACATTTTTCAAAACAAATCAGTCGAGTGTTAACCATATAGCATTTAATCCTCAAAATTGTCTATAAGATAGGCATTATTATTTTTATTTCTATTTTTCACTGACAAAAGGCAGATCTAAGATTTGAACTGTGCAATTTAACTCAAATTCGTGGCCATTACATGCACTGTCTCAACTTCAAGTAACACCTTTTTTGCAACTGTTTTGATTATTCGCCAAATAGTTACCCCTTATTGAAATTCCTTCCTGGAAATTGCCCACCCAGTATCATACATTATGTTCATTTATGCTCCCTTCTGTTAGGATGTACAGAAAGAAGCAGTTCATGATTCTAATCTGATCTTGCCTTTCCTCTAAGGAACTACTAACCAAGATATGAAGTACAGCTGAAATAATTTCTGTGGAGGCAAAAAAAGGGGGGGGGCATAGTTTTTCTTATCCTGGAAAACCTGGTCCATATGTTTTGTTTGGTGATGGTTGTATGGAGCAGAGACAGTGGAAGGTCACAAGCTGATAAGGTCTGAATTATCACACTCTGTTTAAAGTTCTATTTGTTCATGTTTTAATTACACTGAGAGATTTGGGCAGAAAAAGGTAGAAAGTCATGCTTAAAATGATCGTCTAATTAATCCATATTTATTCAATGGTTACCTTGAGTTCAGCCTTATAAAAATATCTAAAAATTATGCCTCCATGAAGAGACAAACATAAGAATGGACAATTAAAATGACACCTAGGGAGGCTAGCACCCACTGACTATATGTGGGAAGGCTAGGTATTACTCACTTGGGGTGGTTAGATGAGTTTGGGAATCTTCCCAATATGATAGCCTGCAGAACTCCAATTTTCTAACACACTCAATATTCTGATAAAAACGCAGACCAGGGTTTCAGGCTGACATGAAATTTCAGTAGCTTTCCAGGTTCTCAGTATGCAACAACATTTGTGATCTCTTTCCCTGCCTTCATCTGCCAGTCTGAGAGACATGAAAACTTCATGGGTATGTGTTCTTGAGTCATTTTGGTGGAGTGCAGATTCAGAAAGACCTGGGAGGCACAGAGGATTGAAGGGCAAGCAAACAAACTGAAATTTAAAAGTTTGCCCTTAGATTCTTAGAGTGAGAGCTGTTGGGAATATGCAGATTTGTATTCTGTATAGGCAAATAGACCCATTTCACAAATAATAATAAAATAATGATGATGTTACCCAACAAAGTATTTTAGAACAATATATGATTTGGAATGAATATGACATTGTCCTCATTAATGAAAATTTAAATTTTCAATGCCATGAATTAGGTTTTAGTAAATAAACATTTTTAGGAAACAAATACATCAGATGTTTAATATCTAAAATCATTTTAAATATATAAAGTGAAAAAAACCTCATGTATCTATGTCTATATATAGAGAGATAGATATAGATATCTATATATCTTATGTATATATCTATATATGATATAACTCAAAATAATGATTGCAAAGTCAATAATTCAGGGGAGACTAGCAGTTTTTGTTATTATGAATTAGAACTCCTTTTAAATAGTATTCTATTTAGAAAATAAAACTTTTCAAGTCATAGAATGTATCCCATGATCCAGGAAAATCATGATAGTGTTTAACCAAAAAAACAAAGTCTAAAAATTAGATTTTTATTTCAGAGAATATTTGCATAAAAACTGGATCTTGGCTAATTAAGAATGCATCTGTCTCATCTCCTCACCTGATTCTATCACCCATCTACTGTAGCCAAACACAGTGTTTTAAAGGGGGTGAGACAATAAATGAAAAATAACAAGCTACAACCATATTGATTGCACAAACAATCAAGGGTATATTTTCATGTAAATATCTATATCAATTAAGACGACAGCAAGGCAAGACCAGAATGTCTGATACCAAGAATTGGGCCTAAAAGGAAGCTCCTTTGAAAGGGAAAGATACTAAAGGACTATGAAAATAATTTTGTTTCATATTTAAATGTGCTCATTCTTAACTCTGCATAACTTATACCTGAATTCTGAGAAAACAAATAACTTGATGTTTTTATAATTTTCTATTTAATTTTTTATGAGAACAAAAAAAAGAGTTGAATTTTTAAAGTGAAATTTAAATATTTCTATGCATTTAATCCCAATTATGACTATCAGCAACACTGCTACAGTCCACATCATGGTGAATCTTGAGGACAAAGTAAATTCAGGAAAACATCAACTAACTTTACTTTGGTTGGAGCAGAGTTAGCTAGAATAAGTACCAATTTAATTATTATTATCTAATTTTATATGATGATTACCCATCCTTTTGAAGACCTTAAGCTTTCTTCATAAATTAAGATTCAACATAGGCAGAACTCAACATTCTGTCAGATGAGAAAAGTGACCCTAAATGATGAGTGTGACCCTAAATTGATGCTTCCCAGATCTAGAAACAAAACAATCCTTTTACCCAGCTATCCCACTCCTGGGTCTATACCCAAAGGAATTACAATCAGCATACTATAGTAATGCAGCCACATCAATGTTTATAGAAGCTCAATCCACAAAAGCTAAACTGTGGAACCAACCTAGATGCCCTTCAATAGATGAATGGATAAAGAACTATAGTATAATTACACAATGGAATATTACTCAGCATTAAAAGAGAATACATTCATGACATTTGCAGGTAAATGGATGGAGTTGGAGGGTATCATGCTAAGCAAAGTAATCACAAAAAACCAAAGGCTGAATGTTCTCTCTGATCCATAACGGGGGGTGGGGGATGGAGGAACTTTGATAGGACAAAGAGGAGGGAGAAGCATGGGGGCAGGAAAGATGGTGGAATGAGATGGACATTTTTACCCCAGGTATATGTACGACTGCACATATAGTGTGATGCTACATCATGTACAACCAGAGAAATGTAAAGTTGGGCTGCAATTGTGTACAATGAATCAAATGCATTCTGCTGTCATATATACCTAATTAAAATTAATTAATTAAAAAATTTAAAAATTCATAAAAATATAGGAAACACTGATTTAAAAAATTCTGATTCATCCTTAAAGCCATACTGAATTGTGTAATTTCTACTAATTTCTTTTGAAATATCATACCTATTTTGAAATATGATAGGGCACCTCTTCCAAACAATTAATCTTGAGAATCCCACAAATCTTCAAATGTACTAATAAATATGACTCCAATATGCTATTTTGGTTTTTTGGTTGATCACAGCCTGAAACACTTGCTTGTTTCATTGTTTCCCAGGTCCACAGAGGGTAAAAGGCAAGGTCAGATTGTTAGTTTTAGTCCCCAGATGCATGCTGAAGAGAACTGGCATCAAGACCAAGGCATGAACCATAGGGTGGTATTGCTGAAGCCTTGCTCATCTAAGGAAAGCAGCTCCAAGCTGCCCTCCTGTTGATGTCCTCAGTTGAAAATACTGAAGTCCTTTGTAATGGAACTGAGGAAAGAGATAGTGGAGAAAAAGAGGCTTGAAAGCTGTGTGTTCAAAGACACAATGGGTTTAACATGGGACTTGGTAAACAGATCAAATTTATCTATTAAAATCGGCAAAATAAAAAAGGAGAGATGCTATTTAGGAAGGGTAAGGATATGATAAACACTCAAAAACAGATGTTAGGAACATAAATTATTATAGACTTTTAGCAATACCATTAAAAATATGTACAAACTATAAAATACATACACTATTTAGCCTATATTATTTCTAGGCAGTGACTCTAAAGACATGCTTAATGATGTGCACAAAATGCTATGTACCTGGAATTTAAAGTACAGTCTTGTTTATAATTTTAAAAATTGGATACAATTAAAATATACGTCAGTAGGAAACTTTTAAACTAAATTATCTATAGCTATACAATTTGGATCTGTTAAAATAAGGTGGATATATAAGCAGTGGCCTGGTAATAAATATGCACAATATACTTAATGAACAAAACATACAATGCAGGAAACTGTGCATATCCCACTGTTTTAAAAATACTGACACGTGTTAGAAAATAAACAGGCAAGAATAAATATCAAGTCTCCAACAGTGATTATTGTTAGGGTATATGATTATGGGAGAATTTTAATGTAACACTAAAGGTTTCTCACTTTACCTAACTTTTCTTTTTATCATTTTATCTTTTATCTTTACAGTGTGAAATAAAAAAAATATATAGTATTTTAAAATTTGAAAGTCTTGATACCTATGTCCTCCAATACCTTAATAAACATTAATAAGATATAATAGAACTAAAGCATTCTGTAGTTTTAGAAAAAAATTATTATAAAGCATATTAAATATCACCGAGGTGTTAAAAAGTTTCAGACTATTTTTTCCATTGCAAGAGACTGAACTGTCAGTTATGTCAGAAGACTTCTGTCATTCACAAAAGTCATTAGCCACTATTGATACTTTATTTTGACTGGTAGTAATTAGATGTCATCTATTAATTATACCAATGCCAAAACGTAAATGCAAGTAAATGATTTATTTATTGTAACTATTTTTGGAAAGAGAATATTATTGCTGGGCATGATGCCACTCACCAGTAATGCCAGAAACTCAGGAGCCTGAGGTAGGAGGATTATAAATTCAAGGCTGGCCTGAGCAACTCAGCAAGATACTGTCTCAAAATACAAAAGGACTGAGGGTGTTCTTCACGGGTAAATGCCCTTGAGTTTAATCCCCAGTAACAACAAAAAGAGAATATTACCAACATGAATATTGCTCATGAAAGAAAGGAAGAATGAGAAAGGGGAGAACAAAAGGTGAGAGGCCCATGGAAAATGGGAGAGCTTTCTTCAGGCACTTATCTCAGGGCCTAGCATGTGATAAGTGGTCAGCAAATGTGAGCTATCAGATATGCAAATTATACTGTACAGTAAGCTGACAGTTTAGATTAAGTCCCTGCAAAAAATATAAAAAATAATTCCAGGGAAGATAGAATAAATAAGAGAACCGTTGGCTAGTTGGAAGATCCAGCTGAATTAATCATTTTGGAACATCGGATTCATGTGAACCCCAGGAAAATGAAGTTTACATATATGAAATCATTTGCCTATTATGTAAAATGAGTAATGTCATAATACAGTAGATCTGCTCACTAGATAACTAATAAAAATCAGAAGTTCTGTGCCCAGTTACTTATAACAAGGTCTTCAGAACAAACACACATAAGGTCACACAATAAAATAATTATTACTGCTGTTGATTTGGATTCCACTGTCAGAGAGATGATATATTTATAGCTCTTTGTTTTATTTTGGATACTACAGTGATGAATGATATGTAAATGTATAATTGTAACATCTTTAAAAGACATTATATACATTTATTAAACATACTTCCATAAACAATATTTTCCATGTTATTTTAAGAGACTTCTTTAAAATAGTCAACCAGTTCACAGAAATAATTCATAAATTTTAAATACTTTTATTATAGAATCATTTTAATGTTTGCTTCATTATTATTGTTGTTAATTTCTTCCTTTGTCTAATTTATACTTTTAAATTTGTAATAAATATGTGTATCTATAAGAAAAGCACAGTATCTATAGGGTTCACTGCATCCCTGGACATCTTGGAACATGTCTTGTAGATTCTACACGAACTAATATAAGTCTAGTTAGATTAATTATCTAGTGAAATTCAAGCTCTGTTTTCCCCAGGTCCATTTATAAATAAAAAATGGGTTCTTAGAGAGGACTCAGGGAGTCAGGATTGGAGCCTAGCGTAGAAGAGTGGGTGGACCTATTAAGCTGGGGCTCCACAAGTACACTGCCTCCTGGCACATCCTCCAGTACAGGCAGTGCTGGAAGTAGGAAGTATGGAAACACAATGAATTGTAGAGGTCAGAAGCCACAGAACACAGAACACTGTGAGTCTGTCAAGACCATCATTGTTGTATGTAGTGTAGAAAACCATTTGCTCTGATTAGCTATGAGGATTTTCAAAAGGAGAATATGAACAACCAAATAAAAGTGATCTATTGGAAATAATTTAGGAAATATTTTTATTGATAGACTCACACCAAAATATCTCTAGATGTGTACACTACTGACAAAACACACTAGTGTTTTTTTATACATACACACATACACATATTTCAAACATTCACGAAGGAAAACAAGAAATAAATACCAAAAGGAATATAACATTTCAAAACTTCAAGTCATTATTTCAATATGCAAAATACAACCAGATATATGAAGCACTTTGTTTATAAAGAACATGATAAAGTATATCTGTTGTCTTACTTTTTCTTCTTTACCATCTATTATCTATAGCTACTAATTAATTTATCTATAGAGGAATAAAATCTATAGTATCAAACTCAGCTTACTATTTTTCCATCCTCTAATGATAAAAAATATGCACAGATGTTGGAATACATAGGCAAACTTTTTTTTAAAATTTGGTACTTTAAACTTTATAGAAACCACCATCATAGATTCAGGGGACAGACTGGAAGATACCCACAGAGACCATAATTCCCATTAATGCAGGTACTGGTTTTTGCTTGGTTTCTTTTCTTAACAAAGAGTAAAAAGGAGCCAGCTCTCTGTTTTCTGGGTATTTATCTTTGCTTCTTTGGTCCCTCATTCCCTTATTGTTTTCTTTGGCCCAATGACATTCTATCAATAAATAAGTCTTGCAAAAAAAAAATTGCTGACATAGTTAGGAAAAGGTTTACAGAAGTGATGTCTCTGGCTGTTATTCATCATGACTTTACTAAACAGTCAAATCTACCTTACCAATTTTGTACATTATAAATATAAAATGAAAGCAAATAAAGATGTGAATATTTTGTATTGTGAAAAAAAAGAAAGCTTTTTGAAAAAAAATCTTTAGGAATACTCAGGTAACAAAAAAGAAAAAGAAAAAGAAAAACCTAGGTTCAAAATGGAAGAAAATTATTTACCAGAAATTATAAGACAGTACTAATGTGGGATCTATCTGAACTTAGGAAAATTTAAAAATGGTTACAACAACTGTTTTTTTTTAAGGAAATGTATTCTTGCCTGGGAGCTAACAGAACAACTAAATGACTATTCATAATTATAATGCATGTCTGCATTATGATTTTATGACAAGGTACATTCTTTAATATTCTGAAGTTAGCATATGCATTTAAATAAAGCCCTCAAGCTGCTCTGCTATTCTAAAAGCAATAAAAAGTACAACTAAAAAGTCCTGTGTTAGGCAAGTAAAAATATTCTTTGTAAGTGTACATAATAGTTTTATCTACAACTATTGATGGCATAACAAACTATTTTTCTTGATTAGAGAAAAGTTACATTTTGTACCAGAAGTAATAGTTCTTGGGAATGTACATTTTTCTGTGTAAGTTTGAAACAAAAATATAGTAGGTCTGCATCAAAATGTACAAACTTGCCCCCATGCCTGGTGGTAGCACTTGCTACACACTTTCAAAGAAATGCTAAAACAATGAAATAATTTGAAAGAATGACTTACCCTCCCTTAATATAGTCAAGGAATGAAACTTCGGTTTCTACCAAGAAAGAAAGTAAAGTTACCTTAAAAAAGAGAGTGAGAGACAGAATTACCTGTTAGTACTAATTATAACCCCAAATGGACTTTTTTCTAAGTGTTAAAGAGAAAATAATATTTCCTAGCATTTCAAAAATCACTAAAGACATTATTCTTTATTAAAATCTGCTAGGACTGATTGTTCATACATTTTAAATTATCAGAAGGAAAGGGATAAAAATATTAAATTAACTTCTTCCTATGATCAGTTTACTTTCTTTGAAGAACAGCATGAAACTTATCCACAAGGACACTGTGTTATTTCCATTTTAGATAAAAGGAAAGATGAAAGGGTGTTGGAAAATGGTTAAAACCAAAAAAACTGGAATCAGTGAGCTATGCTACACCAGAAGAGATGTGTCTTTTTGTCATGGTTTTATAATAAGTCCACCTAATATTTTAAGTGTCTTGGTTTAAAAAATCTTTGAAAGGACACTTGAAGAAAACAGATTTTGCTTCTTTGAGAGTCAATCAATCTTAGAAAAGAATCTTTAGGACATTTTTTTTTTTCTCAAAATAGGAGGACATTGGATTTTCACAATTTTCAGATACTTTCATCTTTGCCCACTCCTAGGCTGAGTTAGAAGGGCATTCCAAAGAGAATGTACTACAAATGGACACCTTCATAACCCATAAAATGAATCCTAATAGGTAAGTGTAGCCTATAAAAAAGACTATTTCTTACAACCAATTAAAATTTTTCAGGTCTGCCTGATTCTCCAGTCTGATTCCACTGGTCAAAGAGTTCAGAAGAAACTTCAGCTTCCCTCTGGGACCTTACTAACTCCAAGAAAGGAGGCAGGAAACCAAGTCACTAACTTTCATGAGGAATTATCCATTACAGTCACTCCAACAAGAAAGTAAATTTTTTGCTGTAGTCCTTCATATTAAAATCAGAGGTAAAACAAGTTTAGTGCTTTAGTTGCTTTTATTCTGATTAAAAACATCATATATAATTCATTAATTTGAATCCTTAATGAATAACATAAAATTTGACTTACAGTTCCAGAATTAATGTATTTTTTCTTTTTTCCTTTCTTTTTGGGATTCACCACCTTAAAAAGCAATTAAACAATTAAAATGTTAGATTTTATACTGAAATTTTTTAAAAAGATGGAGTTGATCATGTTGCTTCACTTCCTGTCCAGGTTTTCATTTGTAAGTACCTTCAGGAGGGTTCCTAGATAGTTATTTGGTGAAAACGTCTTGGCAAAAGTTACTAGGATCATCTTTTAAAACACAATCTTTGTTGGTAATATTCTTCTCAATCACATTTTATGTATTGATTACCTATAACCATCTGAATCTTCTACATTTGAGAGAGACTTTTAATATTTAAGGTCCTAAAAAATGTTGATTGCTTTGTAGAAAAATCATAGATTGCTAAAAGAAAAGCATATTGGAGAGGCATAATTTTTACATCCTAGATTAAATACACTAACATAGAAATCAGGCAAAGCATGAATATTTAAGGAATCTATCGACCTAACTATTGTTTTATAGCACTAGAAATTTCTACCAGATACCATGATTGGAACATAATAATTAGTAAGGGTCTGGTTTAAGAACATAAGGTTGAATTTTTTATTAATAGTTCAATGGGGAAAATATTGCATTCCTGTACCCCACAAGACACTAGGGAATATAAAAATGAGGAGGACCTGTCAATCAAATAGGGGAAATTAAATACATAAGTGCCCTAAGAGAGGATCCTTCAGTTTTTCTCAGTCCAAAATATGGAGAAAGCCTTTGATGGGGAAAGAAAGATGAAAGATTTTATGAATAAATATTATTTGAACTAGTATATATTTAAATAGGGCTCTAACAGAAAACAAATTGACAAATACAATGTTAAAAAGAGGAAAAAGAGGGTATATACAAAGTGACTAAAAGGTGAGCAGAAGCCACATTAAAATCCTCAGTACAAAACTAGAGAGTTTGAGTATTATTCAATTAATATTTAAATGGGAGAATGATATAACTGATCCTCAGTATAGAGTTCTAAGAACAGAAAGTGGAGGCAACAGTTAGGGCCATATAAATCATCTACCCAAGAAGTAATGTTGCATTAAATAAGTTAGTACCATTGAGAATAGTTCACAGGAAAAATCTGGGACATAGAATAAGCTGGGTTTAGTAGGTATAGGTAGAAATCACAAAATACAAATTGACTCATCCATTCATTCAATGTATTATTTTCAATATTTGCAGAACCCTTACCAAGCATATTTCACATGCAAAAAAAAACCATACAATGATTAAGATATAGGACACCATCAGCAAAATGACACATTTTTCAGATTAAGTAAATGTCTTGAGAGTAACAGCATTAACTATGTAGAAGGTTATTTCAGTGGTAGAAGGGTCAGGTTTGACCTTGAAGTTTGAGGAATTTCTCAAAATTGAGGAGAATAGTACTAAAAAATACAGGAGAAACCATGGAATAACATGAAATCAATCAAAAGATAAGAAATAAATTTGATGATTTAATTTTTTGAAAATTTGTGTGTTGGCATTTTGTGATCTAAAATCAACCATCTAGAATTAGGATTTTTCCTGCATCTTTGGACTGAATTTTCAGTAAAATTTCAAAAGTATTTTAAAAAAATCATACTAATCTCTTTGGCTTCCAAGATATCATTAACTAGAGTCCAGAGGAATTATCTTAGATTATTCAATTTTGTGATCAATTTACATGAGAATTTGTCATTTAGTCCCATAGGACAATTTCAACTACCAAAAATAAAGTACCTTCTGTAATAGCGATAACAATGTTAGTTATATAAAATGTAAATATAATAGCATTATTATTTTTAACATTAAAAAATGGACTAGGGAAACATTTTTAGAATGGTGAAATAAGAATCTCAGAAAATATCCTCCTCCATAAAGGCAAATGCGAACACTAGGAAAAAAAATGTCAAAATCACCCCCCACCCCCCAAGAATCTGAAAAAACTCAAAAGCATGCACCAATCTTAGGGGTCAATCATTTAAGGAAAAAAAGGCTGAGTCTCACTTTGTGGCATTTTAACTTTTCCTATTCCAATCTCATTTGCCTTAACTCCGTGGTGCTGAAAATAAGCCAACCTTGCAACCGTAGTAGCTGTGTAAATACAAGTCTAAAAGCCACTGAAGGGGAGAGAATGGGTATGGAGTTCACTAAAAAGTATCATTTTCAGAGAACTGTCATTAACTGACTTATTCAAAAGCTCCTGGAAAAGACCCAATTAATGGAGGTTGGACTAGTCTTCACCCCACTTGAAGTCTGACCAATGGGAAAAGCCCTGTCTTCTGAGCACTTACTGGAAATAGTCAGAGGCAACTGTGTAACAGCAAGTCCGCCAGAGGGGATGAAACAAGTTTGGGCAAATAAAAGCCTGATGCAAAAATCAAAAAGAAGATCTGGGAAATGAATGAGATGTTTATAGAGGGTTTTAAAAGCTCTAGTGTACTGCTAGGGATCGAGAAGACCATGTGCTTATGAAGGGGTACGCATATGCCTAGGAAGGAACTCAGGAAGCCCCAGTCCCTAAGCTCTGGCTGACCTTTCAAGTCCTTACCCAAAGAGCATACGAAAGCTAAGGCAGTGTTGTATACCACTGGAGCACATAAGGAGCAGCCAATGCACACAAATTCTAGTCTGGGAAATGTGGGTGTTATGCTTTGAATATATTCCTTCTAAAATTCAGGTTTTGCCAAAGTGTTAGTATTAATCAGTGAGGTCTTTAAGAGATGATCAGGCCATAAGAGCTACTCCTTTGTGAATGGAATTAGATGCCCTTATACAGGGATATGACAGAGAGAGCTGTTTGTTTTCTTTCTACTTTCCACCATGCTGAAGATACAACGAGAAAGCTCTCAACAGATGCTGGTACCTGTTTCCCCAACTGTGAAAGTTAAATTTCTGTTCTTTTTTAATTTAATTAGGCTTTTTGGACAGAGACAGTTGTTGAAGCTAACATGAGAAAAAATAATTTTCAGGTGTTCTTTTATAGTAGCATAAAATAGACAGGAACCTGATTTGACCTGTAGTGTTACTACAATGTATTATTTAAGATTTCTGGCATTCAACAACAAATAAGACATCCAAAGAAATAGGAACTTATATACCACATAGGAAAAAACATGTCAATATAAATTGTCTTGGTACTCTCAAATAAAGCATTTAGTAAATAGTCTTTAAATCAGCTATTATGCATGTATTTGAAGAACTAAGGAATTGAAGAATTGAAGTATGAAACAATGTCTCACCTAAGTAAACAGGTAAACTGAGATTTTAACACAGTACCAAATAGAAATTCTCAACTAAAAAAAAATAACTATAATGACAAATTCACTAGAAGGGTTCAATAAATATTTGAGATGGAAGAAAAAGTAATCAGTGACCTCAAAAGTTGGTCAATTGAGATTTTTGAATTTGAGAAACAGGGAGAAAAAAAATAAACAGTCTAAGAGACCTATGAGACACCATCAAGAAAACCAACATATACATGCTGAAATACCAAAAAGAGATCAGAGAAAGAAAAGGGCAGAAAGAATACTAGAAGAAATAATGGCTAAAAATTGTCTTGGTTGCCTCCAAGAAAAGGGGTGCAGAAAGTGAAGTGTCTAATATATTATTTCAAGGTTCTCCAAAGAAATCCTAAAACTAGTTGTTTGTAATACACATTAGCTCCCCACTTCAAGTTCTTTCAGACTGATGTCTTGTGCTGATGTTATACAAAGTAAGACAACATTTGTATTTGAAGTGAAGGCCCCAAGTTCTTACAGGGTATTTAATTAAAAAAAAAAAAACACACACACACACACTATTAGCCATTTTTGTCATTTCCTCAGATGTGGTACCAGTCTTCTCCTTTAGCAAGCTCTGTTGAACAAGAGAAAGTGGGGCCTGGGGCTGGGGTTGTGGCTCAGTGGTAGAGCACTCGCCTAGCACGTGCGAGGACCTGAGTTCAATCCTCAGCACCACATATAAATAAATAAAATAAAGGTATTGTGTCCACCTACAACTAAAAAAAATAAATAAATATTAAAAAGAAAGAAAGAAAGTGAGGTCTAGCTGCAACCAAAAATGAGAAGTTTATTGATCTCTTCAGGGCTACATGGGGACTAGCCAGAACTGGTATGGGGGTACGTTCCTCCTCAGCCCTGAAGCTGGGCAGGGAGAACAGGCACTTGCTTACTCACACACTGTCATATCACTGTCATTGCCAGTTTAGGGTCAATATTCTTTTCTTGTAAGACCCAGGTAGAAGAGATTGATTTATTTCTTCATCTTTGTTTTTTACTGAAAAGCTGTTTTGAGCTGAATCTGGCCCTTCTGTAGTAACCATATAGTTCATTAAGTATACTACTCTTTTGAGCATATATAAAATTATACCAAACCTACTTTAATTGTTTGCCTCTCCAATTATACACTGAAATTTTTGTTCACAGAGCAAGGAGTATAGACACAACTTAATAAAATATCTTTTTATAATTAAATAAACAAATGAATAAATGATGTATGAATGAAATACAACTATTTTAGCCCAGGAAAAAGGTCTTAATTTTAGGATATTCTGGTACTATAAAAAAGGTAAATTTTAGTGTCAATGTACTAGGGAGGATACCTGTCATTGGTTAAATATTGAGATATTTTCTTTTGCTATCCATATACATTTTAAAACCCCCAACTATCCACAGACATTAAATTTAAAAATTAAACAACAATAACACAACTAAAAGATGAACAGTACTAAAACATTCCATATGCTCAATACAAATCTGATGATTAACTGGCAAGGAACTTTAAAACAGAAATAACTACTGTGTGTTTACTTTAATAACTTGGATTTTTGGAATGACTACATATTCCCTATCATTCTTTCAGTCTCCACCTAAACAACAGGGAAGGTGCTCAGATCATAGTTTTTCTTATAATACCATGCTGACACTAGTAAAATGCATTTTTTTTTAATTAGGATACGAGTGAAGACATCAGTATTAAAACAAAATGCAGAAGCTTAAGCTTAAGGGAAACTGAACTTATATCCATATTGATTTTTGTTAGGTAAGAAAGAGATTTATAAGCAAGAATTAAAAATCTCTCAAAACAGACTTAAAAGATATCACATGGCTTGAAGAGAAGTAACATCATTTGATCTGAGAAATAAGACAGCTCAATAATTCACATATATACAATATCATATAAACCTTTAAACTTATATATACATTTACATGTATGTGTGTGTAAACTTAGTTAACTCTTGCAATTACTCTTCGCGAATTCCATACTTTTAAAGCACAAATTTACTTACTGTAGAAGAAACAGTAGTAAAACAAAGTGTCTCTTACCTCATATACGTTGAATTGTGATTGCCCTCTTGAAAGTTCCCTATAGCTCGTTGTAAATTCTCCAATGAAATCATGACTAAAATTAAGAAGAAAAAATATATAGCATTAACTTCATACATTTGTGAATTACATTGTAAAGTCTTTTAGAAAGGTATAATTTAATCAATATGAAAAAAGTTGCTATTTTTATGAATGTAAAATATTTTAAGAAACTGACAACTTCATTATCCAACAGTCCAAAATTTTACATATTCAACAATTACATTTTATTAATATTCAAATATTTAGTTTATACACAAAATCATCTAAAATAAGTATTTCTGTTTCAATAGCTCATATCTCAAAAAACATACCATATCAATGTTATCCAATTAATTATTTTACTAAGTTTGAAACATAGTAGTGAGAAATTAATGTAAATGCTGGTATTCAGTAGAATGGAGAAGCATAACAGGAAAAAGATGAGACTGTTGGAGCCAAAGTAGTATAATAAACATGATGGACGTCACAGTAGCTATTTGTATCATAGAATTTAAGCTTGACCCATTCATTTTCCAAACACAAGCTGTTCATTGACATGTGAAGGGACTGTCCTGCAAAACCTCCTGTGTTAATGTTTCACCGTGATCACTTAGAAGCCAAGGACCTTCAGTAGATCTGACGATGACCAGTAACAGCAACTAACAAGTTGTATTTATGTAACCAAAATACAATGTCTAAAGGTTTGGGAAAAAATTAGGTGCTATTAATTTTAGCAGAGTTTTTGCCATAAGAAATTGAGGTATGGCTTATTTTAATACCTAGTCTCCCAGTTCTACATTATCTGAAAGATTTTAGACATGCATCAAAGTACTTTACAAGGGGGCATTCCTCTTTAAACTAGCATCACCTTGACTTCTTCTGATTTAAAATTCAGAAGCAGATTTACATACATGAAAATGTTAGAGGAAGAGAGAGGGAGAGAAAGAAAGGGGTCTGAAGACAAATATTTATATTTATAGTGATAAACCCAAACCACTAGAATTCACTCTTGCAAGTTAGGGATAATTACAAAACAGTATTTTAGTGTTACACAGTCCGCTAGTGTTAGTAAATTTCCTGTGAAATCTGACAATGTGGATTTAACCAGCATAAATGAAATGATTCTTTTTTGACCCTCATAAGCATAAGGTCACACTCACGGTTTCTTTCACTAAAACCATAAAACTCATTTTTGAGTTATGGAGGTTCTATTTAGAACCCATCCTTCCTATTGCTATGCAAGTTTCAGATGTCTTAAGTAACCACTGAGATAAAGGTTCTATTGAAGCACTTCAAACACAACACTTTGATGTTGATAGGTGTGAAAAAGTCTTATATAACCAGAACTCACCACAGCAGTCTTGGGAACCTAATACAGAAACCATAAAAATGTCTGGATCATTTAAGCCCTGAGGGTAGTTTTCTGATTGTACTAATCTATTCTGTGGTTGGTTAATTGTCCCAATGTTCAGCTTTTAATTGTTAACATTAAATTCCTACCACTAGGTACTCATCCTAAACTTGTTAGACAGAAGCCATATTTACTGGTCTCACATAAATGCAATTATGCTATCATTTCTATGACATGTAATATGTCCACCTGGGTACAGGCAATCTAACAGTTACAAGTGTGGGAATGCCCAAACTGCCCTTTGATATGCCCATGTTAAAGTCATGGAACTTTCTAGGAAGTAGATCTTTGACATTTGGTTCTATTTTGTTCCTATTAAACTGGTTACTCTTCATGGAGTTCTGAATAACAGGGTACAATCTATTGGGTCTCCATGCTAGAAAACTGTGCTTCCGTATTGTTGACGTGGGTTTTCTGTTCTGAAAGACCCTTGTTCATGAAATGGAGAGTTTTCTCCTCTGTGTTACTTGCTAGAGAGCTTAGAGTCAAACTTGTGGTCTATCTCCAACACATTATGTCTTTATAATATGATATCTTCTGCAGACTTTTCAGATTTCTTACCCTTTTAATCTCTTTGCTTCAGTATCTTTACATATTTTATTTTATTATATATTTCTATAAGCGGCCATGGATCCTTTTCATAATTAAATAGGGCATAAATAAATGAAAAAATAAAAAAAAAATATTAGTCCTCCATTCTGAATCTTGTTCAAGATGATTATTTTGAATAAAAATAATGAATTTGCATGTAATACAAATACAATGCTATCCTTGCATTATAGAAGAGAAAGTCTGTTAAGTGAGTTCCAAATCCTATTTCAGCCTCTAAGACAGCATCTTTAGGAGACAAAGAAAATATAGCATTAGATCTATTCTGCATTCACAGAAATGAATAAAAAGTGAAGACTTGCAAAAGGTCACAAAAATCAGTCAGTAAATGGAGGTAGCAATACAGCAACCGACCCCAGAAATAAGGGGCTTTTTCTCATGAATAAATCTGAAGAATAAAATCTGGGTAGATAAATGGTAGATTCTCAGGTTAATTTTGTTATAAACCTCTTTGAATACATGGATATTTTTATAATTTCCATCCTTTTTTAACCTGTCCTACTTCAAATATTATATATTAAATCATAGGCAAGTAGTTTAAAGAGAATATTAAAGGTGGTTTTACTGATTTATTCTCATAGTTATCTTGATCCTTATCAATGATTCCTAGATTTGAGTCAAATGTATGAAAGATGATATATCATGAGCTATGTAATGCTTTAAATAATCAATAAAAAAAGAAAGAAAATGAATTCACTTGAACACTTTTATCTGTTCATGATGTTCAATACTATATGATATTGAAACATTTCTTATTACACTAAGAAATAGCTTGGGAAGTACTCTGATAATAAATCACAAACAACAATTTCCTTGTGATTCAATAATACTATTTTGCTATTTCCTGTTAATTTAATTGTAACTCAAATAGTTATTTTATATTATGAATCCCAAGCTCTCTGATGGCATTTACAAAATAAAGTTTGGTCTAGATCCATTTACCTGGTTTGTGTCTGTTTATATATCTATTTCTTTCATAGTTTTTATATGTGTAAATACTATGTAAGGTCTAAGGGAATACATTAAAGAGATATTTAGAGCAAAGTGATTATGACCATAGCTACTAATTTGGCTCTACAAAGCCTCTAGTAAAGAGATTAAAGTGTTGAATAAAATCTGTATATTACCAATCTTACCTATGTTCTATTAATAGTGGATAAAATCATACAGCGTACATTCACATTTATACCTGAACCCTGTAGGACAGTCACTGCACACAAGCTCTTTCATTCTCTCTGACAGTTAGCACGTTCTTCCCTTGCATCCTTTATCTTTTACTCTACAGTTTAGTTATCTCCTCTGAGAAGCCTTTCCTGCTTTATCTCAGTGTTTTCTATTCTTCAAAATCAATAACAAAAAGCAAGAAACAAAAACAAAACACCTAGCATCTCTCCAACATCACATGTACTATATTGTATTACACGACTGTTTATATATTTCCTTTCTCTGCCTACAACACACTTGAAGGTGAGAAAGGTGAGAGAGAAATCCAGCTCAGTCTTCCCAGCATCTATTTCAGTGCCTGGCAAACAATGGGCACTGCCAAATGTTGCAGCACTCAGGAAAATTTCAGTCATGCTGTGATCTTACCTTACCAGAAATATTACCCATTTTACTTTACATCATTCAAATGCAGTCCAAAAGAATTGCACAAGTGCCAATCATATTAAACATTATAATCTTACCTCCTAAAAACAACTCTGAGAGTAATGCAGATGACTACTGTTTCCCCACAGAAACACACTTGCATAATCATGCTAAAGGAAAAGCATAACTGGAGAATATTGTCACTTCTGATGAACTGCATATTTATTTTCCTGTTGTCATTTAATAGTTTTGCACAGAATGGACACATTGCAACTATGTACTAAATCCATCTCATTGTCTTTTCTACCATCATGCAGTTTTGAGTTAGTCTTTCAACTTCAGGGATCTACCTTGTATCTTCACCTAAAATTTGGTGGTAATGCCTATGTGCTATTTCAAAACTAAACCCAGAGAATTAATTTGACTCTTTCTGCAATGTTCATTTTTAAGTGGCACACTAGAATACATCTTAACTATTAAAAATATAGTTCAAGACACATATACTTGTAGTCAATAAAGAAGTTTAATGGAAGTCATTTATGAAGGTGGATTAGGCTTATGAATTGATATGGTACATCATGATATTGTGAACTTTCATACTCATGTGGCTTGTACTGTTCTGATGCAAGAGTCCTTAATTCATGAGGCATTCTCCTTTGGAATATATCACAGTGTGATATGTTTCCGGTATATATTGAAGGATATCTCAAGAGAAGATCTTTAAGCGAATTTTAAATGAAAGACAGTTTTTCTAATTTGGATACTGAAAACATTTGGGCAAAAAGATTGGCATGACTGATCTTCCTTATGGGAAAAACAGCCTTAGATTTTGTCTCCTCCATTTGTACTTCAGTGCAGTGATTGCCCATGTTTCCCTGTCTTGCGGATCCTGTTCCCATCAAGACAGGGAGGTATTTGAAAAAAGCAGGAGTTTGAAAGCTGAGCAGTTATGGAAATGGCAACTTCTTTAAAATGAAGGATAGTTAGTTCAATGCACAGGCTGCAGACATTCTCACTGGTTAAACCTGTCTTTATAGGAGGGGCGCCAGTCATCGTCCATAGGTGACTGGAAAGGAAGCACCAGTTCCATGATTACAAGTCACCATGTAAAAGGAGGTTGACCATGATCACCAGAAAAAGTTGTTTATAAGTTTAGATAATAAAAATTTATCTGTTTCCCCCGAATGTAAAATTTTTCTGCTTTTCTTCTAGTTGTAACTCTTTTACACACTCATCAGTATTTAAGAATGTTTTATAACATTAGCCTTCTCTGATTCCCTTTTTTAAAAAATACTTTTTTAATTGTAGTTGACCACAATACCTTTATTTTATTTATTTATTTTTATGTGGTGCTGAGTATCGAACCCAGAGCCTTGCATGTGCTAGGTGAGCACTCTACCACTGAGCTACAACCCCTGCGCCTCTGATTTCTTTTAGAAAGCAGTTTTATTTAAACATTTCAACAAAAGCAAGTTCTTTTGTGTGTGTGTGTGTGTGTGTGTGTTTGTGTGAGTGTGTGATAACTACCTGAAATTCTGATGGAGAATCTAGTTTTCTAAAAAAGTTTAGAGATTTGACCTTTAAATATTCCTAGATTAGGAGCTGGTCTGTGTCTAAATTTGTAGAATTAGCATGATTCCTAATTAACTGCCCCAATAAACACAGATTATAAACACACCCTGATAAAAGTAAATTTCTCTTCATAACTTGTGTTCTTATTAGTAGGAATTACTTTGAATAAAATACAGATGAACACATTGAATGTAGAAGTCATTGTTTATCTCCAGATTTATGGAAAATTTAAGTGATTTCAGGAGGCATGCATCTTCTCTGAGCTTCCTATAGATTACAAAAGTACATCAGGGACTACAGAGGGAAATGGATAATCACTCCTTTATGTTAGGAGTTCAGCAGGAGAACTAGACCAATTTTATCAGTCTTATCCACACCTGCTTTTTAATCCAATTCTAATAGATGGAATGTTTTTAAAGTTATATACTACATATATAATATATATAAAATAATATGTATAAAATATATGTAATATATATTTGTCCGTTGTGTTTCATATATACAATTATATATATAATACCTACACAATCATAAGTTTTAATGTTTATATTTAATCTATTATGATTATTGTATATTTTATTTATAAATTTTATTTTCATTTATTTATTGTGTCCACACAAACAGTTGGACAGAGCACGTTTTCTAAGATGAATATTTTTGACATGGACCCCACTGATACAGCAAATAATACATTCCATAATTAAAGAAATGTTCTATGTGATGAGTTATCACATTTGAGTCATTATTATATGTCTTGATAGTATTTCCTATTTTCTAAAGACAGTAGCATATAGAAATAATTAAAGTCTGCTTATAATGTTAGACTATTGTACGCAAATCTATTAGACAGAACTTAAACTTTGCACATAAAATAGAAACTTTTTTATACAATTATATTAAGTTCTTTTTCTATTATATTAAGTTCTAATAAGCTTATTACACTAAACCACTGTTTAGTTTTAGTACACGAAAACACTGCTTCCTACTCAAATTAAAATTTGTCTGGCCAAATAAAAAGCATATTATATTTAGGACCAAAACTTCCTGGAATAAAATATTTTTACACCTAGCTGTAACTTCAAAAACACAATTTAGTCCGTTAGAAGTCACAGCAGAGAAAAAGCTGCCTAAAACAATGTTGAAATTAATTTTAAAGATTAAATTATAAATTTATAATATATGTGTTCTAATGGATTGATTTATTAGAACTATATTCTAATATATTCTGAATTAAAATATCACCTAAACTTTATATAGTAGATATGGTAGATATTTCCTACATATTAAATATCTCATTCTAATATCTTTAGGAAATAAAGCATTATGGAACTGTTAAGATAGTCATGTTTTCAAGGAGATATCATGAATGTGAAGACTCCAATATAAATAGATTTTTCTGTGGCTGAATAAAATTTCAGTTTTGAATTCACTTTAAAGACATAGCCATAGAAAAAGAGCACATCAGAAATTTTTTACTCTTGTTTTGTATGTTAATTTTAGTCCATATACAACAACACAAATATGAGTTCAAACACTATAAGTTAACAAGTTTATATCTCTATATATTAGAGTTAGACATATAATATTAGGAAGATCAACAACACAAGTCGTACAATTCATAAAAACTCATGCCTTCATGTTTATATTTTATTTCAAGTGTGAGTCATGATAGAAATTTAGAATATTTGGCTTTTGAAGAAGAAAAGGTCTGGATAATTCTTCAATACTCTTAGCATTGTATACACAATGATAATGATTCTATGTTTATTTAACTAAATATATAATTTACCAGAAAACCTGAGATAATCTTGACATCCTCCGATAGAGCCCTAATATCCAGAATGTACAAAGAACTCAAAAAATTAAACAATAAGATAACAAATAACCCAATTAACAAATGGGCCAAGGAACTGAACAGACACTTCTCAGAAGAGGACATACAATCAATCAACAAGTACATGAAAAAATGCTCACCATCTCTAGCAGTCAGAGAAATGCAAATCAAAACCACCCTAAGATACCATCTCACTCCAGTAAGATTGGCAGCCATTAGGAAGTCAAACAACAATAAGTGTTGGCGGGGATGTGGGGAAAAGGGTACACTTGTACACTGCTGGTGGGGCTGCAAAATGGTGAGGCCAATTTGGAAAGCAGTATGGAGATTCCTGGGAAAGCTGGGAATGGATCCACCATTTGACCCAGCTATCGCACTTCTCGGACTATTCCCTGAGGACCTTAAAAGAGCGCTCTATAGGGATACGGCTGCATCAATGATTATAGCGGCACAATTCACAATAGCTAGACTGTGGAACCAATCTAGATGCCCCTCAATAGATGAATGGATAAAAAAATGTGGCATCTATACACAATGGAGTATTATGCAGCACTAAGAAATGACAAAATCATAGAATTTGCAGGGAAATGGATGGCATTAGAGCAGATTATGCTAAGCGAAGCTAGCCAAGCCCTAAAAAACAAATGCCAAATGTCTGCTTTGATATAAAGAGAACAACTAAGAACAGAACAGGAAGGAAGAGCGTGAGGAAAAGACTACAGTAAACAAAGACGAATGGGGGGAGAGAAACGGAGAGAGAAGGGAAAGCACATGGAAATAGTAGGAGACCTTCAATGATACATAAAATTATAAGAGGTTATGAGGGGCAAGGGGGAGGGAAAAAAAGGGAGAGAATTGAACAACAGCAGGGGAGGTAGAGAGGGAAGATGGGAGGGGAGGGGAGGGGAGGGGAGGGGGGATAGTAGGGGATAGGAAAGGTAGCAGAATACAACAGTCACTAATATGGCATTATGTAAAAATGTGAATATGTAACAGATGTGATTCTGCAATCTGTATTTGGGGTGAAAATGGGAGTTCAAAACAGAATTTGAGTCAAATGTATGAAAGATGATATATCATGAGCTATGTAATGCTTTAAATAATCAATAAAAAAAGAGCTTTGTAATGTTTGAACAACCAATAATAAAAAAATGAAATGAAAAAAAAAAACAAAAAAAAACAAATATAAGTCATAGAAAAAATATGAATAAAACCTCAAGTTCTTTTAAGGTAGTATTTATTAGTCAAAAAGCAATTACATAATACTTTTTGAAACTGAACATTAATGCCAAATAATTATATTAAAAAAGTTTAAATATACATATAGGATGGATAAGAAAAATGCAAGAGTATGGCTTCTTCTCTCAGTTGTTCCCTGAGATATCAAATTCAGCAAAACACAAAAAATATTCATTTTACATTTTATTAGCATAATATTAAAATTTCCAGATTTTTAGTAACATCTATCTTTATGTGGACTATATTACCTGGTTTCAAATAAAATACAGAAATGAACCCAAATATTTTGAAGTATCTTATACACAAAAAACTTTCTTCCATTTATAAGAATGTGGATAACTGAGGCAGTTACTTAGATAATTCAAATATATTATTACTTGTATGTTTCAAATAAAATGGTCTAGAGGGCTTTGTTGTCTTCCTTAAAATTACTTGTGTAGACACCATTTAAAATTATGAATATCCAAAATAATGCTCACAAGCAGGCTGGAACTAAGAATATTGTAGTAGAACTCCAGAGTTTAAAATTCAAACATTGAGCAGAAGTGTTTGGTTAAGTAATACAGCACAACAGACCTTAAGATATAAAATGGAATTTCTGATGTTTGGCCTTTACCCACACCAGGAAGGCACATGCCAGTCATTCAGACAAAATGTTCTTTAAAATACATAAAACCAGCACTCAAATGTACATCAATATTTACAAAAGCTAAATTTTCAAATTGCCTTGATGTTTTAAAATTACAGAGAAAATAGTAATAGAAAATAATCACTCTTCTGTATAAAGAACAAGCATCATTACTATACAAAAGTCTTCACAATATCCAGAAATTTAACTTGTAAGATCTCTTTGACCTGTTCCATTGATTTTTCTCCTAAAATTCTCATTGAGCAATCACATATATGTCTGTTGTTTCAAACAGATCATTTAACTAGAACATTCCTCAATTTGTATCTTCAATTTATATTTCAGTTTCTCCCCTAGTTCCCAAATCTCTAACAGTCTGAAACACAACTCCACATGCTATAAAATTTTAAAAAGAGGAGCTAGGTATGGGAAAGAGTAAAGGAGATACAGTAATATCTTAGAATTCTGAGAACCAAGATGAAACACAGCTAGTACTCACAAATATCTAGATCTTTTAGGAATAGTCTTATGTTTAAAAGCAGAGTAGGATCCAGTTGCTAAGGTCTGACATGTTTCTCTTTTTCCAGCAGGAGGTGAGCATGAGTTCTAGTATCATCTGTGTTGCACACATGCACCAGATTTATATATTTATTAGTCTCTTTATCAAGACTAAGCAAAGGCTAAACTGGAAATTTAAATCCATCAAATTGAAGGCCAAGTCCATCATATCCACTTCTAAAACTGACAAGTTAGCAACTTGTTATTCCGCTGTTTCTATCAATAAAGCATGATTTCTTTTATGATCTATATTAGGAATCCAAAAATTTTGTTTTATTTCAGTCTCCAACTGAAACCATTCAGCCATTATAAACTCACAGAATCCAACCCATTAACACTCGCTCAAGTATCCATTCTCACCTTTGTTAAATGAGAAAGTGTGCGTAAAAGTACGTTGGAAACTGCAAACTCTAAGCATATTCAAAGTGTATAGGCGCTGTACCTGACAGTGAATTCAATACTGTTTCCATTGTCTTCGCTACCAACCTGTTTTTATCACTATCCCAACAATCTCCATAAACCTCCCAAATAGCTTTTGTACTTCTGTCTCTCCCTGTTTGCACAGATATTTTTCTATAGTTTGATCATGTTAAAATGTCCCCGGCTGAGAATCAAAATCTCAACAGCTCCAAAATTCCAATGGAATTCATTATATAACCTCATCTGTCACTAGAGTTCTTTCATTACATACTTTTACCTTACTTTTTATATCTGTATTTGTCATTAGTTTTTTTTAAATATATGATAACCTATTTACACAGAACCATAGCCAAAACAAAATCCTCTAATCCTTGGTTTCACAACATCCCTTCTTTTTGTATTTCCTGCTCTCCTTTCAGATAAATCATATATCAATTTACCACAAATTTATCTGGAACATTCCCACCCAGATGTAAATTTTTATTTTTTTCTGAAATTCAGCTTCATTTTATGATATAGTCCTATCATGAAATGTTCATGCTTTGTCTAGTGTTTTGCTGCAGAGGTTGTACTGTATCTTCTGTAGGACCACAATCTTTCTCAATATATGGGCTGTATGTATGTTAATCATTTTTAATTCCCATGCAGTAACTCATACAGCAACCTGCTTTGAATAGATGCTCAAAAAACATTTCTTCATTTTAACATATTGACCTTCTGTTCCTAATCTCAGAAAAAAAAAAGTTGGTCTCATCGACTGCAATCTTTTTATTATTCAATTCCAGAATAAGTTTCTAAAATAGCTGTCAGTCCAAATCTGAATCAGAATGAATCAGAGTTTTTCTAAAAAAAAAAATCCCTCACACTTAGACTGTATCCTATCCTGAGTCTACTGAAGCAGCATCTGGATGGGCAACAGTTTCAAGCAAGCTCCTCATATGTACCTCCAGTTGAAACCACCACCACTGCCAATGGTCTGCAATATATATCTCTGGCAAGCAGTGAGACGATTTCAATAATTTGCTCTTGATTACATTAAAAGGTCAGTGTGTTATGTTTCATAGGGTGGAGATGTCATTTAAGGTCATTTTAGAGATATGAAAAATAATGTTCAATGTGAGCCCAGGGGAAAACCTTTGAATATGCATTGAAAAATCTTTTAGGAAGCAACTGGAAAGATGACCTGAAGTCAGAAATACGTTAATCAATGAAATATTTCATCCAGTAACCTGGTTGTCAAAAAGATTGCCATTAAACAACAACAACAAAACAGGTAAGGTTTTGTGCTTTTTCTTTAGAAACTTCAGTATATTTCTCATGTGTGTTATAATTAAACTCTTTTTTCAGATGAATTTCTTATAAACCTTAAGAAGGTCCTATGGATGCTAGAAGATAACAAAAATGATGAAAATGAACAATGCGGAGGTACTTTAGAGTTGAGCAACTGAATATCTTGTTGACATAGTGTCAGTCTCTCAGTATGGTATTGAGAACACTGCTGTCCTTCATCAGGAGATTGTTCTTTGGAGAAAGCATCATTACAAGAAATCATTCTCCAATGTTTTGAATATAACAAGGAGATTTTCATTTTAAGGGCAATAACTATGAACCCCTGGAGACACAAGCAGGAACTTGAATCAAAATCATCAGCAGTAAATTTCAGTCATTTTATTAATTTTTATGAAGAACAAAGTGCAATTAAAAGCTTCCTTTCTGTTACCACTCAACCTTAAAGCAGAACCTGGAATCTTACATATTGAAAATACAGAATTAATTTGCATATGATTTAGATGTTTTTGTCTCCTGAATGAATAAGATGGGAGTGCAAAACATATTAATTAAATAAATGAGAAAAAATAAACTTAAGATGTAGTTTCTGTAAAGAGAAACTGGAAACTAGAGAAATTGGTGCTCTGCTTGCCAGTTTAACATGAGACATCCTTCACCCTTAACTCCTAGCCTCAATCTTTGGAGTATAGAATTCTACTCATCTGATCGTCCCAGGCTTTTCAGAAGCAACCAGATTTTCTGAATTCATTTTTTTTCTAAATGAAATGTAATTTATGGTGTACAGTGAGATAATTCAGTCAATGTATGTAGGTAATGTATAATAAATAATTAGCATTTCCCTCTCAAATAGTTATCATTTCTTTGTGTTGGGAAGCTTCAGACTCTATTCTTCTAGTTCTTATAAAATATACTTTGTTGTGAATTGTTACCATCCCATTGTGCTATTATTATTTTTAAGAAAGTAGCAAGCTGTGATTTCTTATGAAGACACTATATGCTTTACTAACAATAAAAATATTATTACCAATATTTGGAGTTATGGCCAGTGTTTCTAGATAGAATATCTTCTGACATTTGTTAGTTATCATCCATTATTCTCTC
Organism: Spermophilus citellus; assembly: GCF_964194105.1. NCBI lineage: Eukaryota > Metazoa > Chordata > Mammalia > Rodentia > Sciuridae > Spermophilus > Spermophilus citellus. The sequence continues at coordinate 59,486,670 of NC_138197.1, forward strand.
TCCCCAGAGGTAGTCTCTTCTTGCTTACTTAACCATCTCTCAATCCACAGGTAAAGAGGTATGAAATGCATTAGGAACTCAGCTCTCTAAGCCACGTAATGGAACTAGAGAGTTGATATGTCAAGCTGATTTATTTATAATATTGATATTTCTAGACATTTGGTTGACACCTTCTTTTCTTAATATATTTTAAGAAACCATGGAGAAATTTTTTGAGAATATGGAAAGGTATATAAAAAAAGAAGTAAAAAGAGAGAACATTTCTGATGGTTGATGTATCTTTTCTATTTACATATTCTAAATATTGCAGATACAGCACTTAAAGCTACACTGTTAAATTTACTAGATATTAGCTAGGCAGAATCATTGAATACCTAAAATATGACCAGTATGGAGCTTTGCATGAAATATGTAAAATATTCTGTATTTCAAACACAATGCATAAAAGAAAAAGTATCTCATTAACAATCTTGATGTTAATCATGCTGAAAAATAATACTTCAGATACATCAATTTAAGTACAATATATTATTAAAATAATTTCACTAGATTATAATTCTTTTTTACTGTGGCTACCAGAAAAATGTGACCATATGCTACTTCTACTGAATAGTACTCTAAAATTTCAATTTTAAAATTATTAAAAGCATACCCACAAATCATTAAACCTCCCTAGAAAGCAATATTATTAATAAATACATAATATTCCTTTTGATAGATGTCTCAGAATTTAACTTGAACACTTAAATTGTTATGTATGAGTTGAACATTTTTAGCATAAGCCTTCTTTTCTGTTTTATGATAATTATCTTAGAGTCTTAGAAATGAAAGTAGTAGAGAAAAGTTAAAGAGGTATTTTTAAAGACATTAATAGATGTAAACAAATCAGTTCCCAATATTTTGTTACCATTTATAACCCTATTAAAGTATAAAACACCTATCTCAATCCCATGATCAATATCAAATAATGTATTTTAAAATATTTTCTAGTTTGGCTTAAAAAGTTATTCGGCTTAAATGTAATTTAATATATATATATGTTTGAAATTTTGTTTTTGTTGTTGATTACTAGTGACTTGATTATTTTCTTATGAATTTACTATTTGTGTTTTTCTGATCAATGATAAAGTCTTTGTGTCTTTGTAATTGAGTGTGGGCATTTTCTTATTATACTAGGAGTATTCATGTATTAAAGAAATTATATTTTATCTATAAAGCTTTATATATTTAAATTTATGGATTTCTTCAAATGGCCAATAACTGTCAAAAGCAGTCAACCTGACTGGTGACTGGTCCCCAGGGACAAATAAAATGAGATATGCACAATGAAATGCCTTCAAAACTGGCTAAAATTTAAAACTGGATCCAAATATTGACATGGATACACAGCAACTAAAACTCTCACACAATGTTCCTTGTTAAGTAAGTTGGCAAATCACTTTAGAAAAGTGTTGGTGAGACCCTACTAAAGTTAAATACAGGACCCAGACCCAGGTACATATCCCACTGTATCAAATTTCACCATGTCCAACTAAGCGACATACACAAATATGTTCATGCGGCACTGCTCATAACAACCAAAACCATTGAAAAAAAGGTCCACCAAGCGTGGACTAATTCGATTTATTGTAGCTTACTGACCAGCAAGATAAGCTAAAGATACTGCGATGAACAAAAACAACATGAATCTCATAAACTTTTCTCAATGTCAAGCAAAACCAGACATAAAAGAGGAGTTACTCTGAGAATACATTATATTAAATTAAAAAATATGCAACACTAAGCCATGGTAATAGAAGGAAGGAAAGTGGCTGTTTTGAAGAAGGTAAATAGTGACTTAAACGGGCAGGAGAACGTTTTAAACTGCTGCTGAACCTCTGTGTGTCCATGCAGGTGCTCCTCACAGGGTGTGATCAATCTGTGCAACTTCATTACACTGTGAATTTAGGACTTGCACACTTTGCTGCAGTGAACTGTAATTGAATCACAAAAGTCATTCTTAAGATGGACCCATAAGTTCCATCTCCTATTATGTTTAAGGGAGGTTTGAATTCAGAAATTCATTCCTAGCCTTCTATTTTCTTTTCTTTCTGTTATTCCCATTTAGTGGAAATTATTTTGTTAATGGTTTGAGTCTTGATTAATTCTTAGGTTAGTTTCAATCTTATATAAAAATCATCTCAAATCGTATGAAAGGCTAAATTGGTTATTTTCTAATTTCTCATTCTTCCAAATCTAATTCAAAAGAAGGAATTTGGTTGCCTTCAAACAGCCTGCCTCCCTGGCAGGTCTCAACCTGAGTTGCTGTAGGATTTTGGATTCAGAGAACTACAGACTTTAATACTAAATCTTATCTATAGACCAAACTAAAAGCTAACATTTTCACGCAGTTTAAGTTCCTTTTCTGTGATAGTTAACTTTAATTCAGCAATAGTGGCCCTGAAGACATAAAATGATGTATTTTGGAAAGGTGGACTTAAAATCCAAATCTTTCGAAGAGACATTAATAAGACCTTAGCTTCACCCATTTGCCCTTATTCCAAAGCTTGCTAGAATATTTCTGTCCTATTTTGGACAGTCCTTTCTGCCTACATTCCTTTTTTTCCATTTGTAATATTCAGGCCTTCATTTTTCTTGATTTATTTTCTCTCCCCCTGGGCTGTATTATAAAATTACTTCCTACTGCTATGCTGTTCTCTTTACTATTCTTCTCTTTCCAGCATCTGTTTACTTTTTTAAAAAAACATTTTTTTAGTTGTCAATGGACGTTTATTAATTAATTGATTGATTTATATGTAGTACAGAGGATCAAACCCGGTGCCTCACTCACTCGAGGCAAGGGCTCAACCACTGAACTACAACTCCAGCCCAAGTATCTGTTTACTTTTTAAAAAATCATTTCCAGTGTTTTGTTGTATAAATTATAGTATTCTTTCAAAGCAAATTCTAGTAACTTTTTATACTCTTTTTATTTACATCTGTATTTACTTCATCTTTTCACCTCATGGAAACTACAGATAATTACAGAACTATTTTAGGAAAATCATTAATTTCTTCTAGTGACAGTGATGCTGTTATTCACTGTTTATTTCTGAGAGATGCAGGCGTTTACAACTTATTGGACACTGTGGATAAGTGAAAGGAAGGGCCAAAAATGATTATGATCCTTCAGTTCTGCATGTTTGGGATTAGAGGACTTACTTTCAAGAAATATTAATTGGTAGAGCCAAAGTAAATATAAAAATAGAAAGATAATAGACCTGCCCACCTGGTAATAATTAGTCACTGCTCAGTCTCTTGTGTGGTTTGTTACTGCCTGTATTCCATGGATGCCCCTAGACTTTCCAGGTTATCCCCTAATCCTAAAAGACTGACCCTGGCAATGTAAAGGGCTTGCAGATCCCTATTCCCATTGCATGGCTCTTCTCTATTTTGATGGTGTATGAACATTTTAACATCACCCCTGGAAATCTCACAATGGAATAAACCTGAGAGAAGAAAGGCAGAATTAGTGGTGAAATTGATGACTAGTTCAGGATTGGACAGAATGAAGCAAAATCAATCTCCTCTTTGTAAAATAGAGTTTTAATTTGAATAGTTTTTCTCAGTCCTAAGGATTCTAATATTACCTTGTACTGGAATTAGAAATTAATTTATATTTCACAATTGAATGATAACATTTTAATGGAGACAAAAGAATTTAAATAGTAAGGTGATAAAAAAATGAAATTTAACAATATGGGTACACAGGTTGATTTGAATTTGATAACTCTGTGTAGTGGGTGAAAATTTATCAGTATTTGAACACAAAATAAAATAAAAAATATCAATTTTTATCATAAGATCATAAATACATGAATGTGAAACCAAGGATAACTGCAAACAGTAAAACAGAGACTCAGGAAATGACAGCTCAAAACTCACTCCCTGAAGTTCCACTGTAGAAATAAAGCACCGATATTATTCAAAATATTTTCATTTAAAGCATGATAATGAAGAGATAAAACAACAAGTATTGACAGAGGATTGAGTGATCATTAAACAGATAACAGCTATTTTAAATACTCTCTTCTGTAATATTGAAAAATAACACAGCAAGGAGCTAGTACGTAAAAGGCAGTTAATCTACCCTGTGAGGAATAAAAAGATAAAACCCAGTTCTTGACCTTAGGGAGTTAATAATTATCACAAAAGGCAAAGCAGAAACAAATAATTTCGATACAAGTCAAAATGTATTAAGTCTGCTAATAAACATTCATAGGTGGTAAACACACAGGAGAGGGGGATTAAATGAATTCAGAGACAAATAAAAGCTTTCATACAATTGATGGCATTTAAATTTGGCCCAATCAGAAAACCAAGAGGCAAAAAGAACACAGCAGGGTTTTCCAAGGGGTGAAGGGATCTCAGTAAATGCACAATGGAAGAGGACAGGCCCAACATGAGACTGCATGGTGGAAATTGGCTAGAGTACCACTTTCCAAAATCTGTCTTGCATTTTTCTGTTAGTAAAGGGCCTGTGTGAATGAGTTATAAAATTTTCTTTAAAAATAATCTAATTGAAGACAAGATGTATGCACTTCTTGAAATATATATCTGAGAGAATCCAAAATCATTTAAAGTAGAAGAATTTTTAAAAACTTAAATGTGATTAATATATTATTGTATAAAGCATTCTTTCTTTCTTTTTTTTTTTTTTTAGTTAAATAGCATCACCTGGTAAACTGTTCAACACAATGTGTGCTCAATGACAATTTATTCCAAATTAATTAACAGAATTTCTACTGGATTATAAATAAATGAAGAAGTTCAAGAGTTAAAAGTTGATTACCATACTAAGTACCTAATGATATATAATTAAATCAGCCTTTCTTAAGAGTAAGAATTATAGATTAAAGGGAAATGCAATGAAGAACTCACAAGCTATATCTGAGAAGAATCATTTAGTAGATGGGGGAAATAGATATGTCAGTGAATAATATGCACATTAAGAAATTCCACTTATTAATATTTTAAAAATCTCAAAGAATAGGCAATGGAATAAGGAAAAGATTGAATCTTATCTACTGAATATACAGGATATTCAGGGTTAATTATAGGCAAATGATGTGTTATATTTCAGGGGAGATTAGCTAGAGTGAGTAAAGAAACTGAAAACAAATGAAAAACATAAAAGATTTACAAAGATCCTCCTAAAAGGAGGTCTAATATCTTAAACAACTCACAATTCTCAAGCACTGGGCCGGGAATCACTTGGACATGATGATGCATAATCCCAGAATGAAAACATCAAATGCATTTATCAAATATTAGCTTCAAAGGTAACGTACTAGAAAAAGAGTATTTGTATAGCAAAATGAAGTTTGCACTTAGTTATAATAAATGCCCCTATTAAATGACACCATTTAACAAAATACAGAGTGGTAACAATGAAACTTTTACTGTTCCTATTCAAGAGACTTTGGCAAGCTGGAATTTCCTGATTGGCAGTTCACTATCTCAGCCTTTTCATCAAATCATCATTTTCTGGTAGACAGCGATCTACTTGGTAGCCCATTTACAATCAGTCCCATATAATAGATACTTGGACTTAATGCAGAGCTACTCCATTAATGCTCACTGAATTTTAAATTAAGCTACAAATTCAGCTAAAGCAACTTCAAGCAATTGAAGCCTTTCAAGGACACCGCCGCTGATTGCTCCAGAACTCAGACAAGTCAGTTTTTCAGTACTTTAGCTTCCAATTGTTAAAATGAGGTTTAAAATAATCTTCCTTCTCATCCTTTAAAGAAAAAGTGGAATCTAAGGGAATGATTTTAGTAAAGTGATTTTAACTTTTTGAAAATGAAGTGCATTAAAACCAATTACTCATCCTAAGGTCAAGCAATGCCCCTGGCACTCTCAGACATTGTCAGTATGTTTAAATAAAAGGGACAGATGACTATATTTCTTCTCTTCTAGATTAGCTCAGGGTACCTAAGTTAACATTAAGTGCTAACTTGCTTAACAGCATTACCACATTTGTGTATACTTCATAGATTCATGAGATGTTCCTCACAGAATTAATTTCAAGTTGATGAATTAACTATTAATCTGATAGCTAAAAATACTATCAGAATTCTGACAAGACCACACTGCTATCTGAAGTTCCCTGACCATGAATATCATTGTGACCACAATTATCTGAAGTACCCTTTGCTGCAAAAACTAAATGTTCTAAGTAGGTGGAAACTAACCAAGCACTTTCCATTTTATTTTATTTTTTAAGAGAAAGAGAGAGAGAGAGAGAGAGAGAGAGAGAGAGAGAGAGAGAGAGAGAGAGAATATGAGAATGAGAATTTTCAAATTTATGTATTTTAGTTCTTGGTGGACACAGCATCTTTGTTTTGTATGTGGTGCTGAGGATCGAACCCGGGCCGCACTCATGCCAGACAAGCGCGCTACCGCTTGAGCCACATCCCCAGCCCCCATTTTAATTTTTACCTGAAATACTTTCCCCAGATTGAAAGAGCAGATTACTCTACTGGTTTCCTAAGGTCAAATTTATACACAAAATAATATAGACAGATGACCAATTTTTCCCACTCTGTCAGGGGACAGTTCTAAACTTCTATTAAATGCCAAGAAAACATTCCATCTAATATAAAGTTACTTATGATATTTATCAGATGGGCTTCATTAAATACTATGGTAGTGCTGTCCAGTGTGGTGGCTGATGGCCATGTGTTGCTAGAGGGCACCCGAAATGTGGCAAGTATGAACTAAAATGTGGTGTAAGCATAAAACACATTGTAAATTTCAGAGACAGTATTAAAATGTAAAACTTCTCCTTATTTTTTATACTGACTCTACATTGATAACATTTTAAATACACAGAATTAATGAAATATATTATATCATCAATTTCACTGGCCTATTTTTAATTCCTAATGTTGCCACTAGAAAATGTAAAATTAGGGACTTGCATTATATTTCCATTGAACAATGGTAGTGTATAGTGTAAAAAACAAACCCACTGAGCAAATAATCTATTCTAATAAGAAGCATCAAAAGTTCTGGATGTACATATGGAATATAAAATGATAAGCATACAGGATTTTGAACAAATATTAAAGAGAGCAGAAGGACAAACAGTGAATAAGAAAGTCTCTTAATCATAACATTGTGTCATAAAATAATGAGTGTCATATCATAGTCACTCTGATTTAATGAAAGGACACTTAACTTTGGGAAATTATGTCAGAAAAACAAAAATGCATGTAAAAAGCTTAATAAGTATGCTATTGTTCTACATTTATCCACAGCTGGATATCAATTTGTGTATCAACCCATATGGTGACTACTACTATAAATTTATATGGTAATATAAATTTGAATTTATATTATGAAGTATATAAATATAAATTTATAAGTTACTATAAATTACTAAAAATTTATATAAAGATAAATTTATAAAGTTTTTATGCATTATTTCCTACTGGGAACTAACATACCTCTTAATTTTTAAATAAGTTACTTAATTGGAAGAGTTAATGAGAAAAAATTATCTTAATTTTGCTTCATATATGATCCACAACCCAGTAACTTGCTAACACTGAAAAAAATCTGTTTTTTGATGCACATGTATCATACAGAATTGTACACTGAATTTTTTATTAATATATTGAGCTACATTTTCAACTAAAGAAAAAGTATTCTACCATAACATTAAAAATATATTAAGGCACTTACAAAGTTGCAATCCATTTCCCTAACTATTCATTCTGCTAATCCTATAATTCATTTCAAGGAATGTTTAAATTTCTCCATAATAATGTTTTCTACTTCCAACCTCACCCTCTTTATTTTCAGTCTTACAGTTCAGACCTCTTATGAATGTGCTGTTAATGATGGTATATTGAAGCAAAAATTAAAAGATAAATCAACATATCAAGCAGTTAACAATCCAATGACTAAATGAATTTGTCAATCTCAATATCAAAATAGTTTCTTTGCTTCTAAGTTTGATGTCTCAAAAGTAGTTATTTATTGAAAAATGTTTCCCTAATCTAATGGTCTAAATCCTCCATTTCCATTAATTGTTCATAAATGGTGTCTCTGTGTATGTCTGTCTATCTGTCTCTCTCTCTTGCTCTTACTCTATCTCTCGTGTATGTGTAACCCAGATTATGTGTCTATTTTATTGCCCATTTCAATATCTGTTAAAAATCTCTAAGAATATATAATACTCATTTATCTGCACCTAATTTTTGGTTATACAAGACTTGCTACTTAAGAACATTTTTCCCGATAATATAACATTTCAGGTAACGAAATAGTCAAACTATAGTAAATGGTTTCCTAAATAGCCTTTGCATGCTTCATAATTAACACATTATCAATTACTAAAGTATCGTGACCAATGTTAATGAAAAAAGCTTTCATATAAGTAGAAGAATTTATAATTTTAGGGTATATCCTATAGAAACACAGTGCATTAATTATTACTGCACTGTTGGAAGCATACTACCAGGTTTCAAAGTCTGGCTCTACCCTTTATTAGTCATATGATCTTAAGCAAGTAACTTCTTTTCCTCAGTTTCTTTCATCTCTAAAATGGAATTAATAGAATACCTATCATTTATTGTAAAAATTAAATTAATAATAACATGAAAAATGCTTAGAGAATACCTGATACAATAGAAACATTCATCAAGTCATATCTTAGATAGGAATACTCAAAACCCCCAAATCAAAAGAAAGAAGAATCACATTCCAAGTTAACTCTGATACTCAAAGGTATTTGAAATGCTTGCAACTTAAGAGGAATATTGAAAGAGAGTCATAGAATCACATCTTTCAGAGATAGATAATATAATATCTACAAATCTGCAAACACGATTGAATGCTCATGGATACAATGAAATCTGAACTTACACTCCTCATTCCTAAGTGGTCAAATTAAAACCATCTCCCCAACTTGTAAAAATTATTAGGAAAAGGCTACCAGTTTTGCCCAATTCTCAAAATTTAAAATAACTTATATGATAAAGGGCCTAAAGTTCTTCTTTACTTAAAGCAGCATTATTTCTTTTTCTATTTTTCTAGAAAGCAAAATTCATTTTCTCTGTGAATCAAGTTTAATGAAGCAATGGAGCATAAGTTTCCAACAGAAAAACAGAAAGTTTTCTGATAAGATTTTACTCCAGAATGCATGTCAAATTCTTATAAAGGAAACCCAAAAAATTAATTCAATGAATACCTGGCAGAAATGCAACTATCAGTGGTATAACACAGGTTATTGCCAAGAGTAAATTCCAAACCATGACTTTCGGACTTTAGGACAATCATGTTTGAGATACAGTTTGAAGACTGAAAGCTTTAAGTCTTATAGTTATTTGTTGGTAGCTAAAATGTGATATAAAATTTCCACCTCTCTTTCATCTTCCCTTATCACTTCTTTTTTAAAAAGGAAAAAATACTACTTTTTTCAAATTTTTGGACATTATTAGACCATGTGTGAGAATATGTGGGCAAATGTCACATATATGCATGAAAGTGTCTGTCCAGTTGGACATTTTCCTACCTATGCAGCAAAGGAATGAGAGAGGCTGACCTTTAGGCATAGGCTGGGCTTCTGAAACTGTTCCTGTACCCACAGGAGTGCTCAGGGAGCTCACTCCCATCTCTGGGTATGGTTGCTGGTTTCTATGGATTGCAGAGAGAAGGACTTTGCTTGCATGCTTGCATCTTGAGCTTTGACTTCCTGTTTCAGCTCCATTTACCAGTGAGCTGTGGGCTGGGGTTTAGGGCATTAGCCAAGTGGAAAATTAAAAGAGCCCTTTACTACTTTCCCAGTTGTCATTCTCTTTTGTCATGAGTCCATTCAGTCCTTTCTGGAAGCACCTAGAAAGGCAATTATCTGGAATTTTGAGCATTTCTGGGTCCTTGGCTTGAATACTTGAAGATATCTCAATATTAATTCTACTTAAAATGGCAGAAACACTGGAAAAGTGCTCAAAGAAGAAAAGGAAGAAGTAGTGTGTTTCCACCCTTTTAGTCTTTAGCATCTACTGTGATATGCAGGGGGAGAGTGTCCTGCAGAGCTCTGAACAACCATTTGCCCTACCAATCCCCAGACACAATTCTAGGGTTTCTTTGTGAGATAAGTCTAGTCTCTGTTTCTGCAGGGGGAGTGAAGAGTGTGTGTTTGGTGCTCAGATATATTCCCTTGAATGGTACAGAATATAAAGGTTGTAGGAATCTTCAGAGAGATTTCAGGATGCAGAAATTTGAGAATCTCTGATCTACAGCTAATAAACTAGACACCTTCCAGTCGGAAGCCATGAGAAAAACATCAGGTCCAGAGTGAAAAATCTTTATTACTGTAAATGATGAAAATCTCTTTTATCTCCAAGTTGAAAGAAGATACACTCTTTTAAAATCTCATGTAAACATCTCAATGTCATTTGAAAAAAACAGACAAAATATGCAATCTAAAAATGGAAATTAAAAATTAGGGCCATTTCCATGTACCTGCTTCTTAAAGTATATGTAGTTTGAAAAACGTGAATAAAAGAAAAGAAAATGTCTTACCTCCCATCTCGATCCCAGTCATAAACCTCTACTTTGATTGTTCTGTCCATGGGAAAAACACACATTAACATTAATTAGTATGATCAAAATAATATGATTGAGAATTAAAAACTAATTTGTCAGATATTATTGACAGTTAAAACAGTGCCAGCTTGTAGATATTTACAAAGTAATTTAAAAGTGATTTAGCTAACTTCATTGCTAGAATTCACTTCAGATTTTAAGTCAATGTCTAGAATCTATACTGATTCTTTAATGGGATTAGAGAAAGTACATGGGATGAAGCTCCTCAACCAGGAGGCAGGCCCCCACTTCCACACTTTTGAAAACCACTCTCTTGGCACAGTATTTCTCAAAGTCAGAATCATATGGGGACTTATCAAGACACAGGTAACTGGACCTCTTATGCAGAGTTTCTGGCTCAATCGGTCTGGAATTGGACCTGAAAATCTGAATTCCTACAAGATTACCAGATGGTACAAATATAACTAATCACATTATAAGAACCACTTTCTCAGAAAAAGAATGAGTCCAGTTTAAAAAAAAAAACCTGCAGTCTTATTAAATAAATTACATGATAATTAAGTAGCATATCACATTTTAAAGTAAACTTAATGACACATTGGTAATCAAGTATTCCTTGTATAATATTGGTTAATAGAGTAAACTTCCTTTTTCTTTTATGCAAATAAGATAACTTTATGATTTACTTTCATTAAAAGAGAAAAAAATTGATTTTAAAAAATCATCAGGAATGTGGGAATATCTTCAGGACCACCTCATCTGGGTACTCATCAAAACAACATTCTATATCTATAGAATTTCTATGAATCAGCAACCATGACATCAGTTGTGCCAAGTAACATTTTCAAGACTTTATGTGACAATAATGTGGTCCTTGTCTTGTAACTCCAGTATATGTACTTACTCCACTCGAGAAGGATGTTCAGAATTCCAAAATGACTCTCAAATAACAAGTTAAAGCTTAAATTAATGTTCAATATACCTTGGATATTTTCATGCATATTTTCATTTTTGGAAAATCAGTTTAACCAAATTTTAATTAACCAAATTACATCTATTGCCCAAATCATTATCGAAAAAGAGTCATTTAAAATTTTTTGAATAAATTAAACAACCATTTATAAATACATATTTACATAAGCAAAAAAGCCCACCATTTAAAAAATAATCTTGCTTCATTATTAGATCTATACTAAACATCTGAAATCCTCAGAGAAGTTGCCATTTATTTTACCTGTCATAATCTCCATTGCATAATGCTCTGACTGAGATCTTGAACGCTTGCCATACTGGATTTAGAGTGTTTTTGACAACTTCAGTTTTATGACAAATTGTAAAACTGTAAAAAAAAATGTTTTCAGTTACTTTCATGATTCAGTTATGATCATTGCCAATCCTCTTTCTTTTTATGCAGAATAAATGTTGTTGATCCCACTCTTGTTGCTACACCATTTAAGAAAAAGAGAATGACTTGAAAACATTTAAGATTAGCTCACTATAATATAAAGCAATGAGATTTCGCTATAAGTTTATCACAACTGTTTTTCCACAGATTCAATAAACCTAAAGCTATTTTATAAGTTATTTTTATAAAAACTCACAGGCCATATACAAAGATGATCTATAACTCTAAAACGAATGATTTTGTTGGAGTGTTGGAGAGAAAAACCTGGTTGAAGTGGGTTTAATAAGGAAAAGAGAAACTAAGAGTCATGTACAATATTTTTGAATGGTGCAGCTATGAAATGAAAAACAGAAGTGGAGGGTAGTTCAGATGAGTTGGGTCTTCAATGAATCCCACAATGTGTTCAAGGCTTGGCCACCATCTGCAGTGCCACTGGGAAATAGTGGAACTTTGAGGAGGTGGGGCCCAGTGGAAAGAAGTTAGTTCATCAGAGATGTGTCCTTGAAGGAGATATGGGGAATCTTTTCTCTCTTTCCAGCCACCATGGGGTGAGTACCTTTGCTTTACCATGGGCTCCCCACAGTGATGTTCGGCCTCAAAATGGGTCCAAAAGCAAGGGAGTCAGCTGACCATGGACTGAAACCTCTGAAAACATGAGCCAATATAAACCTTTCCTCTTTTAAGTTGATTTTCTCAGATATTTTTTCCCAGCCACAGAAAGTTGAGTAATACAATAGCTTAAAGTTAAAAAAAAATTAGATAAGGGAAAGGGTTTTTGTTATTTTTATTATTATTGTTATTCATGACAGAAGAAACAACTACAAGATTGTTTGACAAATGAAAAGATCTAGCAGAGGGGAAATCATACCATGTGTCAAAGAAAGGAGAGAAAGACTGGAGCAATGTACTTCAGATCAATGACAGTAGACAAGAGAAAATAAAAACCAACTGACCATCTTTAAAGTAACATGCTCAACAGTCTACTGACTTTTGGGCTAATTTGCTTATGGTTAAATGAAAATTTCTGGTATATTCCTAGTGTCACCAGTCCCAGTGATTAAATAATTTGACACTTGAAATTTCTCTGCATAAGAAAGTGACTCATCTTCTTAGTTAGATATTGATGAGCCAGGTACTCATTTTTCTCCTGTTAATCATTCTCATTTGTAACACATTAGATGTGATGTGGACAGAAAAATTTCACCAGTAAGAATTCCAGAGCTGATGTAGTTGGTGGAAATTCTAACAGGATTCTGATGTAGCTTTTTCTAATATTCAGGAGTATGGATATGAATATAAATGTGTATAGATGTCTATCACAAAAATACTGTAAGAAAAATACTCATTAAATAATCTATATGAAGATACTTCAACTAAATCTATTTACCAAGATTACTTACTACAAAGGTCGAGTTACTAAATAACTGTGAAAGCAAAAAAGAGGTTTTAAATTAGTCTTTTTAGTAGAAAAGAAGTTACTTCTTTTTAAAATAAGATAAGCCTCACACAATATGAATGAGAGACAGTTTTTGAAATAGTTCCATGTTCAATTAAATAAAAATAAAGCAAAATCTTTTGAGTAAGAAATTGACATACATGTAAAAAGTGAGGAGTACTTCAGAGCATTTTACTCATTCACCATCAAAACAGAATGATCTATATTAATTCATTTATTAATTAATGAATACACTTGGCTCTAGCTAGTGAACTAGTTTTCTGTGTCTAAATATATATGGAAAGTTTTCTGAAATGAGAGTTATCAAATTTTAGCAATTTCTGCTTTATAATTTTAAATGATATTCTTTCTTTTTTTTTAAAGAGAGAGTGAGAAAGGAGAGAGAGAGAGAGAGAATTTTTAATATTTATTTTTTTTTTTTTAGTTCTCGGCGGACAAAACATCTTTGTTGGTATGTGGTGCTCAGGATCGAACCCGGGCCGCACGCATGCCAGGCGAGCGCGCTACCGCTTGAGCCACATCCCCAGCCCCAATTATATTCTTTCTTAATAATTATTTTTTAATGATTGAGTATCTTTCTTAAAAGCATAATAACATTTTGCAACAAAGACATAGCATCCAATGTATGATACCCTGAACACCTATGCTTGTATAACTAATCTTTACAAATAAAGTAGTAAGAAGAAAAATAGGAAATTCAGTAAATAAATAGTTTGGTCAAGAGAAGACAAGAACTTTGTTACTCCAGAAAGTCTGAATCATTCCTTTGTTTCTCTCTACATTTGAAATGCCTGGGAAATATGATTACTTTCTTCAATATTTTTCATATGGCTATAATTGATGTACAAATGCAACTGACACACTCTTACATTTTTACCACCAAATTCAAATGACATATACAATAATAAGGCACTACAACAAAAATTTCCAACAGTTACTTAGTAGGTTCATCAGCAAAAATCTCACAATAAGTAAAGCATCATTCTAAACTGCCCAGTGCATTCACTTTAAATAGCAAACTTTCTATTTCTACTTGACATCTTATGAGTTTCCACATAACTTTAACATGTTGTGTGTTTTACTTAAAGTGTAGCAGTACTAACAAATTATTTTTCATTTTATGCCCTTCACTCTTAATTTACTCTCTTAATTATTGTTATAAAACAATAATAATTATAGCAATAATAATAAGTATGTTTAAATTCTTCTTACATGCTAGAAAAACTTCTAGACATTTTGTGTAATAAGTCATTTAATTCTTTTAACAATCCTGGAAGGTAACTATGATCATTACCTCAATTTATACATTAGAAAACTGAGTCTCAACATAGTTTAATGCCCACCCACAGGCCTATAGCTGTTAAGTAACATGATTATGATTTAAACCTTGACAACATAATTTTGATAATATATTTAACCACTAAATTTTTTTTCATGAATACTGACAGTAAGTACAACATGAATCACAGAACATGATAATCAAATATACTTAATGGTAATTATTTATGCTAAATTATGCTCTGTAAATCATAGACATGTACTCAAAAACACAAAAAAACAATCTAATAATAACTAGCAAAAACATCAGATTTTATTATAATATACTAAAAAAAATTATTGACTTTGGACTTAGATATTACTGGAAAAAAACCACTTTAGCATAAAAAGCAATCCATATAGGTTCATATCCTTCTAAAGAAAATGGTTTAAGAGTTCAATAATACAACAAAATACATTTGTTTCAGCATTTTGGGTTTCTACACAATATCATTCTTCCACAATCCTAAGGCAATATCATAATTGCATAAAAAGTAAATAGGAAATGTTTCTGTGAAACTTGAAATCATTCATCTTAAGTATCAAATATAATATACAAAATGATTATGAAGTTACACATTACTACTGAGACACAAAAATCACATCAATTTTTAAAGTACCAAAATATTTTCCTCCATTTATCAACTTAATATGCTCCTCTGACTCAAATGTAATAACTCAAATATCACTCTCACCAAAGAGTTAAAATGAATAAAAGATAAATCTACCTGCCATCTTCATTACTTCGATAAAATACAAGAAAAGGGTCTGATTTTCCAAAGAAATCCTTCTTGTCCAATTTGTTTGCACAAAATTGCATCAAAACAGCATCCTGAAAACAAAATTAATAAAAAAGGCTCAAAAGCTGGGCTATAAATAACTAGAAACTGCAGACCTCAAGCAAGACTTGACAAGAAAACAAATTTGTCATTTTAATGCAAATTGCCAAGTGTGGAAGAGCTCTACACAACATAAAATCTCTTTTTCAAGGATTGTGGAACTTTAAAAATTGCCCTGGAAATTTTCATTCAAGTTACAAAACTTACTTATCAAAACCTGTTAACATTCTTTCCCTAAAAAGTGATATTAAGCTGAATGTCTCTGGGTATTCGAGATTGCCATATAGGAGCTACATTCATGTTTTCAATCACTCAGGTACAGATTTAGAACAAGCCATGCACCTGCCATGTATTAGATGTTGAAATACACTAAATGATTTGAAGGCAACACGATAGACACACTCTGACAACATAGTTCAGGATCTTTTTTGGCAGGGTTGGTGGTGAATTCTTTCTTAAATTATAAACAAATACATCAAAATGTCTGAATAATTATTAAAAATAATTTCTATGATACTGAGTTTCAAGAAAATTAAAAGAGTTTACTTCCTTTCACTCTTTTAATATTTGCATGTGAATTATTATGCCAAACCAATCATTGCTATCAATTCATGTATTCAGGAACTCATAATCTACATGATTTCAATGTAGGGAAGTTAGACATTGATTATATAAGTTTTTGTTTAAAAGGTAAATAATGTAGAGTTCTTTAAAAATTAAAAGTAATACTTTGGAGATTTTTTGTTGTTGTTGTTTTAACTGACAGGAGATGGTAAAAGTTTTAGGAAGAGGTAGAGTAGAAAAGCAATTCAGAATAAATGAAGAGGTCACAGTTTTGAGTAGTATGTGGTGGAAATATTAATGATGCCTAAAAAGATCAGACTTATTCACTATTTTATTTGGGGGAGTCCAACAATACTTATAAACAATGAAAAGGATGATGCTCTCTTTATCATCCATCCATTCATTTACTGTGCAAATATTTCTCAAGAAATCCAAGTCAGACTTGGAAATAGGGTGATTAGACAATTTCTGCATTTAGAAAGTCATAGTTCTAGATTTCCCCACTCCTCCCTTCCTCTCCCATCCCTTCTTTAGATACCAAAGATTGAACTCAGGGATGCTCTGCCACTGAGATACTTCACTAGCTATTTTTAATTTTTTTTTTTAATTTTGAGACAGGGTCTTCCTAAGTTGCCCAGGCTGGCCTTGAACTTTAGATCTTCCTGCCTCAGCTTCCTGAGCAGCTGGGATTGCAGATGTGCGACAGCACACACAACTCTAAATTTCTCACTTTCAGAGATAATGGTATAGTGTTATTTTACTTTATTATTTAGCATATAGCTATGATAACTTCTGTCAGGGGAACATAGCCAAGCATATTGGTAATATACATTTTGAAGAAAATTAAAAGAACAGAAATAAGAACAGTATAGACTTCTGTCACCTCCAGCGAAAAGTAATCAAATATGATCACTTTACTTTCTAATTTGAGGGCCAAAGATTAAAAATTTCTATACTATCCGTAATGAGAGAATAATCACAAGAACAGATTTAAAAAGGAAGGACTGTTTTGTTTTGCTTGTTTTCATATATTTTTATATATACATATATGGAAGTGCTCTTGGGAAACAGTGGTTTTCTAAGAACAGGAGACATTACAATGACATTGTTCTTGATGCAGAAAAATCACTCCTTCTCAATATACCCCTGTGAAGTGCATGGAACAAAACATAAACTTCCAAGGAACATATACTTAGAATGCAAAAAAGATGTAAAAACTGGGTGCAGTGGTACACACCAGTAATTTCAGCTACTGGGTAGGCTGAAGCAGGAGGACTGAAAGTTCAAGGTCAGCCTCAGCAACTTGGTAAGATCCTGTCTCAAAATTAAAAAAAAAAAATTAAAGCCCTGGGGATGGATCTTAGTGGTAGAGCATGCCTGGATTCAATCTCCAGCATCACTAAAATATAAAAATATTTTTTAAATAAATAAATCATGTGTATTTTAAATTGTGAATAAAACTTCAAAGATATGTTATTTTTAAAGCATTAACTTTACATGATCATTAGTAAGCTTAATATCAACATTTCATATCTCAAATTTTATTCCGTAAATCTGATAAAAATGAATAACTGATTCAAAATAAAGATTGCTTTCAATGAAGCAAATTATGTGATGTTGAGGAAAATATTTTTAACACAAATGTATTAAACTCAAAAGAAATCTAATGTGGGGTGAAAATAAGCATTAAAATACTTTTATAAATATACCAGCATCATTGCGCAGCTTTGAGGTTTTCATTTTCTCTTCACTTTGTGCCACCAAATAGATTTTTAAGATCTCTGCTGATGCTTCACTGCAGTATAAAGATCTTCCTACTAAAGAAATCTGCTTGGATGTTTCACAGGCATGTCTAACAAGTTCAAAATGAAGCATCTACTGTCTATCCATAAACTTATTTCTCCTCCAATTTTACCAGTTCAATTAGTGGCAGAATTGTCCTCCCAAGAGCTCAAGGAAGCCATCCTTAGCTCCTTGCTTTGCACTACTCTTTATCCAATCCAGCACCAGGTTGTTCCATTCCACCTGTAAAACTTCTCACAAACCTTTTCTTTGCATTGACTGCCATACCTCAGTCCCAGCCAACCTCACCTCTCACCCACACATGTGCTGTAGCACCTACTCCTTTCTCCTTCTTCAACTTTTAGACCTTGTCCAATCCATTCTCTGAACATTCAACAGATAAAATAAGATTTTTCAAATATAAAAGAAATCAGGCTGCTCTCAGCTTAATGTTCTTCAAGGATTTCCCTTGCATTTAGGAGAAATGCAGAATTTTGAACATCGTTTCAAAAGCCAGCATCAAATGGGCTTTGACCGGTTTTTTTCTACGTATATCTGGGGAAAGTTTAACCCAGTTATCCCCTACTGCCAGTCCCTGGTCATCACACCTGGACACATTTCTTTCCCAGTCTTACCCAAGCTGTGCTCTCTGCTGGAATTCTTACACTTTGGCTGACAGACCACTGCTCCTGTTAGGTCTGAGTTTAAATGCTGCATTCTAAAAGAAGAATGCAGTTACCCCCTCCTCAATATAAATCAGATGCCCACTGCACTCCCTCATATAGATCTGAATCACTTAGAATAGATCATGATATATTTATCTGTATTGCCAGCTAGGTAATGTCTGTGGTTCCACCTAACTAAATGTTCTTTAAAGACAAGGACCTCTTCTCACCATTACATTCCAAGCAACCACTCCTGGGACATTTCAACATTCTGTAAATATTACTGAATCAAGACATCAATCATGAAAGCAAAAAATATTCTTTGCTGAATAATTTCAAGCTATTTTTAAAACACATTCCCAGTATGACTTAAATGATATTAGTTTCCACTGTCATTATATTAGATAATAAAAATATATAATACTAAGTTAAGAAAATTAGGATTATCAAATAAAAATAAACATTTTTATAAGTTTAATATTGATAAATATCTAAAATGAAGCCCTTTTTTTCCATACACAGTATCCACCTGGAAGAGGTATTAGGAATACTTAAATTTTTGGAAAAGAACTTGGGAAAGTTTTCTTGCTGTTGACCTTAACACACACACACACACTCTCTCTCTCTCTCTCTCTCTCTCTCTCTCTCTCTCTATACATATATATATATATATATATATATATATATATATATATATTTGGATTGGATGCCAAAAACACAAGATACAAAAGCAAAAATAGACCAGTAAAATTACATGAAAATAAAAAGTTTCTGCACAGTAAACAATCAAATAAACAGGAAACTACAGAATGGGACAAAATATTTGTGAAACAAATAAGTGATGGAGAGTTAATCTCCAAACTATAAAAAGAACTCTACAACTCAGTCAGAAAAAGAAAAAAAAATACCAATTCAATTTAAAAATTGGGCCAGGGAACTAAATAGATGATTCTCCAAAGAAGACATACAAGTAGCCAACAAGGTACATGAAAGAGTCCAAATATCACTGATCATCAGGGAAAGATAAACTAAAACTACAATGAGATACCATCTCACCCTTGTTAAAATAGCTATTATGAAAATGCACAGAGAAAAGGTTACAAGTGTTGAAAGGATATAGAAAAAAAATCCTTATAGCTGTTGATAGAAATGCAAATTAGTGTAGATATTGGGGCTAGGGATGTGGCTCAAGCGGTAGCGCGCTCGCCTGGCATGTGTGCGGCCCGGTTCGATCCTCAGCACCACATACCAACAAAGATGTTGTGTCCGCCGAGAACTAAAAAATAAATATTAAAAATTCTATCTCTCTCTCCCCTCTCTCACTCTCTCTTTAAAAAAAAAATTAGTGTAGATACCATGAAAAACAGTATGGAGTTTCCTCAATAAATGAAAAATAGAATTACTCAATGATTCAGCAATTCCATTTCTGGGTTCATAGCAACAGAAATTTAAAACAGTATCTCAAAGAAATATCTGTACCCTTTGTTCACAATAGCTACGATACAGAAGCAACCTAACTGGCCCGTCAGTGAAGGAATTTCCAGAAATGTGTGCCTGTGCTTGAAGGTTTTTTGTTGTTTGTTTTGTTTTAGGTGTGTGTGTGTGTGTGTGTGTGTGTCAGAGAGAGTGAGAGAGAGAGGGAATATTATATTATTCAACCTTATGAAGGAAGGAAATCCTGTTATTTTTGATAACATAGATGAACCCAACAAATATTACGTAAGTGAAATAAGCTAGACATAGAAAGATAAATAGTACACAATGCCACTTATACAAGGAATCTAAAATAGAAAACTCACAGAAGCAACAAGTAGAAGGATGGTTGCAAGGATTGAGAGGAGAAAACTGTAAGGTATCAGTCAAAAGGCACAAAGTTTGTTTTGCAGGATGAATAGTCCTAGAGATTTACTGAACAATGTGGTGTTTATGGTTAACAATACTGTATTGCATACTTAAACATTTTCTAAAAAGGTAGATCTTAAGTGTTCCTATTACAACAACTTTTACAACAATAATAAAGAAGTTGGGAGAAACTTAAGATAGTTTATAGTATAGATTGTGCTGAGTTTCACAAGTACATATTCATCTCCATTCATCAAGTTGCACACATTAAATATATAGAGCTTTCTGTATGTCAATCCACCTCAATAAACTGGTTTTTAAAACAGGATAGTAGCCTTTAAATTGCAGAAATTAAAGATCTAAGTATATAACATTCCTCCAGCTGACTAGCAAAAGAGACAAGAATGAAATTCAGGCACTTAGACTCTAAAGCTTAGGCTCACTGTACAAGTTAACAACCAATGCTTGTTTGAAAGAAGAAAGAAATATAGCTTTGTATGGTGTTGAGTGTGAAATAAAATTATTTCATTTAAAATTCTAAGTGATAATGCTTGATACTTTAAAAATTCCCTAAAATATAAATTCAAAAAAACTTAATTCTTCCGTAAACACTATTTTGAATACACTTGTGCATCTACTATATTAGTATAGAATGAAATTCTGTTTCTAGGTTTATTATTAATGATGCTGACCATCATAAGGCTATAACTAAGAATCAGAACTTAAAGAATATACAATGAGGGGTTGGGGATGTGGCTCAAGCGGTAGCATGCTCACCTGGCATGCACAGGGCAAAAATTCTCTCTCTCTCTCTCTCTCTCTCTCTCTCTCTCTCTCTCTTCAGATGTTCTTCAAGCTTTCACAGTAGAAAAGGGGAAGTACCCAGATCAACAAGTAACAAGTTCTACTTCATTTGCATGGAAACCATGAAGAATTTCCACATTCTTCTAAGCAATACAATAGAATTGAACATGAAAGATATTTAAGATACAACCTGAACATCTCTGCTCAACCTATACCCTGGTACCTTAATTCTATTTGAAACAGAACTTATAACAGTGTGTTCATGGCAAATTTAAAACAGAACTAGCTCAATGAACTCAAGGTTTTGACAAACTAGCATATTAATATTCCCATAAAGGACATGTATCTTATTGACCATGAACTTCCTTTTCTCCGCCCTCCTTTATTATTCTGCAAAGCACATATTATCACCAACATACATGAATTCAGAGACAAGAAGCATAAAATATGACTACTTCAAGTCATCGGGCCACTTTATTTTATTTTATTTTATTTTTTCGACAGTGGGGAGAAGAGAGTATTTCTTCATTTAAACAATGATGATGTTTTTGTAAGGCATTATAAAAACATACAAAGTACTTTTATGTACACTGTGTTATCAGATTTAATGCTATGGGTCAATTATCAGAGCTCAAAGAATTTTTGAAGATATTTCAGTAGCTGATTCACATGTTTTATTTTTTTTTCCTTTAAATATGGAAAGTAAAACTTGAAGCAGTCAAGTAAGTTGATAATACAAAGTACAAACTCATAGTATGACTAAAATTCTATTTCAGTGTGAGGGATTTTAACACTGCAGGTAGTTTCTGGGTTTTTACAGATGAGAAAAGTAGTGTTTGTAGCCAGCCTAAGAAGACAAAGACATTGGGAGGATGATAAAAACAAAAATCCTCAATTTGCAAGTTTTTAGCTCCTAAGACTCTAACATTTTTGCTTGATTCTTATTTAATTCCCTTCAGAATTAAGCCTGTTTTCATACTCTCCTATGATTTTGTTTCCTGTGATTATTTCACCTTTTCCTCCTCCCTTGCCCATTAGGATCCCAAAACTATGTAATCAATTTCAATACTCAGTTCCTATCATTTCCTAGTCAATAATATTGTAGTTTTCTGATAAGATTGTCTCCGAAATATATTGTAAAATAAATCCACTGTATTATCTAAAATCTAAACATCCTCAAGATAGTAAAACACTGTTACTCTATATAAAAATTGATGCTAAAGTGAAAGTATTAAGTTTTTGGTATTCTTCGGAAGTCTCTGTTCCTAAAATCATCAAGCAGACATTGAAAATAAAAAGCCCTAGAGGTATAATCTAGGGCAAACTTTTTTTTTTTTCCTTCCAGAAATAACAATTCCCAGAGATTCACTGGGCCACATTTTAAGCAGATAATATTGATGGTGGATTCAGCAAGCCATCATTACCTCCACTGCAGAGTGTCACAGCTATCACCCCATTTCTTATTGAGAGTGAAATTATTGAAGATGAGTCAATGGGCGTATCAGCAAATCACAACTAAAAATAACACTTTTCTAAAAATACAGTCAATGTATTCTACAAGTCAAACTCCCATTTCTAGTGGCAGTTGGTCCTTTCTTCAAATATGAACTTCCCAAGCTAGCAGAAGATAGAACCAGTATAAATTCTGGGGTAATTCTGTTAGAAATATGAGGAGAAATACTTGTACAGAAAGGCTAAATCGAGTGATCAGAAATGTTCCTTCAAGGGGATAGTGGCTCCATGGTAGAGTCCTCACCTAGCATGTGTGAGGCACTGGGTTCAAACCTCAGCGCCACATAAAAATAAATAAAATAAAGGTTAAAAAAAGAGCAAACTCCTTCAAAATTAGGCATAAATCAACTTTTACCAGTAAATGTGTGGATCTGGATACTATCATGCTAAGTGAAATAAGCCAGTCCCCAAAAGCCAAAAGTTGAATGTTTTCTCTGATATGTAGAAATTAACCCACAATAAGAGGAGAGAGGGGAAAAAGGTAGATCAGGCAGTGGGGGATAGAGAGAAGAAAGGGGAGGGATAGGAAAAGGAAAGACAGTGGAATGAATGAATCTCACATCAAAGTTAATCTCACCATCATGTACATACACAAGTATGGGGTCCCAACTAGACTAAGGTATATTACATGCTTTTATAATTATATCAAAATGGATTCTACTGTCATGTATAACTCTACAGAACTAATAAATAAATTCATTAATTAAAAAAACAAAATTAGATATAAATCTGCCAAATTTCTTTCAGGAACTGAACCAATTGGTGTAACTGACAATACCTTATAATAAAGCCTAGAAAAAGAGATATTGATAATGGATTTTAGTTTAATACTTTTTATTTTTATTTTTTTTTAAAGAGAGAGTGAGAGAGGAGAGAGAGAGAGAGAGAGAGAGAGAGAATTTTTAATATTTATTTTTTTTAGTTCTCGGCGGACACAACATCTTTGTTGGTATGTGGTGCTGAGGATCGAACCCGGGCCGCACGCATGCCAGGCGAGCGCGCTACCGCCCGAGCCACATCCCCAGCCCCCTACTTTTTATTTTTTAAAAAGCTTATTAATTATAGTTTCTCTGGTCAAAGTTCTAAATACCAGGAATAATATTTTATGAATAATAGAATGATATAACACTTAATTTCAAATTTTTTGCTAAGATTACTTCAGAATTAATTATTTAAGTGGAATTTTAGAAAAAGTATTTCAAATAAGCATTAAAAGTGACTTTAAACAAAGAAATATTTACTTACCCTGCAACAGTTTAATTCCTCAGCTGTAAGTATGATGGTACCACACTTCCTCCCTGGAATTCCTCTGGAACAACAAAAATATATTTATCTACATTAGTCCCTTATATTAATATCCAATATAAATTAATATGCTATATTTTCATGTGATCAAATAAAGAGCATACTACTAATAGATGACTCTTCTCTAACAAAATAAATTCCCAGGCTCAACCCTTAGTTTATCCTATAGAGATCCACATCTATCGATTAAGCTAAACTTTTCACATTACTTCAACATGTTATTCCTCTGCTCAAGAATCTTCAATATCTCTGTATTGTCTAAGATATACCATACATAACACAGTGTACTATAATAAAACTTTCCCTTATGGTGTCTTAAGGTTTCAACAATGATATTAAAAACCTGCATGGGCAAAGGGATGTGGGGATAGGAAAGATAGTAGAATGAAACAGACATTATTATTGTATATTTATATGTGACTCCATGACTGATATAATTCTGTAACATGTACACTCAGAAAATGAGAAATTACATCCCATCTATGTATGATATATCAAAGTGCATAAATGCATTCTACTGACACGTATACCTAATTAAAACATATTAAAAAATTAAAAAGAACAATTATATATTTAAAAAAGATCGAGTAGCTTATATAGCAACCATTAAGGAAAACATATTGGCATTGTCTGCACCAAGTTACAATGAATTTTTTCTATGCAAAATTCCAATTGTTATCAGTTATTTGCTGTTGTGTACAACACTGAGATGTGTAAAGGTATATTTAAAGTAGAACTATTCATCCCAGCAAAACAAAAGGAAATAAAGTACCATACCTATTATCAATTTTTAGGAAGATAAATGACAATTATTTCTGTATATTCACATAGTTCAATACTATATATAGGTGAAAAAAAAAAAAACACCTGAAATCTTGCCTTCCACTATTTCCCTCTTCTTTCGTCAAAAAGGCTCCTTATTTTTGTGCTTCTCTCTCTTTGTGTTCACTGCCTGGATCTGACATACTATAGCTTGCTAATTGTTCCCTACATGTCTCAAATTTTCCATAACCCAAGATGAAGTTCCAGGAAAAATCTTATGCCTTTTCTGTATACTTACTTGCACTTGAAGTTAGTACCATACAGATTAGCATTTAACTAGTCCTAAATTGTTAAAATCACATATTTTTGCCCCTTCTTTTTTCAAGTTGGTAAGTTCTATGGCAGCAAATGTCATGACATAAACCTCTTGCTAATCCACAGAGTTAAACATCTACGCATGGCAGGTACACATTATGTAAGCAAGCATGTAATATATAAGCAAACCTAAGCAAAGTAAAATCCACACTAAATTTAATCTCTACATGCTTTGGCTTTCCAGCTGACTCCAAGAACAAAGTCAATATTCTTACATGCAAGATTGTGTACAGTGCCTATGGTTTGGAAAAATGTCCCCCAGAGTTCAATGTGTTAAAAAAAAATCAGTCCCAGGGTGGTACACCAGGGTTAAAACATCAGTCCCAGTGTGCTGTGGATTTTAGTGGGTACAGCTTAGTAGAAAGTTCTTAGGTCATTGGGGATATGCTCTCAAAGTGGGTTGTGGGAACATGGCCCCTTTCTGTCTTACTTTCCTTCCAGGGTCAGGAGGGACATAGTATGCTAGTATGCTCTAATATAACTCCCACCATGATGCATCACTTTTGCCAGGGATCCAAAACGATGGGACACCAGAAGTGTGAAACAAAGTAAACCTTTATGTTTTATAAGTTAATGGCAGTTTTTGTTTTTTTTGTCACAGTAGCATTAAGCTGATCAACATAGTTCCCTACTTATATAAGGAAACATACAGACAATTCCATGAGAAGTTTCCAAAGAGCAATCCTAACACTCTAATGGTGTATGTTGTGCTTCTTTGCCCTGTCATGAACCATATCCCAGACCCTCCTGTGTGTCTTGGGAACTACAAATGGTAGCAACAAAAGTACTTTTGTCTTCAAAAATATAATTCATTCCCAATAATTTATTACAACATATATGCAACCAGTTCCTTACCTCTCTTATCTCAAAGTATAGAATTGTAGTCTGAATATCATGATTGAGAACAAGGTGAAATAATAGAAAGTTATAATACTAGGGTTGCAAATATATTAATATAAATTATGTTCACTTGAAACCTACTGCATACTCTCTCTTTGTTCTCAGAAATCTTCTGGAGCATGCCACTCAGGCTTATACTAACAATGCCAGCTCATAGCTTGTGCAATAAATTGTCTATCACAAAATCTGGTCTCCACCACATCCTTATTCCCCATCAGGTAAATTGCACATGTCAGAATCTTTAATTTCTTTGGATCCTTTTGACTAAGAGCTCAATTAATCTATGCACATTTTTCTTAAAATATTGCATATATCATTTTTAGCATCCTTCCAGTGTGCCTTATTTTTTCTAACCCAGTAGTAACTTTCTTTTCTTCTTTCTATTGTTAATCACAAGATTTGTATATTCAGCATGGTGACAAACTAAGCATCTGGACTGAGCATCTACCTGGAAATACTATAAAATGCTAAATAAAATATGTCAAGGTTTAGATAAATGTTCTGATAACCTGGCAGGAAAGCAAGGACCAATTAGAAGCTGAAATGAATCCAGGGGAATTTGTTCTTGGGCTTTTCCTTTATCTTCCCCTTCTTTTTTTCTTAATGGTTTTTTAGTACATAGAGATAAGAGAGGGGAGGAAAAGGAACACCCAAAGTGGGAGTTCAGCAGAAAGTTTGAGTCTTAATGACTAGATTGCTTGACCATAGCATGAATTACATACAAACATTCACTTTGGAGGTACTTACAAAATAAAAATCATTGCCTTAAAACTAGATGAATAAAAGAGAAAAAACAGTTCTAATAATTTAAAACTCAATGAGGCTTACTGCCTTAATCGCTACCATGTGAGTGAGTAGTTAATCAAAACTTCAAGAATTCGGTTTAATTCAATTGATCATAGGTGCCTGGTAAAAGCAGGTTTGCCTTTAAATTGGATGCTAAAATATTTTCACATTAAAAGTTTTAAAAGTATACATAGGTTTATTTTTACATATCACAAAATACAAATGCACTATGTATTGGAATCTCCAAAACAATTGGTTACAGAATCAAACACAGATTTAGAATACTTGAAAGTATTATTCACAGTACTGAAAATATAAGCATGTATAATTTACCCAAAATTGAGAAGAATGGAAATGTGATAATTAGCAATGGATTATAAAAATAACTAAGAACACTTGAAACAGCATTGAGATCCCATAAATAAATTCAAACATACAAAGTCAACCAACTTTTGACACAGGCACCAACAGGACAAATGGAAAATAGAGAAGTCTCTTCAATAAATAGTGGTAGTAAAAGTAGATTTCCACATAAAAAAGAATGAAACTGTATGATTATCTTATTTCAAACAAAAAGATCAATTTGAAAATGGATAACAGACCTAAATGTAAGAACAGAAACTATAAAACTACTACAAGCTAACATAAGATAAAAGCTCCTGGATATTGGCACTGGCAATGGTATTTTGGATGTCACACCAAAAGCTTAGTCCATAAAAGCAAAAATAAATCAACATGACTACATCGAGTTAAAAAGCTTCTGCACAGCAAAGGAAGCAATTAACAAAATGAAAGAGCAACCTACATAATGGGAAAAATTACTTGCACACCATGGATTTGATAAGAGGTCAGCATCTAGAATTTTTAGAGAACATGTGAAAATCAAATGAAATAAAAAACATTTCTCCATTCTCCAAAGAAGACATAACAATGACCAACAAGTATATGAAAAGCTGCACAATATCATTAATCACCACAAAAATCAAAATTATAAGATAGCACCACATACTCATTGTTAGGATGATAATTATCAAAAAGGCAAAAGATAATGAATATTGGTGAACATTTGCAAAAGAGAACTCTACTTACATTTGTATGGCCATTATGGAAAACACTATGGATGTTTCTAAGAAGTTAAAACAGAATTACCATATGACCCAGCAATCCCTCCTCTTGGTATGTACTCAAAGGAATTGAAATGGCCACTTAGTAAAGGTATCTGCTTTCCTGTGTTGACTGTAACACTATTTGTGATGGCCAAGATATTGAAAACACCTAAGTACCTACTGACAGATGAGTAGATTAAAAAACAGTGGCACATACATACAAAGGAATATTATGCAGCCCTTATAATGAACTAGATCCGTTCGCCACAACATGGATGAAACATGAGAACATTATGCTAAGTGAAATAAGCCAGTCCCCAAAAGAAAAATACTTGCATTATCTCATATGAATAATATTTTTAACTATTCAAAAATACAGAGATAGAGAAGGAAATGGTGATTGTCAAAGAGAGGAGGAAATGAGAAGATCTAAGCCAGAGAATACAAAGTAGAAAATATTAGGATGAACCAATCTGAAAATCTCATGAATAACAAGATTATGGAAACAAGATTGAACTGCATATGAGATGCATGCTGAGTAGATTTCAGCTGTTCTTGCCACACACCAACACAAAAAACAGGAAACTGTTTACTGAGAGGACAGATACATGAATATACTTCACAAAAGTAACCTTTTTACTATATATATTATCCTATAACATCATGCTGTACACCTTAAATATACACAATGAAATTTAAAAAAAAGAATATTTGGAAAAAACAAATAGAAATTCTATAAACAATAGTAACTATCATTAGGAGCTTGGGCTAAGTGGTAGAGCACTTGCCTAGCACATTTGAGGCACTGGATTCAATCCTCAGTACCACATAAAAATAAATAAATAAATAAATAAATAAAGGTATTGTATTCATCTACAACTTAAATTTTTTTAAAAAAATCATTAGATTATTATTACTGTATTTCTATTTTATTACAAATAATAAATAATAAAACAGAAATATAAAATTCAATGGGTAGATTTTATAGTAGATCAAACAGAGGGGCCCATGTCTCTAAAGAAACAAATTTCCTGCTCCCCAAATGTAAACACAGGATAATAGTAGTAGACAATTCAGTCCAAACATGGAAGAAAGAAAAGGCAGAAGGTGAGTTTTATAAAGTCCAGCTGAATACTATCAGTTTTCACGGTAGCACCCCTGGGTTGTTCTTCCTTTTTTCAGAAAAGGTAGCAAGAGACTGCAACTGGCTAGCCTTATCAGCTGGTATACTGCCAGTAGAATATAGGGGGTCTGACAGCCCACTTTTATTTGTACTCTCCTCCGCTCATTCAGCTCTGAGACAGCAGTGTTTCTGCCTGCAACAAAAATTTCAATTCTTTGTGAGGCTCTTGCACATGTCATGGGCAAGAGGCTCCTCCACAGGCCATTTTTGGATGTTTACAAATGGATTACTCCTACCTGGGAGAACTTAGGAGTCACTTGGCCTCTTCAAAGAGACTTCTGAGTAACTGAATACTAACATTTTTAGATATCAGTAACGTTTTAGCAGGAGTTGTAGTCACATCTCCAATCTTTTTCCTTGCATGAGTCTTTTGCATTTAAAAAGGCAGAGAGTTTCCCAATTTATCAACTCTGCTCAAGAGAGTCTATTTTTTTTTCCCAACATATTCTTCAAAATTCTCCCATCTTCAACCCACTCCTTTATTTAAAAGCTACTTATAATCTTTTAGCTTTCTATTACGGCAGCATTCAATTCCAGCTACCAAAATGTTTCAGTTTCCTATTTCTATTTTTTCCTATTGTTGCCCTAACAAATTACCAAAACCTTAATGGGCTAAAATAATATTCATTATCAGGCTATTTTGTAGATCAGAATTTCTGCAGACTCAGCTACACACACTGCTTAGGATTTTGCAAAGCTGAAAAATAAAAAGTGTCAGCAGGTCTGGGTTTCTATCTACAGGATCTGGGAAAGAATTAACTTCCAAGCTCATTAGCAGTTGGCAGAACTCATTTCCTGGGCATGATTTCCAAGGACTCCCTACAGCTTCAAGTCAGCAAAGGCAGCTCAAGTCCTTCTCAAGCTTTGATTCTCTTTGGCTTCCCCACCTGTTGCAATCTTTCTGACTTCCTCTTCTGCCTTTTCTCATCTGTTTTGAAGGGTTCATGTGATCATAGGAAACTTAGCTAGATAATCATGATAAACCTCTTTCTTGAGCTCAACTGATTACCAACCTTAACTAGATCCACAGATCTCCTCTCTCCTCGTAAAGTAGCGTAACTATAAATGGGACACCATACCACAAGTCACAGAAGCCAAACTTCTCCACTCCACACTGCACACACCCCCAAGTCCCAGGTTTTCATTCCCATGTATATGATTGTTTTTTATTGTGGCATTGCTTGTATAGGAAAAATAAAACTATTAAGAAGTCCACTAGCTTGATATTAGGTAAATTTGTAATTCACAAAATGGATTACCACACCACAGAAAAAAAAAGAAAAAAAATATAGCAAAGCAACAAAAAAGCCCAATGCCTAATATTAGGTAAACTTGCAATTCATGAAACTGATACAGCAATGAAAAAAATGAATAAACTACAGCCTCACACAAGATCAATGGTTCTCACAAATTATTTTGAGCGAAAAAATCAAGTCACACAAAAACATATATGATTTCAGTTATATCAATTGGACAAATATGAAAAAACACACTTGATATTATGAAAGAGTTGTCATAAGGTTTAATATTTTTCAGAAAACTAACCTGTTTTTGATGACTAAAAGCAACAATGTCTTCAGTAACATAAAATGTTTTCTGCCTCAAAGTATCCCCTTCATTAGCCTTTCCTAATGTTTAAAATGTTCAGGATCTCAAATTTATCTTTATGCTGTTCACGTGGTAAAATTGCCTTCATTTTCCAAAGTCCAACCCAGATGTCACTTCTCAGTCTCCCAAAATGAGAGTTAGTTCTTACCCCCACCTCTCTCTACCTTATAGACATTCATACTGTGGTACACTGAGACCCAGTACACAGAGATTACAATGAGAGTTTACATAGGGCAGCTTAAATCCCATATCCATCAACAGACGACTGTGACCTTCAACAAGTTGCTTAACCTTTCTAAAACTCAGTTTCCTCATCTGAGAAATCAAGATAATAATGTGTTTTAAATGTCACATGCATAATAAACATAGCACAGGGTAAGTATTCAATAGATTATAGTATTATATGTTTACATACATCATTTCCTAAGGGTAGTGAATTCCAGAAACTGAAAGACTATGCAATGCTCCTTCTATATGTCTACAACTAGAGATGTCTGTCATTTTTTCAGATATCATCTAAACATTTGTTGAATTAAATACTTTTGATTTAAGAGAATGATTTCAGGAGGCTACAGCTAAATGATATAACTCACAGTGGATGTACAAGACTAACAAATTAAGATTAGCATGCCTAGCATGCTAAAACCTAGCACTGATAAGCTTATTACACTAGGTCTGTGGTGAGAATATAATAAAATGTAGTACATTCTTTGAATGTGGGCAGGAAAAAGGTGGCAAGTGATAAAGAAACAGAATGGAGGTTCTTCATACAGAATGTTGGACAGCTAAAGGGGAAAAATGGAATTGCCAAATGTTTTGCCTTATCAAGGGACATCCTTAGGACCAAATTTATCAACTTGGTATACAGACTTGACCAATTTCTACTAATCAGCTAATTCCCACTTTGGAGAGGTTGGGGGAAAAGGACATAGGCTTTAATCAGGGTTATTTCTTAAAAGGGTAAATAATGGAGCAATATTTTTTGTATGTCACACAATCTATTATGACTGGAGCAAAAACAATTTTTTTAAAAAATATTTCAGGATTGATTTTTTTAAAAAATTAAATTAAAATGTTAATGCATAATAGCCACATGAATGTTTATAGCAGCACAATTCACAATAGCTAAATTGTGGAAGCAACCTAGATGCCCTTCAGTAGAAGAATGGATAAAAAAAATGTGGCATATATACACAATGGAATATTACTCAGCAGTAAAAGAGAATAAAATCATGGCATTTGCAGGTAAATGGATGGAGTTAGAGAAGATAATGCTAATTAAAATTAGCCAATCCCCAAAAAGCAAATGCTGAATGTTTTCTTTGCTATAAGGAAGCTGATTCATAGTGGGGTAGGGAGGGGGAGCATGGGAGGATTAGAGGAACACTAGATAGGGCAGAGGGGTGAGAAGAGAAGGGAGGAGGCATGAGGTTATTAATGATGGTAGAATGTAATGGACATTATTATCCAAAGTACATGTATGATGACACGAATTGGTGTGAGTATACTATGTATACACCAAGAGATATGAAAAATTGAGCTTTTTATATGTAATAAGAGTTGTAATGCATTCCACTATTATATATAAATTTAAAAAAAATGTTAATGTAATTATAAGAATTACCCAGTAGCACAATAAAGTATTTCACTGTGAACATCACACTCTGATTTAATAACACTTAATGTTATTAAATCAGAGTGTAATGTGATGATGTGTCTTATAACAAACATTTTTAAAAGATGCCTTGAGTGCTTATGCTTTCACAGGTATTGTATGAGACAGAGAAGGCACAAAGTGGAAGAAGAAATGGTTCCCAGCCTAAAGGAACTGAGCAGAAAGGAAAAAGAAAAAGAAAAAAACACAGAAAAGTTACCATCCATAGCTGATGCAGTAACAGTAAGGGGTGACTGGGAACCACCAGTGAAATGAGGTGAAGGTTCTGGAACACCAAAATGGAACAATAATCCTAGTCTGGCAGAAATAAGGTAATAGAAAGTGAGTCTAAGAAAATGCTTAAGTACAAACTAGCAAATGGAACAAAGTGTAGACAAACTGTTATGGTTTCCATGTTGTGTCCCCTCTGAAGTTTGTGTATGGGAAACTTAATTTCCAATGCAACAGTGTTGGGAGATGGGGCCTCTTGGGAGGTATTATCATTTAGATGAGGTGTCCCCCAAAATCTCACATGTGAGACAATGCAAGAAGGTTCAGAGGAGAAATAATTAGGTGTTAAGAGTCTTAATCCAATCAGTAAATTAATCCCCTGGAAGAGATAAGTGAGTGGTAATTGAAGTGGTGGGATATATCTGGAAATTGGGGTGTGTCTTGGGGGTATATATGTGTATCTGGCTAGTGGAGTCTCATTCTCATTCATATTCTCTCTCTCTCTCTCTCTCTCTCTCTCTCTCTCTCTCTCTCTCTCTCTTCTCTCTCTCCTTCCTGATTCCCATGTGAGCTGCTTCCCTCCACCACACTCTTCTGCCATGATCTTCTGCCTCACCTTGAGCCCCAAGGAATGGAACTGGCCTTCTATGGACTAGGACCTCTGAACCTGTGAGCTTTCAAATAAACTTTTCCCCCTTTAAAATTATCCTGGTTAGATCTTTTAGTCACAGCAACGAAAAATATGACTAAAACAGGAGATGTCAAGGAGAGTTCTGCCCTCAAGAGTGGATTAATGCTGTAAAAATAAACATTTAGGAAAATTTACACATTTAGGTTCTCTGTGGGTTCTCTCTCTTCAGCTTTTCTGTTATATGAGGATACAGAGTTCACTTCTCTCTGGTCCTTCCACTTTGCACCATGTGAGGATGCAGTAAGAAAATGTTTATGAGATGCTGGTGACTTCACCTTCCACTTCCTGCTTTACAACTTTGAGAGCATCAAGTTCTATGTTTATTCTTTTCCCCTAATGACCCAGTCTAAGGTATTCTATTATCACAGCACAAAACAGACTAAGATAAGTACTTTCCAGACAAAGGAATCAAATATAGTATTATGGGAATATAGTCCACTGAAGGAAATCCAAGTAAGTGGGAGCATAATATGTATTTGGGGAAACTAGAGTGCACTGCTACATCTCAAGTAGTATCACAAAAAGTTGAGATTAGTTTTCCTCAAAGATAATGGAGAAGAATTGGGAAGATTTCATAAAAGGGAAGTAGCTGAATTTTAGATCCCATACCAGGAGACCAGTGGGAGCTGCTGCACACAGACGAGATGAGTACAGATTAAAACCATAGACACCAAGACCATCTGGGAGAGTCTTACAGCTAAACAGGAAGAGTTGCTGCCCAAGAGATATGGGGTGGACACAGGAGTCTGAAAAAGTAATTGGGAAAAGGAGAGGGGGGAAAAGAATGCAATATGACTCCCAGTTATCCTACTTTGAAAACTATCTTGTGATGCTACCACAGAGGAAAAAAAGAGAAGAAGTTTTGATGGTATAAATGATAAGTTCACTTTAGAAGCATATCCGGCATGCAATTTTTTAGAACATTTATGTTCTATAGGAAGGTGTGATAAGGAGAGAAATAAGATTGGTATAAGAAATAAGCACTGCTGGCATGTGAGTGCCAATTGAAACAGGGCATGTATGAGGTCACTCAGCTATCATACACTGTAGGCTACAGATCTTAAACTTTGTTGATTCATAGACAACTTTGAGATTTTAAGTTAAGCAGATTTTTCAGAAGAAAATTGTCATCTGGTATTTTTCATACAATTTTAGGTTACTCTTGGGCCTATGAAGGAGAGTAAGAAGACTAACCAGGAAACCAGGAAGAAAATCAGGAGTAGCATGCTGTCCTGAAAACAAAGAGGGAGGAGATACAAGGAAGAGGGGAGCAAGAGTATCAAGAGCCATAGAGAGGCCAAATAAGAGGAGACCTGCAAGCACTTTGTGAATGCACCCCAAGTAAGCCATCTGAGGGCATGCATAAAGAACGTGCTAAGAGGAAGCAGGAATTGAGAGCTAGACAAGAGTCTTCGTGCCCTGAAGGGAAGAATGGAGGGAGAGTTGTAGCACAGGTAGAAATAGCTGTATGCTTCTGAGGCCAGCAGGCAGGGAGGTAAAGAGAAGGGGAGGGAGATATATTAGCAGTGATCCAGAGCTCTCAAATGAACTGCCTGTGTAAAGAATAATTATAAATGCTGATCTAAACCAAGACAGGATGAGGTAAAAAGAATCTCATCTGTAGTTAAGATGAAATTCTGATGGAAGTTTAAGGTGCCAGACCTGAATTTTATAAACCAGTTTGGGTCCTGACTCGATATAAGACAAGGAATTAAACTTAACATATTCTCACTCATCTCGTCTGGAAAATATGAGATGTACTGGTAGAGTATATTTTGCTAGGTTGAGGAAAGACTGAAAGATATGATAAATGAAAAGCTCTTGGCACAGTATGACAGTGTATTGAATAACAAATACAAGCACTGATAATTATAATGGCATTATTTTCTCGGCAGTTTAAGGAAATTTAGTTTGTAAAATGTAAAAGGAAAAGGCTGGGAGTAAGTGAGAACAAGAAAGGGTGTGAGGTGGATGGCTGGAAGGTCATTTATGCCTTTTTGAAAAAGCTCCTGAGTAGAAAGTGGAAGTGTGCTCCTTGGCCACAGTGCATTGTGGGTAGACTTGTGGCTGGCTGAACAGCTGAACAGTTAGTGGGGGCACCAACCTGTGTGGGTCTGTCCTGTCCTGTAGTGCTTGGGACTTGTGGGTGTAGACGCACAGAGGTAACTAGCCAGGGTTTATGACAGCCTGAAGGAAGGAGACAGGAGTGAAAAGGTTGGAAGATCTGACAACAAATTCAATGAAATGTCTGATCATGCATGTTCACTGGAAGGAAGGGAAGGGAATAATGAATCATAGGTATTGTAGGTCACATGTGGCTAAAGAGGACAATAAATGTACATTTAAAATTGTTGAGGTATTCACTGGTAAAATAAAATTACTTCAGTGGGATTCATGGTGAATCTATATAGATTTCTATAAAGATACTAAAAAATGGGGAGTTTTATTAGTTGCTAACAAGTCATAATCAGTTGTGACAGTTATTATATCATTTAGAACAGAATACACATTATGAGAAGCTATATTGTAGTCGCTATCTACATAAGATACCAAACTGCCTTAAAATATATGTTGTAGGCCTGCCAAACTGATGTGTAGCCATAATATCTCAAAAGTCCCTCCTTAGAGCAAACAAAAGAGTCAGAGTCGGGATGAGTCAAATAACTGAAAACTCTAAAATGTATGTGAAAAGAAATTTAGTATATTAATTTTGTTCAGAGATCTAATTACATGAGGAAATTGTGTAAAGATCCATGCAAGGGCAGTTTTTCAAAACTAATGATCACTTAATTTAATTCTGATGCATTTATCTTTCTATGCAATATGTCTTATCTCCAAATTCTTAACAAAATGTCATTTCTAAGATTTTAGTACATCAGTTATCTCAAAATGAAAAATACTGTGTTGCTGATAAAATATATCATATGCCAGAAAACTGAAATTGCAATTTTTGTTAAAATTTGAATTACTGTGATCATCAGTAAATCCATCTGTTACCCTGTATTCTTTAATGCTGCAATTAAATAAAATGTGATTTCATTTTATAGTTAGAATGTAAATGTTGACACTTAAAGAAAAGAAAGTTGGTTATTATCATGGTACAAAGTCATAAGAGGTACAACCAATGTATTGGATACATAATTTTCAGTAACAAAAACAAAATAATCTGTTCATAATCTCTGGCAAGTCACACTTTTTTAAAAAGCAATAACTGAATATAGAATGGTTCTAGCTCTTAATTGTCAGATGCCAAAAACATTTTAAGAAATTAGTTTATTGTGCTTTGATAAATTAGATCTATCTATAGAAATATTAGGTTAGTATTACTAAAATCGCACTTTGCATTTTTAATGTAGTAAACTGCATTTGTAGCAAGGATTTTACAATCTAAAAATTACATCCCAAGTCCTGAGAAATGAGTTCAAAGTTAAAATGTGCAGAAGAGACATTTAAAAATACTTAACAACAAAAAAGACACATAAATGTGACTATTAGTCTGGAATATTTGGTTCAATAAGCATTCATTGAGTTTTGAATATTTACAAGACACAACAGCTCCATACAATGCAGGGGATAGGATGGTTCCTTTTTAAGTCTTTTCATAATTGTTATGTGAAGAAAGGGATGTGGAAAGTATTCAGCTCCTTGACTGCTATGGAACTGCCTGCAGCCTGGCTCTCAGGAGAATCATTAAGAAAGGAGCAGGGACAACTACTGAGGATGCTTTGGTTTTTTGTTTGTTGTTTGTGGGGTGTGTGTGTGTGTGTGTGTGTGTGTGTGTGTGTTTGCTATTTTTGAATTTTGTTCTTAAGTGAATCTGCTTAAGCAAAGACAATAAAAAATTTAAAACAAAGATAGTATAAAAGGAAGGGGGAGATAGAATCTTCACTGTAACACTGGGAGAAACTCATAATTCATGCAAATGAGTTAAAAATGCACATCAGAATGTAGTTGTATTTGGAAATGTCACTTTGAGGCTTTCATCAGTTAACTCAATCTGAGAAAGAGTTCAGATCCAACTGACCTATTTTCATGATTACTGGGAGGGTCCAGTGAATATTACAGCACAGAGTGGATTACACACATTACTGAGATTTTTCACTTACTGGAATTTATTCTCAGGGAAGTCTAATGTACTCTGAGTCATTATATACCTAAAATGGTGCCATAGGTCTAAATATTCACAACAACTTTTTTTAAAAGAAGATAATAAATAGATAAAAATATTAATAGTATGTCTAATCTCATCTCCTTCTCATCCTCCAAAGGAATATGTGAGCCATTCAGGCAGGAACTTTGAAAACAGTTCCAAAAAGCTCAGTGTTATGGTGTGGATATGAGATGTCCCCCAAAAGCTCATGTGTGAGACAATGCAAGAGGGTCAAAGGAGAAATGATTGGGTTGGAAGAGTCTTAACCCAATCAGGGAATTAATCCCCAGATAGGAATTAACTGAGTGGAAAATGAAGGGGTAGGATGTGGCTGGAGGAAGTGAGAATTAAGGCGTGGCTTTGGGTATATATTTGTATCTGGCAAGTGAAATCTTTCTCTGTGATTCCTCATCACCATCTGAGCTGTTTCCCTCTGCCATGCTCTTCCACCACGTTGTTCCTATCTCACTTGGAGTCCAGAGGAATGGAGCTGGCTGTCTATGGATTGAGACCTCTGAAACCATGAGCCCTTAAATAAATCTTTTCCCCTTCACAATTGTTCTGGTCAGATCTTTTAGTCAAAGCAGCAGAAAAGCTGACTAAGACACTTAGTATGATTAGAGATGGAGACAAGTCATCTTTCAGCACCAAACTGAAGAAATGAGGAAGGATGGGAACTCCATGCAGTTTTCTTCTCATCATGTTATAAATTCAAAATGATGATTTTCCAGATTAGGGGGAAAATCCTGGTGTACTTATTTAATTCTTTTAAAAACTTGATATGGATTTTTTTTAAGGCTTCAATAGTCTTCCTATGTTTGGATTACTTGGGTTTTGTGTTGATAAGCAATTGAGCATTGAGTGCTATTTATCTCAGAAAAAGGTGGGAACTTGTACTATACTTGAGTAACAGGTGTGTGGGTAAAAGATGTTCGAAGGAACCTCATCCTTGAAAAGACCTGTCAGAATCAGTAGTCCCTGAAAGCTCTTCTAACCATCCAGAGACGTTCAGGACTTTTCAGTAAGTACTTTTATATTACTAAAATAAAAGGAAAGTCCGAATTTTCTTTCAAAACTATACATAAATAAATTCATTTGTGGCAGGCAATATACCACTGTGGTTGATCATATGTGCTCAGAAGCCAAACCACCTCTACTCTTAGCTTGGCTTCTCCAGAATCCTTGTCTCAGTTATTCCCTCTGCTGGATAACAATATTAAAAAGACTTAAAAATAGCTATGAGGGTTAAGAAAGTTAGTATATGTAAAGCAGGTAGAATAGCAACTGACACTTGAATACAATCAAGTTAGCCATTGGCTGTACTGAAAACAATTCATGGTTTCTCTCACTTGCTTAATGGTTTAGATCCTGTTTCCCAAAGGCACACAAGCTCAAGTCTTGATCACCAGCCTGTGTCATTATTGGGAGGTA
Source organism: Spermophilus citellus (assembly GCF_964194105.1). Classification (NCBI taxonomy): domain Eukaryota; kingdom Metazoa; phylum Chordata; class Mammalia; order Rodentia; family Sciuridae; genus Spermophilus; species Spermophilus citellus. The sequence goes on from NC_138197.1 coordinate 59,525,637, forward strand.
ATCGAATTGTGGGCAGGTGGAACCTAGAGAAAGGAAAATGAGGTTGCTGGGGGTGTACCCTGACCCTGACCCTGACCCCTCCCAACTGCCGAGTGCCCCTCTGTCTTTCCCAACTATCATGAGGTGAGCAGCCTCCTCTACCCTGTGCTTCTGTCCTGATGTACTTGTGCTGCCACGGGCCCAAACAAATGTGGCCAAGTGACCATGGACTGAAATCTATGAAACCTGCGATTTCCTCTGAAGAGGCATGAGGAAATAAATCTTTCCTCCTTTTAAGTGGTTTTTCTAAGGTATTTTTTTTTTCACAGTAACAAAAATCTGACTAACACACTTGCTTTGATAACTAAGAACCAACTGAACACACGTACGAGAGCAAAGAATCCCCAAACATGTCTTTCCAACATCCATTTCATCAGTTGGCTAAAGCTCAGACTTAGATGAGAATAATAATGTTGATTCATAATGGTCTTTCCTTACCTATTAGTTTGCTTAACTATAGAACTCTATTCCTGCCTGCAACTTGAATCCTAGAATCATCAAATTCTGCAATGCACATGAGGCTGGAAAGAAGAAAGGAGCAATGAATTTCTGTGTAGAGAAAATGGTAGTTTCTCTGAAAAACCTTGTCCCAGCATGATTTCCAAACACTGTCTATAGAAAGGGTGATCCTTTAGAAACACATCTGATACTGAAACTTACTGAAATTAGGACTGTTTATGCAGTCCATATGATAAGCGCTAATTAACCTATAACACATCCTCTAAAATAGCACAGATCATGTCTCACCATTTGTTTCCTTCAAGACAAAATCTTCCACTAGGTTTTCCAATCCAATGAGGCTAGGCAAACACAAACAAAAGCATCTTGCTAATCTTTACAGTCTAAGCAAATTCTGGCACCTGAAACACAAGGACAGAATGACCCACTTCCTTCTACAGCTTACCAATAGGTAACAGCAAGGTCAGAAATTGATGTTCATCCTCTTATCAGAATGTAGTGCATCCAGCCCATTATATCCAGTTATTCATGCAAGAAATCTGAAGGTCATTTCTGAAACCTTCTTCAAGCCAGATTATTAACCTGTCATCAAGCTTTGAGAAATCACCTTTCAAAGCATATATTGAATCTTCCCATTTTTCTTCATCTTTCTAGTCCAAACTATCGTCATTTTGGTTAACCACACACGACCATTCTCCAAACAGAAAGAAATGATCCTCTTTAAACAAAAATCCTGAATTCTCCCCCTCACATTCATGGTAAAATTCACAATACTAAAAATGGTGTACATATTCTGGTCTAAGCTAATAGTCTAATTTTCATAGAGCTTATATAAGTCTGTAATTATACTTGTTTATGTAATTAGTCCTTTAATGGATAAATAGTAAACATATTAAAGACCAGAACGACGTTGCGTTTTCATCATTTATACTGGGCACCTAACAGTTTCTAGTCCATAAGTGGTTCCCAGTAAAGATCTGTTAAGTAAATCAATTTGAAAAATAATCCCTAAGGCTTCTATTAAACTCTGATTCTGTTTACCCAGCAGAGAAGTAAATAAACTCAATCAGTAAATTATTTGCTCAGTATATTAAGCACTGACATAAAATACTTTTTTATGTTTTTTTCTTTCTTGAAGTGGGATGCCTAAAGGAGTTACTTACACACAAGCCTCATAAGAGCAAGAGAAATGTCACAGCATGTCAAAGTGACAGGCTAACCACTGTGGGGCTTGTCTCTGATGGGAGTGTTAAAGGCACTTTTGAGAAAAATGCATTTTACTAAAATCTCTCATGACTGACCACACCAATTATAAGGCTCTATATCCAGAAAAGTCCTTCATTCTATGAAATTATTTGTAACTACTGAAACTTCTGAGCATAATAGTCATGTAATTTGCAGTTGTGAACAATTTTATAATTTGGAATAAACAATTACATTCCTGGTGATCTTTCCAGAGCATGAACTCAGATATAAAAATAAATGTTAGACAGTGGTTCAGCTAAATATTTATTAAACTTTTATCACAGGTAAGTTTCAGATGCCTTGAAAGACATATAAGAAATATATATAAGGAATGTACTAAAATTCCTTCTACCTCTATCCTTTTAAATAACATATGTGATTTTTCAGACAGGCTCTCCCAGAATTAGATAAATGCTTTACTCCAGGTTGATAAAGAATCTAGCACCACTCTAAAATACAACCAGTGGTCTAGTTTTTAATATGTTGAATCCTATGAACATTGATAATATGCGTGTATTTATCTGTGTGATCTTTGAAAATGAAAGACTAAAAATAATGAGTAGATATTGAAGTTGAGATTATTTTGCAATTACATAGGAACATAGTTCTAATACCGCTAAATATTGAACATTTCCAAAAAACTATATAAAACTATCTTATAATATCCAAATTAATGAAAAACAGAACTATAATTCATTTCCCCAATTGGACTGTTCAGCTATATACTGAGAACAGACAAAATAATTTTAAATATTTACATTTTGATAGTACTTAATTCACACAACGTAATCAAGTTTGGTTTAATATTATCCCCTGAATTCTTACCTTACCAGATAAAAATACAGGAAGGAAGGAAAGGAGGGAGGGAGGGAAAAGGAAAGGGAAGGGAAGGAGAAAGAAAGTAAGAAAGGGGGGAGAGAGGAAATAGGAGGCAGTTAGACTGAAAGAAGGAAGGAAGGAAAGAGAATATTAGATGATTTAAGAAGTTTTTCCTAAATTAGTATGGAGGTTCCCCAAAAGTCTAGGCATGGAACCACTATATGACTCAGCTATCCCACTCCTTGGTATTTTATTCTGAAGAATAAAAGTCATCACACTACAGTTACATGCATACCCATGTTTATAGCAGCATAATTCACAATAGCCAAACTATAGAACCAGTCTAGGTTTCCATTAATGGATGAATGAATAAAGAAAATGTGGTATACACAAATAGAGTTTTATTCACCATAAAGAAGAACGAAATTGTGTTATTTGCAGGAAAATGGATAGCACTTGAGACCATTATGTTAAGTGAAATAAGCCAAACTCAGATGTTCAAGAATCATATGCTTTTTCTCATTCGTAGAAACTAGAGAGGAGAAAGGGAAAGAAAGGATGGGACAGAGATTTCTTAAAAATCAAAACGAGATCAATAGAGGAAAGGAGGGAGGGAGAAAGTGCAGGGGAGTAACACAGGCCAAATTATATTGCTATATTATATGCATGTACAAATATGTAACAACAAGTCCCATTACTATATGCAACTATAATGCATCAATTTTTTAAAAAGTAGAAAAAAAAGAAACAAAAAATTCACACCTGAATAATAAATTATTTGTGGCTAAGAAAGTGAAAATAAAAATAAAAATAGGTTTTTCCTAAAAGACATTGACTATTCTAATAACAATATTAACTAATCACTGTTTGAGTTTTTATGAAATTCCAGTGTTTTCACGAGAAATATACAAAATATTGCTATTTATTATTGTAATCCACTTAACAGTATATTATTAAAGTAACTTTTTAAAAATATTTTTTAGTTTTAGATGGACAGAATACCTTTGTTTATTTAGTTTTCTGTGCTGCTGGGGAGAGAACCCAGGACCTCACACATGCTAGGAAAGCACTCTACCACTGAGCCACAACCCCAAGTCCTATTAAGGTATCTTAAATGAGAAAATTGGGGCTGAGGAATTTAAATGAATGTGCTCAAATTACAGACATAATAAACTGTGAAATCCAGGTCTGACTGGCTGCAAGACTCTTGTACTCTCACCTCCATTTCTCTAGAAGAAAGTTTTTTATGTTATAAACATGACTACAGATGTAAAAATATAATATATCCTATAGTTCGGACCTCAAGTGTCTTCCAGAGGCCCAAATGTTGAAAAGACTTGGTCTTCAGGGTGGCACCACTGGGAGGTGGTGGAAACTTTAAGAGGTGGGGTCTAATGGGAAGTCTTTAGGTCACGGGGGACATGCCCTTAAAGGGGACAGTAGGACCCTGTCATTTCCCCTCTCCTTTGTTTCCCAGCCATTAAGTAAGTGGTTCTGGTGCACCCTGTACTCTCCACCATGACTGCTGCCTCACCATAGGCCCAAAAGCAATGGGGCCAGATGACCGTGGACTGGAACCTCCAAAACTATGGGCCAAAATGAACATTTTCTCTTTAGAACTTGATTATCTCAAGAATTGGCTATGGTGACAGAAAGCTGACTGACACAATGCAGATATAAAAATGTAGGACAGCATAACAAATCAGTAGCACATATAGGACTAAAAATATGTTCTGAATTCTAGCCCAATATTCTTTCCAATAAAGTAAATTAGAGATAATAAAGATATCAATCCAAATTAGGAAGTATAAAAATAACAATCAAATTTGCAGGGAAGTTAATAATAAAATAAAGATGACTTTGAGAGCCAAAATTTATCTCAAGATTGACTATTTTCACATGCAAATGTTTGCACAATGAAGACATTACCCTTTTATTCTATTTTCATGCTTGTTTCTTCAAGATTAACCATCTCTCAGCCTTCTTCTTCCTCCTCTTCCTTTCACAATGACATCTGATCTCTTGTGTTCCCAGTCACCACATGGTATTCAAGGTAAGTTCACGTCTGAGTCCAGATCCTTAAGCCAATACTTTAAGGCTGAGCCTCAAGTTCCCTTGGGCCCTGTTCTTTTGTTTTGGTTTCCTGCCTTATTCCCAATTATCCTTTCTGCTTTGTTCCTCTCCCTGCATAACTTGTGGACCCATCTGGTTCTGTTTTTGAATGCTGTGTCACAATTGGGAATCCTGCAAGTACTACACAACTCCCATCTTGCCTTCTGATTATAACCGGCATCTTAGTTCCTGTCCATGTGCCCTTCACAGTTGTTAGGGTACTCACTGATCCATCTTGGATCCCTCCCTTTATCCTCCATCCACTACAAACTACCCAGTTCACAAAGTGCTGTTGCCAGCCTAAAAAGAATGTAACTTCTTCCCTCCTTAACTTTCTGTAACCAAAACAGCTGCTGGTTCAGTTACCCCTGAGATCGCTGCTCCTTCCCAGAATAGGAACCTACTTTGTAATCACTAGTCCTTGCTATCCTGCTCCATCTTCTTATACAGAACAATCATGTCTGACTTTGAGCAACAGGAACAAACAGGTCTGTTACTTGATGAACATAATGAATGTTTTCCCCCAAAAGGAGAGAATGGCAATCTTTCTTAAACTGGTGCTGATTCTAGCATTTTAGAAGGCTTGCTGAATCCATCACAGAGATCCCTAAAGATAGACAAAGTGAGATGCTCTGACAGCATCACACAGAAAATTGGATACAATCTCACAGCATGACAAACACACTGCTGAGTGGAAATAATGCTAAATAACAATGGCATGGGATCTAAAGAGAGGATCCAATGAGTCATTGAAAGACACAGTAAATGCTGCAGATGAATTAAGTAGCTCAACACTCATTTTGGGAGGGTTCAGGGAAAAAGACCAAAAGTATAGGATGGAATTAAGATATGAGAAATGTGTTTGCTACAAGTCTAAATCCAACAGAAGATTGTTGTAAATTGTCAAAATCTTGACTTGCCATTAAAAAAATAAATGAGAATTCATCACCTTATTTCTTAAAAATAATTTAAAATAATAATTTTGATTTCATAATAGGAAGAGAAAATCTGATTTTTAAAATGATAATAATTAAAGTATTAAAGTGAAAAGGCTTAAGTTGAAATTCAAATTCTGGTTATTTAATAAGGCATGAGGCTATGCATAAGTAACAATTTTTTTTTTCTTTGTAACAAAGCTGGCTTAGTTGTTAAAGGTGTGATTACTAATAAATAATTTAGAACTCTAGTTTGTCTCCCTTATATTCCAAAATTTTACAATTATCATCAATTTAAAATAGTATCTCCGAGGAGATATTATAACACAATTGCAATTCAGAAGCTAGAAGAAATTATCCTGAATACCTTATCAGAAAATAATTTAAATGAGGACATTTAAAGAGAAGAAAACAAGGGATGATTTTAAATAGCTTAGAATATAAATGGGAAACTAATTAGAAAATAAATCTCTAGTCTAAAACAAATTAGTAAATAAGAGCTAAATCACTTGGATAATGCTATTTAGGATAAAAACATTTGGGACACAGGAGGACTTTTTAAATTCAAGATGAGTCAATTTAGCTAATTGTGGGTGGATTATCTGCCTCAGGAAGCATCCTGTGTTGCAAATCAGAAACCTAGAGCCACCCAGACAGGGAAGATGGTCTAAGCCCTAGCAAGATAGCAAAGGTGATGGCTGCAACAGGACAATGTACAACTTCAATCTCCAGTTATGAGAAATCAATCATGAAAAATATAGTCCAATATGTAATGACTGCTCTACAGTGTTACCTTTAACTAGAGACCACACGTCCAGCCAGGGTAGGTTCATACACTAGAGAAGGCAGCTGGGACTATGGAAACAGATGTACACTCTGTATCTTAAACACTTATTATTTCCCCAATGTGAACTGCATCATTTCATAAAATGCACTGTTTTTATATATTGTATGATATAACAAGACACCTTTAGGACTTGCACTTGTCACAAAAAAAAAAATCTTCCTGATATTCCCCCTGGCTTCATCCTTCCTTCCAAAGCCATTCCCTCTTCCACTAAAACATCCCAGGGTCATTCCATTTTCCCACCTATCCCTACCATTTTCCTATTATGATTCCAGAAATCACGAAAAACAACATTTCACACTTCCTCAACCCAGTATGCTTTTTTCTAACAAAAAGCATGAATGGTTTTGATAGCTTTAATTTGAGGTTGAGGTAAGAGAGTCAAATACAATTTCCTAGAAGCTGCCTCTTCACTCAACCCACTTAAATCTCATGCTTAACACAATGCACCTTGTTCTTCAATTTATATGTTCTTCTTACAGATTCATGCCTCTCTCACAGAATTTTCCATAAAAGCCAAACTTTTTTTTTTTCAAGCCAGAGAACAGGTACCCACAAAATATTTTCTCCAATCCGGTGTATTTACCTGGGTTGGAGCATGCTGAGGTGACAGCATGTGAGTATACTACTGCATGCTCCAAGTAACCAAGCCAAAATATCATTTTACTAGTAAACCAAGCACACTCAGGTTTACTCTATTTTTGACTTATGTCTTCTATTTGATTTTCTTCTCTCACCTTTTTTCTGTTGCTTATTTCATGTTGTCTAATTTACATTCCCTCATGTAACAACTACCATTCTTCAGTTCCTAGTTATATTTCTTTACTTCTTTCTTTTTTAGCCAATCTCTCTGTTAAACTCAAGTTCTGCATTTCATTACCCACTTACAACTAAGCCTGGCTAAGCTCCCTTAGTAAAATTCTAAAAATCTCCCACTGCCCAAACAGTAAGCCCACTTTTAAACCTTTTGTTAATGTTTGTTTGCCTTAAAAGATTGCTCAATAAAATCAAACACTGAATAAAATATTAGTTACATACATATACTTAGAAAATTAAAGGAACTGTATTTTTTTCCCAAGGGATAGCCAGAACAACAACACATTCAACAAAGCTGTCTAAATTTCAAAGTACCCTCTAGATGAATCACAGCATGCACCACAATAGTTCCACATCCCATGAACAGGTTTCAAAGGCTTTGCCTCATTATGCCATCCCATCCTCAGCAAGAGCTAAGAAAAATCTAAAGGTCAACCCAATCTTTCTGATTATGGAAAATGATCATGACTCAACCACAGGTAAATTCTCTCCACATTTGCATATTTATCCAAGCATCATCCTAGATATCTTCATCTCTTAGCATGTATTGGTATTTGATGGTCTTGTCCAGTGGAAATTCTGGATCCCCTGAATAAGGGCTATGATCGTATGCTATGTTCTATTTACCAAATACCCCAACCAACATCATATCAACTGTTCATGTTTCAAAATTAATACAAATAGGATTTTCCACCTGGAAAAGTTATTTGTAATTCAACAGTTTTCTGAAATTACAATTATGATTGCCTGTTAAGGAGAAAATAACAACAGAAAAATTTCCAGTGAAATCACCAACTTAAAAATATGTATGTCACTTCATAAAAATCTTTATTCTCTTGCTCTGATGTGAAATGAAAATTCAATATTTTACATGCTTTTGTTTTCTCTTGAAAAATATTAAAGGGATTTTCAAGGTGGCATTATATATAATATTGATTCTTTGTGCACCAAAAATGAGATAGATTTAGTAATTTTCTAAGTAACCTTGTGGGTCTAATTCACTGGATTAGAAAATGCAGTAAGAATTATATGTACTTAATAAAATAGTTATCCTTACTTTACAGATTACTTATTACTTATTAAAGTTAGCATAAAATATTTTAACAATAAGCATCCAAGTTATCCAATGACATGAAAAGAAATTACACATAAAAAGAATATTAAAAATGGAGTTGAAATGTGTAAATCTTCAAATTGATATTCAGTAATAATTTTCTAAGGAAATAAAGCTAAACAAGAGAAGTTAAGATTAATAGCTGTCTTTACTTTTTTAAAATATTATAAGTGGAAATGCTTTATGACACTAAATATGAAGTTTAATTTTACTGACAGAATGTGAGGATGATGTTTTGGACACTTTGAGTATTTGATGTCAGAAATGAACAAATTTAGTTTTGACAGTTTATTTTGTGAATTTGAGATTTTTAAAAGAATGATGAAGACAGAGATTAAAAGTACCCAAACCTGTTGACACTGTGTTTAGTTTTGTACAATGTCACTATTCAGTGCTATACAAGAACTTCTTAAACTAATAAGTCATTTTTTTAAAAAAAACAATCAAGATTGATGAAACCAGAGATATTTATCAAATACACTTTTCATTCTGATTTTTTATAAACTGGTCAATGAATCAAAATACTCAGAATGAAGGAGGAGAAAGGGGGAGGAACAGGCAAGAAAAGACACATGAAAAAGTTCTAGAATTTCCTTATTTGGAAATGGGAAAAATAGTATCATCTCTTTCAACAACTCAAAAACTAAACATGCTACTGAAATGGAAGAAAAAGATGGAGGGTGCGATTGTTAATAATGGCCTTCTCAACAGTTGCACACTTACCACTTTCTCCACAAATCACTTTTATAGCCAACAACATCTTTAAGATCTCAATCGTCAAAAACACATTTATTAAACACATGGTATAAATGGGATGTTACATATAGTCCCTGATCCAAAGGAATAATATCTCTTCCTCAAAGAGCACTTGATCTAATAATGGTACAACCAGAAAGAAAACTATTTGTTCCTTGTTTAAGTCTGTTCATCTTGTAAACATTTTTTTAGCATAGCATAACAGCTAAAATATAAATTATTCTTTACATATATGTCTAAAATTAATTATTAGAAGAAAAAAATCAAACAAGGTTTTAAAGCCCACTTTTGATTTACAGCCACATGTTCATGAATCCCAAACTGCCAAAACAGAAATGGAAGACTTAACATTTCATTGTCTGAATTAAAAAATACTTACACTATTGGTTTTTCCAGGCGACTTCCCTGTGAACCAACAATCTCCCCAAGTGTACAAAACACTTGCCCCAGAAAGTCCTAAAATAGATAAAAAAAATTAAAGCTCATCAATTCCCAAATTATCCTTTCAGTATATATTTTGTACATCACATTTGCATTATTTTCATTAATGAAGTATTGCGTTTTTAACTTCTGATAATAAATAAGCCCAATCTGCATTAATTTTAGCATAAGGCCTTCCCATAACTTTGCATGGTATTTTGTGCTTTTAATCACAGAACAGGTTTGTTACTTTGAGTTTTCAGACACGGTGTTTGTTTTATGGTCTAAACTAAAATGAAAATAGAAAAAAATGTTTGTGGTTTTGAATGCTTGACTTAATGCCAAGGCTTCCAAAGTGCTAGCTGAGGAGACAAATCTAGAGTGCACATGGCAAAGGTGGCTAATGAGCTAGCACTACTTAGAGAAAGGTGTTGTGAGGTAACAGCCACAACCAGGGTCCAGAGCCACACTGCCATGTGTCTATTTCAGTACCACCACTCAACACCTGCAATTATGGCAATTAGTTTCTCCTGTTTCTTCCTCTCTAAAATGTATTAGTACCTACCCACAGCATTGCTCTGAGGGTTCACTGAATTACTGTATGAGTTAATGTTAGCATATAGTACTTGTCTAAAAATGGGTTAAGTAAAATATAGTGTTCATTAGCATACAACTAGAAAAATTCTTCAAGACAGAATAACCCTGCAACATGAGAAATACACTTTACATAAAAAGAAACTAATAATCTAAGAGGTTAATTTTTTGTCTTAAGCAGTCAGTAAGTAGCAGAGCCAGGACTAACTCTAATACTTGGATGCTAGAAACTGACATGCCACCATTCAATAAAAATACATTTTAACTTCACATGTTCATACTATAAGGGTTCCAACACCATCTGAATATGTGGATCAAGAAATAGGGAGTTATTTCATGGAAAAATACCCACCCCTCCAGTTTAGCCTGTTTGTGATTCAAAGAATTGCACTGACCTGAAGGAGAAGATGAGAGATCTATCAGAACTGATTGTACAGTGAACTGGCCCTAGAGAAGCCCTAAGGATGAACAGAGGACTAACAGTAAACAAAATGTTTTATTTTTTTAGTAAATCCAATTTAGCAAATCTATTTATTAAATATACAAATCATTATACTTTGTTCACTGGAGTTACAGAGAAATTATTTTTTAAAAAAAGCCAATTCATGCTTGGGAAATTTCACCGATCCTACTTTACAGATAAAGGACCTGAGGTATAGAGAAAATATGCAACTTGCTCAGCGCCATGATGTGGGCCCAGTAGTCCAAATCCAAGGTTCATCCACTAAGTACTTTGCCCCTCCTTGACACCTCTCTACTTCTAGTGTAAGGGGAACAATGAGACCCAGACACACAGAAACCTAACAAGCCATCAAAGTAAGAACTATGTTTTTCCGTGGGGAAAAAAAGGGGGAAGGTAGAGAAGCTCTGAGTCAAAAGATAGAAAAAATACTAAGATAGTCAGGGGAAGTTTTTCCCAGAGAAAGTAAGCTATGAGAGCCAGGTAGGAATCAGATTGTAGAGAAGAGAACTGGCCACTCTAGATTTAGAGAACAGATCAGATTTAACAGTCAAGAAAAAAAAAATGAGAAAAGAAAGGAGCCCAAGTAAATGAAAAGGAGATGAGGAGACAAGACTATTGTGGAGAACCCCCTTGGCTAAATGAAAAAGTGGTGTTAGCGTAATCAGAAGTGACCAGAGCCTTGTGGCATTTCAGGGACACCATTAGAATAGTTCGATTGGACAATTATTCAAGTACCAGTCTATAGAATGTACCAAAGAGTAAGGGAAAAACTGGAAGTCAGACCAATCAGAAGGCCACAGGAATTAAAAAGAAGCAGGGCGAAGGCCCAAACTAAGGTTGAAGCAAATGGTAGGGAACAGTACACAACAGAGAGAAAAGATGGTGAAAACTGTTCCTGCACATTGGGGGCAGCTGGGCCAGAAGAGGGAGATGAAAAATAACTGAATCTAGAACGTGGCAACTAACAGAGTGGCTATTCCATCATAAAACGGCAAATCATTTGAAGTTTGCTTTCAGGAATGCCAAAAGAAAAAGTGAAGCATTAAAATTTAAATTAAACATTCTTAACAGCATATCCTTACTAATTTCAAAACAGATTTTAAAATATGGTTATGGGAGTTTAATAAACCTAAATTCATCTAAATCTCATGATAGCTCGATAGAGCAGAATACTGAACATTTATTTGGAATAAATCATTGCTTTTCTGAGTCAGCTCCAAAAAAAAATGCATGAGGGATTCTAGAACTCTTTTCTAAGCTTACTTGCACTAATGGACAGCTGCAAATGTTACATATTAAATAGATTTGGCTGAGTAGTCTCAGTAAAAGCTATGTGATGTGATTATTCAAGAAAACAAATCAGAAAATATTGAGCATGTTTTAGATTAGGGTCCATGCCTGCTAGCAAATAGAAAAGAATATCATTGAATCATCATTGCTGAAAAGAAATTTAAAGAATTAATTAATATAATAGGTACTGACCATATTGTTATTACACACTGTGTCCCCATGTATGGACAGCATTTATGTAGTAGTTTCTGTGTGCTGATATATTCCCTATCCAGCAGCACATTTACTATTCACACTGCAAAGACACCAAATCATATTTATTAACTACTTATTGTGTGGGAATGTTCTACCAAATTCATGTTTTAGCTGTTCTCATGATTCACATTTCCTACGTACATATATAATACTAGTAACACAGTATCCTTAAATAAATATTTTAGATACTTTGGTCTGTAGTTAGATAAAGATGGAAATGAAAGCAAGCTAGCTCTGAGCTGCTTTATTGTTTCTTCCTCTACCACTGTATTCCCACTAATGAGTCATTACAATTAGATTATGGTAATATTTTCAGTAACAGGTCCAGGCCCAGTTCCACAACTCTAACCCACACATAGACCAAATTTACTTGGAATGTCTCCAGCTCCTGAGAAATGCTTCTATTTATTCAATCATTTTTTTAGCCACTGGGCTTCCTCAAACCAACCATAAAATCAATAAATGTTGGAAATGATGAATCATTACATTAAATAATAATAAACTGATAGAACTTAGTTTTGGTATCTGTTTAAGTATAAAAAACCATATTGCTAATACACAGGATGATTTCCAATACTCTTAAAATGAATCTAAATATCATCATTAATTCAGTAGGCGGGTGTTAAAACTGAAGGACCTAACAGTGAGAGGTGGAAGAGCTAAGAGATGAGCAGCACATTCACCAAGACGAGGCAAATATATAATAATAATATGTTTCATGTTGCATAGTTTTTAAAATTTTTTTTAGTTGCAGATGGACACAATGCCCTTTATTTTATTTATTCCTTTTTATGTGGTGCTGAGGATTGAACCCAGTGCCTCACACATGCTAGGCAAGTGCTCTACCACTGATCCACAACTCCAGCCTACGTTACATAGTTAAAAAAAAAATCAATCAAATATTCAGAAAGAGCAGTTCAGATTATTCCTGTACAATCTAAATCTAGATTTTATTACTAACAACTGGCTCAAACTCTAAAGAAGCATTGTTATATTATTAGGTTCCAAATTATTATTATACACATTTGTTTCTTCTTTTTTTATTAATATACAGGAGAATGTCTATTCTATGAGCATAATACTTTTATTCCTTCAAATTTATTGATTTAATTATTTTTTAAGTACCAATAAGTTATCTGTACCTAAACTATATTTTATCTTGTAGATTACTATTTGTCTATATTCATGAAAATTACATTAATATCATGGGCTTTAGTAATTTTGCATATATAAAAGTGAAACTGACTTCTCAGTAAAAGAACTGGTATTGTTTATTGGTCTGTTTGCTACCTCACTTGCTAGGTACAAAACTTAACGTTTCCTGTACGTCCTTTAAAAAATTTATACATACATATACATGTACATATTCACATTTTTTATTTTGTAAAGCAATACAACATACGCCTTAAGAATGAAAATTATTAAGCTCTAAATTGCCTGTGTTCATATCCAGACTGATGCATTCATATCTCAGTCTCCTAATCTAAAGAATGGACATAATAATACCTACCACCTGGATTGTTACAAGGACTACATAAAATAATTTATGCAAAGCACTTAGGACAGATGCTTGGAACATAAACATCTAGTAGTAAATGACTTATTCATCATCCTACTCCCCTGGGTTAAAAGAATACACTTAATACTTGCTACTGGATTTCATTATTAGAGATTCTATAACTGTTTAAGTAAAATACTATATTTTCTCTTCCAAGACCATTTTACATTCATGGTCAAGACAGGTTTGTTTAAATAAATGCTTATTGTAAATGTTATTATGAAATCCAAATGAGCCTTATATACCAACTTGTGTTACATTTGACTAGTATACATAAAATCAACATACACATGTAAAAGAGTGACATTTTGAAAATAATTATGTGCGGAGCCATAAGGCATTAACTGCAATGAAAATGTCTGACTTCTCTACTACTATAAGGTAATCAACATATGTAATTTATGATTAGCATCATTATAAACAATTTCATAAGCATTCAATACAGTAGTGTCTTTCTCCTGGAAGTTCCACTAAAGATGATCTTTAAATGACTTTCCTGTTTTATAAAGTGATCAATGAGAATTTGAAAATGTTATTCCCCTAATTAATAGATGATTTAGATTGAAAGACATTAAATGGTTTCATTGATAGTTCAGTTTTAATATAGTATAGTAATTGGGTGTAGTCAACTGTTCAGGAGTTAATCACTAGAGTTCTTCATAAGACAGAGACATGATTAGTTTCTTTTTATTCCTTCTATGTATTTCGTGATATGTTAACTGATTTTTAGCACATTCATACCAAGGCAATCAGAACTAGAGAACACACATAATAGAAATTTCTTACTTTTGCAATATTTTAATAATTGTGGTAAAAATCAGTGGGGAAATTTATCTGCAAAAATTGTATTACTGGTTCTTATATTTTATTGCTGCTACTCCTTTCTAATATTTTAGACTTGCTTTGTATTTAATTAAATTAATATAAATAACATCAAGAGTAAAGACCAAGATGTAACATAGGTTATGCACTGTGTATTATATGACAATCATTTTTAATAACTGAACATGGTACTTCTTTATTTCAGTAGTAGCTCCTTTTTAATGACTGTTAACACATTCACATGATTTTGGTGATAACACAACTCAACATGAAAATAAATGGATTCAACATATTAGAACAATTTGCTGCATTTTAGCATTATAAAAAACTTTATTTTCAAAGCAAGGATTTGTCTTTTGAATGGACAGATCCACTTTCAAAGATGTTAATCCTACCTCCAAGAGATTAACACATTTTTGAATAAATTACAAATATAGTTTAAAAAATTATACCTTAAAGCTGAATTTATTTCTTTCTCCCAGCACAACTGATGATTTTCCAGTTACTTGTGGCTTTCTAAGCATCCAAATGAGGCAATTAAATAAGCCACCAAAATAAAATTAAGTTTTTGTTTGGGCATGGTGGTACATGCCTATAATCCCAGTGGCTCAGGTGGTAGAGGCAGGAAGATGGTGAGTTCAAAGCCAGTCTAAGCAATTTAGCAAGGCCCTAAGACATTCAAATTAAAATATATATGTATGTCAAAATAAATGTGTGTGTGTGTGTGTGTATATATATTTGTGTGGGTGCATATATATATATGCATATATATACATGTGTGAGTGTATATATATGTGTGTATATATACACATACATATATATATAATATATATATATATATATATATATATATATATATATTGAGAGAGAAAGAGAGAGAGAGAGAGAGAGAGAATGCTGGGGATGTGGTTCTATGGCTAAGTACACTTGGGTTCAAACCCTGGTACCAAGAAAAAAAGAAAATTAATCTTTTAAGGAGTGGATGATCATGGATTAAAATTAATCCATTTTTAAATTATCTATGCATATATATTTAATATTAGTAAACATACGTAATATATAAAGTCTTAAAAAGCTATATACTATTCACAAACATAAGAATAAACCTATGTAAAAATATTTACCTCTTGGAGACATATCACTTTTGTAGTACAGCTCTCATCAATAAAGAAGCTTAGAATGGGAGGCCCGCCCACCCCACTACCCAACGTCCCACAGATCCGGTGAGAGGCCCACCTGGTGGCTGCACTCAGAGAGCCACCCCACGCTGTGGTATCTTAATCACCAAAGTGTGTCTCCACAGCCCAACATCAGGGTACATATAAACTTGAGATTGCCATGACCACGAAACTGGGATATCGCCACTTTATCAAGGGACAACAATAAGGACATAGTAAGATGCCACCAAGGTACCTGTGGGCCTGGCTGTACCAGAGGTTTCTCTACTAGGGGTGCTAATAGTTATTCTATTGCTGAGGTAACAGGGAATCTTGTATGGAGTTGCCTATCTCTTGTTTTTCTTAATAACAGCCAACTTCTTATGATCATCCTCTCCCTACATGTAATCTAATCACTCCATATTCTCACATCCTAACTCATAAACATCTCAGACAACCCCCAGGTCCCCTTATACCATTAGACACTACAAACCATTACACAAACTTATTGACTATATGGTAGAAGATAATTGAACTCATCTTTTCTGATTATAATGACTAAACTGTTAATGTAAAAATAGAAGCTAATTGATATATGGCTGCACATTGGGTACATTGAGTAGAGTAATATTGATCTCCTCCTTAAAAGTGAGGTATAAGTAACCTATAGAGACATTATAAGACAGTAGGGCAGAAGCTGTAATACCTCAGATCTACACTGCAAGAGAGGAAGACACATACACATCATGAAAAAACAAGGGAGGAAAGTGCCTCAAACAAACCAAGATAGTAAAAAATAGAATCCATAGATAGGGCAGTAGGTTAAGTGTCAGAGAAGGAGTTCACAATATACATAACTTAAATAATTTGGGAATTAAAGAATGACCTAAATGTAAACAAGTGAGCAAATACAGGCAAAAAATTGGTCACTCCAAAAAAAGAGATAAGAGAACAAATACAGGTGACCATTGATCATACCAACCAAGAGATATGAGAGCAAATACAGATTGCAAGAGATTACTTCAAGAAAGAAATAGAGATACTGGAAGAAAAAAAAAGAAATCTTTGAAATGAAAGAAACAATAAGCCAATTAAAAACTCGATAGATACCATCACCAGAGACTAGATCACTTGGAAGACAGGACCTCAGACGATGAAGAGAAAATATACAATCTTGAAAATAAAGTTGACCTCACAGTGAAGATGATAAGAAACCATAAACAGAATATCCAAGAATTATGGAATACCACCAAAAGACCAAACTTAAGATTTATTGGGATAGTGGAAGGTTCAGAGATTCAAACCAAATGAATGCACAATCTCTGCAATGAAATAATTTCAAAAATTTCCCAAGCATGAAGAATAAATTGGAAAATCAAACACAAGAGGCCTATAGGACACCAAATGTACAAAATTACAACAGATCTACACCAAGAGATATTATAATAAAAATGTCTAGCATACAGAAGAAGGATAGAATTTTAAATGCTGCAAGAAAAAAATATCAGATTACCCATAAGGGAAGACCAATTCAGATCTTAGCAGACTTCTCAACCCAGACTCTCAAAGCCAGGAGATCCTGGAACAACATATACCAAGCTCTAAAAGATAATGGACTGCAACCAAGAATCATATCCAGCAAAATTAAGCTTGAAATTTGAAGGTGAAAAGAAACTTTCCATGATAAACAAAAGCTAGAAGAACTTACAGCAAGAAAGCCTATACTATAGAATATTCTTTGCAAAACATACCATGAGGAGGACATGAAAAACAACAATGAAAGTCTGCAAAAAGAAGAACTACAGGTCGGGGGAGGAAAGATGGCGGCCGGCGAGGAAACAGCACGTTCAGTATCTCTACAGTAACGGGATCAAAAAGATCCATTAATACACCCAGATTCTACCTACTGATGAACTTCGAGCAAAACTCCGCTGAAAAGAGACCTGCCGGAAATTAGGAGAATTAGTGGACTGAAATTGTTGGCTGGGCTGGGGTTTCGGGGCCGAAAATCCACTCCACGGGAGCCGCCATTTGCTTTCGGCATGCTGCCTTGAGGGCCCTGTCTACTCGGTCTAGCTGCAGCAGCTAGAGACTAAAACGGGGCTGCGTGCCGAGCCCTGTCCTCCGAAGGCTGGGTCATTCGGCATCCCCGTGCGAGAGGACCCGTGCTCCGGAGGAGGCGGTTGGAGAGCCGCGGCGGCAGCCGCTTGGGCCCCGGGAGCTAGGCACCGGGCCGAGGAACAGCGGAGGCTGCGGCGGCGCTGCTATCTAAAGCCTATTTGCTCAGGATCACTAGGCAATGCTGAGCTGACGTGGAGCTAGGGCGTACACTTTGGGCCCCTCAGAAAACGCACACTGAGCACGTATCTGTGGCGTTTAAGCCCCGGATCGCCTGCTTCTCGTGACTCAGCACTAACGACCCAGCTGAAATAACTAGTCGGCCCACATGATCTCACAGAGGTAAAAAAAAAAAAAAAAAAAAAAACAGCACCATAGCCAGACCCAGGGAATCGGGAGTGATGTGGGATTAGCGGCACAGAATTCCCGGCTATCGCCCCCACCAGGGCCGACAACAGAGGTCCCTTGCACCACCTACCAGGGGAGTTGCTACCTGAGGGCAAACAAATTCGCTGGGGGTCCTCAGCCCCAAACCCTACAAACTTAGGGCCTGAGGGAGGCAAACAGAAAGGGTGTGCCCAGACATCCATGAAAACAGGGCTCCCAGGAGCAGCAGACCCGACGTGTAGACAGAAATGCAATAAGCATCACAGGCGAGTGGGGCCCGGATTGAGGAACCACAAGAAAAGGACCCAGGCATTCAGGACTGGAGACCCGCACAGTCTGGGAAGAAGAGCTGAGGCACAGTGATTGGCTCCCACCTATCAAGAGGAGAAGCCTGGCCCAGTGGGCATAGCTCCACCCACTGGAAGAGAACTCAATCGAGCTTTATGACTGCATTTATTATTAGTAATTTTTTTTTATTTTTTTAAAGATTATTATTAGTATTTTTTTTTTATTCTCACTTTTTGTAGTTGACGTTGTTGTGTTCTTTAACTTTCTTACTAATGGTTTCAATTTTTTTTTTGTTGTTAATTTTTCTTATTCTATTATTATTACTATTATTTTTTAAACTTCAAGTTCCATTTTTTATTACCATTATAATTTTTTTTTCGTTTGTTTTAAATTTCTATTTTTTCATTTTTTCTCTCTTTCTTCTCACTTTTTTTTTTCTTTTGTCTTTTCATTTCTTTTCAACTTTCTTATTCCCCCTCTCTTGAACTCCACCTGCCTACACTTGCTCTCTTTAGTGACTTCTTCCCTTCCCTTCTAATACCTCTCCTCCCAAGCATCAAATAAACTTATAAGAGTAAACAGTAACTCAACAGTCAAACAGAACAAGAAGTATCATGAGCATAAAAAAGCAAGGAAGAAAAGGAGTACAAACAATGAAAGACAGCCTAAATATTCAGGAGGACCTGGAGTCATCAGAAAAATGGCCATATAAAGAACTCAAGGAACACCTTAGACAGATGGAAAGGAACCTTAAAGATCACATTGAAAATCAATTACAAAAACAGATAAAAGAGGAAGTTAAGCATCTTTATCAGGAGATAGAAATTATAAAAAAATATCAAACAATAATTCTAGAAATGAAGGAAACGATAAACCAAATTAAAAACTCAATCGAGAGTATCACTAACAGAGTGGAGCAAGTAGAAGCCAGAACGTCAGATAATGAAGACAAAATATATCACCTTGAAAAGAGTCTAGCCAACTCAGATAGGCTGGTAAAAAACCACGAGAAAAACATCCAAGAGATTTGGGATAACATAAAAAAACCAAACTTACGAGTCATCGGGATAGAGGAGGGCACAGAGATTCATGCCAAGGGAATGGGTAACTTACTGAAGGAAATAATTACAGAAAACTTTCCAGAAATAAAAAAAGATACAGATATACAAATTGTAGATGCATACAGGACACCGAGCACACAAAATCACAATAGACCAACGCCAAGACACATTGTTATGAAGCTATCCAATATACAGAACAAAGAGAAAATATTAAAAGCTACAAGAGAAAAGAGGCAGATTACATTTAGGGGTAAACCAATAAGGTTGACAACGGATTTTTCATCACAGACGCTGAAAGCGAGAAGATCCTGGAACAATGTATTTCAAACACTGAAAGACAATGGATGCCAACCAAGAATCCTGTATCCAGCAAAATTAAGCTTCAGATACGACAACGAAATAAAAATCTTCCATGATAAACAAAAGCTAAAAGAATTTGTAGCCAGAAAACCAGCATTGCAAAGCGTCTTGAGCAAAACTCTACACGAGGAAGAAATGGAAAACAATAACCAAAACCATCAGTGGGAAGTGCCTCAGTAAAGACAGAGGATGGGAGGAAAGCTAATCATGGAGAAACAAACTAAATTAGGGAAAAAAAAAAAGAGATAAATAATCAAACATGGCAGGAAGTACAAAACATATATCAATAGTAACTCTAAATGTTAATGGCTTAAACTCTCCAATAAAGCGACATAGGCTGGTAACATGGATTAAAAAAACAAATCCAACGATATGCTGCCTCCAGGAGACACATCTGACTGGAAAAGACATACACAGGCTCAAGGTAAAAGGTTGGGAAAAAATATACCAAGCACACGGTCCTCGTAAGCAAGCAGGCGTGCCCATTCTCATATCGAATAAAATCGACTTCAAGACTAAGTTAATCAAAAGGGATAAGGAAGGACATTATATACTGTTAAAAGGAACCATTCACCAACAAGACATAACAATTATCAATATTTATGCACCAAATAATGGTGCTGCGACATTCATAAAACAAACTCTCCTCAAGTTCAAGAATCAAATAGACCACAACACAATAATCACGGGTGACTTCAACACACCTCTCTCACCATTGGACAGATCCTCCAAACAAAAGTTGAATAAAGAAACTATTGACCTCAATATCACAATCAATAACTTAGACTTAACTGACATATATAGAATATATCAACCATCATCAAGTGGATATACTTTTTTCTCAGCAGCACATGGAACCTTCTCAAAAATAGATCATATATTATGCCATAGGGCAACCCTCAGTAAATATAAAGGGGTTGAGATAATACCATGCACTTTATCAGATCATAATGGAATGAAACTGGAAATCAATGATAAGAAAAGGAAGGAAAAATCCTACATCACATGGACAATGAACAATATGTTACTAAATGATCAATGGGTTATAGAAGACATAAAGGAGGAAATCAAAAAATTCTTAGAGATAAATGAAAATACAGACACAACATATCGGAATCTATGGGACACAATGAAAGCAGTTTTAAGAGGGAAATTCATCGCCTAGAGGTCATTCCTCAAAAAAAGGAAAAACCAACAAATAAATGAGCTCACACTTCATCTCAAAGCCCTAGAAAAGGAAGAGCAAAACAATAGCAAATGTAGCAGAAGGCAAGAACTAATTAAAATCAGAGCAGAAATCAATGAAATTGAAACAAAAGAAACTATTGAAAAAATTAACAAAACAAAAAGTTGGTTCTTTGAAAAAATAAATAAGATCGACAGACCCCTAGCCATACTAACGAAGAGAAGAAGAGAGAGAACTCAAATCACTAACATACGGGATGAAAAAGGCAATGTTACAACAGACGCTTCAGAAATACAGAAAACAATTAGAAATTATTTTGAAAACCTATATTCCAATAAAATAGAAGAAAGTGAAGACATCGATAAATTCCTTAAGTCATATGATTTGCCCAGACTGAGTCAGGAGGAAACTCACAACCTAAACAGACCAATATCAATAGATGAAATAGAAGAAGCAATTAAAAAACTTCCAACCAAGAAAAGCCCAGGACCGGATGGGTATACAGCGGAGTTCTACAAAACCTTTAAAGAAGAATTAATACCAGTACTTTTCAAGTTATTTCAGGAAATAGAAAAGGAGGGAGCTCTTCCAAATTCATTCTATGAGGCCAACATCACCCTGATTCCGAAACCAGACAAAGACGCCTCAAAGAAAGAAAACTACAGACCAATATCTCTAATGAACCTAGATGCAAAAATCCTCAATAAAATTCTGGCGAATCGGATACAAAGGCATATCAAAAAAATTGTGCACCATGATCAAGTAGGATTCATCCCTGGGATGCAAGGATGGTTCAATATACGGAAATCAATAAATGTTATTCACCACATCAATAGGCTTAAAGAGAAGAACCATATGATCATCTCAATAGACGCAGAAAAAGCATTTGACAAAGTACAGCATCCCTTTATGTTCAAAACGTTAGAAAAAATAGGGATAACAGGAACTTACCTCGACATTGTAAAAGCTATCTATGCTAAGCCTCAGGCTAGCATCATTCTGAATGGAGAAAAATTGAAGGCATTCCCTCTAAAATCTGGAACACGACAGGGATGCCCCCTATCACCACTTCTATTCAATATAGTTCTCGAAACACTGGCCAGAGCAATTAGACAAACGAAAGAAATTAAAGGCATAAAAATAGGAAAAGAAGAACTTAAATTATCACTATTTGCGGATGACATGATTCTATACCTAGAAGACCCAAAAGGGTCTACAAAAAAACTACTAGAACTAATAAATGAATTCAGTAATGTGGCAGGATATAAAATCAACACACATAAATCAAAGGCATTTCTGTATATCAGCGACAAAACTTCTGAAATGGAAATGAGGAAAAACACTCCATTCACAATATCCTCAAAAAAAATAAAGTACTTGGGAATCAACCTAACAAAAGAGGTGAAGGATCTATACAATGAAAACTACAGAACCCTAAAGAAAGAAATAGAAGAGGATCTTAGAAGATGGAAAAATATACCCTGTTCATGGTTAGGCAGAACTAACATCATCAAAATGGCGATATTACCAAAAGTTCTCTATAGGTTCAATGCAATGCCAATCAAAATCCCAATGGCATTTCTTGTAGAAATAGATAAAGCAATCATGAAATTCATATGGAAAAACAAAAGACCCAGAATAGCAAAAACAATTCTAAGCAGGAAGTGTGAATCAGGTGGTATAGCGATACCAGACTTCAAACTATACTACAGAGCAATAGTAATAAAAACAGCATGGTACTGGTACCAGAACAGGCGGGTGGACCAATGGTACAGGATAGAGGACACAGAGACTAATCCACAAAGCTACAACTATCTTATATTTGATAAAGGAGCTAAAAACATGCAATGGAGAAAGGATAGTATCTTCAACAAATGGTGTTGGGAAAATTGGAAATCCATATGCAACAAAATGAAACTAAATCCCCTCCTCTCGCCATGCACAAAAGTCAACTCAAAGTGGATAAAGGAGCTAGATATCAAATCAGAGACTCTGCGTCTGATAGAAGAAAAAGTTTGTTCCGATCTACAGATTGTGGGGACAGGCTCCAAATTCCTTAATAGGACACCCATAGCACAAGAGTTAATAACAAGAATCAACAAATGGGACTTTCTTAAACTGAAAAGTTTTTTCTCAGCAAGAGAAACAATAAGAGAGGTAAATAGGGAGCCTACATCCTGGGAACAAATTTTTACACCTCACACTTCAGATAGAGCCCTAATATCCAGAGTATACAAAGAACTCAAAAAATTAGACAATAAGAAAACAAACAACCCAATCAACAAATGGGCCAAGGACCTGAACAGACACTTCTCAGAGGAGGACATACAATCAATCAATAAGTACATGAAAAAATGCTCACCATCTCTAGCAGTCAAGGAAATGCAAATCAAAACCACCCTAAGATACCACCTCACCCCAGTAAGATTGGCAGCCATGATGAAGTCAAACAACAACAAGTGCTGGCGAGGATGTGGGGAAAAGGGTACTCTTGTACACTGCTGGTGGGACTGCAAACGGGTGCGGCCAATTTGGAAAGCAGTATGGAGATTCCTGGGAAAGCTGGGAATGGAACCACCATTTGACCCAGCTATTGCCCTACTCGGACTATTTCCTGAAGACCTTAAAAGAGCACACTACAGGGATACTGCCACATCGATGTTCATAGCAGCACAATTCACAATAGCTAGACTGTGGAGTCAACCCAGATGCCCTTCAATAGATAAATGGATAAAAAAATGTGGCATTTATATACCATGGAATATTACGCAGCACTAAAAAATGACAAAATCACGGAATTTGCAGGGAAATGGATGGCACTAGAGCAGATTATGCTTAGTGAAGCTAGCCAATCCCTAAAAAACAAATACCAAATGTCTTCTTTGATATAATGAGAGCAACTAAGAGCAGAACAGTGAGGCTGAGCAGGAAGAAAAGACTAGCATTAAACAGAGACATGAGGCGGGAGGGAAAGGGAGAAAAAAAAAAAGGGAAATCACATGGAAATGGAGGGAGACCCTCATTGTAATACAAAATTATATATAAGAGTTTACGAGGGGAATGGGATAACAAACATGGAGGGAAATGAATTTCAATAGATGGGGTAGAGAGAGAAGATGGGAGGGAAGGGGAGGGGGGATTTTAGAGGATAGTAAAGGTAGCAGAATACAACAGACACTAATATGGCAGTATGTAAAAATGTGATGTGTAGCCGATGTGATTCTGCAATCTGTATTTGGGGTAAAAATGGGAGTTCATAACCCAATTGATTCTAATCTATGAAATATGATTTGTCATGAGTTTTGTAATGTTGTGAACATCCAATAAAAAAAAAAAAAAAGAAGAAGAACTACAATAAAGGAAAAGCTAACCAAAAGAGAAACCAAATAAAGCTAAGTAACAAAAATAAGCAAAAATTACTGGTAAATGAGAACACCATATAACATATCAAAATCTGGGACACTATGAAGGCAGTTCTAAGGGGAAAGTTCATTGCATGGAGTTCATTCCTTCAAAGAAGAAAAAGACAACAAATAAATGACCTAACATTCACATCTCAAAGCCCTAGAAAAGAAAAAAAAATCAACACAAAAAGCAGTAGAAGACAGGAAATAATTAAAATCAGACCTGAAATCAATGAAATTAAAACAAAAGAAACAATTGAAAAAATGACAAAACAAAAGTTGGTTCTTTGAAAAAAATAAATACAATTGATAAAACATTAGCCATGCTAACAAAGAGAAGGAGGGGCTTGGGGTGAGGCTCAGTAGTAGAGCACTTGCCTAGCATGTGTGAGGCACTGGGTATGATACTCAGCACTGCATATAAATGAATGAATAAAATAAAGGTCCATCAACATCTAAAAAAATTTAAATAAAACAAAGAGAAGGAGAGAGAAAACTCAAGTTAATAATATATGGGATGTAAAAAGAAATATTACGATGGATACTACAGAAATACAGAAGATAATTAGAAATTATTTTGAAATCTTGTACTCCAATAAAATAGAAAATATTGAACGCATCGACAAATTTCTAGAGGCATATAGTATGCCCAAACTAAATCAGAATGATATACAAAATTTAAAAAGACCAATTTCACGCAAGGAAACAGAAGATGCCATCAGAAGCCTACCAATGAAGAAAACCCCAGGATCGGAAAAAATACACAGCTCAGTTCTACAAGACATTTAAAGGAGAACTAACACCAATACTTCTCAAACTATTTCATTAAATAGAAAAAGAGGGAACACTTCCAAACACATTTTGTGGTGTCAATATCACCCTGTTTCCAAAACCATACAAAGACACATCAAAGAAACAAAATTTCAGACCAATATCTCTAATGAATACAGGTGCAAAAATTCTCAGTAAAATTCTGGCAAATCGAATACAAAAACATATCAAAAAGATAGTACACCATTATCAAGTAGGGTTCATCCCAGGGATGCAAAGATGGTTCAACATAAGGAAATCAATAAATGTAATTCATCACATTAATAGACTCAAAGATAAAATAATATGATCATATCAATAGATGCAGAGAAAGCATTTGATAAAATATGCATCCTCCTTCATGTTCAAAATGCTAGAAAAACTAGGGATATCAGGAACATGCTTCAATATTACAAAGGCTATCTATGCTAAGCCCCAGGCCAACATCATTCTAAATTAAGAAAAATTGAAAGCATTCCCTTTAAAAACTGGAACAGGGATGCCCTCTTTCACCACTTCTATTTAACACAATTCTCAAAACTCTAACCAGAGCAATCAGACAAAAGAAATTAAAGGGATACAAATAGGAAAAGAAGAACTCAAATTATCACTATTTGCTGATGATATGATTCTATACCTAGAAGACCCAAAACATTCCACCAGAAATCTCCTAAAATTAATAAATGAATTCAGAAAAGTAGATGGATATAACATCAACACCCATAGTAAAGGCATTTATGTACATCAGTGACAAATCCTCTGAAAGAGAAACTAGGAAAACTAGCCCATTTATAATAGCCTCAAAAACAAATAAAATACTTGGGAATAAACTTAAGGAAAGAGGTAAAAGAGCCCTACAATAAAAAGTATAGCATGCTAAAGAAAGAAATTAAAGAAAATCTTAGAAGATGAAAAGATCTACCTTGTTCTGGGATGGGCAGAATTAATATTGTCAAAATGACCATACTACCAAAAGCACTTTATAGATTTAATGCAATCCCAATCAAAATTCCAATGACATTCCTCTTAGAAATAGAAAAAGCAATCATGAAGTTCATCTGGAAAAATAAGAGACGCAGAATACCCAAAGCAATCCTTAGCAAGAAGAATGAAGCTTATGGCATTACTATTCCACACCTTAAACTATACTACACAGCAATAGTAACAAAAACAGCATGGTATTGGCACCAAAATAGACCTGTGGATCAATGGTATAGAATAGAAGACACAGAAACAAACCCCTATAACTACAATTATCATATATTAGTCAAAGGAGTCGAAAACATGCATTGGAGAAAAGATAGCCTTTTCAACAAATGGTTCTAGGAAAACTGGAAATCCACATTTAACAAAATGAAATTAAAACACTCTCACCATGCACAAAAGTCAACTCAAAGTGGATCAAGGACCTAGGAATTAAACCAGGGATCTTGGGACTAATGAAAGAAAAAGTAGGCCCAAATCTCCATCATGTCAGATTAGGCCCCAACTTCCTTAATAAGATTCCTATAGTTCAAGAATTCAAACCAAGAATCAATAAATGGAATAGATTTAAACTAAAAAGATTCTTCTCAGCAAAAGAAACAATCAGTGAGGTGAATAGAGAGCCTACAAAATGGGAGTAATTCTTTACCACAAACACAAGAAATAGAGCACTAATATCTCTCTCTCTCTCTCTCTCTCTCTCTCTCTCTTCTCTCTCTCTCTCTCTCTCTCTCTCTCTCTTTGTGGTGCAAGGCAGGCACTCTACCAACTGAGCTATGTCCCCATCCTGAGCACTAATCTCTAGGATATATAAAGTACTCAAAACACCGTAACACCAAAAAAACAAATATAACCCATCAGTAAATGGGCCAAGGAAATGAACAGATACTTCTCAGAAGAAGATATGCAATCAATTAACAAATATATGAAAAAATGTTCAACATCTCTAGCAATTAGAGAAATGCAAAACAAAACTACTCTAAGATTTCATCTCACTCCAGTCAGAATGGCAGCTATTAAGAATACAAACAACAATAAGTGTTGGTGAGGATGTGGGGAAAAAGGCACACTCATACACTGCTGGTGGGACTGCAAATTGATACAGCCAATATGGAAAGCAGTATGGAGATTCCTTGGAAAACTTAGAATGGAACCTCCATTTGACCCAGCTATCCTACTCCTGGGTTAATACTCAAAGGACTTAAAAATAGCATACTTCAGGGACATAACCATATCAATGTTTATAGCAGCACAATTCATAATAGCTAAATTGTGGAACCAACCCAGATGCCCTACAGTAGATGAATGGATGGGGAAACTTTGGTATATATACCCAATGGAACATTACTCAGCATTAAAAGAGAATAAAAATCATAGCATTGGCAGGTAAATGGATGGAGTTGGAGAATACAATTGCTAAGTGAAGTAAGTCAATCCTAAAAAACCAAAGTCCAGAATCAGCGGCCACCATCTTGGAGAGCTGAAATAACCACCGCCACTCTCCGACAGATTGCAACAACAAAACAGGTGTATGTCACTCAGCTCATCCCCCATACATCGGGGAATTCACATAAAATCTCTCCTAGGCTTTCCGGGGGAGGGAGTATCAGAGTGAGCCTGCATAAAGACTAGGGGAAAACTAGAGACACCTGACCTTCAACTCCCCCTCCCATCAGCAGCCAAAACGAAACCTGTCTAGCCAGCGCTGGGGGGAGGGGCAAGCAGAAAAAATCAAAACGATAGAGTGCCGGGGATCCCAATAGCCAACTGTGGGACCGGAGATCCGGGCTGACTGATTCGCTCGGCCTGCCCCGCGGCTACAGACGGTGGGGCGCCGCAGAGAAGCGATTAATTAGCAAGCAGGGAAAAAAGTGGCTGCGATTCCGTGGAATCCCGCCAGCTGAGCCTGCACTAACCCCCGGGCTGAGTAGGGGATTTCAGACAGAGAAGGAAGTGGTACAGTTCTATCCCCCACAATGAAAACAAAACAATACAGTGCCGGGGTTCCCAATAGCCACCATCCACACCCAACAAATGGAAGGCCCAGAGTACAGTTTGAACTGCCGAGAGCCATCACCCAGGGGAAATCTGGTCTAGCAGGAGAAACCAAGACTAACAGGAGAAACCTGGGGACTAGAGGCCAGGCCCTTGTGACTGGGCAGCCAGAAACCGCAGGCCCGCCGGCAACACCCCACCTGCTGCCCACGTAACTGGGCGGCAGGAGAACGCCCGCCTGCTGGCTACCGACTGCGCCACTGGGTGGCTAGAGATAGCCCGCCCACCTGCGACAGCCAGACCGCTGCCTGCGCGACTGGATGGCTGGAGTCCCCCCCCCCCGCCGGCGACTGATCACTCGCCCGCTGCCTGTGCTACTGGGCGGCTGGCGATCGCCTGACTTCCGCGACCGGAAGGTGAAACCAAACAGAGACAGTCCAGTCACACCCCCCCATTAGGATACCCCGGCAAGGAACCTGGGGCCCGTCATAGCAGAGAAGTGACGTCACTGGAGCTCAGCCGTCGGAATTCCTTCCCAGAGGAATCCACCTTAGCAGGCATAGTTTAACGACACAAAGGAGATACAGAGTAATACAGAACCAAAACAAATCTATAGAAGAGAGCAGAAACACGGCAATCAAATAGAGCGGGAAAGTAACGTGAACATCATGAGAAAACAAGGGAAAAAAGGAGTACAAACAATGCAGGACAACTTAATTCTACAGGAGGACATAGAAACAGCAGAAACAGGGATAGGGAAAGAACTCAAGGCATACCTAACTCAAATGGAAAGGAATATTAGAGAAGACATGAGACAGCAAGTCCAAGCAATAAAAGTATATTTTGAAAATGAATTAAACAAACAAATTCAAATGGCAAAGAATGAGTTCTACCAGGAGATAGCGATCTTAAAAAAAAAAATCAAACAATAATCTTAGAATTGCAGGAAACTATAAACCAAATTACAAACTCAAACGAGAATATTACAAATAGACTTGATCAAGTAGAAGTCAGAACATCAGATAATGAAGACAAGGTTTATCAACTTGAAAAGAATATGGTCAACACAGAAAAGATGCTTAAATCCCACGAGCAATCTATTCAAGAGATATGGCATATCATAAAAAAACCAAATTTGAGAGTCATCGGGATAGAAGAAGGCATAGAGATTCAAACCAAAGGAACGGACAGCTTATTAGATGAAATAATTCTAGAAAACTTCCCAGAGATGAAAGATGGAATGGATTGCCAAATCCTGGAAGCCTACAGGACTCCAAACATTCAAAACCATAATAGACCAACTCCAAGACATATAATTATGAAGATAGCCAACATACAGAACAAGTAGAGAATATTAAAAGCTACGAGAGAAAGGAGGCAGATTACATTCAGGGGTAAACCAATTAGGTTAACGACTGATTTCTTATCACAGACTTTGAAAGAAGATCCTGGAACAATGTATTTCAAATGCTGAAAAATAATGGATTCCAACCAAGAATACTGTATCCAGCAAAATTAAGCTTCAGATTTGACAATGAAATTAAAATCTTTCACGATAAACAAAAGCTAAAAGAATTTGCAGCAAGAAAACCAGCACTGCAAAGCATTTTGAGCAAAATACTACAAGAAGAGGAATTGAAAAATAGTGCCCAAAACTAGCAGCAGGAGGTATCTCAGTAAAGGGGGAGGAAAATAACCAAAAAGTAAAACTAGCCAAACTAAAATAAATAAATAAATAAACATGACTGGAAGTACAAATCATATCTCAATTGTAACCTTAAATGTTAATGGCCTAAACTCACCAATCAAGAGACATAGGCTAGTAACCTGGATCAAAAAAACAAATCCAACAATATGCTGCCTTCAGGAGACTCATATGATAGGAAAAGACATACACAGGCTGAAGGTAAAAGGTTGGGAAAAATCATACCACTCACATGGCCCTCAGAAGCAAGCAGGAGTGGCCATACTCATATCGAATAAAATCAACTTCAAACCTAAGTTAATCAAAAAGGATAAAGAAGGACACTATATACTGTTAAAAGGAACCATCCACCAACAAGACATAACAATCATCAATTTGTATACACCAAACAATGGAGCTGCAACGTTCATAAAACAAACTCTCCTCAAGTTCAAGAGTCAAATAGACCACAACACAATAATTATGGGTGACTTCAACACACCGCTCTCGCCATTAGACAGATCCTCTAGACAAAAACTGAATAAAGAAACTATAGAACTCAACAGCATAATCAATAACCTAGACTTAACTGACATATATAGAATATATCAACCATCATCAAGTGGATACACGTTCTTCTCAGCAGCACATGGATCCTACTCAAAGATAGACCATATATTATGCCATAGGGCAACTCTTAGTAAATATAAAGGCATGGAGATAATACCTTGCACCATATCAGATCATAATGGAGTGAAATTGGAAATCAATGATAAAAGAAGGAAGGAAAAATCCTACATCACATGGAAAATGAACAAAATGTTACTGAATGATCAATGGGTTACAGAAGACATAAAGGAGATAAAAAATTTCTTAGAGACAAATGATAATACAGACACAACATACCGGAATCTATGGGACACAATGAAAGCAGTTTTAAGAGGGAAATTCATTTCTTGGAGTTCTTTCCTCAAAAGAAGAAAAAACCAACAAATAATTGAACTCACACTACACCTCAAAAACCTAGAAAAGGAAGAGCAAAACAACCGCAAATGTAGAAGACAAGAAATAATTAAAATTAGAGCAGAAATCAACGAAATTGAAACAAAAAAAATTGAAAAAATTGATAAAACTAAAAGTTGGTTCTTTGAAAAAATAAATAAGATAGACAGGCCCTTAGCCATGCTAATGAAGAGAAGAAGAGAGAGAACTCAAATTACTAACATACGGGATGAAAAAGGCAATATCACAACAGACACTACAGAAATACAGAAGATATTTAGAAAGTATTTTGAAACTCTATATTCTAATAAAATAGAAGATAGTGAAGATATCGATAAATTTCGTAAGTCATATGATCTGCCCAGATTGAGACAGGAAGACACACACAATTTAAACAGACCAATAACAAAGGAAGAAATAGAAGAAGCCATCAAAAGACTACCAACCAAGAAAAACCCTGGACCGGATGGGTATACAGTGGAGTTCTACAAAACCTTCAAAGAAGAATTAATACCAATACTTTTCAAGCTATTTCAAGAAATAGAAAAAGAAGGAGCTCTTCCAAATTCATTCTATGAGGCCAACATCACTCTGATCCCGAAACCAGACAAAGACACTTCAAAGAAAGAAAACTACAGACCAATATCTCTAATGAACTTGGATGCAAAAATTCTCAATAAAATTCTGGCGAATCAAATACAAAAGCATATCAAAAAACATGTGCACCATGATCAAGTAGGATTCATCCGTAGGATGCAAGGCTGGTTCAATATACAGAAATCAATAAATGCTATTCACCACATCAATAGACTTAAAGACAAGAACCATATGATCATCTCGATAGATGCAGAAAAAGCATTTGACAAAGTACAGCATCCCTTTATGTTCAAAACACTAGAAAAACTAGGGATAACAGGAACTTACCTCAACATTGTAAAAGCTATATATGCTAAACCTCAGGCTAGCATCATCCTAAACGGAGAAAAACTGAAGGCATTCCCTCTAAAATCTGGAACAAGACAGGGATGCCCTCTATCACCACTTCTATTCAATTTAGTTCTCGAAGTTCTAGCCAGAGCAATTAGACAGACAAAAGAAATTAAAGGCATAAAAATAGGAAAAGAAGAAATTAAATTATTGCTATTTGCGGATGACATGATAATATATTTAACAGACCCAAAAGGGTCTACAAAGAAGCTGCTAGAGTTAATAAATGAATTCAGCAAAGTGGCAGATTATAAAATCAATACGCATAAATCAAAGGCATTCCTGTATATCAGCAACAAAACCTCTGAAATGGAAATAAGGAAAACCACTCCATTCACAATATCCTCAAAGAAAATAAGATACTTGGGAATCAACCTAACAAAAGAGGTGAAAGATTTATACAACGAAAACTACAGAACCCTAAAGAGAGAGATAGAAGAAGATCTCAGAAGATGGAAAAATGTACCCTGTTCATGGATAGGCAGAACTAACATCATCAAAATGGCGATATTACCCAAAGTTCTCTACAGGTTTAATGCGATGCCAATCAAAATCCCAACGGCATTTCTTGTAGAAATAGATAAAGCAATCATGAAATTCATATGGAAAAACAAAACACCCAGAATAGCAAAAGCAATTCTAAGCAGGAAGTGTGAATCTGGAGGTATAGCGATACCAGAGTTCAAACTGTACTACAGAGCAATAGTAACAAAAACAGCATGGTACTGGTACCAAAACAGGCAGGTGGACCAATGGTACAGAATAGAGGACACAGAGACTAATCCACAAAGTTACAACTATCTTATATTTGATAAAGGGGCTAAAAACATGCAATGGAGGAAGGATAGCATCTTCAACAAATGGTGCTTGGAAAATTGGAAATCCATATGCAACAAAATGAAACTGAATCCCTTTCTCTCGCCATCCACAAAAGTTAACTCAAAATGGATCAAGGAGCTAGATATCAAATCAGAGACACTGCGTCTGATAGAAGAAAAAGTTGGATCCGATCTACATATTGTGGGGTCGGGCTCAAAATTCCTTAATAGGACGCTCATAGGCCAAGAGTTATTAATAAGAATAAACAAATGGGACTTACTTAAACTAAAAAGTTTTTTCTCAGCAAGAGAAACAATAAAAGAGGTAAATAGAAAGCCTACATCCTGGGAACAAATTTTTACCCCTCACACCTCAGATAGAGCCCTAATATCCAGAATATACAAAGAACTAAAAAAATTAAACAATAAGATAACAAATAACCCAATTAACAAATGGGCCAAGGAACTGAACAGACACTTCTCAGAGGAGGACATACAATCAGTCAACAAGTACATGAAAAAATGCTCACCATCTCTAGCAATCAGAGAAATGCAAATCAAAACTACCCTAAGATACCATCTCACTCCTGTAAGATTGGCAGCCATTATGAAGTCAAACAACAATAAGTGCTGGCGAGGATGTGGGGAAAAGGGTACACTTGTACACTGCTGGTGGGACTGCAAATTGTTGAGGCCAATTTGGAAAGCAGTATGGAGATTCCTGGGAAAGCTGGGAATGGATCCACCATTTGACCCAGCTATCGCCCTTCTCGGAGTATTCCCTGAGGACCTTAAAAGAGCGTACTATAGAGATACTGCCACATCAATGATTATAGCGGCACAATTCACAATAGCTAGACTGTGGAACCAACCTAGATGCCCTTCAATAGATGAATGGATTAAAAAATGTGGCATCTATACACAGTGGAGTATTATGCAGCACTAAGAAATGACAAAATCATAGAATTTGCAGGGAAATGGATGGCATTAGAGCAGATTATGCTAAGTGAAGCTAGCCAATCCCTAAAAAACAAATGCCAAATGTCTTCTTTTATATAAAGAGAGCAACTAAGAACAGAACAGGAAGGAAGAGCATGAGGGAAAGACTAACAGTAAACAAAGACGAATGGGGGGAGAGAAAGGTAGAGAGAAGGGAAAGCATATGGAAATGGTAGGAGACCTTCAATGATACACAAAATTATAAGAGGTTGTGACGTGCAAGGGGGAGGGAAAAAATAAGGGGAGAGAATCGAACCAACAGCAGAGGAGGTAGAGAGGGAAGATGGGAGGGGAGGGGAGGGGAGGGGGGATAGTAGGGAATAGGAATGGTAGCAGAATACAACAGTCACTAATATGCCATTATGTACAAATGTGAGTGTGTAACCGATGTGATTCTGCAATTTGTATTTGGGGTAAAAATGGGAGTTCAAAACCCAATTGAGTCAAATGTATGATGATATATCATGAGCTCTGCAATGTTTTGAACAATCAATAAAAAAAAAGGATAAAGCAACCCAAAAAAATAAAATATAAATAAATAAGAAAAAAAACCCAAAGTCCAAATGTTTTCTTTGATATGAAGATGCTGACTCATAATAGTGATGTGGAGGGGTGTGGGAGGAATAGAGGCACTTTAGATAGAGCAAAGGGGAGGGAGGGAAAGGGAGGGGGCATGGGGGTAGAAAGGATGGTGGAATGAGATGGACATCATTACCCTAAGTACATGTATAAAGACACAAATGGTGTGACTCTATTGTGTGTACAACTTGAAAAATTGTGCTCTATATGTGTAATATGAAAATGAACTGTATTCTGCCATCATGTGTAACAAATTAGAATAAATAATTTTTTAAAAAATTTGAAATGTAACATGCTAATTGAAAGTAAGTAAATATATTATTGCTAGTAAATATAGTTAGACAACTGACTTGCCAAAAAACTAAAAAACCTACCAAACATTATTACTTATTATGCTTTTATTAAAATTATTAGATATATAAAAATATTATTATTAAAGAATACTATTAAATATGATAATACTATCACAATGTTAATATTAAATGCTAAATCCTCCATAAGGGCCAGTTTTACACACGAACAATACTACCTAATATAACTTAATAAGTGCTAAAATTACTCTGATCAAACCCATCCCAGGCATTATCCTTATCTCTGTCTCAAAGTCTAGAGTAGATTCTATAAGACGCTATTAAAAAATGTAAATGGGAAATACAACCCACTTATAAAGTACATAAACACTTCAGTTTGAATAGCTGTTTAAGGCTAGCTTTTACCATCTACAAAGGGCCAGAAGGAAGGCCTATGTATAGAAATAATACCATTTTTTTTAACCAGGCATCAGAGGATGATGTGGAGAGCAAGAACTCTCAGAGGTGACAATTAAGAAACACCTGACTAA
This sequence comes from Spermophilus citellus, assembly GCF_964194105.1. Taxonomy (NCBI): domain Eukaryota; kingdom Metazoa; phylum Chordata; class Mammalia; order Rodentia; family Sciuridae; genus Spermophilus; species Spermophilus citellus. The sequence goes on from NC_138197.1 coordinate 59,560,841, forward strand.
TCTGAGGGAGAGAATCATGTAAATATTTGAGGCAAAAGCATGCCAGGCAGGAGAAAAAGAAAGCACAAAGTCCCTGAGACAAGAATGTACTCAGGTACTCCAGGTACTTGTGGAAAAGCATGAGAACCAGTGGATTAGAGCAGAATAAGCCAGGAAGTGAGAACAGGAGAAGTCACAGGGGCTACAGCACACCTAAGAGAGGGGAAAGCCATGAGTGCATTGAATAGAAAGTGACTATTCTAACTAACTTGCTTTTAAAATGACAAATTTGGCTTAGCTCCTTCCAATAATTTCTAAATGGTGAAGTTCCTTCAAGATTCTATCCTACTATTTTCTCCATTTCTATTGTCTTTAGATGACTCTGATTTCCAACTGTACTGGCTTATGGTTCCTGAATATATAATTCTAATCTCCAGATACTGCCTAATCAGTATCTCCATGTGGATGCTTACTGGGGTCTCAAACTTAACATGAACCAAGCTTTACCACTGGTTTATCAATCTTCATTCCTTGCCTCAGTCTCTTCCTCCCCAATGACTTTGTTGCATCAATTGCATCACTATTTACTCAGTTAATAATCCAGGAGTCATTCCACCTTCTCTTATTTTTTATACCTGACATCCAACTCATCAGCAATCATCAGCAATCACACATAAAAATACATTACAAACCTAACCACAACTTCTTACCACTATAATGGCTTTAACCACCAAACATTGCTCACAGCCAAATTGCAACATAGCTGGTCTCCTTAATTCCAATCTGGCTTCTCCTCTTCAACTATCATAGCCTTCATTTAAATGCACAAATCAGATAAGGTACTCTCCTGTGATATCCTCAAAAAACAAACCCAAATTTATTTTTTATATGTGACCTAAAAATTTCTGTATCATATATCCCTTTCCAAACTAGTTCAATCCACTCTCCTCATCATTCATAATATTCTATACTTGCCAGCCATCTTTCTGTCATACCAACATACCAAATTTTCCTGTCTCAAGGCCTTTGAATTGTTGTGCCTTTTTCCTAGAATACTATTATCCCACATTCTTGGCAGTCCCCTCTTTTTCTTCAGTAAGTATATACTTCGGGTGAAAACTGGAATAACACCATGCTGTTCAGATTCTAGCTAACATTGCTTTTCCAATCACTCTCTCTCTCTCAGTATTATTATCTTACTAATGTAACTTTTATAAAGAAAATTTGTTATCTTAATCATTTATGTGAATTCATGTTCATTCACTAAATCTTCCCACCTCACCTTCCCAACTCCAAAATGTAAGCTGTTTTAGGACAGAGATCTTGCCTATTCACCAGCATCACAACCGTGGCTGTAAAATATTTGTTGCCTGACTATATAAATATACACACACACACACACAAAATTCAGTTTGGTTATATATTTATTAACTAAGTTTTATAATATAATGAAAGAACCTTGCCTCATTTATAAATCTGTTCCTATGCAAAAGTTCGTTTCATGGTGCAAATAATTTTCAAATGAAATTGAAAAATACAACTAATCTACACTAGAAGTTTATATGCATGATACTTATATCAAAGAACATACATGCCTTTATTGAAAGCTAGTGACGTGTGCCCAAAATAATCCAGTAAGCCTTTATTAAGTGTGATCAATTTTAGTGGGTGCCTTCTGAGATCAATCAAGTGGATAAATGCATTTTTGATTGCCTAGTGGGTATGAAATTTTAGTACATAAAGTACAGTGTCATTGTCATCTGGTCCAGCATACTGAGAAGGATCCTAGATGCACAAATTCTGGGCCTCTGATTAATTGTTTTATTAATTATTCAGTCAATGCAATTAAATTATGCAAATGAAAGGATGTTATGTAGTTCTGTTAATAGCATTGAGATGAGTGGGTTCACTGGCACCTCAGAGAACAAACTTGGAATTCAAAATACCATTTTTTGCTCATAGTACCTAACACTTCCTGGGAAATATATTTTAGTAAAGATATTTCCTCAGAATCACAAAAGGGACAAGTATTATAGAGGCAGGTGTGCTTGGATTCTGTAATTTTTCACCTGGAGCACAATGTTTTCCACTGAAAAGTTTTCCACTACCAGCAGAACAAATTAGTTATATGGACCCTTTATATCTCACCTTATATTCATTTACAATATTCAAAATCTAATATAGATTTATTTTCTCTAATAGTATATAAAAAAGTTTAACCCAAGACCCTTGAGTACTAGACACCAAATAATATCATCCCAATGGGAATTCTTTCAAAATTATCAAAAATTATGATGAAAAATAAAAGATTCTCTTGCTAAAAAATCTTTTGTAAAACAGAAAAAAAGTACCTTAACTCCACATGCAAGCCTAAACACTCAGTAATCTTTCTTAAAATATTCCAGTTTATATTTCACTTTGTAAAATTGGCAGGTGCACAACCTGCCTTAAACATTCATATCCTTAAACATTCATATCCTCAGGGATTAGCCCTAGTTACTTATTGGTTCCTCTGATTTTCAAATGCATCATGAATTTCTTTCAGGCTGAATGAGTTATATGCTCTTTACCTAAAATCTGTTCTTGATGCTTTCAAGAAAGGAAGGGCTTTTACTGCTGTTAATTTCAAACAAAATTTCAAGGCAGTCATCTCTAACAATTCTTACAATAATTCAAAATCACACTTCCTTTCTCTTTGACATGCTTCACCCACTTACAAATGGAGGCACTTATTAACCAACTTATCCTGTCAACTGAATATATTTTTAAAATTACAGCACAGTAATATAAGAACAGATTAAAAAGTGAGATAATGTGAACCATAGGATTATATGGGAGACTATGCAAGACTTCAGAAAAAAAGGTGAAGAGAATTTGAACTAAGGCACTAACAGCAAAAAAGAACACAGAAACAATTCTTTGTCAGAATAACAGAATTCACTGATTCACTAAACGTGGAGTGTGTGACAGAAAGTTGTTAATGATGCATCCAAATTTTCTAAGCAAACTATGTTGATGAATTATTCCCAAGGCAGATAATATAGACAAAAGAACAAGATTGACATGAAAAGGGTCATAAATTTTTTATATATTTTGGTTTTGCTTCTGTAAGCCATCTACTAAAAAATCCTTACTGAGCAATCAGAAACTCGATTTACTTGTGTATACACAGGGATGGATTAACCTTTGGGAGTCATCGGGCTAAGCTATGAAAATGGTTGAGTTCTTCTAAGAACTTATAGAGTAAGTTGACATAAAATTTTAAAATAATTGGTAAGAAACACTAATATTGAGAGATAGGTGGAGGAAATTAGCTTTATAAGGAGTAAACAGAGAGGTAGGGGAAGAAGCCCAGAGGAAGTTTCCATGGAATTCAGGGGAAGTGAATATTTTCTAGAAGGGAACAGTTAATTCTGTCCCCCAAATTGAGGAAGTCAACTATGGTAAAGAATGAAGAGTGGGCACTAAATCTTGACCCACACTGTGTCAGAGTAGTATAAGTACAAGTGGAAACTAGAGTCCAATTAGCTGAAAAGAGAACGGGAAGGAAGGAAGTTATGATACAAACCCAGGCATCCTTAAGATGGATGGCGATGAGTCCATAGTTCAAGATGTATCATGAGGGTAAGTCAGAATTAAAACAAAATACTTTAGGATGAGAAAAATATGAAACTTTGCTTGTAGGGGAAAAGGATATTTCCCATAAAAGAGAGATATTTAAAATATGTATCTTTCATACCTTCGATGAGACATATGTCATATAGTATCATTTAATAATTCCTGATCATTGAAGAAGACAGCCCTGTCAGAGGCATGTTCCCATTCCATATCCTACTTTCTTCCCTAAACACAAGAAACTGTGTTGGTAGGAACCATCACACTTACCCTCCAAATATCCATTTAATGGAATATCCCTAACTGCCCAGGTACAATGCCCTCTGAATAATTTGAACTAAGAAAAACAGAAATTATATTCATGGAGAATGAGGACTTAGATATCTATGATCAGCCAGGGTTAGGGAGTTCATTTTTCCATATGTAAAAAGATGGATAAACAGAGATACCTGTTCTTTGGAGAACAGAAGATCAGAGAAAAGGCACAGTAAAAAGAATATATGGCCTCAGAGAGAGAGAAAGTGAGTGAAAGAGTAAGAGAGGGAAATAGAGAAATCTAAGTATTTCAGTTCCAACCCACTTCCTGTTTCCAGCTTCAGTTCTCAGGAGGCCAAGCTATACCTGATATTTATGAAATGCTCCTAATCTTTAATAAACCCCTCTGTGACATAAGTGGATACTTCTCTTTTCTTTCCTTTACTGAGATAATATGGTTCCTTTCCTCATTCTTCCAAGGACATTTGGAAACTTCCGGTACAAAGGTACGTAAAACAATTTAAATGTCCATTCATAATGGTGTACGTCTGCCCATGGAGAGCAGGAAGGTGCCATGGAAGCTGCAATGAAGTTAATTATGGAGAGGATGAGCTAATTACAGCATTTTTTCAATTGATAGAAAAGTCAATCACTTTGAATATTTTGGAACACTTCACATGATTCTCCTGCTTGCTTCATCATACCAATAAATACCATACTTTCTTCAAAGAAATAAAGAGTAATGAATTGTCATTTTTTAAATCAACAATCCAGGTTCCCAGTTTCCCCAAATTTATCTCCTGGCTTATAATAATCCTTTTTGTTATCTCTCTCCTCTGAATTAAGACATTCCACCTATCTTAAGCTACACTGGATAACAATTGCCCAGCTATTCAATTTGAACCACATACAAAAATAAAAAATCCCTGAGAGCAAGTACTGGTCCATCTGGCCTCCCAACCCTAGTACAAGTGTCAATTCTGTCTGTGTGTTCAGTTTTCACTTTGCATCTTGTTGAACCCTTTTCAGGATGCTAATTTCACCCCCATTCAGCCCTTCCTACTAGGTGAGGTCTGATTTCTGTTCTCAGGTGGAGGGAATGCCAGTGCCTGGCTGGAACAATTCACTCTCTTCCTCCCCTCCTGCCACTGCCTTTCAATGGCCGTGCTCAAGGACGCTATGGCTCCAGATTTGTAAACTACCCCAGGTAGAGTACTGTCTGGCAAGTGAAGCCCCTAAGAAGGAGGAATGGGTAGAAGAGGTGGGGGGTGAGATCAGGACTACATAAGACATTAAAAAACTGCATGTGATTTGAGGACAGAGTGAATATATCCTTCCTGCTCACACTGAACCCTCAGAAACTGGCATGTGCCTGGACTAAGGCGTTTCTCAGGAACTTTATAAACCTTGATAAACAAAGGAACTAAACGGAAAGCAGATGACAAATCACTCCACCCAAACACAAGTAATTCCTGTTCTTTCAGAACTGAAGCCTTCCAAAAAGATACAAGCTCGCTATTTCATCTTGCTTAAACTGATCCAAATGATAACAAGGAACTGTCATCATCTCTTAAATATAGAAAATATAAAATAAGAAGTTCAGTCCATTTTACTTTTCTTTTAATAAGTTTTTCCCAAAATTGATTCTCAGGTTCTTTCAAAATATTATTTATAGCCAAGGGAGGTGGCTCATGTCTATAATACCAGCAACTTGACTCAGGAAGCTGAGGCAGGAGATGAAAAGTTCAAGGCCAGCCTCAGCAACTTATTGAGCAAGACCCTATCTCAAAAGAATAAAAAAAAATAAATAAAAAGAACAGGATGTAGCTCAGTAGTAGAGCACCCTGGGTTCTATCCTCAAACCAAATAAAAGGAAAAAAAATATTATTTATAGCCTAGAGTGGTGACACAGGTCTGTAATCCCAGCTATTTATGAGGCTAATGCAGAAAGATCAACAGTTAAATTCCAGCCCAGCAAACTTAGTGAGACCCTGTATCAAAATAGAAAATAAAAAGGGCTGGGATATAGTTCAGTGATAAAGCATTTGCCTAGCATGTGTGAGACTTGGGATTCAATCCCCAGTAGAGAGGGAAAAAAAGAAATGTTATTTATTTTCTATGACAATCACATTACATGAAAAGTTATAAACATATAATTTTAATATTAATAAAATAATCATAAGTATTAACAATAAATCATCATAATATATATATATATATATATATATATATATATATATATATATATATATATATATACACTATACAATTATCATTAAAACATAAAAATATGAACTTACATGTTTGGACAAGTTGGGGCTCTTTGAATCAACATCATACCTGAAAAATTGAAATAAAAAATTCAAATTATTGCCACAAAGTAAATCTAGAAAATTAATATTTTCCAATATGTAAAAATGAACAAAAAAATACCAAAAGAGAGAAAAACTTAGCAAATTAAGAATTTTCTAATAGTCTGTGACCTATCTGCAAAAGAAAGAGTTTACACAACCCTGGATCCTTTCATTTTTACAAATCTAGGAAGTCTTACTATTTGCCTAATCATCAATTCTGTTGTTTGGGAATTTTAAAATTTATCTTTTTGGGGCATCAGCAGGATCCTAGTAATGCTCAAGTAACTTCAAAACTCTGTAAGAACTGAAAACGCCTCTTCTTTGGATATAAGTAATAAAATAAACAGGTCCCCACAACAGGCTGTCATTTTTGTACATTATAATTCTTATTTAATGTCTTAAATGCTATTATAGTTGCTGTTATAATTCTTACTTAATGTCTTAAATAGTATTGTTAACTTTGGAAACTGAAGTAATGAGAGTATTTTTCCCTGATTACAGGACTTGTGCAAACTGAGTGTTTATAGAAATAGGAATATATTTCCATTGGACTACTCCATGTTCTGCTTTTCCCTGGTTGATACCAAAAAATCCATTATCTTTTAGATTTTGGGATGATATCATTCACCATCACTTGAGCCTCTTGCTTTGAAGAGTCTTTAGAAATGGAGAGACCACTAACAGTCAAAATAACTTCAATGTGCCAAATTCTTTCATAGGAAAATATCTGTACTGGTTCCAATCTTTCTCGCAAATCCCATTCCCTTCATATGTCTTGTGAGTCGCTTCCTACCAAAAATTAACTCTTTTTTTTTAAAAGGTTAATTAAAGTCTCTCATGTATAAATACTGTTTTCACAATGAAACAAAGCATCTCAATCAATAGGGGGAGGGACAGTTTATTGAGTGCCCTGATGGGCAGAGATGCTGAGGGCCATTACCAAGTAGGAAATTTCCTTGCCAGCGTACCCCATGTTAATTTCGCTGTTGACATTGCATGTTAGGTGACCCTGCCCAAGGACGAGGGTGGATCCAGGATTAGGGTGGATCCAGGATTAGGGTGTATCCTGCAGTTTGAGGAAGTATCCCAATCCTTGGGTTTAGGGCGTTCCCGGTTTAAGACAAGTTTAAGGCATTCCCAGTTTAAGACCTTGGATTTTAGGGAAGTTCGATGTTGAGGATTATTGCTGCTGGAATTAGGGCGTTCCCGCTGCCTAAGCTCCTGTTGAACTCTCGTGAGATTCAGAGTGGATTTTGGGAAGAAAGCCTCGTGGAGTAGGTGAATTGGGTGGCAGCAGAACTGGGAATGCCCCAGAACGTGTGTGGAGGCCGGTGTGAGTTCGGGAATAAAGAATTGCTGTTTGAATCTACAAAGCTGTGGTGGCTCGTGATTCTGTGCCCAGCCAAGACTGCGGCACAGAGATGAGCTCACTCTCTAGCAAAAAAAATATTTACCACAAACTGGCTTTAAAATTGTATGATATAAAGACATGCCTGAGAATAATCACAAAGCACTCTCAACTTCACATCAGGGCACTTTGACTGTTTTCCAACAGCTACAGCTTAGAATTACAGATCAGCAAAATACCATATCCACTATAGACCCACAGATGTTAATTCAAAGATAATTTTTATTCAAGATAATTTTATAATAATAATAATAATAACAGATAGATAGGAAACAAAGCTAGACTGGCTCCTTCTCACAAATCAACCCTTGAAAATGTCTTTTAGGTTACTGTGGCCAAGAAGAATACGATGCTCAGTTCAATCAGAAGAATTTAACAAAAAAAGTTCATGTTTTCATCACAAAGAGATTAAGTATCTTCAAATACAATCCTCTTTAACTGTATTTAACAAAACACTTTTGATACCATTATCTCAAAAATAGCTAATTTATGTCATTCCTCTGCAGACTTTAGATAATATGCTGGATTATAGAGCACTAGAAATTACTATATTTTTTTCTTCTAATGAATTTTCCATCTAACTTTTCTAAAAATATCAGGACCATTATAGTTATCACCCTCACAGGTCAGAACATGCACACTATATCCTAAATGTCTCTATGTGTGACTATGATTATGAGAGTCACAGTGTCTTGAAGAAGCCATAAACCAAGACAGAGTAGGAAGCTGAGCAGTGGAGGGGGCATCCCACTGTGTCTAAGTGGACTAACTAAGGGGAATAAGTAAACTACTTCATTCTGCTATTGAAACTTGATGATGACAGTAATGAATTGACAGTATCTGATTTGAAGGGATCTTAATATGTTTTCTATTAGAGAGGAACAGATGTCAATGGGAATAATTTCTGAATTTCTGGAACTGCATCCATTGCTCAAAGTGGACAACACAAGATGCTTAGAATTCCCTCATATTGGCTCAGAGCTACCTGAGTCAAGGATCCTTAGGGTCAAACCAGTCCATGGTCTTGTGATCAACCCTGAATTCATAAGTATTCCCTCCCTAATAAAAGGCAGGAGGGAAGTTCTTTTCCACTCCACAAAGCCAAGCAAGGGGGTAGCTTCAAAATATAGGCTACCTATGAGAAGTGAAGGACAAAATCTGGTTCCCCAGCAGGTCCACCCTGAGGCTCCCAGTAACAAACAATGTTCCATGAATGTTCTAGGAAGCCCATTCTGAGAGTTGAGGAACACTTTCCTTTTCCTGAGCAACTTCCTTTTCTTTTGGGGGGGCGGGGGGTCCCTCTCTATCACAATGACATGATAAGCAGAGTGCTAAAAATGTGTCCCTCAAGCTGGTACTTAAGATGAGGCCTAAGTTTTTTAGAAGGTAAGATAACCACATCTCTACCTAGGAACACGTCCTACTTTTCCCCTCTCTTCTCTCCTGAAAAGAGCTGGGGGAGATCCAAGAGAGAAAAAGGAAATGAAGAACTTTGAAATAAGTTCAAGATTAAAGTTTTAAAGTGACATGTACCCAACAATTAGAATATATGATGATTCTAATAAAAGTGACCGCAAATTCATGAAATTCAGCCTGGACTTTGTTAAGGAAACCTTTAATCAATGGGAAAAAAATGGAATGCACACATTGGGACAATTATTGAAAAATGAAACAACATTTTTTCTAAAATGTTGAGATCCTCCAAAAATAGGTTGTAATAATAGTATACATTTCACTATTATCACCATTTAATTTATCAAGAAGGAAAATAATTTGCTGGATGGACAAATCTAGACTGATTTTTAAGTATATGGAAAGAAACACCTCAGAGGGTTCTATCTCATTTCTTCTGTATTCCAGCACATACTATTATTGATAAGACACCCACACTTCTTGCACAAAGACATTTTGGTACAGGTACTCTACCAATAAGGTTTTAAACTATGACAACAAAGAATATTTATGAGGCACCCATATTACTATCAGTGTGATAATTATAATGAAAATAAATGCCAAAGTTTATAATGTGATAAATACATAGCACAATGACAATGACCATGTCTCATGAATGAATAAGTACACATCAGATTAAAAGACAAGAGAATTTGAAGCTACAAAACTGATAGACTAATCTAAAATGCATCTCTGGCATCCACTGCAATAATAGCAAAAACCACTATGGCTCCAAAAGAAAAATTACTAACCAGAACTGATAAGAATTTAGATCAGTGATACCAGGAATACAGTCTTTGTCAGTCTGTCTGTCTCTGACTGTGTCTCCCTCCCTCCTCCCTCTTTCTCTCTCTCTCTCTCTCTCTCTCTCTCTCTCTCTCTCTATATATATATATATATATATATATATATATATATATAGATAGATAGATAGATAGAGATATATAATTTTCTTTATCAGTTGAAGTTTTTAAAAGATGTTTTGACAGCCACTTTCATAATTTTATAAAATCAACAGACATCAACTAAATTGAAAACAATTCAGAAAATCATTTCCATCTATCTTCTGGCCATTTTACAGTGGTGTGACTTTCTGCATAACTGTTCCATCAAGGGTCATGCTACTGCTGATATGTTGGAATATTTGCAGTAATTCTCTAGGCGATGGAGGTTGGTACTACAGATGACTTTTGTATTCACTTTATCCATTTTTTGTTTTCCAGTTTTTTTACAATGAACTTATATTATTTCTCCAAGGAACAGCACCTTGCTTAGACAAATGTTAAAAGACAATTTCAGGGGCTGGGGATGTGGCTCAAGCGGTAGCGCGCTTACCTGGCATGCGCGGGGCACTGGGTTCGATCCTTAGCGCCACATAAAAATAAAATAAAGATGTTGTGTCCACTGACAACTAAAAATTAAACATTAAAAAATTCTCTCTCTCTCTCTCTCTCTCTCTCTCTCTCTCTCTCTCTTTAAAAAAAAAGACAATTTCAGGTATATTTATAAAACTGGTAAACTGTTAAATTATTTCCATACTTATTTCACTTATTCACTGAAAAAAATTAGCACAATGTAAAAAAAAAACAGTTTAAAAGTATTATGTGCACTATTCTAATAAATTGGAAATCAAAAGGAATTAAAGTGATATCAAAGATACATCATGAGCCCAGAGAATGTACTCATTACTTTTCTTAATAATCTTTGCCAAGTAACACTTTCCAGAGATACCTGTTTTAATATTTTAGAGATCACATAAAATTGAGATGTTGTTTGAATTGAATTTCCGAAATTAACCAAATGCATTCAAAAGACAAGAGTTGATAGCTATTTAATTCAATTTTGCAATGTTTCACTTTTCAAAACATTGCACGGTTTTTGTGAGAATTACTATAATTTGTAGGAAATTGAAGATGTTAAAACATATCAATTTACCTAGACTAATTTCTTTATGTTTTCTTATCACACTGAGAGAAATGTTCCTGGAACAGCCACAGCAGTAAGCATCAGGAATCATGAGCAGGACATGGACATAAGAAGCTGGCAGAAGGAGGGCCAGAGTGAAACAACAGAGTGGCAAAATGGGTAGGTACAGCCACCTGGCAGAGGTACTCAGAAAGATGACAGGGCCTGTCAGCAGAGAAGAGCCAGCAGAACCCAGGAAAAAAAAAAAATGGCTCTAAAAGTTAAAGCTTAAAAGCAGACACAGAGTTCAGGGAAGAACACAGCTCACAGGGTCTCCAAGTCAGTTTCAAAGATTGATGACCAGGCAGTAAGCAGTCTTACACATGTCCTTCTATACTAAAATTTGACTCTGAGTAATTTATCCTCTGAAAGTACAAACAAAAATTATAAACATGTGTTACAGAAAATTTTTATCAGAGCACATGTAAAAGAAAAAAATGGAACAAGCAAAATTGTCCATCAATCAATGTTTAATCAATAATGAAAATTATTATTTTCAAATAATAAAAATTACAGAAGCTTTAAAATGAATGAGGTATATACATATTTGGTGGCATAGAAAAACATCTGAAAATTTTAAGGTACGGGAATTGCACACGCAAAAGAAAAACCTGCCAAGATATGCACTGAATTATTTACCTTTTTTTTAAAATATTGGGATAGCAGGGAATCTTTATTTTTAAATACATATATCACTTAGTTTATAATAAATATTTATTACTTTTAAATGAGAGAATGTAACACAGATGAATAAGAAAGGGAAAGAGAAAAAGAAAAACAGAACAAAGGATCATGAAATAGTGGATGGTTTTAAGATAAAAGTCTGAAACTAAGGGGAAAAGTTGAGGGGGTACCATGAGGTATGAGAAAGAACATTCTTAAAAGCAATGGCTATGAAGACCTGAACAAGGGAAGCACACAGCCACATTCTACATGACTTATGTCTGGTGTTGAGTAACAACACTGTGTGCAACCTCCATGATAAACAGGAAGTCATTACATTGCACTCCAAATTTTCTTCGAATAAACCGTATTTTTATTATTTAGAAAGGAGTGTCTAAGAAATAAAAACCAGTGTGAACTTAATAAAGATTGTTTGATAAATATGATGAATACTTGGTACTCTGAAGAAAAGGGGCTGTTACGAGATGATGCTCAAAAAGAAGCACTGCAGGTTATTTACTGCATGCATTTTATTTTTTTGATACCAGGGATTGAACCCAGAGGTGCTTACCACTGAGCAACATCCCCAGCCCTTTTTTATATTTTATTTAGAGACAAAGTCTGGCTGAGTTGCTTACTGAGTCACTGAGGCTGGCCTTGAACTTGCAATTGTCCTGCCTCAGTCTCCCAAACCTCTGGGATTATAGGCATTGCCACTATGCCTGGCTATGACATACATTTTAGAGGAAAATGAAAATGTCTATTAACAGAAAAAAATCTTATCTTTACATTAGGAGGCAAATTAGAACTTTCTAAAATAAGATATTGGCAGTTTTTATTATTGAAAAAGTATTTATAAATTGTGATAATGGCATACTTAATATTTCAGTTGTTTAAAATAAGACATTTAGCCAGGCACAGTGGTGCACACCTGTAATCCCAATGGCTCAGGAGGTTGAGGCAGGAGGATCATGAGTTCAAAGCCAGCCTCAGCAAAAGCAAGTAACCCTGCCTTTAAATAAAATACAAAATATGGCTGGAGATGTGGTTCAGTGGTTAAGTGCCCCTGAGTCCAATCCCCAGTACCACCCTGCATCAAAAAAGATATTTATCTTTTTAATTGGTTGTGATATTTTACAAAGTCCCTTTAAGTATTTTGACATATTAAGCAAATTTTGTAATGTATGATATTTCTTCTCTCCTCCCCAATAGATTTCCTTTAATCATATGCAGAAACTTCAACAATCACCAGAGTTTCCCTCTGTGGAACAAAGACTCTAATTAATATACCTTGTAAACAAAATGACTCCAGGTCTCTGTGGACAGGAATTTGAATTTGAAAATAATAATTCTATATGCTTGATTCAGCATCAAAGTAGTAAGAATATTTAAAATATTAAAAATGCTATATCTGCCACCCAGGGTCTTAAAAATACTGGGCTATCAAGAGATAAGAGGAAGGCACAGGTAAGCAGAGATCCATGTACAACGCTAAGAAGCTACAGAAAGACATTAGCTATCAAACTGGAGTTTACAGAGAAATTGTAAGAAACTCACTGAGACATCAGAGGTTTGAAAGAACACCCATATTTACTGCCTATTATAGTGAAACTGTTCACTTATTTATTCAACAAGCATGTAGGTAAAACCCCACAAAATGCAAAGCAGTGTTGGTCTACACTCTGAATAGAATGAATCTACTTTCCTGCCAATATAATCCTGCATTCAGTGCAACCATAGGACCCCAACTTATGTTATGAAAATTGTCTTTTTAAGACTCAATTTTAAAAATTGCAAGTTTCGGTAGAACTTACAAGTCAAAACGAAGATTCTCTCTTTCTTCAAAAAAGTAGTCCAGAATAAACTTCCTTACAAAATCAGGATTCAAAGTATTATCAATCACTTCAGTTCTTCCAAACTGTTGAGAGAGACAGAGAAAGTCAGAGGTTAAAATCAAGCCTCACGTGGTTGATTACTTTAAGAATAATCTTTAGTATTGATACAGTTCCTTTAAAACATAAGCAATAAATATCCAAATGATTTGATCAAATAAAATCTTTTATAAAAAATTTTAGAGATCAGATCATCATTCCTGCTCACTCAGGGAAATCAGAAAATGAGCTCTGAGTTCATCAAAAGCTGAGCTCCTCCTCAAAATTCATGTAACAGTAACACTTCCTCTCTTGTTTTCTTGAAAGCCAAATCTATTTCTACTCAAAAGAAGTTATGTTCATTAAATTTAAATTATTTCCCTAATCTTATATATAAATAATCCAGGCAACACACAAAAGTCTCAATTGGAGGGGTCAAATACTCAGATTTCTCATCTTCAGTATTTATCAAAAACAGTCCTTCATCCAGTAGAGTTTATCAGCCATGTTTGGGGGAGAATTTTCCTGTGACACATTGATGTCACAAAGATCAGTCATTTTTGTTTTGTTTTTCTATAATTTTTATGTAATCTATAAGCTGAAATAATTTTTGTGTGTTTTAGATATGTATTTTACTTTAACTTAGAAAAAAAAAAAAAACAAGTTTCCACATCTCTTAGCAAATAGAAACCAGGAAAGAAAAATCCACATCAGGTCCTCCTTTTTTCAATGTGAAGGAAGGCCATTAGGCACCACTCCTAAAGACAGAGCACAAACATAAACTTTACAGATCTTTTTGTCCTTGGCTTTTATATTCTTCCCCTCCAACTGCCATGGAATTCTAATGAGGGAATTTTAACCTTAGCTCTTGCATAACATTATGCAATCAAGCATGCTGTCTTATCAAAGAAGGAACTTTCATTACAGTTCAAGGAAATATTATCTTTTTAATAGGAAAAGAGAACAACTGTGCTAATCCATTAAAATGTGAAGGTCAGAAAGTCTCTTAAATTTATTAATAAAACTATAGTATAAAATACTGATAAAGGATTTACTAGGGCAATTACCAAATAGAAGGCCCCCCACCAAAAAAAAGCACTAATGGACAGAGGGTTATGTCATTGGACAATATTCTATATCAAGGACCAATGTCATACAGACAGGTAATAACTCGGGTAGTTAATCCAACATTTCAAAAATGATGACCATTTACACTGGACAATGTTAATAATTTCAGGCACCAAGGCACTATGTATTAAGTACTTAGCACTTGTCCTACTTTACTTTAAATCTTTACTATAGAATTGTAAGGTAAGTATTATTAATCTCAATTTATAGATGAGAATACTGAGGCAGAGGATATTAACCTAAGCCACTTTGGTTACAATATCTGCGTTCTTTCTAGGATTTGCCTCTATTTAAGCACAGAACATATCACATCCTGGGGAAGATCCAACTATGGATCTATCGGTGCTTTCTAATTTTAAGAAAAAGGAAAAAGAGAATGTACCTAAATAACCACAGGCTGGCAGTGCCACACACATCAAAAGAAGACAGAGGACAAGAGTTTGAGTGTAAAGTAGAGAGTGCCTGGGCCCCCGCAGCCTTCCTACTGCCAGGAGGCGAATGGTTTCCAAACCTGAGCACAGAGCATCAAACTGGCAAATTTGCAAAATAACACAAGTCTCTCAAACAGAAATTCAGCCAATATCCATATTCCTGAGCACCCAAATCTGTCTTATGAATTTTAACCCAAATCCACACTTAAAGGAAAATTTAGATGACAGAGTGAAATTCCCAGGGTAAGCTCAATTGAATTCCAAGCCAGTAGTTCCCCAGGGACTAAGAGCTTTGAATATTGATTCATCAGCAATAGGAACAGCTGAGTATGCTCTGGTGAAGACTAATATGTAGCCATTCTGATTTTAGCTAATCATCTATAAAGTACGACTATATTCATTTTGATGTCTTCTGACACATAATCTGAAATTGCTTTTGAGAATATCACTAGTGACCTTCATATTGCTAGATCCAGTGGTCACTCTATGGTCCACACTGCACTGCCCTCTCAGCAGCATTTGACATAGCTGTCCACTCCACCCTTTCTGAAGCAGTCTTTCCTGGTTTTCTGGTAGCATACTCTCCTATGCATCTCTTGTACTCAGACTCTCAGGCCTGACATCTCCTGTTTTCAGAGCACAGTTCCAGGCTCTCCTCATCTCTCCATAGTCACTCTTCTCCAGGATATGCCATCTGTTTCCTCATGTTTGAAAGTGTCCTCTCCAAAATTGAAGTGCTGCTAGTGTGGTAGCCCCTGGAGATGGGCCCTTTAAGAGGTGACTGCAGGCTCCTCCCCTATGGGTGGGATTAAGGCCCTTATAAAAGAAGCTTTGCAAGGGTGTTCAATTATGGCTTGCCCTCTCACCTGCCACCACCTGAGAAGACCCTTACCAGATGCCAGCACCTTGATCCTGGACTTGACAGTCTCTCATGAGAATAAATTTCTCTTCTTTATAAATTACCTAGTGTCACATTCTGCTCTGGCAACACAAATCAGATTAAGACAGTTCCTTTGGCTTTAAATCCCAGCTACTTGATGATAATTTCCAATGTATGCCATCAGCCTAGACTCACCTCTTTACAGATTCACACATACAACTGCCTTAACTTACATATGTGGTTATCTTATAGGCCCCCCAAAATTATCATCCAGACATACTTATATAAAATAACCCCCACACATACACTCCTGGTACCTTCCATGCCTATATCCTATCAATAAGTGATACCCCTATCCACTTTGATTGCTCAGGTCATATACAGTCATCTATCCTATCTTCTCCTTTCAACGCATCAGCTTCTATTCAACACCACCTCATAAATTACCAATTCTAACTCCAAAACATACCACACAATTGTCTACTCCTCTCCATATCTCATGTCATCAACTTGAGTTCAAGCTTTTCATCTTTCTCAAGGGCTACTTCCAAAAGCCTTCCTAACTCACCTGCTTCTACTCTTGTTTTCCTTCAATTAATCCTCCATACAACATTCAATGTAATGTTTTTGAAGAATATAAACATGATCTTGCTATTTCACTACCTTAGAATTTTTAGTGGTGTCCCAGAGTACCCAAAATAAAATCACGTTGGTCTATAAAACCTGGTTCCTGACTTCCTCTGTGATCTCACATGGGCAGTACATTCTGTTTCCTTGCTCTGGCCTCCTGGCCTTCTGTTAGACTCATCTACACATCAAACCCTTTCCTACCTGGTAGACTCTATACCTGAAAACTCCTCTTCCTAGGATGCTGCTAACCACATTCTCTCAGGGCTAACTTTTCTCACTCTTTAAGCCTCAGCATAAGCATCCAGCATGTCAGCATTTCTGCATCTAATCTAAAGTTGGCCCCACTTACCCACATTTAATTGCATACCAACTTTTTTCCTCCTTCACAAAAGTTACATTTTGGAAATATACATTTACATTTGTTTTATGTTTCCTCCCCTAGGCAACAAGTTCCATGAAGGCAAAGGACATACATATCTGTTTGATTTACACCTGAATAAAATTGAACAAATGAACAACTAAAGAGTAATAAATCAGAAAGACTATGCAGAGGGGGAAAAACGGTCAAGAGCAATGTATAATACCAATTTTGACAAACTGTAAGTATATCCACAAACACATACATAAAAATAGAAGGTAAATCAGAATGTTATATTATTTTTAATTTGGTATATATTTTTAATTTGATATATATTTGGCATAAGTCTTCCCAATTTCCTACAATGAATACATTTTATTTTAAATATCAGAATCAAAAAACTTTAAACAATGTTCCTGCTTTTAATTCATTATACTCTGAAAATTGAAAACTGAAAATAATAAGAAATCCACAAATACATTATGACTAGTTCAGCTCATGGGAAATATGTTGGTTCCTTCCCAGAGGCTAGAATATATTAGCTCTCAACCTAATGATTAATCTTTTTGACTTGAAATAAAATGTAGGTCTTAGCTAATATCTTTTATTGCTAAATAAAAAATGTCTACTTCTTTAGAAAATAGGCAGCTATATAACATTTTGCACATATCAGATGGGTTTAAAATATTGAGGAGAGACAATTATTAATAATATTTACTGATGATAAATGTACAGGAATAACTACATTTGAAAGAATTATAACTTGTGTCCCAAAAAGTCTTGTTCTGAATATTAACCAATCTAGATTTAGTCAAAAGTATGTACAAGCCTGGTTACAATAATTTCTGACACAATAAAAATATACAAATTAAATTTTACATAATAATATAATATTCAGTTTTCATCAACTAATAATTAGAGAACTGTTTTTTTAATTTACAAAATATGAAAGCTTTTAGTTATTTGAAAAAACATGCAAACTGTGAGTTTTATTAGAACATAAAACATTGCTTCTTGCAAAACTTTAAGCAAAAAAATTTCATAAAGAACAATTCACAATCAAGTCTTTGAAGGTTTTTCTTTGTTTTATGCTTGAGCTAATCGGATAAATACCTACTTTTCCAATTTAGGAACAAATCTTGCAGAAAATGATAGATTGGAAATACTCCTGATTTCTAAATCAACTAATTGTTAAACTGCTCTAGAGGAACAGTAGTGGAAAGAACAGTCAGTAATTCCATCTATTTATGGCACCAAGTACTTGAGCTGTTTCAAGAAAAATGTTCAGAAGGGTTTAATAAATTGTAAAGGGATAGCACAAACCCCAGTCTCACATTTGATTGTCAACTGAACTGAACAGAAAATGATGTAATAACAAGGTCCTATGAACTAGGACACATCATTAATTTTACATAATTTTAAATCTTTTTCAAACATTTTTTATAATTGTTTTTAGTTGTCAGTGAACCTTTATTTTATTTATTTATATGTGGTGCTGAGAATCCAACCCAGTGCTTCACACTTGATAAGCAAGTGCTCTACCACTGAGCTACAACACCATCCCACATAATTAAATCTTAATGACATATATAGGATACTTCCCAGAGATTAGACAAAAGAAGAAAATAAACTTTGTAGGGAAAACAATATTAATAAAAGCTATTAAGATTAATTCAAACCAAAATGCTCCATTTAGGACTATAAATATCCCACCTGCATAGAGGATGGCAAGCTCACACACACACACACACAAAAAAAAAAAAAAAGAAAAAAGAAAGAAAAAGAAAAAAAAAAGATCTATCTACTCATATATATGCTCATAGAAGTTAAACACACCTCATCAAAGAATTGACAGCCCTCTTTCTTTGGGGGAAAGAGAGGTAGTTCTGTCATGTAATTCATCATGACAGATTTTTTTCACAAATAAATAATCTGAAATTCATTTTTTTCTAAGATGACATTAAAAATCCAAAGACTCTATCTAGATCTTACATTATTATAGGTCAATGAGATGGAACCAAAAATATAACGAATACACAGGAAGAGAAGTACATGTCTTAATATTCTTGGTTAAGACAATGTTTCACATTAAAAAAAAACTTCATTTAATTTTTAAGATCTTATTAGGAATTCACCTAAATAATTAACCATCAAAACTCATATACTGGGGCAGGGATTGTAGTTCAGTGGTAGAGCACTTGCCCAGCATGGGTGAGACACTGGATTCAATCCTCAGCACCACATAAAAATAAATAAATAAAAGTATTGTATCCATCTACAATTTTAAAATATTTAAAAAAAATACCTTGATCATATCTTTGCATTTTATAGAAAGGATTAAACTCTATCAAGGTTTAAATTATACTGAAAACATTTTTGAAAATCAAATCATATTCTTAAAAATAATATTTAAAGGGATTGATTTTCACAAGTTATCACCAGCTATTGATTGTGTGATTAGAGATATATTTTACTGTATAATGAAAAAAAACTACAGACTTAATTTGGGGGAATATGAGTTAGTTTTCTCATATATCAATTAAATATTTATATTTATGAGATTGAACATTTTTTTAAATGAATCATGAAGTGCTGTGGCTTGTCCCCCAGAGGCCCTGAACTAGAAACTTGGTACCCAATGTGGCAATGTTGAAGGGGCAGAACCTTTGAGAGGGGAAGTCTAACATAAGGTAACAAGGTCATGGGGGTGGCACCCTCAGGAAGGGATTAATATTATCTCAGGAGTGAGTCAGGTCTGATAAAAATGTTAAAAAAAAAAAAAAGTAATAAGCCTGATGACTCCTGGGTAACTTGCTTCCTTACTTGCGTATATGCCGTCCTATACATGGCCATGTTCCCTGAATACTAGTAAATCATGTTTTAATGCAGCCAGATGTAGCACTATGTTATTAGACTTTCCAGCCACCAGAATTGTGAGCTAAATAAACATCTTTTATTATAAAGTATCCAGCCTTAACAATTTTGTTATAGCACACAACACAGATTAATACAAAATTATTTGAATCTTCCAATTATTTTAAGTTGGATTATTTTAATTTATATGATTATCCAAATTCAACTGGTAATAGATTTGAAAAGTGTAAAGTTTGGAGACAGAGCCCAAAGGTAGCTAAGTTCTTCCAGTATTCCTCTCCCCACAGAACAAACCATCATCTCAAGAGCTAACAAAGCCAGATGACAGATCTTAGTACTTGGTTTTAGCATAATAAAAAGAACAGATGCATTGAATAAGGCAGGAAGAAAAAGTTGCCAGTATTATCCCTCCTCCACTCCAAACAGTATGAAGTAAAATACCCCTCACTTGGAGGAAGGAGAGAGATTTATGACCAAGCTTTAGAATTAAAACCCAGAATCTGGCCCCCATGGTAAAAAGTATTGGGCAGAACCCCAAAACCCCTGCCTCCAAGCCAACATCCATGGATAGAGCCACTGGAACTGCTTCAGTCAGGTGACTGACTGCATCCATCCATCCCTCAACCTCAGACAGCAAGGAGGGGACCAAGACTCCACCAGCAGGAGATTTACAAGGAAAAATAACAATTCAGCTGAAGTGTTAAGAATTTCCTCATCCTTCTTCAACACGTGTGTGTGCACATGTGTGTGTTTCTTAGTATGTAGATGAATGGGTGTTAAAATAGCTCCATGTCAAAGAAATAATGCAACATCAAACTATAGTAGAATGGTTTGCTCTAAACTACAATCACTGTGGTTTGTAAACAACTTCAGCTTGCTTTCTTTCATTACATACTAAGTCAGGGAATCCAGAACCAACTCAGTTATTATAAATATTTAAAGGTAATTCACAAAGTGGATTACTTATATATAACTAAAATCTAACTCAAATAAGTTAACTGTAATATTTTCTGAACTTCTTGAAGTGTGCCCTTAAAAATGTTACTTCACTATATCCACTTGCCATAAAAGCTTTTCAGACTTTCATAATTCATGGCATTTAAGTATCATTTCTAGTTCTGACATTATTATGCACTGAAAATCATTTTAGTTTTAAAAGATCCATTATTTCAAAAGCTTTTCATAATTCACAATCACAATAAATAGAATTTATTAAAGAAAAAGAGGTGATTCTAATAGTGACAGGGGTAATTTTAAAATTGCAGGTTTCAAATACAGATTAATTTAAAATAATTTCTATTTCATTATTTGGAGCTTTTTGTTTCATATTTCTAGCTCTTTTTTCACTCCTCCACCCCTTACTATGTAAAATTAATTCACATGGAAAAACAAAAGACCCAGAATAGCAAAAGCAATTCTAAGCAGGAAGTGTGAATCTGGAGGTATAGCGATACCAGAGTTCAAACTGTACTACAAAGCAATAGTAACAAAAACAGCATGGTACTGGTACCAAAACAGGCAGGTGGACCAATGGTACAGAATAGAAGACACAGAGACTAATCCACAAAGTTACAACTATCTTATATTTGATAAAGGGGCTAAAAGCATGCAATGGAGGAAGGAGAGCATCTTCAACAAATGGTGCTGGGAAAATTGGAAATCCATATGCAACAAAATTAAATTGAATTCCTTTCTCTCGCCATCCACAAAAATTAACTCCAAATGGATCAGGGAGCTAGATATCAAATCAGAGACACTGCGTCTGATAGAAGAAAAAGTTGGCTCCGATCTACATATTGTGGGGTCGGGCTCCAAATTCCTTAATAGGACACCCATAGCCCAAGAGTTAACAACAAGAATAAACAAATGGGACTTACTTAAACTAAAAAGTTTTTTCTCAGCAAGAGAAACAATAAAAGAGGTAAATAGAGAGCCTACATCCTGGGAACAAATTTTTACCCCCCCACACACCTCTGATAGAGCCCTAATATCCAGAATGTACAAAGAACTCAAAAAATTAAACAATAAGATAACAAATAACCCAATTAACAAATGGGCCAAGGACCTGAACAGACACTTCTCAGAGGAGGACATACAATCAATCAACAAGTACATGAAAAAATGCTCACCATCTCTAGCAATCAGAGAAATGCAAATCAAAACCACCCTAAGATACCATCTCACTCCAGTAAGATTGGCAGCCATTATGAAGTCAAACAACAATAAGTGTTGGCGGGGATGTGGGGAAAAGGGTACACTTGTACACTGCTGGTGGGGCTGCAAAATGGTGAGGCCAATTTGGAAAGTAGTATGGAGATTCCTGGGAAAGCTGGGAATGGATCCACCATTTGACCCAGCTATCGCACTTCTCGGACTATTCCCTGAAGACCTTAAAAGAGCGTACTATAGGGATACGGCTGCATCAATGATTATAGCGGCACAATTCACAATAGCTAGACTGTGGAACCAATCTAGATGCCCCTCAATAGATGAATGGATAAAAAAAATGTGGCATCTATACACAATGGAGTATTATGCAGCACTAAGAAATGACAAAATCATAGAATTTGCAGGGAAATGGATGGCATTAGAGCAGATTATGCTAAGCGAAGCTAGCCAAGCCCTAAAAAACAAATGCCAAATGTCTGCTTTGATATAAAGAGAACAACTAAGAACAGAACAGGAAGGAAGAGCATGAGGAAAAGACTACAGTAAACAAAGACGAATGGGGGGAGAGAAACGGAGAGAGAAGGGAAAGCACATGGAAATAGTAAGAGACCTTCAATGATACATAGAATTATAAGAGGTTATGAGGGGCAAGGGGGAGGGAAAAAAAGGGAGAGAATTGAACAACAGCAGGGGAGGTAGAGAGGGAAGATGGGAGGGGAGGGGAGGGGAGGGGGGATAGTAGGGGATAGGAAAGGTAGCAGAATACAACAGTCACTAATATGGCATTATGTAAAAATGTGAATATGTAACAGATGTGATTCTGCAATCTGTATTTGGGGTGAAAATGGGAGTTCAAAACACAATTTGAGTCAAATGTATGAAAGATGATATATCATGAGCTATGTAATGCTTTAAATAATCAATAAAAAAAATTTATCTTGGAACACAAAATCTGATGTTTCTATGTGCTTTTCCATAGCAATCTGAATTCAAATAAAAACACAATCACTATGTTATTAGGATAATATTGATACATAAATCAGTAAATTAATTTTATAGATATACCAAGATTGCTGAGAAAATTCTCTCTCTCTCCCTCTGTGTGAATGAATATATATATATATATATATATATATATATATATATATTCATTCCTTGTGATAAAAACTCTCTCTCTCTCTCTCTCTCTCTATATATATATATATATATATATATATATATATATATATATATATATATATTCCTTGTGATAAAAACACTCTATTTAAATTTCAGTTGCCACTCCAGCTACACATTTGGCACCCACTAAATGCTGGTCTAATTGATAAATGGGTATTTTTTAATAAAGTACCCAAAGTTTCCCAGTCTGAAATATCACAACTAATTTTCATCCTTATAAAATAATGTTTAATATATAAAAGGTATTTGGAAAATTGATAAAATGATTAGGGAACTCTTTTTAAACTCCATAACATCATAAAACAGACACTAGCAAGGATATCAAAGCTGAGTCCATCTTCTTCCTGATGATTGGATGTGGCCCCTGTATGAACACTGCTTGTAATGAATGGTACCTCCATTATAGTCCCTAAATATGGTTCCAGGAAACTCATTCTACTTTGAGAGGCTCTATGTGCTAAAATGTTCTTCCTCATGGAGGACTAAACATCACCTCTTTGTCCCTCCAACCTTTGGATCAAATTTTTTTTTAATTTTTATTATTGGTTGTTCAAAACATTACATAGCTCTTGACATATCATATTTCATACATTTGATTCAAGTGGGTTATGAACTCCCATTTTTAACCCGAATATAGATTGCAGAATCAAATCGGTTACACATCCACTGTTTTACATAGTGCCATACTAGTGTCTGATGTGTTCTGCTGCCTTTCCTATTTTTTTTTTGTTTCCTCCTAAACAGTATCAAGTTAGCCTAGCCCCCCTTACCAATGAAAATATTCTAAGAGTTTGAAGACAATCATTTTGTGACTACTCAGTCTCCACATTTTTCAGAGTAAACCTTCCTTTATTCACATGGCAGAGCTTCTATCCCTTACTTCAACATGGTAATCTTCCTCCAATACATGCTTGGTTTTTTGTTTTTTGTTTTTTTCCTTTGTTGGTGGTACTGGGGATGAAAACTAGGGGAAGTACTCTACCACTGAGTTTTGAGACAGGATCTTGCAACAATGGCCAGGCTGGCCTCCAACTTGTGATCCTCCTGCCTCAGCCTTCCAATCACTGGGATTACAGGTATATGCCAAGGCATCTGGCCATACTTGGCATTTTGATGGACTAAAAGGTAGAACTGAAAAAGTAACATTCCAAATTTTCTCCCACCAGAGCAAAATACAACAGTATTACTCTGAATCACATGTAACTGC
Organism: Spermophilus citellus; assembly: GCF_964194105.1. Taxonomy (NCBI): domain Eukaryota; kingdom Metazoa; phylum Chordata; class Mammalia; order Rodentia; family Sciuridae; genus Spermophilus; species Spermophilus citellus. The sequence goes on from NC_138197.1 coordinate 59,585,259, forward strand.
CAACACTCAACCACTTTTGACCTACAAAAATGACAATTTCATATGATTCCGAATAACAGTATTATCTTCCTTGATGTAGAGCAATGCACATCCATCAATGCAGCCTCAGATTGCATTAGCTTTTTAACAGCTGTGTAACACCACAGCTTCAGATTAGGTTTGAGGCCAAGTAAATCCCATAGGTCATTTTCCCATCAACTGCTGAGCTTGTGTAAAGAATTTTATAAAATTATATACTGTAGAAATTTACTTACCTGCCACTTGCTATTTTTTTTCAAGGCAAGTCATTTAATCTCTTGGAATCCCAATGTATCTTTAATGGTATAATGCTTCCTAGGTACCAGATACTGTTATCAGTGGTTCCCATTTCATCGTCAGAACAAACATACAACATAAAATCATTATCATCCTCCCTCATGTTACAGATGGGGAAACAGAATCACTGAGAGATGCAGTGCATGGCTCTCAAACAAAGAAAACTGTCTTTCTCAAAATGTTTAATGGGGCCTACCAACAAATGTGGTATATTTCACTTTCTCCTCCCTATGTCTTCCCCAGTAAGTTCCTTTAATTGCTAAATGCTACATGATGATTATCTCTTGCATCTGGCATGTTTTTTTTTTTTTTCCTATCCTTCCATACTGTCTCTCCTTCTGGAACACATTTAACTCTTTTGAAACTCCATTGAAATCACCTCTTCATTGTTAATATGGTATAAATATGCACCACCACCACCACCACCACCTCCCCAACACAAAATTCCTGGGTTGGAAACTTAATCTCCAATGCAGCAGTGCTGGAAGCTGGGACTTTCAGGAGATGATTAGGTAATGCTTTCACAAATCAATTAATGCCATCATCTCAGGGGAGGGTTCATTATGGAGTGAGTAGGTTCCTGTAATACGAATAAGTTCATGAGTTCATCCCTCCTGTTCTCTTGCCCTTCTACCTTCCACCACTGGATAATGCAACATGAAGGCTCTCTCAAGATGTGGGCCTCTCAGCATTGATCCTGGATTTCCCAGCCTCTAGGAATAAAAGAAATAGTTTTTTCTTATAAATTACCCAGCCTGTGCTATTCTGTTATAGCAACACAAAACAAACTGGTGACTCTCCATCTCCATCTCCTACCCATTTTATACAATTCGGGTCCTATTGCTCATCATCTTCTCCATGTTTACTTTATTTTCAGTATCCAGTTTGAGTATGATTTCCTCTTACCAACTTTCTACTGCAACAAAATATCCTGTTTTCTTTGTTTAAGTTTAATAATATGCCACTTTTAAAAAATAAACTTCTTCCTACTTGAATTTCTTTCAGATTGAACTCAAGAAAGTCATTGTAAAAGTCCAAAATCTGATACAAAATGTCCTTCCATTTCTAAAACCAGACTGTAATGGTTGAGATCAGATTAGCAATGTTGCATAGTAGGCTGGCCTAATGGTTCTGGAGCCAGTCAGTCTGGGTTAGAATCTTCACTCTATCATTTACAAACAAGTAAATATGGTCAAATTACTTCACTTTTCTGTGTTTCTGTTTCCTCATTCATAAAATAAGGATTATCATAGTTTCCAACTCTTAAAGTTGTGGTAAAAACTAAATTAATCAATATATGTTAAGGGCTTGAAACAGTAGTTAGCCATTACTATTATGAAAGAACTTGTAAGTTATGCAAGAAACTTATATTTCACTGCTTAAGAAATAGGAAATTTTCAAGCAAGGAGTTCAGCCTGTCCTTTACCACTCAATAAGAATGAGATCCTTGATTCAGTTCTGAAATATTTTCTATAGTTCTTTCTGACAAATCTCCTTATCTAATGAAGTTTCAAGTTGCCCCATCATTAGGGAGTTGCATTGACCCAGATGCCCGGTTCCTTTCTTGGTTTCTGAAGTAATACCATGTTCTGAACACTCCTAGTATATTCTAAGCTTCCATGCAGCCTGGTACCTCTGCCAGTCAGAAATTCCCTATTGGACTGTCCCAGGCCTTTGAGAAAGAGAACTCAAGAGTGAATGATAAGAGACAGCGTGACCTTCAGGAGGAAAAATCAAAGGAATGAAAAGAAAGATGAACAAGAGACAGACAGGAAAATGATGCAACAAGGAAGACAAAAGGCAACCTAAATCTGAATAAAGGGCAAGGCTTGTATGAGAGTTATTGTTTTGTTTTTATTCATGAAGGAGAATTCACAGTGCTGGGTAACTGACTCAATCACAAGTGGGGAGGAAGCGAGGACAACTATAAAAACTGGTTTTATATTTTGGTTGATGATGTTATTGACCATATCTGCAACAAACACGAACAGACATAGGGTAGGGAAGAGGAGCTTACTTTTGGATATTTAGAGTTCAAGGTAAGTACCAAACAACAATACAGCAATGTGCAAAAGCAATTAGATATGATGCTCTTGGATAGTAAATATCTCCCAAAGGCCCATAAATTAAAGGCTTGATCCCCAGGGTGGTGCTACTGGGAGGTGCTAGGGCCACTGAGGTGTAGCCTGGTGGAAGGTCCTGAATTCAATGGAGACATGCCCCTGAGGGTCTTGAATTCAATGGAGACATGCCACCTACTCCTGTCATGATGTAATTCCTCAATCAAAACAACAGGGCCAACTAATCATGGACTGGAACTTTAAATCTATGAGCTAAATTGAATCTCTTCATAAATTAATTATTGCAGGTCTCCGTTAGAGTAACAGTAAATTGACTAATAAAAAATTGGTAATAAGAAGTGGCATGATCTTTATCACTACTACACATATGATGATGTAGAGAAGCCTTTGGAATTGGTTTACAGGAGAAATTTGGAAAAGTTTAAAGAAGCAAGCTAGAAAAGCCCTAAAATGTAATAAGTGGTGCTTCATTGGGTGATGCAGACCAGAATGCTAATAGAGATGCAATAGTAAAGGCTATGCTAATGAGGTTTTAGATGGAAAAAAGGACTGCACTGGAATTTGACCAAAGACTATTGTTGTTACGACATGACAAAGAATTTGGATGCTTTTTGTCCATGTCCATGTGGGAGGCTAAGTTTATGATGAACTAGTTTATCTGGCAGAGGAAATTTCAAGGCAATAAAGCATTCAAATTGCAGCATTGGTAGTATGGGCTGCCGATAACCAAATTTAAAGTAAGAATCAGATACAAAGAGGAGCAGAGCAGAAAATTTTAGAAAATTTGCAGTTTGGCCAGAAAAGGAGACACATTTAAAAAAAAAAAAAAAACAGTGCCAGGATTAACACTGATAAAAAGAAGTCTCTGCACTGGGATAATAGGAAAGTGATAAAAAGAAGTCTCTGTACTGGGATAATAGGAAAGATCTTTAAGGGACATCTCAGAAATATGCAAGGCCATCCTAGGAATCACAGACCCAAAGGCACAGAAATGCAAATTTGTATTCAAGCCTTTCTTTTAAGAAGAGAGTCCCTGGGCACCCTCTTCACCTAGGATCCACTAGGGAATCATTTCCTTATGGTTAGTCATCGGGTTGCTAAAAAGCCACTGCAATCATAGTACAAATAGGCCCAGGTACAGCTCAAGCTGGTGCAAAACCCTGATGTCACCTACACAAAGCTAGTTTTCCAGGTATGCAGAATGCAAACATAATGAAGTCAGAGAAGCTTCACCAAGACCTGAAATGAAAGCCTGAGGCAAGACAGTGTTCTGCAGGTTCAAAGTCCTATAAGCTGCCATGACAGGGCAATGCATAGAACTGTAAGACAAAGATCAAGCTGTAACAGAGACCCCAGGAAGTTACTGATGCCAGCAACATGCAACATTCATCAGGGAAAGGAGCAGGCAGCAAGCAGAGCCAGCCCAAGACGGAATTTTTTAAGAGGAAAGGTTGGTTGTAGCCCACATGGACAGCAAAGCCATAGGGCAGGGGACTGACCAAGTCCTTGGGAGCCTACATCCTGCCACAAGCTGTGAGATGTGGAGATTTCAGATTTAATGTTTTTGCTCTGTTAGGTTTCATTCAGTCTTGCTTAAGTACAATTTCTTTCTACTCTTCTATTCCTCCCTTTAGAGATGGGAATGTTTACCCTATGCCATTCCAACCACTGTATCTTGGAAATATGTAACTTTTTTTATAATTAATTCCTTATAGAGCCCAAAGTGGAGTGTGCCTTATATCTCATAGGAGATTGGACTTAAACTTTTGAGAAATGGTGAAACAGAAATCTGCAAGGCCATACAGATTTTTTATTTTTTTTTTAATTCTTAGGGATGGACTAAATGCATTCTTCATTATAAGATGGACGTGAAGTTTAGCAGACCAGGGACAGGGATCTTAAAGTTCCCCCAAAGGCCTATGTGTTAAAGGCTTGGTCCTCGGGATGGCCCAATTGGAAAATGGTGCAACTTTTGAGAAGCAGGGCCTAGTGGGAGGTGTTTAGGTCAATGGTGGTTGAAGGGGATTGTGAAAGGCTAGCTTCTTCCTCTCTCTCTTTAGCTTCCTGGCAATGAGGTGAGCATTTTGCTCTATCATGTATCCCCCACATGATGTAATGCTTCATCCAAAGCCAAAGAGCCAACCAACCACAGACTGGAACTTCTAAAACTGTGAGACAAACTAATCACCTTCTTTCTATAAGTTGATCATCTCAGGTATTTATGATAGTGGTGAAAGCTGACTAACATAAGAATCTTGTGCTCAGTATCCCAATGGCTACCAACTTATTACCAGTAGCAACAAGTTTTGAATTGTGTCTTCTACCCCAGTTATGACAATAAATTACAAAGATCTACTCTTACCCTCTACCTCACAATTGAGATGCACTGATAACATGGTTGATACAAAGCAATCTGTGAGAACAAATAGCACAAATCTCTGTAGGAAAATCTACCCAGAAACAAACACCATTAAAACAATGCACTCTCTTCCTGAAATAGCCAGAAATGACAGATACATGGAATGCCTCATGTTTTAACATGCACCCACCCTCCAGGGATCACCTTTCTATTCAAACTTGGAGATGCACTAGAAAATAAATGAATGAAAATGATAGTTCAGCCTCTGCTTTCGCTTCATTAAACAGCATTAGTTGTATTAGGATACTAAGTGTCTATTTTTAAACAAATAACCGGTAATAGTCATGTGATATTTGATATCAAGCACTACACAAAACACTTTTATGTGGAATTTTATAAAACATCAGTTGACCTTTGAATGGGAGACTAAGTTAACATACTTGCAGGAGGAATCATGTGAAGTAAACTATAATAAAACACTAGGCTTAACGCAAGCCAAAGTCTCAGGTTTAGAATATTTCACAAGCTCATAAATAAGCTAAACTGTCATAAGCATTCAGTAATATTAAAAACTATGATGCAAAGATAGCTGTCATAAAATGAAAGACAAAATCTTTGGACTGAAAAGACTTAAAAACAGGGACGTTCTATTATGATTAAATTGTTAAAATATAGCTTATACTATATCTTCAAGAACAGTGATTTTTTTAAAAATACTCTGTCTTACCTCTCTCCATTCTTTATTTCCAACTCCTTGTACATATAAGACACAAACTACAAAAGATAAAAAAAATACATATATAAATTTCTCTTATAAACACCGGATGGGAATGCATAGAATTTCCTTTTCAATGGTCCAAAAGCTACAACACAATTAAATGCCTAACTCCTAACCTTACCCTGGCAAGAAAATTACTAGTCAATCATCAAATGATTAAAAATTATTTGAATGAATCAGAGAACAAACTATATCAGACCTTTGAAATTTGATATGCATACAAACTTGACATGTAAAGAACACTATAATTATTTGCTAATAAAATATCTTTATTTCTATTACATACAGATGGAGGTAAATTTTCAAACTATAATAATTTGAAGTATAAGTCAAATTTCTTCTAAGATAATTAAAGTGCTCAAAGTCATCCTAAGAGGGACAAACTGGCACAAATCATAGTCTCCATTTAATAATTACAACATCTACCCTCAATATTTTTAAACAGGTAAGAAATTGTATCAATCAATAAAGAGAGTCCAAGAAAGGGAGTTTAAGGGCTTTGGATAAAGATTAAGGGATAAAAAGAATCTCATCTACTCATAAAATAAACCCCAAGACTTTTTAATCCCCAAAATTCTAATGCCTTTTCCCCAATGACCTCTTCAAGAATATTCCAGCACCTGACAAAGACCTCTTTCCTGTAATTCACCACATTGTTCATACATTGCAGAGATGCAGAACTCCTGCACATGAATTTCTAAATATTACGAGATTTGGAAACACTAATTGATTTACTCACTTCTGCTGTTTTCTAATTCAAACTACCATTTTCATTTTGCAAGTTATTCGTAAATTTCAATCTCTTTACTTAGTAATCAAATTCAGCTCGTGCCAGCATTTCACTGGTTGGTATGCCTTTTATACCACTTCAATGATTTTTTTAAAAGAAATATTATTCTGTGACTTAAACTCTTTAAAACTTACAGCCTACTATGGCTACCTTTCAAATGGTATTTCTACCATGTGCCCATATCATGAAGTTTTAATTTCAAAGGAAACTGTCCTATGCTGGAGTTATCTGCATTTCCTTATTCTCAAAGTGCTAAGCCACTTCATCTTTAGCCACAATTCTGCCCAGATAGATAAACAAGCTTGGGACCATCTCCCTCTGGAACTATGAGTTTCATATAATTGTTGCAAAATAAAGTAAGCAAAATAAATAGAAGCAAGTTAATAAATACTTACTTGGATCAGATTTAGAAAATGTGTCTCTGTCAAGAAGATTTCTGTTGAATAAAACAGAAAATGTTAGATGGGTATAAGGCCAAAACATTTCCATTTATATTTATATAAATGTATGAAATGTTTATAAGTACATAAAATATGTGTATATACTTAGGTATATGTAACTAATTAAAAATGTGCTAGAGGTCTGAATATCACTGCACAGGAAGCTGGGCAGGGCGTGGGTTTATTACCTCAGCCTTGCCTTGCAGTTAACTAACATGAACTCTTCACATACTAACATTAAAATCTCTTTGAGAGAAGTAACTGTTTCAGGTTTATTTCTAAATTTTCATTGAAAGTTTACATGCTCAGAAATGCTTCCTGAATTGAAACATGAGTTATGAATCCTGCAAAACTGTTTGGAACTCAGAGCCCATGATCAGTTAGAACAAAGTAGAGAAGCACTGTCTCTTGCCATTTGTCACATCTACCCTGATGAGTTTTATGTTGCTATTACAGTTTGGAAATTTAATATGAACATACAGATCTTGGGTAAAGATTCTTTTCAATAAAGGAAAAGATTAAACAAGTAGACCAGACCATCATTATCAGTACCTTATTTTTTGGTATATATTATACATTTATGAAAGAATCGAAATCAGAAAAGTATATATTGAGGTATCCTGTTATCCTCAGTGGCAGTAACACAGCCCTATACCTTATGCTCATAAGAGTAACACAGGGCAATTAATAAAAACTTAAGATTGATATGTTATGATCAACAAGGGAAGCAATTATTAAGTTGAATTAGAAAAAAATCCTAACTAAAACTGACTTTTTTTTTAAAGGGACAATTTGAAGATACATCCTTTTTCTGAAAAGGGGTTATTAATGGTGATGGCTTGAGGGTTCCAAAAGTTCAAATTTGTACTTCATATTCATCCTCCATTTATTGGTAATAATAGCTAAATTATATTTCTGTCTCTAATACTTTAATGAAAATCTCATGTGCAAGCTGTCTTATTCCTCCGCAGGACCACTGCTCCTGTGCATATATTTGTTGTGCCCTTGGTATTTGAACAGGCCTGCTTTTTTCATATCAACCTGACATCCATTTTTAATTCATTCAGGTCCTCAAACATGATTGCTTCCATGGAATCACTGGACACTAAGAAAATAAAAACATATTCAACAGAACAATGAAGCACAGATCATAAAATGAAATATGTTTTGAAATATTCCTGGAAAGAAAACATCAGATATATTTATATTTGGAATTACAAGAGATAAAAAAAGACCACTAGTCAGAAATCAAATTAAAATAATCCTTTCTGTCCCCTAAGCAGACACCATGACTCCAGTAATGGTTGGCAAACAGTAAATTAAAACATTTCCATTTGAAAAATTACTGTGATATTATATTTACAAAGCTAGTTCTCCACTTGAGTGGAAATTCTCTAACCCTTCCTGTAGCTCCAGCTTTTGTTCATTAAGTATCCTAAGAAAATGTTAGTTAAGCACTTTCTTTCAAAGTACACAAAAATCAATAGAGCAAAATACTTCAGTGTGGTTCAGACCCTGTAACTATGATATATCCATACTTTAAGGAAAATAATGCAATTTCAGTGCCTTGGTTATGCAAAGATAGATTACATTGTTAATCATAAATATAAAATAAAGGATTTTTAGCAACAACAGATATTAATATCCTTAATGAAAAGACTTTCCTCATTACATTGTTTCTTCCCACAGTTATGATCCATCACACATAATGACAAGGCAAAAACAAAAAAAAAAAATGATGTGACAAGAAGTAAAACTCCATGAAATTTAACTTTATAATTGTTTGGCCAAAACCAGGAGAGAAAGAGAGAGAAAACCAGAATGAGAACAAATTCTTGAAAAAAATAAAAAGTTCTAGAAAAAACAGAGTGAAATAATAATGAAGGTAGAAATAATAGTGAGGTAGAAATAATACCTGAAGAAATGCATGATCAAAATTGTAAGTGAATTGCCCAACTTGTTCTAATAACCACTCACCCTCAAATTCCAATTAAAATTCCTGGTCTCTGGACTTAAAAGAAGATGATTAAAACAACACAACTAAAGCTGAGACCTGGACAATTAACTCTAACCAGTATCAGGAAACACTGGGCTAATGGAAAAGGCATATTTCATACATCTACAAGAAGACAGTAGATAAGTGAGAATTTAGTAAGATCTTTCTGAGAGCATCCAGGGGAAAGGATTCCCTGTCTGCCCTCTTTACTGTCCAGTCCTTGTGGCTATTAGTCCCAAACAGTAGAGCACCCAGCTATCTTCCCTGATGACAACAGTCAGTCAGCTCATGTGGTAAGCCTACCTCCTCCAATTAAATGCTCAACAAGCCACTTTCCTATTTTAAGAAATCTTCCTATACATTTTTTTTTAAGCCCAGAAAATGAGCTGAGTGGAGAACATGAATGTCAGGAGTTTACTGTCCATTGGCATTCTGTGTCCCACACTTAACAGCCAGGAAGCCTCTTGAAATGGCACCTCAGGTTTCCTTTTTCGAACTGAAAAATAACAATTCTCTTTAAACTTCTGCACAATTCTGAAAGTATTTTTCAAACAAATATTGAATGTCCAAGACCGAACAAAGCACTAGCAAACATATATATAAATATTACAGACACATTCCCTGATTTCAAAGAGCCTGAATTTTAGTGGGATAAGAAATTCACAGAAACAATTAAGTAGCAAAATTAGGTGGTACATCAAATAACAGTGTGTAATGGGGAGAAGGTATAGGAACCTAAAAACAGCCAAACTGATTCAGCTACAACAACAACAACAAAATCAGGTAGCGTGGATAGTTCTTATTCCAATCATTTTTTAAACCATACTATGAAAAAAAACATAGATATTTATACATTATTAAAATAATCTAAACAAATACATAAGCTGAAATAAGTATTAAGTTTTAAAAGTCTCAAATATTCTTTTTTATTTATATATGATGAAGTTTTAATAATAGAAAATCAAACCCTCAAATTCCTCATACATAAAATGAACATTACAAAATGACCTATTTAAGGAATAGAGGTACTAAAAGTGACCTGTGGGTTCACCCAGTAGTTACAGGCCTCCTACTTCCTCATTTCTGAAACCAACTAACAAGCATTCTTTTTTAAAAAAGAAACATTATCCTACCACAGATGTGACTTGGAAAAGAAAATCTACTTGGCATTTATATGAACTCCAAAGTTAATAGTTTCAGAGTATTAACAAGTGGAGTATCTGTGAACTCTTAAATTACTAGTTCAGAAAACCATATATTATAGGTATTTTACAGAGTAAGTCCTCATATTGAAGGGATGGAGTAAGTTCCAAAAAACAATGTCACTTGTGGCCAGCCAAGCTCCAACAACACACAGAGGACTTCACTGCTATAACTGGGTGGAACTGTTCCACTAAATTTTTTAATAGGAGTAGAAATATAGCTTATAAATACAGACAAAGGATAAAAACAAATCTATTTAATTTCCTATGTAGATATAAATAGAGCTAATAAATATTTAGAGTCAACAATGCCTTATCACTTGATGAATATTTTCCAGCATAAATTTTCCACACGTTGACAGAGACCAACATCTCTGTATCATACAGTCTCTCCTGCAAATTGTCCTGTACCAATAAGCAGAACAAATCTGGGCTTAATTAAAATTTGAAAATTATTAAGAGCCTTCATTTGCTATTTTTCAGTGTACTGTCTGGACCACTGGCAGCTTGCAAAGTCTTTCCCAAATATTGCTAAGGCTCGCTCAGAAACTAGCAAAAGCTCAAACATAAGCAGAAGCCAAACACCTGCTGCATAAATGAAGAATCTTCTTATCTAATCAGAAGCATCAACTTTTTTCACATCAGTTATGGTGAGGTGTTTTATTATGGGAAGTGGAGTAGAAGAGGAAGGTGCTATTTGGGGCCTTTGCCCTAATAAGTAATCCATTAATTGAAAACACATGACCGCGGCAGTGTCATTGGAATTATAAAGGAGCCCATGTCACTAGGCCATCCCTGTTGTTCTTATTTGGGGTATTATACTACCTCATGGTCTAGAATTAGGAAGTTGTTATTTATTTATGGACAAGGAAATCAAAATATCTATTGAGTAATTGAAAGAAAATTTACTTAGTCTTTAGGAATGATTTGAAAGTAACATTTACATCGTCTGATTCATTTATTCATTATTTTACTCACTGAACAAACATTATCTCTGGACATTCAGCATACATATTTAAGAAAAAAATATATTTTTTTCCAAACTGTAACTGTTATGGCAAAAGGAGACAGACTGTTCAGAGGCAAAAGTAGGTTTAGAAATGGAAAAAAAAATGAAGTATTTTGAAACTGAAACTTGCTCAAAAGCCAAACCCAGCTAGAATCTAATAAGATACCAAGTAATTTTGAAAGATAGGGTCATTGGAAAGTACTTAACAAGATTATTCAGCTTTCAAGAAAGTAGGAATAGACTTTTAGATTTGAAGTTGCACAAATAGACCAAAAAATTTGTCTCAACAGTTTCCTCTGAAAGCCTGAGCATACAGGTAGAACTTTATCATAAATGACAGATACTACTCCACACACACTGGGAATAATAGAAACTTTATTTTTCAGTTTTTGCTGAAATTAGTTATTCCAAACATTTATCTATTAGTGTTGCTGAGCTGAAAAGGCCAGTGATAAAAATACAGTTTCAACTTCTGCATCAGCAAAGTTTAGTTTAGATACTAAAAGAAATTTGAGGGGAAGACAATTAGCAGTAAACGTTTTTAGTTTTTCTTATGAGGCATTCGATTGTGATTGATACTCTTGGAAATTACTTCAAAGTAGCCCAGCTCTGTCACAATCTGACAATTTGCTCTGGTTAACCTGAAATAAACAGAACCTAATGACCTGAAGAAATGTGGAGTTACTTGAGGGTGATGTAGTTTCCAGAAAAAGGTATAGCATGCAATCCCTGATTTCAGCTGGGGAAAAGAAATACAACATTTGTATTTTAAAAAATGGATAGAAAAAAAGACAGAGTGCAGTATGGGCCTTCTTAAAAACCTAAAACTCAGGTACGAAATTTAGTTCACTATCTCTCCCCAATCTCTCAGCTCCTATATTTCCTATCCTGGTGAATGGCAACTGTAGAAGGTGAAATAAGAGCCATGTGAACATGACAAGTTCCAATTGCAAGAACCTATGTATGTGACCTTATTTGGGAAAAGGAAAAAAGCCTCTGTAGATGTGACTCTACTATAAATCTAGAGATAAGGAAATTATCCTGGGTTCTCTGGGTGGGTCATAAATGCAATCACATGCATTCCTATAAGAAGAAAGTGCAGGGAGATTTGACACCCACAGAGGAGTCAGAATGGAAATGGGAACAGAGCAGGGAGACCTGCAGCCTTGTAAGAGTGTTATGGTCACAGATCAAGGTATGCCAGCAGCCCTCCACTGGAGAGTGATCCTGCTAACACACTGAGTTCAACCCACTGACTGATTTAGGAATTCTGGTCTCCAGAGCTGTGAAAAAAAATTTTTTTTTGTTTCCTTTAAACTAACAACTTTGTGATGTTTTGTTACAACAGCCACAAGAAACTAATAGCACAACACTGTCCATACACTTTTCCAAGCAAGACTCCAGGGTCACCTTCCTTTTCTCCTCTCCTTTAAACCTAAAGCTTCTACCACCATGATGTGTGCTTTCATAACCAGCTATTTTCCCAGCCTAAGATTTTTTTTTGTCAAATGCATTTATTTTTTTTATTGGTTGTTCAAAACATTACATAGTTCTTGATATATCATATTTCACACTTTGATTCAAGTGGGTTATGAACTCCCATTTTTACCCCGTATACAGATTGCAGAGTCACATCAGTTACACTTCCACTGATTTACATATTGACATACTCATGTCTGTTGTATTCTGCTGCCTTTCCTATCTTCTACTATCCCCCCTCCCCTCCCCTCCCCTCCCCTCTTCTCTCTCTACCCCCTCTACTGTAATTCATTTCTCCCCCTTGTATTATTTTTCCCTTTCCCCTCACTTCCTCTTGTATGTAATTTTGTATAACCCTAAGGGTCTCCTTCCATTTCCAAGCAATTTCCCTTCTCTCTCCCTGTCCCTCCCACCTCTCATCCCTGTTTAATGTTAGTCATCTTCTCATGCTCTTCTTCCCTACTCTGTTCTTAGTTACTCTCCTTATATCAAAGAAGACATTTGGCATTTGTTTTTTAGGGATTGGCTAGCTTCACTTAGCATAATCTGCTCTAATGCCATCCATACCACCCTGAACACGCCCGATCTCGTCTGATCTCGGAAGCCAGCCTAAGATTTCTTAATGGGTTGTCTCCCATCTTCCAACTCTTTCACTAAGATGCCTCCTAGAGATACTTCTCCACAGAAAATACCTAAATAGATGGCTCCCTTGCAAAAAACAAAATTCATTTGCTAACAGAAATTCTGAATTCCATTTTTAATTAAGTACTACAGACTGAACCCAGAGGATTCTACCACCAACCTATCCTCAACCCTTTTTTATTTTTATTTGAGACAGTGTCTTATTAAGTTGCCAAGGCTGGCCTTGAACCTGTAATCTTCCTGCTCAGCCTCCTGAGTAGCTGGGACTTGTGATGTATGCCATCATGCCTGGCCCAAACTCTTTACATAGCACTAGCCACATTCTGACAAATATAGACCTGACTGTGTCTCTGGGGGCACCTCTACACATGTATTTCATAGACTCTTCTTCAGACATTTCAGAATTTCTGCATCCCCTAAACTACCTATCCACAGCACTCTCTCCCCCAGAAATTTCCACACCAACATCTTTCAAACTCTCCCACAGCTATCACCTAGGCATGGAGAACTGATCGTTCCCTCCAATGTGCCCCACTTCACTCAAAATGAACCTATATCACAAATTCCACACCTACTATTTATTCACTGACCCAGTTCCAGGCTCTGAGCTCAGCACTTTAAATAAACCATTTCATCTAATCCTCACCATAGTCCCAGCAAGTAGTGATTATTGGCAAAATCCATTTTCCAGATGAGATTACAAAATTCAGAGATGTTAAATAAAGTGGTCAAAGCCACAGAAGTGCTTAAGATACATTTTTTTATAATTAAAAATAAAACTTTGGTCTTATTTTTTGATATTTAATGTTTGTATTGATTATATTAACTATTGGTTGCTATCATTGACAAGAAAATTAAATGACAGGCAAATGACGTTAACATTTGGCATCATTTTGGATGTTCTAGAGAGTAAGCTATAAAATGACAAGAGTAGTAGAAAGAGAAAAATTAGTTTTACTTATAGAAGATTTAATTTTGCATAGAGAAAAACAAGAGAATTAACTAATAAAAGCTTCTAAAATTAATAGATAATTCAGTAAAGTGATTGGAAGCAGGGGGGAAAGGTGAAGGTCAACTCTGGGTTACCAACTGTTAATAATTCTTTTATCCAATTCAGGCTTTTCAATAAAGATCTGCTGCCTTCCCTTGTTGAAGTATGTGAGGGTTAGGCAGCTCTCTTTCACTATAACTGCACTCCCAAAGCAAATCTCAGACCAAATGTACCAAAGAGACAAACATTCATTAGCAAGCAGGACCCACAACAGTCACACAATATGCTCTCTGAGTTTAATCAACTTTCAGCTCAGTCTTTGCAGGCACTCCAAACAGCACTTTAAAGCAGATGTGACTATGGTCTGTTGTCATAATTCATCTGAGCTTCTGGAATTATCAGTGTAGATAATTCCCTAAACATTCTGTACCCAGGACTTCAGGAGTCTTTAAGCCCAGGGGAACATTCTAAAGGCATAAGCAAGGGCTCACTAGGCATGTGTGACCTGTTCTCTCTGGCAATATAGTCACAATCAAGGACGGGCCACAAATGCAACCGTGACCCCATGAGGCTATAATGTAGCTGAAAAACTCATATCACCTAATGACATCACCGCCATTCCAATATCACAGACCAACACTTAACTCATATTTGTGGTGATGCTGGTGTAAACAAACCTACCGTGCTGCCAGTTGTATAAGTGTAGAACACATAGAATTATGTATATTATATAATATTTGATAATGACAATATATGACTTACTGGTTTATGCATTTACTACACTAATCAGGGTTATTTTAGAGTATACTTCTTTTAGTTATATACAAGAAAGGTTACTGTAATTAGGCCAGCAGCAGACTGACACATCTCCATATATCTGTTGTTAAGCAATCTTTTTTCATAACAGCATTATTCAGATATGATTCTTGTACTATGAAATTTGTCCTTTCAAAATGTACAATTTAGTTTTTGGCATGTTCACAGAACTGTGCAACTATCACCTCTATTTAGTTTTCAAACATTTTCACCTCTTTCCTCTCTGCCTCCCACCAAAAAATCCTGTGCCTGTTAATAATCATAGCCTATTCCATTTTCCCGTTTCTGGTAATCATTCATTTGTCTTCCTTTATTTCCTATTTGTAAACATTTCATACAAATGGAATCATTCAATATATGATTTTTTATGACTGCCTTCTTTCACTAGTCATAAAAGTTATGACTTTTCCAGGTTATAGCATGAATCAGTACTTCATTACCTTTTATGGGCACATAATATTCCATTGCCTAGTTAAACCACATATTTTTCATCAGTTGTTAGGCACGTGGGTTGTTTCCATATTTTTTGCTATTACAGATAATGCTGGTGTGAACATTTGTATACAAGTTTTTGTGCAGACATATGTTCATTTCTGTTGGGTATATACCCAGCAGTGGAAGGTTGAGCCTTTTAGTAATTACACTTATCACATTTGGAGGACCTGCCATACCATTCTCCCAAGTGGTTGCATTATTTTATATTCTTACCATCAATGGATGAGGGTTTTAATTTCTCCAAATTCTCTCCAATACTTATTATTGCCTGTCTTTTGTATTATAACCATATGTTGTATGAAGCAACTAATCCATACATCTGATTACCAGAAAAAAGGAAAAAAAAAACATTTCTGACATCCATAATAATTACAACACAGGTTGGTGCTCATTAACCATTGATGGTGTAGTAAGTAGTCCAGAGCATATGAACTTATGATTAAACTTCAAATACTATCTCACCACATCTAAATTATGCTGATTAAAATGATTCAGATTTAACTTTACAGCCTAAAACACACATTTATGACACTGCCTTTGCTAAAATATTTGAAAGTAAATAGCAAAAAAATATATTATCTACCAGAAGTAACTGGACACGATGGGAAGAAAATAAAACATGTTCCCATTTTTTAAATCTTGGCATGAAGATTGTCTTATAAGTGTCACATAAAGCCCAGAGGAAAGACTAACCTATTTGATAACTAGTGCATTTTAAAATTCTGTACAAAAATGATTCAATAATTAAAGTTAAAATATAACATCTGCTACATATATCATAGCTAAAATGTTATGGCTATAAAAATACGAATCATTCTCTAAATTACCAAGGAAAAAATATAAGCACCCCATAAGAAAACATCTGGCTAAAGAAGTTAACAAGGCATTGTATTTTATGAAAGTAAAAATATAGTTGGTCTTTGAGCACACTCAAAGAAATTCATCCTCAATAATGAGCATCGACGTGCAAATAAATAAAAAGCTAGTTTTCTCCTATGAAACAAATATTAGCTACTCAGTAGCAAATGACATATGAGGGCTCATTTAGTTGTGACAGAAAAAAAGAGAAATCTATGATGAAAATCCATGCAGCTGATCCTATGAGAATAGCTAAAACAAGGACAGAAACAGCAAAACTTTTTCTGTGAGCATCTATTATCAGCCTTTTTTTTTTTTAACTGTTTCTTCTACTTCTCTTGTCCACGTGGAAGGAAACACAGATACCTAGAGACCTTAAACTTTACATTTTATAATTCTGGCACCCTAGAAGGGCTGCCATCTTTTTCTTCATTACAGTCACCAAACCTCATGTATTTATCCCCAGCTGGCAGGATGCCTACCTCTGAGACAACCAACTGTGGCTGGATGTGTATACATTAAGTCATACACTGTGATCACGGACAAGGGTCACACTCATTCAACCACAGTCCCTCTTTCTTTCAACACATATTAACTGAACATCTAATACATAACAACCACTGTTCTAGGAAGTAGGCATAAAATGGTATAAGAGAACAGTGAAAGCCTGATACTGAGTTCAGTTCCCAGGAGGAGGAAAGATGCAACCCATAGAGAGGTGGCCACTTGCATTTCTGTTAGTGTTAAGAACAGAGGAGACATTAAAATCTAGAGGCTCGTTTCAGGGAAGGCCTCTCTGACACAACATTTGAACTGAGAAAGTAAAAAGAGGCAAGCATGGGAAGATCTGGTCATGTAGTGCGCTAGGCCGACAGTATAAGTGCAAAGGACATGAGACAGTAGAAGAAAGTGAGGGTGAGATGAGGTGAAGAAGAGGCAGAGAGAGAGCTCACTCCTGTGGCCACAGTAATGTACAATTTCATGGTGAATGTTGTTGTGAATGTTGTTAGAAAGTTACTGTCCTGAAAAAGAAGGCTTACATAGTTTTAAACAAATATCCAGTTTACTAAGACTGGAGAGTCTGTGGGGAACTGAAATTCTCATAAAACAAGGCAGAAATCCATCTTGATGTATTTTCCAAAGCTTTAACATGTTCGTCAAAATGGTAAGTGTGCATTCCTTGTGATATAACAATCTATTTTCCTGAAATAGAGACAAGTGCAGAAGTAAATAATATATATATATTATATATATATATATATATACACAATGACATTCTTTTCACTTATATAGTTACATACTATATACTTATAATTCTTAAAAACTTGGGTAAAACTAGCCGGGTGTGGTGGTGCACACCTATAATCCCAGCTGCTTGGGAGGCTGAGGCAGGAGGATCATGAGTTCAAAGCCATCCTCAGCAAAAGCGAGGCACTAAGCAACTCAGTGAGACCCTGTCTCTGGGCATTCCCAGATGTGGCTCAGTGGTCGAGTGCTCCTGAGTTCAATCCCCAGTACAAAAAAAAAAAAAAAGAAGGTAAAACTAACGAGTCATAAAATGAAGATTGGTTAAAAGATTGGATTCCAAAAAAAAATAATGTCCTGAAGCATTTTAGTGAAAATTTAGCATTGAAGAGGAAGCATAGTGCAATCATTATAATCACAGTCTTTGGAATCACTAATTCTTCTGCTCAGTACCATGTAAACTAAATTCTCTATGCTTCACTTTATTTTCTGTTAAAAAAAAATAAGTGATAATAGAATCTGCCTCATAGAGTTGTCCAAGGAGTAAATGAGTTAGTCAAAAATGTCCTTAGAATATACTAGCATACAGTAAAACTAGAAAAAGCAACTAGGGGGGAAAGTAAACACAATAATATCGAGGCTGACGTGGCCTGTGGCTGGCAGGGTTGGTAGGTAATGATGTCCCTTCAAGGCCAAAGAGCCTCCTGGAAAAAAAGAAAGATTACGATATGGTACTCCTGGACAGCTGGGGTTGGATGGGAAGAAAATACATGGGAGCCCCTGCCTGGATTCTGTCTCTTAGAGTCAGTGGAGATCCTATTGGAAACCCAGATTCAAAGACAAGGCATTGACCCAGACAACCTGAACCCTGGAGCTGTGTAGTTTGTGACACAGAGAAAAAAAAAAAATCTGTGCATATATGGATTTGCAGAACTAAGGATGTTTAGAGAATTTCTACAAAGGGGGACTTGTGGTTAAAATGATCCTGGAGAGATCAAAAAGAACCACAAAGATCTGGTAAATCAAGGGAGCCAGGCACCAAGAGGCAATGAGCATGTACCAGGCTCTGCAACAATGGGGCAACACTACCACTTTCCAGGGTCCCTCTCAGCAGCAGCAAAGGCTCCCTGGAGGCAGAGAGAAGAAAAGAGCGTGGGTCATTCACTTGATAAAGTGACCTATTCATAGCACAGGTCATTCACTTGATAAGGTGCTCTCTAGGCAGAGGGTACCAGCTGCTAAGAGGAAACCACACACAGGTGTTATTATCTGGAGTAGAATTATTTTTTAAAAGTTGGACTTTCATCTTAGCTAAGTGGTCATCACACGGATTTCAATGGAAATGTGCCTTACATGCAAATCAATAAATGCAAAGAGAGATGTCTAGCTGGCATGACTTATTTATTAATGGGTGGGGAAGTTGGACAGATTTGTATTTTCTCTTTTGCTCTTTTCAACAGCTTGGGTTGGTTTTCCATGTATTTTTATAATGATCATATAGCCCTTTTATAAACATTGTTAGATTTTTAGATTTCTTTAGAGAGCCTTCCCCATCTTCATGATGTAATTCACTGCTTTCCAACTATTTCAGTTGAATGCCAATATAAAAATTAAGAGTTTCTTGCCAAGTGACATTGAACTTTCAAAACATTTTATTGATATTGTATCATACAATCCTCAAAGCAACTATGAGAAACAGCTTCTATTCCTATTCATAAACAAGCACAGAGATTAATTAATCTGTATTGTCATAGTTGGTAATGAATGGAGCTGCAGTTTAAAACCAGATCTCTCTGGCTCTTAACTTTCACTCTGCTCCTTAATACACTCACCTAATTATGTTACACACTTGAATTTCATATCACCATTTTTCCCAATCCCTCTTCCTGACACTCTGCAAATAGTAACCATATTTCAACTCATTACTAACAGCTAAGTGGGCAAGGAGTTTCCACATATTTTAGACAATTGGCTAGATTAGTAGTCTTTCGGCATTTATTTCTCCTAGAGTCAATGCATGAAGCATGTGTGGTCCAAGAAGTGAGTGTTCACGATTGTGCCATGTCTGCAAATCACCAGGAAGGAGAAAGTTGAAGGCTAGAATACTTTAACCAACATCAGCTCAGCTGTTTCTTCCTTGATCTAGGCACTCCTCAAATATGATAAACCTATGTCCACGTCTCCTAACTATTTGTTCTTTATCCATAAACTGTTGAGCAACATAAAGTTGAAATCCTCATTGATCTTCAGATTCAACATGATAACGCTTCAAAAGAAAATCTTTATATTCCAGATTGCCTTGTGTAAGCCATCTTTAAGATTCGCCCATCAATATGCACACTATGCCAGTGAGAACAATAATATGCCTAGAAAGGTAAAGGTAGATTTGCAAGGGTGTTTCTCTCTTCTGTAACTTGCTTAAATCACTGAATAATTCAAATGTTCCTAACAGCAATCTGAGCTTTGCAGATTCAACAACAGAGTTCAAACTGAAGGAATTAATTTGGAACGAGAATTTGCACGTAAGCATAAAGACCCACTGATATAGGAAGCCTGAAAATAATTCCCTAATATGCATCTGTTATATGCATCACAAGTGTTTAGAAATACGTCCCCGACTCAAAAGCACTCATCTAGCTACAATAAATAAACAACAACAAAAAACAACAATAATTGTAACTACAAACCTAAGCTACATATACTTCTACAAACCCTAAAACACAACAGAATGAATCCAGCATAAGCAATTGCTTAGCCAAGTCGTATTGGTTCTACTTTTTACAGTTGATTTTTTTTTAACTCAATTGATGCCATACATGATTCCCATTCATCTGAGATGATCTCCTCTCCTTTCTTCAACTATACATTGAATGAATAATTACTAAGCACTTTCAACATATAAAGGTATTGGACCAAAATCTAAGTAATACACAGTATCTGCTCTATGAGAATTTATGGTTTAATGGCTATCTGATACTCTTCCAAATGTTTACTCAACAAGCTCTATGTTACTGAGCGCCAGAGTGGGGAAAAAAAGTTTTGGTGTTGGAGATTGTGATATGAACACATGAGCTCCTGGCCCTAGGTTATTTATATTTCATAAGGATTTGTTAAAAAAAATATGTGCAGTAAAATGTGGGATCCTAAAACAATTTGTTACAGATTAGAGAAAGAGAAAGAAAGGAGTAGTCAATTCTATTTAAAGGTTCAGAAAAAGTCCTCACAATGAGAGGAATATCATTGTGTACCATTGATGGACTCCCTCGGGTGAGATGAGGGAGTCTCCTACAAGAGACAACACATGTATTCGTCACAGGTGCTCTCAGGAAACACAAGCAGCCTCAAGTGACTCAAAGTTCAGGACAGAGTTTAGAGGGAACAATGCAGAGGAGGAGGGTGGTAGGACATGGAGAGAAAGAGATTAAGCTGAAAAGTTAGGTCAGGATTCAAAAGATCCTTATTACACAGGCAATTAAAGAGTTCTCAAAAAGCGAGCCATAGTATAATGGTAATTGTTCCTTTTAACTGGGCCCTACCAGCCCAAACTGCAGAACTGATGACAAGGAGGAGAGGGTGACCAGACAAGATGTGAGTTCGAAAGAGTCAAGGAACATGAACTTGGTTCTCTCTAAGGGTCAGTCTGGCCTGAATCAGTCAGGACAATAGTCAGCCATGATAAAGGGATATAAGGAAGCAGAAGAGACAGGCAGTAAGGGCTTGAGGCTCAACTGACAGGAGTTTACTAGAGAGTCAGAACATAGGGAAAATGGTGGAAAGAACTTAGTTCTTTGCAGAGAAGTGAACTAAAATTTTTCAGAGCACTCATATGTAGTCTGAAAAACCTCTGAGGCAATTCTGATGAAACCCCGATTGAGAATAGATGGTTTAGACCATGCCCCCAAATAAAAAAGATACAACCACACAATAATTGCATTTTTTTAAAATCAGGGAGTGTCCTAGGCGGGCTGGGATTTGCTCATCATCACTACCATGTATTAAACTAATTCACCTATTCGTCACTCTCATCAAAACAACCATTAGTGAGGTTAGTGCCTCTGAGAAGACTTGATCTAATCAGGCATGACAACATGTTAGGCTAAATATAATCAATTGAGCACTTAGGTTCTTCAGCTGTGTTAGAAGCACTTAAGAAATTACTCAGACAATCCCACAAAACTTTAGAGCCAGACAAGTGTGAGAAATGGCATGATTTATGGGTAGTGACTTGATTAAGTAAAACTCATCCATTTTTAACTTGTGCCCATGAAAACAGTTTCTTTTGTATTGTTTCCTTCCATCTTACCATTCTTGAGACTTTATTTTGTTCTTGAATTGGACTTTTTGAAAATTCTGTTTTTGTACTGTGTGGTACAAAACTACAATTGTTGGAGCAAATACCGAGGGTCTGGAAGAGAGAACATCAGTATATAAATATCCTATTGCTCCCTCAAGAGGCCAGACCACCAAGCAGCTCTCTATACTGTAGATTATACCCAAGTAACACCATCACACACTGCAGCATCTCATCAGCTCACCAAATAAGTTATTCAAAATATTTTTCCCAAAATAGAATCTTTCTTGGTTGAAATATATGTGTAACCATTTTCTTACTTAGATATGCTCTATGAGTAAAGTCAAGTGATTATGTTTTATTAAATTGTACTAGTAAAAATCAGTCATTTTATTACCCTTCCATATAAACCATTTTCAAGAGTGTAAACGTACTCAAGTTCTGGTTATAATGAATGTTCAGATTTCATTTTTCCAATTTGTTCATCAAGTGTTAAATATTTATTTTTTTATTTTTTAAAAAAATATTTATTTTTTAGTTGTAGTTGTACACAATGCCTTTATTTCACTTATAAATTTTTATGTGGTGCTGAGGATTGAACCCAGGGTCTCACACATGCAAGCAAGCACCCTGCCGCTGAGCCATAACCCCAGTCCCAAGTGGCAAACTTTTATTGTATTGAAAATATTTTATGTGAAAAGCACAAAGTTAGATTTTATAATAATATCAAAACAGGTACTTTTACAGTTGGTTGAGGACATAGACATGCAAAAATCTGAATGATTTTAAGTATGAATTGAATTAAAGTACAAGAAATGTAGTGTGAGAACTAATTAATTCCATTTGCAAGAATCGAGTAAAACATGAGTTCTTTCTACGTCAACCTTGAAAGCCAACCGCAAATAGACAGAAACAGGCAAAGGCTTTCAGACGGTAAAACAGTATCAAATATGTTGGGAAGTGAATATAAATAAGAAATTTGTCCAGCTGTGGTAGTGCATGCCTATAATCCCAGTAATTTAGGAGACTAAGGCAGGAGGATCGCAAGTTCCAGACCAACCTGAGCAACTTGGTGAGACCCTGTCTCTAAATAAAAAAGGCTGGATGCTCAGTAGTATAGCAACCCTGGGTTCAACCCTAAGTACTGGACGGATAAATAAATAAATAAATAAATGTGGCCATTAGCAAATACTTCACTTTGACTCAAATGTCCAATGTCTAGGAGAGAATGGAAATGCCTGGCTGGCAGGATGAGGAAGTACCCTGAATACCATGGAGAGTGCTTGGACTTTATTCAGTAAACAAGGAGAAATACTGTATGTTTCTGCAAAAGAAAAATCAGACAACTCAACCTTTGTTTGGGAAACCACACAACATGTGAAGAATGAAACAAGTTAATTCTAGAATCCGAAAGGATAATTCCAAGAACACTTTAATTGTCTGGGGTAAAGTGACTACTTATTGAACCAGCATGGTAGCAGCAGAAATGAAAAGGAGGTGAGACACAGGAAAGTCTCAGTGACTGACAAAGTGATTTAACAAAAACATGCTGAATGAGATTTCATCTCACACCAGTCAGAATGGCTATCATCAAGAATATAAATAACAATAAATGCTGGAGAGGATGTGGAAAGAAAGGAACAGTTTCACACTGTTGGTGGGATTGGAAATTAGAACAACCACTGTGGATATCAGTATGGAAGTTCCTCAAAAGATTAAGAATGGAACCACCATATGACCCAGTCCTCCCACTTCCTGGTGTTTATCCTAAAGAATCAAACTCAGCATACCATAGGACACACGCATACCCAGCACAATTCACAACAGCCAAACTATGGAACCAACCTAGGGGTCCATCAACAGAAGAATAGAAAAAAAAAATGTGGTATATACAATGGAGTTTCACTCATCCATTAAAAAAAATGAAATTATCTCATTTGCAGGAGAATGGATAGAACTAGAGATCATTATGTTAAGTGAAATAAGTCAAACAGAAGATCAAGGGTCCTGTATTTTCTCTCATATGTGAAAGGTGGAGTGGTAAAAGGAAAAAGAAGGGTGGGAACAGATCTCACTAAAGGATCAAGGGAGTGGGAGGTGAGAGGTGAGCAGGGCAGTGCTGGGGAATGATATTGGCTATGCAACAACAAATCCCATTGGTCTGTATAACTATAAGGCACCAGTGGAAAAATGTGGTTAAAAAAATCTTCCAAAAGGAAAAAAAAAAAAGCAACATGCTGTAACTGTAAGTTTTATGAAATACAGTAAGTCAAGTGTGGCTAGAGAACTAATAGTACACATGCCGCATATTACAGTGTACTTTATTTCTCAAGTCAACTCTTCTCCACAAAGCCCTGGTGTCCCCTCTGAACTCCGCCAGATAATTTTAGGCAGCTGGCACTCAGCAGCAACTGACCAGCTAGCACACAAGATCAAATCCATTTACCATCTCCACTGAAAACTCTATTTGCCACATGGTCATCAATGAAAATATATATTTATAAAAAGCAGCAACATATTACAAAAACAAATTGCAGGAAAGGCACAGGTATCTATTAATATCAAACACTGTTCATTCCTAAGATGAAAAACTAGCTATAGGTTCCTACTGAGAGGAAAAACTAGAACAGTGACAGCAGAACTTGACACCCCTTTGGGGAGTTAGTAAAATGAGGACTTTGAAATAGACCATGGCTCGCACTTAAAATCATCTATCATGATAGCTTTTTAAACAATTCTCAGATACTAAAATTAAGTCCTAACTTTTTAAAGTCTCATGTGGTCGCACAAAGGCTTAAGAGACTATGTTCAGAAAATCATGCATACTGTGTCAATAAAATTATACCATGATAGAGAAAATGGAGATTTCTCTAAATACATATTAATCTAAACTTTTTCCTATTGACTTTTCTTTACTCACTTTCATTTATCAAAAAACTCAGATAATAAATAACTTTCCATGATCCTAAAGTTCTTCATTAAATAGTACTATATTTCATTTTCTGTTTATTATTAAAATCTATTCTTATTAAAATTATAAATAAATATCATTTTAATACATCAAAGAAATCATTTGCTTAAAAAACACTCTGAGGGGCTACAGTTGTAGCTCAGTGGGAGAGCACTTGCTTAGCATATATGAGGCACTGGGTTCAATCCTCAGCACCCCATAAAAATTAATTAATTAATTAAAGGTATTGTGACCATCTACAACTAAAAAGAAATTTAAACAAAAGACAATCTGAGATAAATGTTTTGAGGGGTGAAATATCCTTTGCTTTTTGTTTGTTTTATAAACCACCCAGGTTAGCCAATTTGCAAATGTGCATTGACAGGCACAAGATTTCCTTAAACTAGAGCATGTCTATATTTCATTTCAAGGTACTACTTCTCCTATCATAGAATTATAAAGCTCCAAGTGACATAAAAGACCATTTGGGCTAGGGACCCAACTTTTCTATAGGAACTAAGATGCAGAGAAATAGAACAATTATCAAAGTCACAAAACTAATTAGAGAGGCAATGAAAACCTAGGGATTCTAAATACACTTTGCTGTGTGGCATAAGAAAGCAAAACACTGACATTCCAATGGCATAAATGGAATAAAAAATGATTTAACCCAAACCAAGAAAAATTAAGTTATAAGATGAATCTTGAGTTGAAAAATCAATCATTTTAAGGTATATATTTCAAACTTTTCTCAAAATCTGTTTAAATTTGCTCAGTGAAATTACCAATTAAAAGAAAAGGTCACTAAGAATATTGATTATGCCTCCATTTCCCAAAGCCTACAAAAACGCTTTGAATGAAATCACTGACATAAAAATCAATTATAATCAACTTCTACTATCTCTGTTTCCACAATCAAGTTGAAAACTGAAATATTAAGGTAAGTTAGATAATAAGCTAAATCCAAAATAGTAGCTAAGTGTTGGATGAGGTGGAGCACACCTGTAATCCCAGTGACTCAGGAGACTTAGGCAGAAGGATCTCAAGTTCAAGGCGACCCTCAGCACCTCAGCAAGACCGTAAAGCAACTTAACAAGACCCTGTCTCAAAGTAAAAACTAAAAAGGGCTGGGAATGTAGCTCAGTGGTTAAATGCCCCCAGCTTAAATCCCCAGTACCAAAACAAATAAACAAAAAAGATCAAAATAGTAAGTCATTTAGAATATTAGCAAATAAAAGTTATTGTTCTGGTATAGTTCTCAAATATCTTAGTTTTACTCACTTGCTCTTGCTCTGGAGCTCTCTCGCTCTCTCTCTCTCTCTCTCTCTCTCTCTCTCTCTCTCTCTCTCTCTTCCTCTCTCCTTCTTCCCTCCCTCCCTCTCATATTCTTTGTTTATTATTGAAAAACCTGAAAACCTACTAAAGACATTGAAGAAGAATGACTGAGTTTCTTTCAGTTACCTAGAAAACTACAAATAATGTGATACTCTCTTTACAGGAGGACATTTTGATAGAAGAGATTTTTAGGAATGCCCAGAGTTATACACATTGAGATGATGCAAAATCAAGGATCTTCAGGCAACAAGGAGCAATTTCATTTCCCAAAATGGACTGTACAACCACCATTATGCTAACAAGGCTGAGAAATGTGTTCGTTTCAAATAGTTACGGCAATTATAATCATTGCTTTGGTTCATTACACTCTCTGACATTTGAGATCCTTCTTAGTAAAATGAATGTGTCATTTGTTATTTATTTTACACAAATATATGGAGAGGAAGCACAAGTGAGCAGGTAATTAGCAAGGTAAAAAATACTGACTTTTATAAACTCATGTCTGAGTAACATGCTGACATTTTCAATATCTAAGTAGTTATTTTATTTACATGGAATTCCAAGTTTGTTGTGATGGGCAATCCAGGAATTGAGTATTACAAAAAGTTAGCAAGTTAAATCATGACTTCCCCATTAAGAAAGCAGTGGACTGAAAATGATGGAACTTAAGGTTAATTCTCAACTTCACTAGTGGATCTGAAGGTCACAGAGTTGATTCAATTAATTTTTCGTTACCTTTTTCCAGCACTTAGTGTTCATCTCACATTGCCTGCTGATTTCTAGTTAAATAGTCCTCTCATTACTTAATTTCCCACAGCTTCATTAGGCAATGCAGTATCATAAGAATGACAAGAATCAGTACTTGGAAATGTAACATCTTTTTGTTGAAGTTTATGCCACTCCCCTGAATTGCTCTACTCATAGCTCTCATCAATAGGGTGCTGAAAAACACAAAAGAATTCCCTATTTCCCCCTTCAGAGAAATATTTCCTTTGGGATGTGTTGATATTACCTATTGTGTCTCCCAGGTTTTCAATTCCTTTTCAGTTATTAATAACACAGTGATACTGATAGAAAAGAGCCATACCTTCAAGACTAAAATTAAAAAAAAAATTATGGAAGAGTGACAGCATATGACTGGCAATCAAAAGCATATGCCTAGGAATTAGACATATATGGATGAAGAACTCAATTTTGTCATTTGCTAGATGCATCACTTAGACAAAATTATTTAAACTCTCTCTGAACCTCAATTTCCAAATCTGTAAGACAGGACCTAATATCATCTGTTTTAAAAATTGTTGTAAGGATTGAGGAAATTAACCTACATTTAGTGCTTTACATATTGTCTATCATAGAGTTTGACTTTGACATTAATTTAAATCAAATTCATAGCAAACATCCAAAGCTTTCTTGTTTCTTGGCTTCAGTAGTATAGATTATGTTTGAATTACTTTACTGTCTAATAAATACAAATATTTCTCAGGGATTATCAATGATATTTTTTCATTTTTAGAAAATCAACTGATTATTCCCTTGGAATATTTGGAACACTATTCCTCATAGAATAAAGTTGAAAAAATATCTCATCACTGGAAAGAGAATGTCTAGTAGGCAATGTTCCCGGCTGGAGAGGCATAAACATTGACAGCTGTCGTATGTTTGCAAATATTACAGGACTGTGTCAGGCAGTGAATAGCGGTCACTCGGGCAGGCATCTTTTAAATGC
The DNA here is from genome assembly GCF_964194105.1 of Spermophilus citellus. Taxonomy (NCBI): domain Eukaryota; kingdom Metazoa; phylum Chordata; class Mammalia; order Rodentia; family Sciuridae; genus Spermophilus; species Spermophilus citellus. The sequence continues at coordinate 59,613,060 of NC_138197.1, forward strand.
AATTCATTTTATTAATAGCAATAAACACCTACCCACCCTCAGCCTGTGGTGTAACCTACTGCAATCTCTGCTTTATCACATATCCAACAATAAAGAGCTATCTTAAAAGTAGACATGTTGATTTTATTAGTCAGAAATATGAATATGCTAGAATGTTCTTTTGTTCTAAAACTTTGTTATGGTAGACAACCTCCTGCCTGTCACATCCCAGTAGTTCCACATATCTGTGTGTCTTGGCAGGGGTAGAAGCATGGAGTGCTATCTGTAGAAACTGTGTTTGCATTTCCAAATCCACAGTCTTCTGACCACTATTTTATTCTATATCCCACTACACTGAATTATTCAGCCTGGGATAAAATGTATTATCTTTAATATACAGCTTTATAATTATCACTATGTTTCTATGTCTCTCTAAATTGCTTTGTAAATTTCTCCAAAGTAAAGTTACTCTCTCCTATGATGCTTATATGTCACCCAGTAAAATACTCTTGTGAAACTGAGATAAGACAAAAAACTATTAAGTATTTTTCTTGTGACATACCTGTGCTGGGCACTACAGAACTTATTTCATTTACTTGCCCAACAACCTTGAAAATTCGCTTCTAAATCATTTCTATGTTACTGATTAGGAAATGAGATTCCAAGAGTTGAAGTTACCCAAAATAATATTGGGATAAAAATGTAATTTAAAGACATCTGCCTGACTCCTAATTCCATTTTCTTGCTGCTATACTCTGCTGCCCCAAATTCTTATTAATCTCAAATGAAAACATCTCAGGGGAATAAAAGTTTTTAGAAAGGTACAGTCAGTAGTTTAGCTTTTATTCTGCTTACTTAGAGAAATGGGGGAGAAATTACCAAAACAAGCTATTGAAATCCCCTTGAGAAGATAGTTTTTGAGCAACTTCAGCTCTAAAAAACTAACCCCAGAAAAAAAAAATTAGAGATGTTAAATGTTTGTGAATAAGAATACTAATTGTTGGCACTGTTTTGAATGGCAACTTTTTGAAATAAAATTTGAATAATAAGAGCTAAATTAAATAAGTATATTATACCCATATAATAGAATACTGCAGAAAAGGAAGTTTGTGTTTTTAAAGCCTAATGACAGCAAACTATTCATGATATAAAATGTTAACGGAAAATCATAGGAGATACACTGTAGACAATATATAATTATATTTTATCTTATGTACACAATACAAGAGTTACAATTCAAAAGTGGTAGAACTAACCTACTTCACATCCATGTTCTTTAAGGTTAAGCAAAACTGGCTCTGCTAAGCAAGTATAACTGATATAAAGGAGGCTAACTGCAGAATAAATCCTTTTGAAAATCGCATTTTTTTCTCTTCCCTGAGTAAACTCACGTAGAGGATGGAGCCTCTTTCTGTTGCACAAATAACACATGGCTGATGCCACCCCTCTCCTGGGGACTTGTTTTGTGAATTCTCCTGGACTCACATTCTCCATATCCCTGGGCTCTCTTAGAACACCCTGGGATCCCAAACTCTAAGACATGAAGGGCAGACCAAAATATCAGTGGAACAACAACACAAGGTGTTTCTCTGAAAAGATGTACCTGGGCCACATCCACATTAAGATGTCAAATTACAGATGGGAAATGATCTTAGGAAAGATTTTCCTGAATATTTGGGGCTAAGACAAACCCAAATATGGCAGAAAAAAAAAGCACTATGAAGTGACCGTAATCTTGAACCACTGGACCCCAGGAACTGCAGAGTCACAAGAATGGGATGTATGGTCATGCAATAACTTCACCCATGGTTCATTCATCCTAATAGGCCTTCTAATATCCCCCAGCTTAAAGTACTAGAATTTACCAGGGAGCAGTATCATTTGAAAACCTATTTACAGAATATCTTCAAAATTTTTGTCTGAGTAAGGAAAGGTAAAGAATGTCTAGATGAATAATTTGTGTTGGAATACTTCGATTCTCTTTCAACATAAATAATTAGAACAAATCAGGTATTTGTTTTATACTGGGGCAGTTCCAGCAGGACCAGTCAGATTCTCTATCCTGGAATCTGAATGTGCTTTCACACTCAGTTCATCACTAAGTGTCGCTGGAACTGTAACATGTAAATCTGCAAAGGATAAAATGGCAGCAGATGGAGAAACAAAAAATAAAAATAACAAACAAAATTTCAAAGTCAGAAAATAAGGAATATTGAAAGGATCACATGAAAAGGAGGGGGAGAAAGTAAAACCACAAAGTTTCAATTGGCTTCTGATTCCCTTCATAATATATTTGCTGTCATGACCTTTCATGGATTATAATATCACACAACCCCAATATTCCAGTAGATATGACAATACATAATGCCAAACCTGACATAATCACTTTTAATACTGATAGTCTGGTGTTATGGACTGAATGTGTGTTTCCCCCAAAATTCGTATGTTGAAATCCTAAACTCCAATGTGATAGTGTTAGGAGTTGAGGCCTTGGGAGGTCATTAGGCCACGAGGGTAAAGCCTTCTTAAGAGGGATTAATGTGCTTTTATCAAAGGAACCTCAAGCCCCCATGCACAAGCCTGTAATCCCAGTGACTCAGGAGACTGAGGCAGGAGGATTGCAAATTCAAAAGTCATCTCAGTAATTAACACAGAATGCTTTCTTAAGTGTAGTAGTCTTCTGCTTTCTATGGTGTAAATATTCCTGCTATGGCTACCAGTATGACATCCTTGTACATGAATTGGGAAGAGATGAATAATAATACACCATTGCACAGTATTTTAACCACATACATAAAAAGATAGATGATAATAAAGAACACAAAGAATTATAAAATGTAGTACAATAATTACAAAGCTATAAGTTTTATCCCTTAGCCTTGTCTTTAATATAATGTTTAATTTTAAGTTTACATAACTTAATGTTTAACAATCAATTTGTTTCACAACTGGCTCACAAATTCCCATCTCAAGCCCATTTAAGCCAGCTCCAACACACCATCAAACAGTATTATCCTAAACCTGTAGCAGAGTATTGTTGACTCAGCTCAGGAAACTACACATTTACTTATGAAACCAGTAAATTAAAAATTGTAATGCACATAATCAGCATGTGGAAAACTTGTTTAAAAGTCCAGATTGCAAGGTCCCATTGCCAGAGATTTTGTTTCAGTAAATCTGCCATGGGGCTCAGGAGTCTATTTTAACAGGAATCCCTCTTCCTCACGTGAAATGACTTCATTAGAGAACGATAGCATCATTTATTGACTATGCAGCCTGTACCATACCCAGAATACACAAACACAAAAGAGACAAGAACTGTCCTCAAGGAGTATACAGGCACCAAGAATTACTATATATCTACAGTACTGGTCATAGTGGCTGCTTTCGGAATACGGAAAAATCCAGCTTGGGAGAGGAGTCATGAGAGAAGATGATGGTTGACCCGAGTCTTGAAGAAGGATCACAATTTAATCAAGAAGACGAGAGAGCATGAGAGCAGGCGCATAGCCACACAGGCACAAAGAGTGCAGTCAGCTACAATATTGACACACATTTTGGAACTGTGCCTGTTATTCATATTTTGTAGCCATATTTATCTGGCATGAGTTTTGGCATATAGTAAGCATGTGTTTATTGGACTCAGTTCAGTAAGAGTTCATGTGAGGATTGATGAAGCAAAAGAGTTAAGGTCAGGTCTGGCTTTTCAGACCTAACACAAAGTAGGCAAGTAATAAATATCCACTTCTTTCCAAAGTAACATTAAAAATTATTATCCTTTCCACTAAAGGATTCTTTATATGAAATGATATATACTTGATTGCTGTCTAGAACTTTATGTGATAGCAATCAAGTATAGATCAACTTTTTCACTGCTTTTATAATCAATAAACTGATTTCTCAATCACAGAAAATGACAAAAATCACTCAAATAATGAAACAAACCAAAACTCCATGGAAAACAGATTACTTTAAATTACTTTTCCCACTGGTTTTCCCCCACTATGTATCAATCTGTTTTTCAGAATAAAATGGAAAAGTTATTTTGTCTATCTAAAGCTGTATCATTGCAGCTATAGACAAGTTCGGTTAATTAGGTAACCTAATTAACTTAAAAATCTACAAATTGTTTTAATAAAGAAAGTGATTGCAAGAATAGCTATATGATAGATATACGAAGAAGGAAGTCAAAGTAAGAGCTTGCCTTCACATAAATAAAACAAGAAAAGTGCACTTATCCCCACCCTAACAACATGGATACTGTCACTTTTCTCAAACCATGCCTATCCATCATGTCTCTGCTAGAACCCCATTTGCCTTCATCTATATAATATGTTCTAAGCACTTTATTGCACAATATCCCTTCCCTGTTCATGCATGAGCCTCATCTTTGGATTTTGTCCTAGGCTATCATGTCTTATGTCATGTTTATCTGCCAACCAGGTTTTATATTTTCAGAGAGGAGAAACTATCTTTCATTTTGCATGGAGCATGACATAATTCTAGACATATAAAAGACATTCAGATACTTGATGAGTGAATAGAATTATATTTTGCTTCAAGCTTTAGTGGTTGATCCCTGTCACCTCGCCCAAAGTGAAGATGAAGCCTTCAATGATAGGGGACAGTGAACAGATATCAAAGAGATCCTACTCCTAAGCTGCTTTTGAAGTATCAGCAATCTCTGATATAGTAAAACAGGGGAATGCTGTGCTCTCTTGCCCATAGTGAGGCCTATGATTGTGCCTTGTTGCTAAGTGAAATCTCTACAAACACCCTGGGAACTAAGTGCCTTATGCACATCAAAGAAGAAAGAAAAAGAGGAAACAAGTATCCCAGTGCTGGTTCTGTCCTTGTTTTCTTTAACCAATAGAAGGACTACTTACAGAATTCTGTAAATGATTCAAATATGACACATTTATTCAATAAATGATGTTTCCAATATTATAATAATAGCAAGCATTTTGATATTATTCTTTTGTGTACTATGCAAGCACTTTTCCCACCTCATTTTATTAAATCCTGATAACACTCTATATGAAGTCAAGACTGTAATTATCCTCATTTTTAGAGATGAAGAAGCTTAGAGAGATTAAATAAAAACTCACTTCAAGGGAACAAGAGTAAGTGACAAAGCCAGAATTTGTAACACATCCTGTGATTACAAGATCCAATTCTCAGCAATATAAAAATAAAATTTACCCACCATAAGGCACTAACCTGAGAATTTAATGGTGTTTCTGTTTACCCAAAAGATGTATTATATATCAAACTTACCAAGAAATAAATAGTAAACTGAGTCAAAGCAACTCAAATAATGGACTAACCAGTGGCCTTAGCAGAATATTTGAAACTAAGTTCTTGGATCTTCCTTCAAGGTTTATTTTTTTTCTGATAAAAAACTAAAAAAATTTAAAGAAAAAAAAATGCCAAAGCCACAGTACACAAAGTGGCTAGAGAAGGGGATCTCCAGGGCCTGTGGTAGCAAGCTGAAACACACTGGCTAATCTAATTGACCTCAGTATTCCCAGCAAACAAGCATCAAAAGAGGGGAGGGAGAAATTAACGTAGATTCTGTGGCAAAATGATCAGCCAAAGTATAACTTTCTCACCACCCCTAAAGAATTGGGGGACATTCAGATCTATAACCTTTTCTATTCATTTTACATACAGGCTACATGCCATTCAAACATTGCAGGATATTGAGCAGAGGATAAGAACTCTAGAAAACATTGTATTGTAGGAATTTTGGCTATCCATTATCTTTATATATCAATAACCTTCTAGCATCCAAAGCCAGCCACAAAAAGAAAAGGAAAAAAAAAAGGCCTAGAAAAGAGTTTTTTACAAGCTTCCCCCATTCTATTGACAGAAAGAAATCTCAGGCAGTACTAAAAGCAGTGACCCCAATAAAGCAAGAGCTTAATGTTAGCTATCATTATCAGCATTATTATTTTCTTAGTTTAAAGTCAGCCTTAAGACAAAGCAAGCAATCATAAGATATAATCTCAGGGATAGCTAAAGGCTATTCCCTGCCCCGAAATAACCCCACTACTCGGGGTGATGCTGCTTGAATTTCCATGAGTTCCTCTGCAAAAATTAAAGCTGATGGCATTTTAAACTTCAGGGCTTAACTGCATCAAAGATTACCTATGTTTGTAAGATTTCTTTAAAGCAAGTTTTGCTGCAGAAAGAAGGGAAGGATTTGAAGGCATTAAAAACAATCTTAGAGGAAAAATGGATAAATGGGTTTTCCACTGAGAGAGATGGAAGTATACAAACAAGGGAGGGGGCTCCGGAGTCTATAGTGCAAGAATTTCCCACTCCTTCTTTTGCCATTACAATTACAATATAGTCAGCCCGTGTCGTCCTTGAAATCTTCCAGGATACAGCATTTATGCTGTTTTCTTTTCAGGGAAACTGACCCACTGAATGTCAGGAAAATGAGTTTGAAAGGTATAGTCCATTGGCACATTGAGAGTTGTTGTAAGCACTCAAATGCGTCTACCAGCAGGCAGAAAGTCGTGACTTGCCAGATCTTAGGTAAGGCATACACAGATTCCTCTCCAAGGAGGGCTGAAGCTGAAATCTCTATCAGGCCTGAGGCAAAAAACCTGAAAGGGTGGGGGTGGGGGTGAGGAAGTTGGCTGGCTCCGGGAAGTGGGTGGGTAGGAAACCGCAGGAAGGGGAGCCAACCGTGGCAAGAGGTTTGCACACGCCTAGCAGGGGGAGTGCCCGGCCACTGCGCGCAGCGGTCACGAGCGCTTTTGGCAGTGCTGTCCCTTCAATTCCAGTCTTTAGTCAACCATCCAGCTCCCGAGGGGTTGGGACGCGAAAAGGGCTTGTAAAGTGGGCGGCGGCCGAGGGTTCCCGTAGCTGAGTCACAGCTCAGCCAACTTTTACAGCATTTCCCAGAAAGAAAAAAGTCTCAGTCCCAGAGCTCATCACTCGCTTCTAATTCCCGCTCCCCACTCCGTGTCACTTGATCCAGCGGAGGGGGTTAGGGAGGATTCCACCCCATAACCAGGGGTGTTCCCCACTCATCCGGCAACTTTTCACCCGCGTAAAGCCTCGTGGTAACCCAAGCACCAGCCAAGCGCTCCCAAACCTGTAAACGGGAGGACTGAAGAAAGGGGAAAGGTTACGTCCTCACCTGCAGGACACGGACACCTCCACCCGCGTGGCTGGGATGGCCGCGCTCAGCTGGTTCAAGTCCCCGATGCCAGCAGTGCTGGTGTAGCGGCTGTCCATCTTGAGTGGAGGCGCAGTGGACTTGTCCAGCGCCCACATCCGGAGCTCAGGCAGACTCTGGGCTCCTTCGGAGCCTAGCTCCCGACAGACGGGGATGGGGGGGTGGAGGGTGGAGGCAGAGGAAAGAGGCGGAGGCAGAGCAGAGCACGGGAAGGGGGAGGGAAAGAGGGAGGGAAGAGGCGGACCTCCGCGCAGAGCCGGGAGGGAACCCAGAGTCAGTCCCGGGTGAAGCTGGAGTTGCCGGGGGAAGTGGCGTGCGGGACTCCTGGCTACCCTGCCCCCTCCTTTCGGGCAGCAGCGGGACGGGGAAGCCACCTTGCGACCCCCTCCCGGCTCTGGGCGTCAGTCTCTGCGGACTACCCCGGGGCCTGGCCGGGTTTGTGGTACCACAACGCACACCCCTACCGTCTAGCAGGGCGAGCCCCTGGGGGGCTCTGCAGTTTTGGTTTTTGTCTCCGCCTCTACACATCCCCCGCCTTCTGGGCCTTGACTCCCTCCTGGTGTCAGGTGTGCACGGGAATTTAACGCAGTTTCCTCGCCTGTGCTGGAAGCTGGAGGTGAGCTCGCTCTGCCGTCCCTAACTCTCCGCACAGGTTCTCATCTCCCCCTCGGAGTCCCCGGGGCTTCCGCCCACTGTGACCACGAGCAGCTGAGTTGAGCCCCGGCTTCTGAACTGCCAACTCTGGGTTACCTGACGGTTGGGGACAATGGGACACGAGGGCGTTCTCCAACCTTCGGCTCCCGGTGATAAACTGGCAGACAAATACATGGGACAATAGGGGCGACCGAAGACTCAAGTGGGTGGGTGGGGGAATACATACACACATATAGAATAGATATATATTTATTTAAGGGATGCTTCTGGATTGCGTCTCCCTTCTCGGTTCTTTGGAGCTTGAGCATCTAACGGTGACAGTCCTCCTACAGAGTTTTACTGCGTCCCTCGTTTCCAAATGCATGCAGTTTTTGCCCTGAAAGCGGAAGGTCACAACCAAATAATGCAGTTATCTCATCCCAACTCCCAACCACAAAACCTAAAACCTGACGAATAAGAAGCAAAGAGAAGCTAAAGTGGTCGCTGCATTTGGGACACTGAATGCCAGGGTAGTGGGATTGGTGTTTAGATGTAGAAGCGGCCAGAGTATCGGGAGGTAGTTGAAGAGCCCTTCCACCACTGTGACCTTTATTACCCGCACCTTCCCGCCGGCCTCTCCTGTGCGCCTGCGGGTCCTCGGGCGATTGCCACCAGGGGGCGACCCAGAGCAGAACGCGGAGCTGTGGGAAGTAGGGGGGCGATGGGCTGGTGTCCGCGCGCACTTAACCCGCGGAGTGCGGAGTTTGCAGCTGGCTGGGCTAACTCACGGAAAAGCTGTTTTCGCGGCTGAGGATCCAGCTTCTGGTTAACCTTGTAATCCTCTTTGAGCCACCTGCATAGAGAATTTATAGCTTGGCAGGTGAGAATGTAGAGGTTCTTGCCACCTCCCCCTGCCGCGTGCACTTCCCCTGTTTTTTTCTTGGTTTTCTTTTCTGATCTCCTCATTCACCACTAGTCATCCCTTAAATTCAGAAGTTCTACGTTCTTCTTCCTATTGACTTATAACAAATTGAACTGTAGCGTATGACTAAAACTGCCCCCAAAAGTTCAGGCATTTTGAGTTGTAGCTCGGTGGTAGAGTGCTTTGTGAGACACTGGGTTGATCTTCAGCACCACATAAAAATAAATAAAGGTATTGTGTCCATCTACGACTAAAAATATTTTTAAAAAAAAGAACATTTAAAAAATGAGATTCATCCATTCTGCAAGTGGAAGAAGTTTATTAATTTTTTTTTTTTTTTTTGTACTGGGGATTGAACCTAGGAGTACTTAACCACTGAGCCACAGCCCCAGCTTTTTTTTTTTTTTTTTTTTTTTTTTTGGTATCAGGGATTGAACTCAGGGGCACTCAACCACTGAGCCACATCCCCAGCCCTGTTTTGTATTTTATTTAGAGACAGGGTCTTACTGAATTGCTTGCAGCCTTGCTTTTGCTGAGGCTGGCTTAGAACTTAAATTCCTCCTGCCTCAGCTTCCTGAGCCACTGAGATTACAGGGGTGTGCCACTGCTCCTGGTTCCACTCTTTTAAAAAAATATTTTATTTAGAGACAGGGTCTTGCTGAGTTGCCCTAATGAGTTGCTTAGGGTCTTGATAAGTTGCTGAGGCTGGCTTCAAACTTGCAATCCTCTTTGTCTCAGCCTCCTGAGCCACTGGGATTGGAGGCATGCACTACTGCACCTGGCCTGGTAGTTTATTAATTTTCAGTGATGCATAGTGTTTTACCATAGGTCTGAACTAAAATCAATTTAACCTTTGAACTGTTGGTAGATATTTTGGTAGTTTCCAGATTTGGGTTACTTTTTAATTTTTTGTGTGGTGCTAAGGATTGAATCCAGGGCCTCACACTTGCTAGGCAAGTGCTCTGACACTGTATTGTATTCCCAGCCCCAGGTTTTGATTAAAGTAATGCGTCTATGGAAAAAAAAAAAAAGTTCAGGCATTTCTATTATGCTACCCAAAATACTTTGGAGGAAAACATGTATGTAAAATGATTTTTTTTTATGGAAGTCTATTGAAGTTGAGAACTTAAAATAGTACTCAACCCATAGAAATCTTAATTTTTTTTCACTTAACTGAGGTATAAGTTATACATAATAAAGCATGCATAAAATAAGTCACTTGATAAATTTTGATACATATACACTCCTGTGAAGCCATCACCCATCTAAATAATGAATCATCCATTCCATCACCTGAAAAGTTTTCTCATGTCCCTTTTGTAAGCCATCCTTCCCTTCACCTAAAAACGATGCTAAAGGCAACCAATAATTTTCTTTCTGTCGCTATAATTTGCATTTTTTAAATTGTACATATGGAATTCTACAACATGTACTATTCTTAATCTAGCTTTTTAGAAAAAAAAATCTTTACAGATTTACCCATGTTATTGAGTGCATCCATAGTAAGTAGTAGTCCACAATACAGATGTGCCACAAATTGTTCACCTTGATGAACATTTTGGTTGTTTCCAGGTTTGGGCTACTAAACATAAAACTGAACATTTTTGTGCAAGTCCTTTCTATGGTCATATGCATTTGTTACTTTTGGCTAAATGTCTAGGAGTGGATTAGGTGGGTTATATGGGATGTATTTGTTTCACTCTTTAAAAAACTACCAAACTGTTTACCAAACTAATTTTACCATTTTCTATTCCCACAGCAGTATATAACAATTCCAGTCTCCACATCCTTGTCAACATTTATTATTGTTAGTCTTCTGAATTTTAGCCAATTCAACAGGTGTGTTTTGGAATGGAATATGTAACTCAGTGGTAGACTGCTTGCCTAACATGTGCAAGGCCCTGGGTTCAAAACTTGGCACCACAAAAAATATATATATGTACATATATAACGTATATATATAATATATAAATCTCATAACTTATAAAATTTCTGTTCAGGCTCTCATTTAGAAAAATTTTAATTAAAATTTTGTCTTTATTAAAATCAATTTAAGTTAATATAAATAACCTTAAAATAAATATTCTTTTATGTTTCTGATATTTAATGTACCCTAAAAATCTTATGTGTTAGGCAACACAGGAATGTTCAGAGGTGATATGATTAGATTATGAGAACTGTAACCTCATCAGTGAATTAATCCATTCAATGGATTAATAATTTGGATAGACGACTAGGTGATAACTCTAAGCAGGTAGGGAGGGCATGGTTGGAGGAAGTAGGTGTAAAGTTCTTGCTTAGCATCTGGGTGGCCATCTTAAGTGACAGCTGCCATCTTAAGAAAAAATTTGCTTTCCCGCCCAAGGGACTTTCTGAGAAAGGCCTCATACCAACCCCACCCTTAACTGCCCACATTAGGACTCACCTGGCTCTAATCCCTGAGCCTCCCCATAAAAGTCTGGAATCCCAAGCCTGTGTTGCCTCTCTCCTTCTATGGAGAGATGTGCCTTTATTTGTCAGCTCTACAAATAAACTCTCCTGAATATCTCTGCCTGGTCTCCATCTTCTATTTCTCGCTCACCTGTCTCTGGGTTCCTCACTTTCCTTTCAGTAAGTCCCTGGGGATGTGCCCTTAGGGATTATATTTTGTCCCTGGCTTCCTGCTTTCCCTCTCTCTGCTTCCTCACTGCCAAGAACTGAGCAGCTTAACTCTGCCACGAAGTTCTGCTTCATATTGGGCCAAGAGCAATGGAGTCAGCAGACCTTGGACTGAACCTGTGAGTTCATAATAAACTGCTAAGTGGCTTTTGTCATGTATTTTGAAACAGCAATGAAAAGCTAACACGTGCTAAAAATTAAAGATAAATTATACTTACCAAAATTTATAATACGTCATTATTCACTGAGTCTGATTCAACCACACATTAGTCATATCGGGCACTATGCTAGATTCAAGACAGAAACTCCTACTGGTACTTATAGACTAAGTAAAAACTGGCAAGAAGATAAATGATTGAAGAGAGCTTATACTGACTGACTTACTGATTTCCTTTCATTTCTCAGATTTTAATATAAGGTAAGAGAAGACCTCAGTTTGTAAATGAAATTGTTACTATCCATTGTTTTCGGAAGCACTTATTTACGAAATAGTATGGTTAAGGTGATGCCAATGAGAAAAACAAATGGAGAGAAAACCAGAACAAACAAAAACTATTGGCACGCCAATAAGAGCAAGAAAACAAACAAAAAGGGGTGGGGGGAGGGGCATACATTTTGAAGAATCAGCGGTGCCTAAAAAAGCATTTACTTATAAGGACAAATACATTACCTTGACAAGCAAATGGTGTGTCAATTCACAAAACATAAAAAAAAGGAAATTTAATTAAATTTGAGAAAATGGTGGATTGAGTATTTTTTTAGACTGGAGCCACATCAATGGAACATTTGTCTGTTGGACCCAACAACTGGTCTACCCCGAGATAAGCCCAAAATACCAACATTGGCGTGTGTTCAACTTTAAAATGGCCTCAGAAAATGCAGGGCAAGGGCCTTGCTTTTTGTGGATAGCGGTACAATCAATTTAGCCATGTGGCCTGCTTTATGAAGGCACAGCTAAAAATAAAATAAATTTACATAATAGAAAAGAATGGGCTAGCAGTTTAGCTACAGGAAAACGGCACATAAAGGGAGACAATTTAATGATTGGCCAAAATTTGTTCTCTGATTACCTGCCTTCTCTCTGGACTTGATAACCATTTGTATCTGAACAACCAAAAGTGGATGAAATCTGCAGAGAATTCAATCACTGCATATATTAAAACAGCCAGCATCACAGATATTTTAATCCTGCAGTTACCTTTATCATTAAAAATCAATATCTCACCAATCTGAGAAATTACTAACTTTTTCATGTCTAGGACAATCAGAAAAAAATATCACTTTTAAAATCAACTTTAAAAATATTACAAATAATAGCACAGCTCGTATATGTTGTAAAGAAATGTCTGGTAATATTAAATCCAATATTTCAATCAAATAACACTATTCTAAGGGATTGTACACGGGTATTTAGGTAAACCTATTGTCAAGAATATATATTTTTCTGAGTTTGATAAGTGAATTTTACATTCAAAGTAGCACTTGGAATGCAGAATTCTTTAAATTTAAAAATTTCACACACTTAGTATTTAAGTATGTAAATATTTGAAGATCTTGAGTTGGTTTGGATAATATTTAGTTTTTCCTTTCACAGAGTAAGTTGGCCCCAACCCCTGGCTATTCAAGAACGGGATACCTCAAAGTTGCTGGAGTCAGAGGAGAGGAAGATAATGGAAGTGATGGAAGTCTGTTCAGTTACCTGTATAACTGAGTTTTCTGATTTTGTAATGGGAGTATCTCAATTTTTCTACTGCTGTATAACAAGTCAGTCCAAAATTTAATCATACAAAAAAAAACATGATTTAATCTTTTCATGATTCTTTCAGTCAGAAATTAGGGCAGGACCTGGCAGGCAGTTCTGCTCCAAGTTGTATCAGCTGGGGTCAGACACATGGCGGCTAGAGACTGGCTGGACTGGAAATTCCCATGTCCAGAAGTTCAATGGCCTTCCCACATGTCAGTACTCTGTCATTTCTTCTCAAGCGGCAGTCTTTCCTGAGCTTCTCCACAGCACAGACCTCCTTCAAAAGGAATTGATACTATGTCACTTTCACTGATTTCTGCTTGTCAAAGTAGGTCACAAGCCCAGCCCAGGCAGTGGTGGGAGCAGCAGTGTGTTACTAGGTTGACTTAAAGAGTAGAGAAACATGCACCTGTTAGGGGAGATGGAATTAATGGCAGGCATCTTTGGAGACTACCTACATAAAATAGTTAATTCAATGAAGGTTAAAATTAAACATGTCCTTCACTTAAGAAAAAAACACTTTAATTTTCTGCTACTTTCAACTTTTTTTTTAAACTCAAACCTTTATTAAAAAAAAAAAAACTGAACACTCATAGTAGTGAGCAAGGATTTGTCTTCAGGAATTGCTATACTACCTGCATGCTGAACAGTTGAGGTGGAGAAAGAAATGTAGAAAACATGAAGAAGACCTCCTTTGTTTTCAGATATCTTACAGTTTGGTGAGAAATTTAGTTTTGACTCATTATACCAAGGAAGAGTACAGGAATACTATACATAAGCATTGACTCATCATAAGGTAATATAGTATATATTATGAGTGATGCTCAAGGAAAGGCATATTAATGAGAAAGAATAATCATTAAAACTTTCCTGCAGATACAGGACTTCATATTTTCAACTGGTAAAAAGAGATGACAAAGAAATTCAAATGAGGGGGAAATACAAGCAAATACAAAATTAAGTACTGCATATGTTTGTACAGTAGAGAGAAGCCTAAACTCACTAGCGAAGAAATATGCAAATTAGGCTAGAAAGATTGAGGTTATTTTAAAAGAGCTTGTAATTAAAGGCATGATATGTAAAAAAAAAAAAGTAAACAAAATTATATAATTTATCCAATAAAGTAGCCAGGAGTCCAAATGGTTACTTAAATAAATTACTACTAAATAAAGTTCAGAATGCTGTTCACTGGCTAGTTAAGTTATCTAACAACTTGCAAATGCTCGATACCCACATGTGGTTAGTGGTTACCTTATTGGTCAGTTGCATGTTATAGAACATTTCCTTAACCCAATAAAGTTCTGTTGAAGAGTGCTGACAATTGTTCCACTTCCTAAATATTTCTGAAAACTATTCAATTTTCCCTTCCCTCTGCCACTGTGAGTAGTTCCGTCTAACAGCATCCTTCACCTGGGTTAAAGCCACACTCCTACCTCACCTCCCTGTTTCCAGTCACACCCTTCTCCGTCTTCTCCTCATTTCATAGCTAGAATGCTCTTTATAAAACATGAATCTCATGTTGACAATGTCCTGCCAAAGTTATTCTTGCTATTTTCTATTTCCAGAATATGCCTCTCTCCCCTCTTTCCTTAAGTAACCCTTAGGCATTTTTCTAGCTCCAGATTAGATGCTATGTCCTTGATGAAGACTCTTTAGATATCTTGACCTCAGTGTTCTTATCTGGGAAATAATTTCATTGCCCTTGATACAAAGTTCATGAAAATTAGAGATAAGATATGTAACTCAGTTAGCATTTAGCACATATGTGAGATTGTAATAGTGATTATAAAGATGTAGTATTCATTTGATGATGATGGTTTACACTCCTGGTTCTTTTTTTTTTCATGCAAACTTCCCAGAGTCCCATATAAAGTGCCACCTTATCCTCCAAGTAATAATTTAAAATTACTTGTGTGATTCATATAATCCAAAGGATATCCACATTCACTATGTTTCAACCACATCTCCTTCCATGAATTAGTCTAATCTACTATGTCCCTCTCCTTCTTAAAGCTTTTAAAACTATACTTATTAGCTCCATCTTTCCTTGTCCAAATTCCCATTTTAGTCTTTTTGCCCTGTCTAAAATGTCATTTCCTCATGGAAGTATCCAAAAACTATCCTTCATACATTGCTTTTTAAATAATGAATCTAACAGGACAATTTATGTGTAGAGAAGAAATGAAAATAAGAAATGTGAGATAGTTTTTAAAAATGGCAGCTTTTATTTCTTCTAAAGTTATAGACATTTATTTGAATATGATCATCCAATGATAACCAGGTGATTTCGAAAACCTTAGAATAATGCATACATTTCTTAAAATGTAGATGTCTTTCAAAGATGTCTTTCAAAGTGGCCTGTCAGAAGAATTGTACAAGGATATTTTTTCATAGTTACTAAACACAGAAGAAGACAAGTTCTATAAATGTTTTCAGCCTCTGAATGTATCAAAAGTTTCTCCTAAGTAGCCTTGCCCTAAACCTGCTAATTCAGAGAGTTTGATTTTTCAAGGCTGCCACAAGAAAGCCACTTGCTATAGTGAATCAGAAAGGGCAGGCCTAAAGAATCGATAGCTGTCAAAGGAATGTTAAGAAAGAATGCATTCTTACAATAGGACTATGACGTCTAAAATAATTTTCTTCTACAGAAACCTTCTAGATGCCCAAACAGGCCAGGTCATGGCATCTTTTTACTTTTAACTGTCATAATTAAAATAATGATTATGTGACAATTGCTTAATCCCTACTTCCCCTGCTAGTCCTGGAGCCTCAAGAGCACAAGGGTCTATCTGTCTGATTCTCTGATTCTCTTCTGCCCTCAGAGTACACACTGATGAAGTCAGATGTCAGGGGCCAGTGGCCAAGGTCTATTGAAAGTGTCTAAGATCACTTGTGTATGATGAGTTCAAGCAGGATGCTGAGCACTCAAGTAAAATGTCAAACAGGTATTTGGGGACACTGAGGGGGACAGGATTGTAGGGGTTGGAATCTGTAGCTTAAAATTAGTAGTTGAAGCCAAGAATGGAGGTAACATTCCAGGAACAAAGGAAAGAAGAGTGAAAATAAGGATCAACTCCCAGGAGTGTCTGCCTTGGAAAAAGGAGGGTAAAGAAGGTCCCACCAAGGCAATGGGTCAGAAAGAACTTGGACAACAGAGATGGGGGGGGGCAGGGTGGAATACAGAATCAAGACTCTAACAATAAAGAGAAAAGGTTCTTAAGAGGAACAAGGATCACTCCAGCAGATGCTTCAGAAGCCACATTCTGCCTTATTTTTGGTACTGCTGTGGGTTGCCTCTTTTTCTTGGGCAGGTACCAATTTTACAGAATCCTGTAAAGATTTCATTTATCACCCCACATCTGTCTTTCAGATTCATCTGGCTGAAATGTCAGTGGTAGTGCTGTCTTGAGTGTTAAGAGCATCCTACTTCATAAGTCTTTGATGCAGAAAATAAGTTTCAAGCAAGCCATGCATCACTGAGGACCTGGCACAGGAGCAAGCTGCCTGGCCTTTTATGACCATAATGTATGAGCAACTAATGCCTAATTTTCAAACCTGATTTAGATCTCTACTATAGCAGGGCAGATAAGCATTCATTAATATGTGGGTGGGTCTACTCTGGTTTCTTGCCTGCTTGAGCAGTTAAAATGCACGACCATGCAAAAGAATAAAAAGTTTTATTGGAAACAAGAGACAAAGAGAAAAATATATATAAACCTTGGGTGTTTAATGACTTGACATAATTAACAATCCGCTGGGATCACTAGCTTTTGGTATGTTTGAAAATAGTTATTTTAACTTAAAAATGCTAAAATGTGCCAGATGTGGTGGCATAGGTCTGTAATCCCAGCAGCTCAGGAGGCTGAGACAGGAGAATCACAAGTTCAAAGCCAACCTCAGCAAAAGTGAGGCACCAAGCAACTCAGTGAAACCCTGTCTCTAAATAAAATACAAAATAGGGCTGGGGATGTGGGTCAATGGTTGAGTTCCCCTAAGTTCAATCCCCAATACCAAAAAAAAAAAAAAAAAAAGAAAAAAGATCTTTGCTAAAATGTTGGCTTGGAAAGTGAGCTAGGAAAATCACCAGTTCAAAGCCAGCCTCAGAAATTTAGCAAGGCCCTAAATAATTAGTGAGACCCTGTCCAAGAGATGTAGGCAATACTGTGATTTAACAAAATTATTTTCATAACCAGAATAATTGCTGTTAAATTCACTATAATTTGACACAGAAGATGGAGAATTTTTTTGTTGGACATTCAAATAATTAAATCATTAGGTTTCTCAAAAGAGTTCCTTAGAATGGAGTAAGATTTATAGAAATAAATTTAGGTTTTTGGGTTTTTAAATATTGAAAGAAAGTTTGACAGTCTCTGAGGATAGTAACTTTGGCTAAGGAGGAAAAACTTAAATTGTTTATTCTAAGAAAATGTGTTAAGGTTTAGTTTCTACTCTAATAAAAGGAGAACTGATTGCTGTTATAAAGCTCACCATTAGTTAAAATTGATCTACCAACAGCTATCCAAGGGAATAATTAGCTTTCATAAAGTTGCAGCACCATAAAATCTTTCTAATTTTGCCTGTTGATGCTGAGGGACCAAACCCTCATATTTCTGCTGAATAGCCTTTAGTCTCTCAAGGAGAGCCACAGCAACCTGGTTGTTGGAAGCCCACAAGTATTTGATGAACTGGAGCCAAGCATTTGGATTCTGTGGTTTTGTTTTGCAAATACATACATAGTAAAAGAAAGCAAAACATTGAATCTATTAAAGTTAAAGCAGCTTATTTACAGGGCCTCACCATTTCACTATTACATTGGCTTGGTTAATGCCATGTCACCAAAAAAATTTCCTTGTGAATTAGGCAATTTGAATCTTGGAGTCCCATTTAAACTCAGCACTAGTTTTCTGATTTGGTTTGAGAATTCCTTCAAAAACACTATTTTAGAGTGTTAAAAGTTCAAGAAATTTTTTACAAACAGTGTTTATGTATGATGATCTATTTATTTTTTAAATGCAACCAAATACAATTTAACACTTTAAATTAATTCCCTAAAACATACCAAAAAGTGATAACCCAATAGAAAATAATGAGTAAAAGAAAAAGTTTACAGAGAGGAAATGCAAGTAACTCTAGAACATGAAATGGTGCTCAATCTCAATTATAATTATTAAAATCTAATTAAAATAGTGAAAATTCTGTCATTTTCCTAATATTAAGCATTGTGTGACAATCAAATTGATGCCTTCATACATTGCTGGTAGAAATGCAAAATGGTATAATCGTAATAGAGAACAATCTGGCAATATTTATCAAGATTGAAAATTATTCAACTAGATATTCATTTTTTTAAAAAAATAAACTTGGATGCATACATCATGCCATATATAAAAACTTACCCCAATAGACTATAGATCTCAATATAAAACTTAAAATTATAGAACTTGTAGAAGACAATATAGGAGAAAATTTTTATTATCCCAGATTAGGCAAAGATTTCATAGGTATAACACTGAAAATAAAATCCATTAAAAAACAAATTGGTACACTAAGCTTCATCAAAATTAAAAATCACAAGTTACTATTGTTTGAACGACAGTGTGAAGAAAATAAAGACAAATTACACACTAGAGGAAATATTTTATAAAACATATATCTGATCAATGACCAGAAGATATAATGAGCTCTTGATATTATATCTCAAGATATAATAGGAAAACTTACAACCGAATTTCAAAAATGGGCAAAACATTTTTATGGACAAGTAAATAAAGAAGATACACAGATAGCAAAGAAGCAAAACTGCTCAAAATTATTAATCATTAGAAAACTGCAAATTAAAATCACAATGAGACACTACTTCATCCTTATTAAGATAGATAAAATGAAAGAGACTAGCAATCCCAAATATTGGTGAACATATGGAGCTACTTGCACTTTTTTATACTGTTGTTGAAAATGTAAAATGATGCAGACACTTTAAAAAACATTTTGGCGGACCAAGGCCAGAGTTCAGGCCCCAGCCCAGGACTGCCCCCACCCACCTGCAGATCTACTCCAGAGCCCAAGCCCCAGCCCAGAATCACCCCTGCCAGCCAGAAGACAGATTCCTTATTCCAGCCCCAGGCCATCAACATAGACCTCCCCACACAGTAGCCTCCACCTTATGACAACACACAAGGCCTAGAAGCAGCTGCCTCTTGGAACAGGCATCCCAAAGCCAGTGTAAAGCCTACCTTTTTAGCCCCATCTCTGAAAGAGGTTGTATCCATCTTGGGCTCCTCCACTGCTATCTCGAGTTACCTCCGCTATTGTATCCACCAACTTCAGTTGAAGTAGTATTCATCATGGTACAGTGGCAGGGTCTAGAAGCCCAACACTAAGGGAATATACAGATAATCTGCAGGGATACTACAACATTATAGGGTAGAAACAGTGTTACCTCAGATCTACACTACAAGAAAGGAAGACACATAGACCACATGAAAAAACAAGGAAAGAAAGTGGCAAAAAAATGTATACTATAATAATAGAATCCATGGACAGTGCAGTTGAAACGTCAGAAAAAGAGTTCAGAATATACATAATTAAAATGATCTGTGAAATAAATAATGACATAAATGAGCAAATACAGGCAAAAGTTGATCACAACAACAAAGAGACAAGAAAGCAAATACAGGTAGCAAAAGATTACTTCAAAAAAGAGATAGAGTCTAAACAATAATAATAATAGTAAATCCTTGAAATGAAGGAAACAATAAATCAAACAAAAAACTCAATAGAAAGCCTCACCCACAGACTAGATCACTTGGAAAACAGAACGTCAGATAATAAACACAAAGTATACAATCTGGAACATAAAGTTGACCACACAGTGAAGATGGTAAGAAACCATGAACAGAACCTCCAAGAATAATGGGATAGCATCAAAAGACCAAATCTAAGATTGATTGGGCTAGAAGAAGGCACAGAGATTCATGCCAAAGGAATGTACAATCTCTTCAATGAGATAATATCAGAAGATTTCTCAAACATGAAGAATGAATTGGAAAATCAAATATAAGAGGCTTATAGGACACCAAATGTACAAAATTTAACAGATCGACACCAAGGCACATTATAATGAAAATGCCTAGCATACAGAATAAGGATAGAATCTTAAATGCCACAAGAGAGAGAAATCAGATCACATATAGAGGGAGACTAATTTGTATCTCTGCAAATTTTTCAACCCAGACCCTTAAAGCCAGGAGATCCTAGAACAACATACACCAAGCTCTGAGAGAAAATGGATACCATCCAAGAATTTTATATCTAGAAAATTAAGCTGCAAATTTGATGTCAAAATTAAAACCTTTCATGATAAACGAAAGTTAAAAAAAATTAGAGTGAGAAAGCCCGCACTAAAGAGCATTCTCAACAAAATATTCCAGGAGGAGGAAATGAAAATAATCAATGAGAGGAACTACACTAAAGGAAAGGCCAATCAAAGGGGAAACCAAGTCAAGTTAAAAACCAAAAATAAACCAAAATATCTGGGAATACAAATCATATTTCAATTATAACCCTGAATGTGAATGACCTAAACTCATCAATTAAAAGACATAGACTGTCAAAATGGATTTTTAATTTAAAAAAAGACCAAACAATATGTTGTCTTCAAGAGATTCCTCTCACAGGAAAAGACATCCAGACTGAAGGTGAAAGGATGGGAAAAAAATGTACCATTCACATAGACCATGTAAACAAGCAGGGATTTCCATCCTTATATTAGACAAAATGGACTTAAAAACCAAAGGTAGTAAAAAGGGATAAAGAAGGACATTTCATACTGCATAAGGGATTCATACACCAAGAAGACATAGCAATCATAAATATCTATGCCTCAAACAATGGGACATCTATATATGTCTAACAAACCCTTCTCAAATACAAGAACAAAATAGACCACAACACAATAATAATGGGTAACTTTAATATACCTCTCTCACCACTGAATAGATCTTCCAAACAAAAACTAAACAAATAAACTATAGAACTAAATAATACAATCAATAATTTGGACTTAACAGACACATATATAGAATATTCCAATACACTTTCTTCCCAGAAGCACATGGATCTTTCTCCAAAATAGACCTTATGTTATGTCACAAAACAAGTCCTAGCAAATCAAAAAAAAAAAAAAAATAGAGATACTACCCTGCCTTCTATCTGACCATAATGGAATGAAATTATAAATAAATGATAAAATTAAAAAGAGAAGCTACTTCAATACCTGAAGACTAAACAAAACACTATTGAATGACACATAGATAACAGAAGACATCAGGGAGGAGATTAAAAAAATTCTTAGAGGTAAATGAGAACTCTGACACAACTTATCAACATCTCTGTGACACTACATAGGCAGTGCTAAGAGGAAAGATCATTGCATTAAGTTCATTCCTTAAAAGAAGGAAAAGTCAACAAATAAAAGACCTGACATTACATCTCAAAACCCTAGAAAAAGAAGAACAAACCAAAAGTAGTTATTTCCAAAAGGAAATAATTAAAATCAGGGCAGAAATCAATGAAATTGAAACAAAAGAAACAATTCAAAAATTGACAAAACAAAAGGCTGGTTCTTTGAAAAAATAAGTAAAATTGACAAACCCTTAGCCACTCTAATGAATAGGAGGGAGAAAACTTAAATTTCTAAAATTTGTGATGAAAAAGGAAATATCACAAAAGACATTATTGAAATATAGAAAAAAAATTAGCAACTATTTTGAAAATTTAAAATAAAAAGCCTCAAAGACACTAACAAATTTCTAGAGGCATATGATCAACCCAAACTGAATCAAGAGGACACATACAATTTAAACAGATCAATTTCAAGCAAAGAAATAGAAAACATCATCAAAAGCCTACCAACCAAAAAAAGCCGGGACCAGACAGATACACAGCTAAGTTCTGTAAGATATACAAATAAGAATTAACACCAATATTCCTCAAATTATTCCATGAAGTAGAAAAGGAGGCAACCCTTCCAAACTTATTCTATGAAGCTAGTATCATCCTGATACTAAAACCAGGTAGAGACACATCAAGGAAAGAACATTTCAGACCAATATCCCTGATGAACATGGGTGCAAAAATTCTCAATAAAATTCTGGCAAATCACATACAAAAATGTTAAAAAAAAATAGTGCACCATGATCAAGTGGGGTTTATTCCAGGGATGCAAAGTTGGTTCAAGATACGGAAATCAATAAATATAATTCATCATATCAATAGACTTAAAGATAAGAATCATATGATTATATGAATTGATGCAGAGAAAACATTTGACAAAATACAACACCCATTCATGTTCAAAACACTAGAAAAACTAGGGATAGTAGGAATACACCGCAACATTCTAAAAGATAAACACTAAACCCAAGGCCAACATCATTCTAAGTAGAGAAAAATTGGAAACATTCCTTTTAAAAACTGGAACAAGACAAGGATACCCTCTTACACCACTTTTATTCAACAAAGTCCTTGAAATTCTAGCCAGAGCAATTAGGCAGATGACAAAAATTAAAGGAATACAAATAGGAAAAGAAGTGGTGAAACTAGCATTATTTGCTGATGACATGATTCTATACTTACAGGGTCTAAAAAACTCCAATAATAATTTCCAGAATTAATTAATGATTTCAGAAAACTAGCAGGATATAAAATCAATACCCATAAATCAAAAGCATTTCTATATATCACTGATGAATCCTCTGACAGAGAAATTAGGAAAACTACCCCATTCACAATAGCCTCAAAAAAAAAAAAATCTTGGTCATCAACTTAACAAAAAAGATGAAAGACCTCTACAATGAAAACTACAGAAAACTAAAGAAAGAAATTGAAGAAGACATTAGAGGATAGAAAGATCTCTCATGCTCTTGGATAGGCAGAATTAATATTGTCAAAATGGCCATACTACCCAAGTGCTATACAGACTCAATGTTATTCCAATTAAAATCCTATTGTCATTCCTTATAAAAACAGAAAAAGCAATCATGAAACTTATTTGGAAACATAAGAGACCCAGAATAGCCAAAGCAATCCTTAGCAAGAAAAGTGAAGCAGAAAAGTATCACAACACCAGAGCTTAAACTATACTACAGAGCAATAGTGACAAAAACAGCATTGTGTTGGCACTAAAATAGACATGGAGATCAATGGTACAGAATAGAAGACACAGAGACAAATCCACATAAATACAGTTACCTCATACTAGACAAAGGTGTCAAAAACATACACTAGAGTAAAAAGATAGCCTCTTCAACAAATGGTGCTGAGAGAACTGGAGATCCATATGCAGCAAAATGAAAATAAATCCCTATCTCTCACTATCCACAAAATTCAATTCACAGTGGATCAAGGACCAAGGAATTAGTCCAGAGCCCCTAAACCTAAATAGAAGAAAAAGGAGGCCCAAATCTTCATCACGTCCTATTAGGCCCCACCTTCCTTAACAAGATTCCTAGAGTGCAAGAAATAAAATCAAGAGTTAATAAATGGGATGGAGTCAAACTATAAAGCTTCTTCTCAGCAAAAGAAACAATCAATGAGGTGAACAGAGAGCCTACATTTGGGGAGCAAATTTTTGCCACATGCATGTCAGATAGAGCACTAATCTCCAGGATACGTAAAGAACTCAAAACACTTAACAGCAAAAAAAAAAAAAAAAAAAAAAAAAAAAAATCAAGTCAATAAATCAATAAATGGGCTAAGGAGCTGTACAAACACTTCTCAGACGAGCCTATACATTTGATCAACAAATATATGAAAATATAAATATGATCAACATCTCTAATAATTAGAGAAATGCAAATCAAAAACTATTCTAAGATTTCATCTCACTCCAGTCAGATGGCAGTTATCACTCTAATATGGCAGTATGTATAAACGTGGCTGTATAACCAATGTGATCCTACAATCTGTACACGTGGAAAAATAAGAATTCATACCCCATTTGAATCAAATGTATGATATGTCAAGATCATTGTAATGTTTTGAGCAACTAATAATAAAAAAAAGAATACAGACAACAATAAATGTTGGCTAGGATGTGGGGGAAAAGGCACACTCAAACATTGCTCCTGGGACTGCAAATTGATGCAACAAATCTGTAAAGCACTATGGAGATTCCTTAGAAAACTTGGAATGGAACCACAATTTGACCCAGCTATCCCTGCATACTGCATAAGGGATTCATACACCAAGAAGACATAACAATCATAAATATCTATGCCTCAAACAATGGGACATCTATGTATGTCTAACAAACCCTTCTCAAATACAAGAACAAAATAGACCACAACACAATAATAATGGGTAACTTTAATATACCTCTCTCACCACTGAATAGATCTTCCAAACAAAAACTAAACAAATAAACTATAGAACTAAATAATACCTTTGGGGTATAGACTCCTTGGTCTATACCTTTGGGGTATAGACTATACCTTTGGGGTATAGACTATACCTTTGGGGTATATACTATACCTTTGGGGTATAGACTCCTTGGTCCATACCCCAAAGGACGTTAGATCCACATACTAGCGTAACACAGCCACATCAATGTTGATAGTAGCTTAATTCACAATAGTTAAACTGTAAAACCAACCTAGATGCCCTTCAATAGATGAATGGTTAAAGAAATTTATATATATATATATATATATATATATATATATATACAGACACACACACACACACACACACACACACACACAATGGAATATTTCTCAGCATTAAAAGAGAATAAAATTAAAATTATGGTATTTGCAGGTAAGTGGATGGAGTTGGAGGCTATCATGCTACATGAAGTAAGCCAATCCCCCAAAAACCAAAGGCCAAATGTTCTCTCAGATAAGTGAATGCTAATCCATAATGGGGGGGCGGGGGCATGGGATAAATGGAGGAACTTTGGGCAAAGGAGAGGGAGGGGTTGGGAGGGGGCATAGGGGCAGGAAAGATGGTGGAATGACATGGACATCATTACCCTAAGTACATGTATGACTGCACATATGGTGCAATGCTACATCATGTACAACCAGAGAAATGAAAAGATGAATGTAATTATGCATAATGAATAAAAATGCTTTCTGCTGTCATATATACCTAATTAAAATTAATTAATTAATTAATTAATTAATTTTTAAAAATCCATTTGGCAGTTTCATAAAGTTAAGCATACACTCACCACATGATCCAGCTATTCTACTACTTGATATCTTATGCAAGATAAATAAAACATGTCCTTACAAAGATGAATACTTGGAGTGTTTACAGTAGCTTTATTTGTAATACCCCAGAATTAGCAACAACCCAGAATTTTACCAAAAGACATGCAAATAAATAGTGATCTAGGCATACAAAAAAAGAAATGAATTGTTAAAATGGGCAACAACATAGATTTTTTTTTAAATTTGAATCTTATTTCTTTTGTTTTTTTTTTTGGTTGTTCACAACATTACAAAGCTCTTGACATATCATATTTCATACATTAGATTGAAGTGGGTTATAAACCCCCAATTTTACCCCAAATGCAGATTGCAGAATCACGTCGGTTACACATCCACAATTTTACATAATGCCCTATTAGTAATTGTTGTATTCTGCTACAACATAGATTAATCTTAAAAATAAGTATGCTTATTAAAAGAAAGCAGATAAAAAGACTACATTCTAGTGTATATTAAATTTACATAAAAATTTAGAAAATGTAAACTAATTCATAGGGACATAAACACTGATTAGTGATTGTCTAGGAACTAAGAGGTGGTAGGAGGAGAGCAAGGAGAGATTACAAAGGGACACAAGGACATTGTGAGGGGTGATGTATATGTTCACAATCTTCATTGTAGTGATAATTTTTTGATTGAATACATAGGTTAAAGCATCCAACTGTATACATTTCAATTATGTGTAGTTTCTTTTATGTGAATAACACCTCAAAAAAACTTTTTTAAAAAATTCATATACTGTTTGGGCTGGCCATTCTAACTCAAGGGTCTATTCTACAGAAATATTTACAAATATGTGAAATGATATCTGCCAAAGGTTATTTATTGTACTGTAGTTAATAATACCAAAAGACTACAGACAAATGAGTGCTTATCAGTAGAGAAATTAATAGATAAATTGTATTTCACAGTTAAATATTAGACAGACAAAATAAAGAACAATTTCCTTTTCTACTGCTAGGGGAAAATCACTAATAGATCAATTAGTAAAAACTAAATGCAGGGCAATGTGTCTGTCATGCTCACCTTTGTACTTGAAAATGAAACAGGTATAATTATGATGCATATTTTAAGTGGTAAAATATTATCCTTGGAGGGTGCAAATAAAACTTTGTAAGAGTTGCTTGAATTGTGCATTCTTACCCATGGGTGGTTTGGGGACAAAAGAATGACAAGAGAGTTTTTGTTGTATGCCCACTAGTTTCTTCTGAATTTTGTTCATTTCTTTATCAGAGCCACCTCTGTATAATGTCAAACCCAGTAACTGTATTTTAACCCTTTTAAAATTGCTTTACTTATTGTATTGTATATCACTACCAAAATTTAAAGAGCCAAAGTTTAGCAGACATTTACTATTGCTTTAAATGTTACTTGAAATACTTTTCCTGTATACTCTTACCTAGTTATGCAAATATTTTGAGGTAGTTAGACTCTAGTATAGACATAAGGTGGTAGCTGATACAAACAGGAGAGGTGTCAGAACATTTAGGTCTCTTACAAATTAAGCAAAATGCTGCATTCATGGCATCAGAAAAATACATCCTTCAAGCCTTAAATAGGATTTTAAGGCTTCTCGCTCAGTTACAGGAAGACAACTTTTAGTTCCAAATATTTGTTATATTTGTTATATATACATTTAGTGAAAATTCTTAGTTCTTCTTTATAATACACACACTCACACACACACACACACACACACACACACACACACATACACAAACATAGTTGAAGATGGACACAATAACTTCATTTTATTTGTTTGTTTATATACGTGGTGCTGAGGATCAAACCCAGGGCCCCACATGTGTGAGGCAAGTGCTCTACCACTGAGCCACAACCTCAGTGCCTGGTTCTTTTAATACTTAATAAATATTTGTTAGATAAGTGGAAAAATATTCAAGCAATTTAATCATACCTCTGTAGCTTGTTTTCTACTCCAGCTTGGATCCTTTCCAACCCCACTGGCCACAGACTGACAAGCTGTTGCTTGCAGGGGTGTTTTCTCTAATATCCTTTCCTATTGCTCCACTCTTTCTACCTCAGTCTGTTTTCTTTTCATAAATTATTAGTATCACATGATGCCACGAGATTTTTAGCAACTTCTGGGATACTCTGTATTGGGGATGTAGTAGATCTCTACAGGGTAATGACTGATTCCTATATATTCTATCTGGTATTTACAGAATCTCAAAACCATACATACCTCTATTAGACACATTTAAAAATTAACTCATGTATATTCCAATAATATCAACACACATAAAACAATGATTAACATTTAAATGGCCTATTCATAAAATCCATTTATATTTTTAGAATGGCTTACCTTTAAAAGGAAGCCATTAAAAACATTTTCCTTTAAATCTTGGGGTTTGAAGGGGATGGTGTTTGCATACTTGTTTTAAGAAGCATTTCTAATGTAATTCATTGTATTAGCTGGCAGTTAATTATTCTGATTACTAAGATTGACAATTATATTGCATTTACAAAAGATAAAAGTCTGGTATCTTTTCCTTCTTGAAAAAAATCACTAACATTTAAAGAATTGGAGATTTGAAGGACACAATATTCTTATTCTTTTCATGAGACTTCATCCGACCACATTATCTTTATTACAAGTATAGCCAAAAATAGCACAGTATTATGTAACCTTGGTAGGGGGAATGCTAGATAACTTCATCTGTGCAAATCACTTCCCATGAGCCTACTTTTTTATCACGCAAGTGGTGACTCCATGACTCCAGCATTCACAAGTGAATGACAGAGCTCCAGATTGCTATTTAACCACCATATGAAAAGTCTACATAAATAGATTTACTTAAGGAAGCAAACAGTTGCATGTGATCCAAAACATAATCAAACCAGTGGGGAGGGGGGAATAAAAAAACATTAAAATCTTGAAATAATCCCTCTCCCTATTTGTGGTTGAAACTGATCTCTATTCTGCCCTCTGCAACTATGAAAACAAAATATGTTTTCACCCAAAACAAAATAACCCACAAAAAAATTAACTAAGCCAGCTTCCAAGAGATGGTACCTGTCCATCAGCTGAGAATGAGCCAAGACACTTAACTCCTGAGGTCCAGACCTGGCACAGTTAGTTATGGTAAATATGTATTGAATGCATTAAAAATGGGAGATTTTTGTTTTAAATATGAAGATGAATTGGCAGAGTTAATAGGTGGCAGTATGATTTTTCAATCCAGAGAATTTTAAAATCTGAAAATCTCATCATAAAAGATTTTGCTTTCTTTTGCACACATGTACTGCAGGACTGAAAGCCATTTAAATGTATATATATATCATGCGTTTCAAAGCCTTGAATGAAATTCACTGTATCACAGCACTCTTTAGGTAATGAAAGCCAACATTGAAATATATTAAATAATGCTAATAACTAATATCATTTACTTCTCACCAAAACTTTGTGAAATAGGTAGTATTTTGAATTGGTTTTCTTTATTCCTGTTTTTAGGCAAGAAAATTTAGACTTTGGGAGTCTCACTAAGTTATTTAAGGTCACAACACTAGAACAAGTAGCAAATGGCTCCAGTCAACTCCAGAGTTATTCTCATTATGGCAAGTTAACTTCCCTTCCATCACAGTCAATTTCTTCCTCCTCTGAGCTCCCACAACATTTATAATTGCTCTTAATCATTGAGCTCTGCTGATGCTGCCTAATCTATAATGTAATTTTGTAGATCATATTATCTGTTTTCTATTAATTTCCATTTTTATTTTTATAATGGGTTGTCTTTATCCTGTTTATGTTTTTTTCTGAGCTACTAAGTTTAATGCTTAGTTTATCTTTTTTTTTTTTGTAAAATAAATGGATTGACAGCTATAACTTTCCTTCTAGCACTGATTTAGCTGCATCCCATGAGTTTTAACATATAGTAATTTGTGTTCAACTTCACATATGTTGTCAATTTCACTTTAAATTCATGTATAATTAATCAATTAATTAAGAAAGTATTTTTGTTTCTCCAAGGACACTCTTTTTCACTTTTTTAATTATTGATTTATAATCCAATTGCAATATTGTTAGTTAACATGAATTATAAAACAACATTTAGGGTATGTGAAGATTTATTTTATAGCCTTGTATATGATTACTTTAAGGAGCTGTCCATAATCTTTGAAATCACTTGTAAGAGGTATTGATAGGTACCTTACATTCTACCATCATCTCAGTTTTTTATGGATAGATAAATAAGTTTCTTCCAAGAATTATTTGTACATCTCAGTTAAAACTTCTTCTCCTAACATATAACATAACATATGTACTTTGGTGGAAAGAGATTCAGTGAATAGGAAAAACAACCTCAACACTAGAGTCTGTTTGTACACACAACGGGTTTCATTTCAAATGTGAAACAAATGTCATGCATCATAAATGAAATCTACAAGCTTTGAAGTTGGATTTGAGAATTATTCTATGATACAATACCTCCTTTTAGAAAGTAGAAATATGGTAAGTTGGTAGGTAGCTAGCTACCTAAAGAGATAGATTCCCAACAGGTTTTGTTTTTGTGAAAAGATATCCACCTTCTTCAGGCTCTCAACTCACACATGCAGCATGTTGGGAATATTCACAGTTCAAACTACCTGACCTGCAGGTGGTTGGTGAGTACAAATAACCAGAGACCACACATCTGCCAGTGCATTTCCTTCCTGCTGCCATGAACAGCTCTGACTGCTCAGACTCAGATTTGTGTATTACTTTCGTTTTTACTAGATTTTTGTGCATATGTGTGTTTCCTTCTACTTAAAGTCTTGCTTGAGTCAAATAGAAATAAAATTCTCTCTTAAAGATGATTAATGGCAATTATTCTTCAGTGCATTTTCCCCTAAACTCTACTCTGAAGGACAGTCAATGTAAAAAAGATTAAGTTATTTATAACCAGTTAATCTTAAATTCTTAAATAAGCAATTAGATCTATAATATAATAATATAAATTGAAAACCAAACTGGCAGAAAAATTTACATTCTCTATGTGCTTTTGAGTAGAACAGAGATTTCTAAAATGATAGCCAAAAACCTTAAGAAAGGACTAATGGAGCCATGTTGTAGCACATACCTGTAATCCCAGTTGAGGCTGTTTGATGGCAAGTTTGAGGCCTGCTGTGCAATTTAGCAGAACCTCAGGTCAAAACAAAATAAAAAGGGCTTAGAGCGTAATTCAGTGGTAGAGCACTTGCCTAGCATGTGCAAGGCCCTGAATTTAGTACCACCAGAGGGGAAAAAAAGGGGAGGGTTATTATAAATATTTCAAGGGACAAATTAATCTTAAAAGATAATATTAAACATGTTTGGGGGAGTGATTTTTCTTTTTTCCTGAGGAGAGTTATAGCTTGTGTTGTTAAATTCTCCATGACAAGGTAAACATTAACAAGCAAAAAATTGATATAGTGATAGGCATATTTTCTTTAAATTACTTTGAATTCTATTATAAACATAAAGGTGGACATTTTCTTATCTTTTACCTTGCACATTTATGGTACCTTTCAAAACTGTTATCTTTTTATCTTTTAACATAGTTTATTTTAGAACCAAGTTAATTTAAAGAAGCCTGAAGTACTTTGCATTTTCTCATTCTGAGGCGTTTTCACTTATAACTCCTGTAACAAATATATACCAGTGTAACTTTTTTAAACTGTTGTTAAATTTAGACATCTTTTAAGTTCCAGGCACACAGTACTTAATTAATGGTCCTTTTGCAGCTTTATTTAAATAGTCTTCTTGCTTTTTGCTGTCTCACACTGAGCCAAAACCTTGATCAAAAAAATAAGATTTTATAAGCCATTTAGTATAAAAAAAATTTGAGAGGACCCCCCAACAGGAAACCCCAGAAAATAACATACAAGAAAACTTATAATGATGATAAGAAAAACCCAATTTAATATTTAGGGAAGTAATTTCAAGTACCCGTAAATGATATATTTTTAATGTTATTGAAGACGGGATTTTTGTGGTTTAATCTAGGAAATTCTGAGGCTCATATTCAATGGAAGAATGTAACCAAAAGAAGAATAAAGAAATCTTTGTTTTCTACGAGAACAAAACCTCTCCCTGGCCTCACATCCTTTTGTTCCCTCAGAGGAAGGCTTTGAATCAACAGGTCTCTTCATTCGAGTTATGTAATTGCAAGCAACCAGTGCTGCTGCAGGTTGATTTAAGCCAAAATTACCAAATTAATTGGATTTCCCAGAATCACTACGAGTTCAAGAAATCCAGTCTCAAAAGACAATGGAGTTAGAAAACCGTGCCCAATGATGAGAATTCAACATGAGTCTAATGATTATACCATTGCTTCTATCAACAACCATTAGATGATGCTCTGTGTCATGGCTGTTCCTTGCATAGATACTCAATGCTTCCCCTAGTTCCACTCCTGTTACTGGCCCTGGAAAATGGACACTCATGCAGCGCCGCCCCCAAACCACCATATATTTTACCCTTGTCACCATTTTCACCACCTCTTCTGCAACTTCCTCACCATTTCCATCACTACAAAGAGAAAATACTGCATTTCTCCTTTTTGGAGACACTAAGCCAAACACATGTTCCTGTTTCATATCTACAATTGGTTATATCTAAAATTGGTATGAAAGGGAAGCTGTGAAGATGAATATATAGAGTTAATTGGCATTTATAGAAACAAATGAGCTGTATGCCACCAAAACTCACAAAGTAAAAGTTATCCAAATATGGAAAGGCATTATTGCACTTGGAAGACAAAAAACATGTCTGGTGAGGCTTTCCTTATTTAAAATATACAAATGTTTGGATGATGTACATGTATGATTATATATGGCACTCTATAACTATATCTTGCTCATAAAATATGCACTCCTTTCTTCCACAAAGACATCAGCTATCACATCTAGTTTCAAGACCTTTAGGGAATGCCATTCTTTTTCTTATTCTAACATATTCCTGTGTCAATGATCTTTAATAAATGAACTAAAATAAAACGAGAAAGAGGGAAGAAAAGAAAGAAATGCAGATTAGTTTAAAGTGTGTGTGTGTGTGTGTGTGTATGTGTATACATGGCTATAGAAAAAAATGCAAGCATATTCAACTTCATGTCATGGCTGTTCCTCTACAACTGGTTATATCTAAAATTGGTATTTATGACCTCCATACTCATCAATAATCACATTTATTCAATCCCTATTATTCAACCAAAACCAAATCTGAGCATAATTCCTTGCCTAAATTTTTAAGTTACAACTTTATTTCTTAGAAACCAATCCCTGAAATTTTTACCTCTATACCATTGCTTTTTACTCCATTTAATTGACATGATATACCTGGGTTCTATCTGTTCTTCTTTCTATCTCCATTGTATAGCAGCAAACTTGTTTCCATTTGATTTTCAGGTTATATCACCCAAGCAAAGAACATAACCCTGGATACTATTGCCTGCTTCAATGACATTCGAAGCCTAAAATTTGGGGGCAACAATCTCCACATGAAATTCAATGGAACCCTAAGTATCTTCAAGACAAAGTATTCTTCCATGAATATACTCAAACTTGTAAGCTACAAGAACCAGAGATATACACATAAGCAGCAAGTACTGTGACTATGAGAAAAAAAATCACCATTCAATGAGTTCAGAGTATATTAGGCATCCTATATATAGGAGAACACCTCAGCCTTAAAAGGATGTCTCCCAGATGGCACTGTAATTGGATCTTGTACTGTTTAAGAAAAGTCAGAAAGAAAAATTGTCTCTCAATGTAGGGGTATGTGGTAAATCTAGGATATCTCATGCAAATCAGAACATTAGACCACAAACATGTATTTACTAAATGCCAGGCAAGTGAACAGCCTCAAAAAGCTAAATAAGAAGCATTTATCCAGCAGAAATTCACAGCTTCTAATCCAACAGAACCATTCCTATACCAACTATAGTTGAAAGCATTCCTGCCTTGTATACTCATGTAGTTGGTTCACTGTTTTGTTTACTGAACTCACATTACAGTAAAAGAAATAATGAAGTAGGAAGCAAATATGATTCCTAGTTAATAGTAATAACAAATCTTGAACCTTGGCTTTTATAATAACATGAAAGCCTCAAGAAAACTAAATGCATGGGGAGATAGAATGGAAAGACAATAACAATAACATGGATTGAGTATATCCTAAATTTACAAGATTAGATTTCTTACCACTAATTGGAAGAAGAACTTAACTGAAGCTAAGTTTAGCTACAGGGGAAAAAAAAGAAAGAAAGAAAAGAAAATTGCATTTTGGAACCTGAGTTTTGTAGAAAGAGAAATTTTTCCTTCTCTGAATTAGCAGTTTGGAATATAGTACCTTCTTAACCAGCAAAATTTCCTTCAATCGTACACACTTATGTAGTTGTTTACAAACATCAAATATAAATGGTTAGCTATTAAAATCTTACCCCCGAGCCAGGGCACATCTTGCAGCACACCTATAATCCCAGCAGCTCTGGAGGCTAAGGTAGGAAGATCACAAGTTCAAAGCCAGCTTCAGCAAAAGCAAGGCACTAAGCAACTCAAGGAGATCCTGTTTGTAAATAAATACAAAAAAATAGGGCTGGGGATGTGACTCAGTGGTCAAGTGCCCTGAGTTCAACCCCTGGTACTCCCAAAAATGTCCCACCCCCAAATGCAAGATAATCATTAGATTGTCCCTCTGGACTGTTCCACTAGATTGTATTAATTTCTGGAGACTAGGGATAAGACTGTATCTAATTCACTTCCTTATTGATTCATGAAATCTATAAGAGTATCCTTACTATAGAATAGATACTTAAAAAGGTTTAATGATTGAATGAGTAAAGAATAATGAACTAGCAGAAAAACTGTTAGTTTTGTAACCTCAACAGTAATGAACTATTCCACCCATTATATTATCCTACATTGCGACCTTCAATCAGCAAAAAGTAAGCTGATTGTATTAAGAACACTTACCCACTTCAATCTAATGTATGAAATATGATATGTCAAGAGCTTTGTAATGTTGTGAACAACCAATAAATAAAAAAAAGAACACTTACAAAATTAAACTAAAAGTCAGTAGGCTACTTTCCCTCTTATCCAGTATGAAATTTAGATCAGAACTGCAAACTATAGGCCATTTCTCAGAAAAGATTAATGTTGCAGGTCCAGTGTTTTGAAATGGTAGCCCAGTGACCCATAAATGTTGAAGCCAGGGATCACTCAATTAATACCTTTCTTACAAAAGGCAATGAACTCTCTTACTTCCTGCTTTTATTTTGGCATTAAGTAACACTATGTAACAATGCCTAAAGTTAGATAGGAAGTTATGTGCCTTATTCTGAGACTTGGTTTTATTGTAAGATGGTGACTTGAAAAGTTTTATTTATTGTGCCTTTTTACATAGTTCCTACCAAGTAATTGTAGGAAATAACACAAAGCATTTTTATTCTGAAAGGTAGGAAATATTAACACAGAGTTTTTATATACAGAGTATGTTTTTAGAAAAACATATTTTGTACTATATTCCATGTTATGACACTTGTTCCAGAGAACCCCATACATGTGACTTGAGGAACTTTGTGGAATAGGAGGGAATTGAGATAAACTTATTTTTTAAATCAAAAGAGGTATTTTTATGTGAAAATGTGTTTCCATAGTAACATACTAAAAGGGTTTAAGAGAAAGATTGTGTAAGTGCCATAGTGGTAGCAGTAGATGACAAGGTATCATCACAAATAATAGACTCAAAATGCTGCTTTTGCACCTACCTTAATGTACAAAGGCCTTTCTTCCCAAACCTGTAAGCAACCTACAATTCTCCAGAATAAGTAGACAGGGAACATTTAAGAATATGAGAAGCTGGTCTTTAAAGCATTGCTTTGTTCTAGGTTTCAATGGTATAATTGAACTCAACTGCCACAGGATGTAAATATCAATCACTCCCCCACAACTTCCTTCTTTGTTTCCATTGGAAGTCATTAATTAACACATCTTGGAGCTCTTTTATGACTCAGGATCTAAGGAGAGTCCTAAAAACTATTATTGGTAAAAGGACTGGGAAAACCCATCAGTTTTCATGGCAAGAAAGATCAGTAATTTATGGGAAAAAAAATCTAAACAAGTAATAAATTTAAATCCCACATTATAAATTTATGATGAAAATCAGCCTATAACAGTAAAAGAAAAGTGTTACTTCTCTAATTGTGAAATTGTTATTTTCACAAAGTATTTCTAAGATATTGTAGTGTAAATTTCTAAGTATGGAAGTATCTATATGAAACAAACCAAAAAATCCCTAACATTTGTCTTTATAATTAGATTTGGAAGAAGAGCTTAAATCTGGACATCCAGATTCAATGATCCTTTCCCTTAATTAATTCAATTATTTACTTAATGACTAGACTGGCTATAAATATCACTATGAGGTGCAAGTTCAATACCTTATCTCTACTCCCCTATATAAGCCATTTTCCTTCACCTGAATTGCGTGTTCATCTGCCTAAATCTTATCATCCCTCCGTCTCTCATTTCAGTGCCAACGTCTTCATATCTTCCCTAGTGGCTAATGAAGATCATCTTACACAGGTTCTCTGAGCTGTCCTAACTGTTTACTTGAACATCTTACATGACAGTTCTCATGCACACTCTCTTCTATTTCAGTTATGTGGTTAATGTTTTAAAGCTTTTTTCCAGATGGTTGGTTCTCAAACTTTATCATCTGGGTCACTTGTAAAGGATTCAAATTGTTGTGGTGGGGCCTTGGAATCTGCCTTTTCAAAATGTTCCCCACATTCTAATTTTTCTTCTTGTTGTCCAGTGTTTTTCTCTTTTAACCCACAGCCAAATTGCAAGCTTTCTCTCAAAAACATTTTGGCTACATTCCAGTGGTTTAAATTTTTTTCTACTCTTCATTCTACCACCTATCATTTGTGGCATATTTGAATATTATTGGGATCCAATATGGTACAGTAACAAATAAAACCTCAAATCTCAGTAGTTTAACACAACTAAGTTTTATTTCACATATCACACCTTTATATTTTAGCCATGTCACATGAAACACATGACCTACGAGTTCGTTATGATATAGACATATATCACTTTTCATATTTTATTGACCAGAACTAATCACCTGGCCTCAAACTTAGCTCAAGATACACAAGCAAATAAAGGTTATTGGGTGGATGCTATGACTCTGTGTCCAAAATAAATTGCCAATTGCTAAGGCTTTTAATATATCTTACAACACAACCCCAAAATGTCCAAAAGAAGAATTACTGGCATAATGATCATCATAATTTTAAACTGTAATTCCTTGAGTATTCACTACATTATTGTGGTAAGTGCAATACAAAACTATCTAATTGTTACAATAACGCCAGGAGGAAGGATTATTAGGTATACTGCACTTCAGAAAGTGGTTGCTTGGTAATGCAATTTGTCCTAGTACACAAAGCTTACAAGTTGTGGATCCAGCCATGAAACAAAGCCTCTAACTCTATGGCTTGTTAAGGGGTGGCTTTATATTTCTTTGAAAACTGTTTACCCAACAAGATCTTTATAAGTCACAAATATCATAAAATCACTCCCCATTGATTTGAAAATACAATTCCAAATGTCCTAACATGGTACAAAAACCCTTCGTGACATC
Organism: Spermophilus citellus; assembly: GCF_964194105.1. NCBI lineage: Eukaryota > Metazoa > Chordata > Mammalia > Rodentia > Sciuridae > Spermophilus > Spermophilus citellus. Next base: position 59,650,095 of record NC_138197.1, read on the forward strand.
TTTTTTTCAACTGTCTAGCCTACTCTATCATCACCACAATTTTCGTTTCAGCCATACTAAATAATGTGCATTTCCATACTTATCCCTTATTTCTTCTTACTTTAATCACTTTTCCTATTATACCCTTTGTCTTCTCTAGACACTTCCCATCGATATTTTAGGCCTTCCTTTAGATACTAGAGTTGTTGAAACAAGAGAAAAAAAAGAATTGTAAAACTTCAGGGAAAATCAACATCATGAATGACTAGATTCAGTCAACAGAACAGCTAACATCTGAGGGGGGGTGGAATGAAAGGACAAAAAAAATACATTAAAATATATTAAAGACAAGCACAGTGGCACACAACTATAGTCCTAGCTACTGGGGAAGGGAGACAGCTGAGGCAGGAAGAGTCCAGGTTTGAGACCAAGCTGGGCAACTCAGCAATATCCTATCTCAGATTTTAAAAAATAAAAAAATTGAGCTGGGAATGATATAGCTCAATGGTTGAGCACACCGGGGTTCATTCCCCACTACTATACAAAAGAGAAAAAGAAAAAGAAAGAAAATTTTAAAAGTTATTACATTCATAAAATACTAATGGACTCATAGGAAAAAGGATTGTAGAAATGTAAACAGTGATTGTTAAAATGGAAAAAATTTTCAGCAAATGAATTAAATACTAATGTAAGTCTAGCTAAAGATTGTATTATTAAGCTGGAAAATTAAATAAAAGAATTATCCCCAGAATGTAGTTTAAAACATAGTTCATTTTGCCATTCAAAATGCAACACAAATTTTCTTATATCATCACATACCCAGTCAATTTACATTTAACCATTCAGTGTTTTCATTAATTCCTTGGAATCAGAAAACAAAATGGGCATTTTTGCTACTTGATAACCCTCTCAATTTTTTTTTTTATGTTCTAGTTTTCCTTGCTATATTTTTTCCTGGTAATATTTTTAGGGGACTTGTTTTTGTTGAAAGAATTAAATTGTTTATCTAATAGAGTTTCTTAAAATCTTTGTGTTTTATTTTTAACTGCTTTATCTATTAACTTGTTCTTCTGTTCCCTGTATTTCTTGGCAATTGGTAGTTCAATTAAGTGGCTTGATTGGATTCATTCATGGAAGCTTGATAAGTGGTGGTATAGACTTCCATTAGGAGGTACATAATGCCTGTCCTTATGTTGTGGGAATGCCAGGAATGTACCACCAGAAAGCATGGTCCCTCCATTCTTGTGTTCTAGTCAGGCAAGATTACAAGATGGCAATGAACACACACACACACACACACACACACACACACATACAAGCACCACACACCTGTGCAAGCACATGTAGCTGCACACATCAGAGGTCTGTTGAAAGCAAAAGTACGTTTGGCAAAGACACCCAATGGTGGGTCTCGAGAGTGAGAACCGCACCTGTGTATTTGGGAGTCGTTTCTACGTACACCTTTAGATCCTGGTTTTGTCAGGCGTGTGGACTGAATTGAGAACAAGCAAGGTAGTATGTAGATGGGCCCCACAATTACCATGGTGGAATCTGCTGATTAGCTTATGTTTTAAGGCCTGTTTTACATGAGGGGAGATGGGGCGGGGTTCCTTGTTCTGCTCTTGTAGTTTGTAGGCCTGCTGGCATCAGAGTTGAGGCATCCTGTTCTCACGAGACAGCTGACAGCACATCCTGTGTTCTTTAGAGAGCTAATTTTATCTCCGTCTGTTAATGCATCTCTGTGACTTCCTATGGTTCCTGCTTATCCCTATCACTTAGATCATGAACCATTGAGTATAATTACACAGATGCATTCAATTAATCTGTATTTCAAATGCATTCATTCTTTGGTTATTATCTGAAATGCTTCTGTAGAAACATCCTTTACCCAAAGTTTGCCTATCCTGAGGTACAGTTTACACTGGGAAGGGAAGGGAAATGCTTGATTTTTTAATTTTATTTACCAATTTTCCAAATAATGACTTCCTTAGCAATCTCCAAAGTTAACAAAGGATATTTTTTAGTATCATTATTGAAGATAGAGATTATTTTTTAACATTTTTATGTGTTCTTTTTATATATACATGATAGTAGAGTGTATTTTGACATATTATACATACACAGAGTATAACTTATCCTAATTAGGATCCCATTCTTGTGGTTGTACATGATGTTGAGTTTCATTGGTTGTGTCTTCATACATGAACACGGGGAAGTTATGTCTGATTCATTCTATTGTCTTTCTTAATCCCATACCCTTTCCCTTCCCTTCATTCTCCTTGGTCTAATCCAATGAACGTCTGTCCCCCCTTCCTTTATTGTGTGTTAGCATTCACATATCAGACAGAACATTCAGCCTTTGGTTTTGGGGACTGACTTATTTCACTTAGCATAATATTCTCCAGTTCTATCCATTTATGGACATATGTCATCATTTCATTACCATTCATCTGTTGAAGGGCATCTAGATTGGTTCCATAGCTTAGCTATTATGAATCAAGCTGCTATAAACATTGATGTGGCTACATCACTGTTGTATGCTGATTTTAAGTCCTTTGGGTATATACTGAGGAGTGGAAAAAATGGGTCAAATGGTGGTTCCATTCCAAGCTTTTTGAGGAATCTTCATACTGCTTTTCAGAGTGGTTAGGGTCCCAGTAGCAATGTGTAAGTGAATATTTTTCCCCACATCCCCACTAACATTTATTGTTACTTGTATTCTTGATAATTGTCATTCTGACTAGAGTGAGATGGAATCTCAGTGTGGTTTTAATTTGCATTTCTTTAATCACTAGAGATGTTGGACATATTTTTGTGTATTTTTTGATCAATTGTATTTCTTCTTCTGTGAAGTGTCTGTTCAGTTCCTTAGTCCATTTATTGATTGGGTCTGGTTATTTTTTTTTGTGTGTGTGTTCAGTTTTTGAGTTCTCTACATATCCTGGAGATTAATGCTCTATCTGAGATGCAGGTGGTAAAGATTCTCTCATTCTGCAGGCTCTCTCTTCACATTCTTAAATATTTCTTTGCTATGAAGAAGCTTTTTAGTTTGAATTCATCCAACTTATTAATTCTTGATTTTACTTCTTGCTCTTTAGGAATCTTCTTGAGGAAGTTGGTTCCTAGGCCAACATGATAGAGAATTGGGCCTACATTTTCTTCTAGTAATTTTTCAGAGTCTGTGGTCTTATACCTAGTTCCTTGATCCATATATATATATATATATATATATATATATATATATATATATATCCATATATATATTTTAGTTGTAGTTACATACAATACCTTTCTTATTTTTTATTTATTTATTTTGATGTGGTATTTGGGAACAAACCTAGTACCTGACACATCCTAGGCAAGCACTCTGCAGCTGAGCCACAACCATAGCTCTGGTCCTTGAACCATTTTGAGTTGAGTTTTGTACAGGGTGAGAAATAGGGGCTCAATGCCATTATATTACATATGGATTTCCAGTTTTCCCAGTACCATTTGTTGAGGCTATCTTTTATCCAATATATATTCATAGTGCTGAACATAGGGACTTCAACATAATTTAGTTTCAAGCCATTGCAGATACTGCCTTTATTGGTACTATGTTTTCTCATTGTTGGTCTGGGAGTCCATTGAACATGGCTCCTGGCTCCTGACTCCTTTCCTGACATGGCTTGAACAATTTTTAATAGCTTATTTTCTTTGCAGTATGAAAAGATATTTTAGACTCATCCTATACATTTCCTTCTACTAAAAATAGAATAAACATGATAAGAACTATCTAATAATTATGACAACAAAACTATCAAATTTGGCTGAAAGATATGAAAGAAGCCCCAATAAATTAAATACATTTTACTTTTTCCAATAATTAAATAATTTAAAATAAAAAAAAATTAAATGACTATAAATTCTATGAAACTGATAAAATACCAGAAGGGATCTGGATTCTAAAGTTCACAGAGAACAGGAAATGTGCATGTGCATGAATAACCTAAAGAATTATTTGGAAAGTTTACATTATTGTCATACACACACACACACACACACACACACACACACAAATGTGTCAATAATATATGTCTAAGTACATGAAAGATCCTGTTAATTAAAAGAGTACTGTGTTGACACAAGAACTGGTTTCAAAAAAAGTCTTAAAGAAAATGTAGTTTATATTAAAATTGATAATTCAACAGAGAAGATAGTTTATTTAATAGGTGCTATTAAGAAAATTAGAAATTTGTAAAAAATAATCTGACTCATACCTTATTAAAGAAATAAATAATAAATTGTTTATAGATCAAACACATAAAACAAGTGTATAATACTACTAGAATACAATTCATATTTCTATATTTTGATAATGATGAGGCTTTACAGGAAAGAAATATCACTTTGGTTCATAAGCTAAAATTTCCATAAAAACTAAAACTCTGTCAAAGAACATGATAATCAAAATTTGACTTAGGGAAAGATTGACAAGATAAATGAAATTAATGTAATAAAAACTTAGTATCTGTTTTATAAAATAAGTGTCTACAAAAATGTTCTTAATCTTACAAAGAAGAGTGAAATGCAAGAAAGAAATAATAACAGTCTCTAAAACTGTTACTAACATTCAAACTGACCAGTATATGGAAAATATATGTTACTACTTTTAATACTTAACATTGGATTTGATTAAGTGAATCGATAATAACTCTGATTACCATGGATGTGGGGAAATGAGCCTTGAACTCACTGTCAGTGAAAATGTAATTTGTACAATTTTTTTTTTCATGTGTGTGGGTTCTAGGCCTCCTTGAGATCAGGGTTGAGACAATCTGTTGTCCTGAGATAACCTTTTGGAGGGCAATTCAGTAGGACTGACTACAACTTTAAAGAGAGCCAATGACCCCTAACTTCACTTTTGGGTATATATCCTAACAACAGGTACATATCTAACAGAAGAATTTTCACATGCCCACAAAGTTGCACATGCAAGGATGTGCATGTGTTTGTAATACAAACACAGGAAACAATTTAGGTATCTATTGGTATAGGGATAGTTAAAATATGCTACATTCATACTATTCATTCAAATAAGATGGTAAAAGAGGCTGAGATAATCTTCAGAAGTTTACAAAGAATTATATGTTAATGATTATTGTTAAGAGGGAAAAAAAAGCAAGCCACAGAAAAACATATATAGTGCTCCCCATTATGTATGTTAAAAATCATACATTTCTGCAAATATATAGAAAGATAAATTCATAGAAAATTCTGAATGGCTAAATTAAGTAGAGACTATTCCAAGGAAAATGTCTCGGTGGCTCTTTATACTTATAATTTGCAGATACTGCCTTTATTGGTACTATGTTTTTTCATAGTACCAATACAGTGGGCCTTGAAACTCACTGTCAGTGGCATTTTATTTTTGCATTTCTTACAACCAGAACTCAAAACTTCCTGTCTTCACTATAAAATTCTAAGAGATGAAGCTTCCAATTATTTTACAGCTGCAATTTGGTCAGGACTGAAGGTAGAACATTTCAAACACATTATTACTTATAGTTAATTTAAAAAATTATCTCAATACACAAAGTGAATCATTTAATGAAAAATTTAAAGTAAAATAGAATATATTTACTCTCTAAAGTTCTGAGTCCATATCAGATTCTGCATTCTTTTCAGAGTCCATTAAAAATAATATTTCCAGGTGGCAAATACTCAAAGACACACACACACACACACACATATACACACACACACACACATGCATATATGAGTATTTCCTGCAGGTATATGAAATCAGTGATCATCTGATCTGTATTCCCAAAATTGATCCTTGAAAATTAATGTTCCTTGAGTATATTTGTTAATCTTTTCTAGTCCTGATTTCAGAGATAGAGACAGAAAGAGAGAGACAGGGAAGGAGAAAGAGAGAAAAGAAGGGAGGGAGGAAGAGAGATAAAGAGAAGGAAAAGAAGGATAAGGAATTGCTTCGATTTTAATTTAGGGTTTTATCGTGAACATTTTCAAAAGAGTTGAAGTATAAAGAATGACATATTAAAACCCCATGTTCCCATGATCTGTCTTGCATAATTACCTACCCAAAGTCGTCAAGTTTCATCTGTATCTAACTCCCTTCTACCTTTCCCCCAAGTAATTTTGAAGCAACTCTTAGATATAATATCATCCCATCTTAAATATTTTAGCACATGGCTCTAAAAGATAGAAACTGTGTTTAAAAACAGAATTTCAAAATTAACATACAACCTAAAATGTTAAGCACAGTTCCTTATTACTGTTAAATATCCAGTCAGTACTCACATTTCCTTGATAGTTTTATTTAATAATTTTTGGAGTTTATTTGTTTGAATCAGTGTAATGTGAGAATTAATAAAGTCCACACATTGTAATTCATAAATATATGTATAAATTACCTAAATATACACACTCTCTTTCTCTTCTTAGCTCTATCACTATCAATATCCATCTCTCTCTCTTCCTCCACTTCCCAACTTTGTAATTTATTTATGGCAGAAACTCTTGTCATTTGTTTGTAGCATTCCCCATCCGAATTTTGCTGATTGCATCTCTTTTGTATCAATTATCATGCTCCACTGTCCCCTATTTATTTTTTTATTATTTTTTGACACAATACCTTTATTCCATTCACTTATTTTATGTGGTGCTGAGGATCGAACACAGGGTTCCGTGCATGCTAGGGGAGCGCTCTACCATTGAGCCACAACCCCAGCCCACCATCTATTTATTTTTTATATTGATAGTAAGATCCAAAGGTTTGCTCAGACTCAGAACCAGCTATTTAGAAAACTACTATACATGTGATATTGTGTGCTGCTATCATAAACTATATCATTTCTGGTTGTTGCTCTTTTGATTTTAATGACCATTAATGTTCACTGCCTAAGACTTTTAGAAATGGCTTTTTAGAATTAAATTCAACACTTCTTCCACCTATAAGGCCATATGAATCTGGCTTCTGGCTACATCTCTGAGCTCATTTTCTATCACTTACTCTACTCTGGGCAGTGAACTTCGTGCTCTTCCTCCAACAGAACAGGCTTTATGGATAGCACTGTTATCAACTCTCTCCTAAGATGGTGTAACTCACTAGATCATTGAAATCTTTGCTTAAATGTCACTCCTCAGAATCACTTCCTGACTGTTCTATCTAAAATAGTATTATTTTAGATAATGTTCAAAATGTATGTCTTTGCATTATTTTATTTAATAGTCTCTGACTACCTGGTGTTATAATATGTAGTTTTCAAGTCTTTTCAAGTGAGGGATAAGCTCATCATGGGGAGAAATTTAATTTTCCATAGCAAATGAAGACTACAAGCTTAATAAATATTCCTTGTATATAATCCTGAATGGGAATAAAGGAGACTAAGTTTTTCAGTGATTGACCACATGGATGTAAAGATCCCCCAAGCTGGATGAAAGCCACCAGGTATATAGGAAGTGACAAGGAGATATATAAAAGACATCAATTAGGAAAAGAGGATTTTTTTATATCCACATGCATTATCAGTTTAGTAACTCAGTAGTCAAGCTAAATTTTTTTGTTCTATAAATGATTCAAGCTTTTGTTAATAATTAATAAGTATGAATACATATTTATCTTGAGTATCACCTATTATATATTACTTCTTCAATGGAGTTCTTTAAATATTATTAAGTAAATTTGCATACAAAGCAAGTATCTCTCAAAAGAGTGCTTATCTCAAATTAAAAGCTGTAGATATCTTATGAATAGAATTTAAAAGCTTTTAAAAATTACTGCCACTGAATTATACTGTATTTCATTCAGATTTTGTATGTTATATAAGATTTTTCTACTTTGTTATAATAAATGTATTACTGTAATCACTTTAAAATAGTTGGTTCAATTAGGGCTTCTGACTGTAATAGAACACCCAATTAATTTATGAAAAGAATCAACCAAAAAACTGTAAATTTATATATATGTGTGTTGGGGGGTATGTATATGTATATATGTGTAAAAGAACAAAATTTAAAACAAGAAATGTAATGATACATTTTATACCTGGATCGCTGAGGCAGAGGCAAGTCTTAATTTCAGTGTAGCTGCTGGTATTCAAAATGACATGAAACTAGAGCTGTCTGGAGTATGATAATGTAGCCATCAGAGGAACAGGAGTGAATCATTTGAACTCCTGAGTCAAGCTCTGTTAAAAAATATGTAAAAGTATGTGTGTGTATATGTAATATTATATAGTATATATTATATGCTATTATATCATATTATTATGATATTTATATAATATTATATAAATTATATAAGTATAATATATAATATTATATTTATAATATTTATATAGAATACATATACACACAAATACATATGTATTATATATGCTATATATACATACACATATATATGTGTATTTATATATATATTTATATTTTTTAATAGAGCTTGATCTAAGAGTTCAAATGATTCACTCCTATCCCTCTGATGGCTACATTATCATACTCTAGACAGCTCTAGTTTCACATCATTCTGAATTCCAGCAGCTACAATGAAATTAAGACTTGCCTCTCCCTCAGTGATCCTGATATAAAATATCTCATTATATTTCCTTTTTTATTTGTTATTTTTATACAAACAACAGTAGAATGTATTTTTACATAATATATATATATATGGAATATAACTTATTCTATTAGGATCCCATTAGGTCTGATTGGAGCCCGTGCAAAACTTTGATTCAATCACAGTGGCCATGAGATGCTCCAATGGATTAGCCCCATTCCTACCTGCATTTACCTATTTCTTCAAATTTTCAAGCAAACTCCTGGAGCTGAGAAGAGTAAATGCACAGAAACCTTTGTTATGTGAAAGGAGTAGAAGTGGTTCCCTAGAAGGAAAACTGCAGTAATATTACCAAACACGGGGGGGGGCAGGGTCGGGTGGGAGCTGCATAACAAAAACCTCAGCCCATTGGAAGCATTTTAAGTCTTTGACAATAATGTCACATTCATCAGTAATAATGAACATTTAATGTTTTGCCTTAGAATTACTTCCACTAAAATTATTCATTCATCTTTGAGATAGAAATGCAAACAAAATTTAAAATTTTAATATGACACAATAAATGAACTCAAATGAAAGAACTATGGACATTTCATCAACATTCTGTCTTGTTTTCATGATTCTAATGCCTATCTAACCCATCTAGACTTGATTTCTTCTCTCGCTAGATATTTGATGATAGACTTCTCACCCATAGTTTCATTTTACTCTGAGCCTTTTTTATGCTGTTGGAATTTTGAGAAAAAAATGTACTAAGGCTTTAGTTTAGAGGGAATTTAAGTATATTAGTAGATTATACCACCCAAGTGTTCTATATTTCTCTTCAGTTATTCAATTTTTGTTCACATGTATCAATAATAATGATTTCTTCATGCAGTTTTGTTTCTCAATTTAAATTAACTCCTAGATATTTGTGACTACCTTATACTTGGTTCTGAATTATTTTAAGTAGGTGTTATCACAAGTTATTATCGATGCCTCGGAGAGCTACTAAAACTTGTATATTTATATATTTTTTTTCCAGTCACTTTAATGGTATTCTAGTAGTAATCCCAATATTTTCAGCAGATCTTAGGAATATACTTAGAACATAATTTTGTGACATGCAAATGATAATGTTATTCCCATTTTCTTTTATTTCTGTTTTATATATTATCACCTTAGCTAGAGTTTACAGAAAACAATTGTGTTTCTCAGATTTACTTAGGAAAAAAAGAAGTAATTTGAGTAGATGGGATTTAGTGCCTCTTTGTCAGTTTATTAAAAAACCATTCACCATGATATTTCTGCATGCATATCTCAGACCAGTCTCATTCTGTACTATCTTTCCAAAGCTGTTTAGGAGCCTTCTGGGGCAGAGAGTAGATTTATTTCTTATCAGGATCATAAAAATATTGTCCTTCCCCTGAGCAAAATTTGCTCAGATTTTCTATCAATCCCTTAGAAGACTGAGATTTCCGAAATTCAGGATTTCTCAGCTGTGATGCAAAGTCACTATATATCCAGCATCTATCTATGTGGTGCCACATCACTCCCACAGGACGTGGGCAAGAGGAACTGGTGTGCACATGAAGCTTATGCTACCTGCTGTGCCATGAGTGATACAGGTATTTTTTTTTTTCTGGCCCAGGAGTTTCATGTGTTTTGCCAGCATTTATGAACAGTGGCAGGCCAATTTGATGCAAGCAGGCTAAAATGTCTAACCCGTGTCAGCTTTGATATTATTGTCTGTTACTGTTCATGAGTATTCTTGTAGTTGCTACTGAAGAATAATTGTTTTTCCACCTGTCCTTATGAATTCATCAAGATTGTCTCTCATTGTGGAATCCAATCAGAGTCCTATGTGCAAAATAGGCACAATTCCCCTAAGATACCAAATCCATCTGTGGATAATGGTCATTCCTTTTTTTTTTTTTTTCTAAGCAGTCATTATCTCTTTTTGATATCCTGTAAACCAACTACAGAATTACAGGATTAAAAACATCACCTTTACATCCTATATAAAATTTACAGAGTGGAGATGAAATTATTAATGTTTACAAAACATATACATGTATCAAAGAAAGAAAGAAACAATTTACAGCTATTATAGTCCTAATTTATTTACCAAATTATGAACTCACTTTTATATTTGTCATTCCCTTATTCTAACATTCCTTAATCTGGTCTCCTGATTGGTCAAAATTTTGTTTTGATTTTTTGTTTACCTAGTTTCATTCCTCAAACCCTTATTCTTGAAGAACCAGGGTCCTTTGTGTTCCTAATTAGGATACTGTAGTCTTCCATTCTTCAATCACTGTATGGAAACACTAAGAATCACCCTATGTAGTCCTCTCAGTCTCGTATTGCTCTGGATCTCCACTGGGTAGCAGTGCTTTCTTTTTCATTGACAGTTGGAACCAACCTCTTTATCCAATACAGTGACTCTTCTCCCTTCCTTATATTCCTCAGAAACAATTCTAAATTCACAGACTCAGACTTGAGGGCCTTAAAAGCAAATAATTACTTAGTGTAAATTCCTTTTTCTACCCTTAGTTTCTAGCCTCTTGTGTTCTGAGTATGGGAAATAAAACACCACAAACTGGAAAGGTTTAGAGTTCCTGGTGAATCTTTTGGGGTATCTAATCAATCCCTCACTCTTCATTACTTACTCCACAATTCAAATTTTAATACATTATGAATAGTTCTATCACGTCTCTGCTTTTATTAACAGTACAGTACATGTGAAAAGACTTATGATTCTCATGGATATGAGCCTGACAAGACTTTTACTTATTTTGGTGTAACAATTGCCCTTTGACCAGAAGAAATATTGTTGTTAAATACCATGATGTTCAAGAAAGCAAACAGTAAATCTCTGGATTATAATGCTGGCTAAAACATTTTGGGCAGGGGGAACAAATCAATACCTTTGATGTCTAGTCCAGTGAAATCAAATTGCTTCACCATCCATAATGGAAGGCAAGAGAGTTAGATGCTTCTGTAGGAAATGGTGCCATATCACATGCCCAGTGTTGGTCACTACTGCTGGCAAGTATTTTATTGAGCAAGTGCTGAGTCATCTATCCAAATTACAAATTCAGAACTCTAGAGTAGATTCAGGGCCATAGAAACCCACTTTGAAAGGAACTTGAGCCCAAACTCCACTTATTTCCTGGTTTCCATTGGTCCCCACTCTGACTGATGAAGCATAAAATCATTTTAGGTTATCTGGGATTCATGTCAGTTCAGAGTTCTGTTAGCCCTGAAATTCCTAGGCATTTCTCCTTCTGCACTGAGTAGATACCATAAATGGCTATTTTAATGACAAAGACCAGAATGAAGATTTTACAATAGTTGTGTCACCATTGAAAGGTCTTTCTTCAAATAGACCTGGTCTCCTGTTTATTCTCCTGTTTATTCCAAATGAAGTCATATGACTCAAATTCTGCCAATCTAACAACATAAGTCCTGGATATAAAAATTTGTATTATGTGGTTGTGTTTAAGCTCAGGAAGGTTGTTGATTTTCTGGCTGGTGTGATACAGGTACAGATCCTGATATCCAGTTCTAAAAGTAAAAGAAATCAAGCATCAGCAGCAGATGATACTTTAGCTAGGCAAGTCCTAGCTAAATTTCCATGGTTGAAAATTATTTCCAGCTTCTCTACCTCACTAGGGGATTTGTGACCTATCCAATATCTTTCAAATATATATAAATTCTTTTTCTGTGGAGATGGTACAGGTAGATTCTGTTGTTTGGAGGGGTGTGGATAACTGACTGAATCACTTCATGAAACATCGGAGAAAATTGCAAGTGCTCAGGAATATTTAAAATTTAGTCTGTACATGAACAAGTGTTCCCCAGAAGTGTAGACAGATTAGAAGGACATAATGATCAAAACAGAATACTTTTCCAGGCTAAAGAAAGATCAAAGATTTATTATTTCTATAGACAAGTGCAATTACTGAGCAAGTATCAAAATCAGAATCATGCCCTACCAGCAGAAGACAGTGGGGACTGAATGACAGCTGTGGTTCTGAGTTTAAATCACAGCCTCAAACACTTACTAGCTATGAAAGCTTTGAAAACTTTCTTGATCTCTTGTAGTCAATTTCCACATTTTTCAAGTGGAAATAATAATACTTGACTTGCAGAGTCATTAGGAGGATTTAATGAGAAAAGGGAAGTGTCCAGCCTAGCGCTTGATACACAATAGATACTTTATAAATATGAATTTCTTTACTCCAGTCTGTTTTGCTCATTGAAAGGCCACATTCTTAAAATTTAGCATATAGTTAATGATGGGGAAGCTCTTACAAAAAGAATTACAGAAGCCTAAATTGTATTAATTGCTATATGAGATTTCTTTTGATTTTAAGAACCTAGAATGAATTTATAACATTTTATAGAACAGAAACATCTCCAACTGGAAACTGTTAGTCCATTCATTGTTTCACCTTTAACAAGTTATATAAATGCTACCACAGTTGGTTTTTTACACTAGGTAATTTATTCCTTAATATAAGTAACGTGATCAGATAGTGATAATCAATATATTTTAATAATCCCTAATACAAAGTACCTTTGATGTATATTAAAAGAAGAGTTCTAATTTATTTTATGCATCTAGCATAAACCCCAAAGCAAATTCAACAATAACAAAGTACAAGCATCTTTCACATAATATCTTCCCAGTTAATACTTTTAAAAATTACCTTTTATTTTTGTATCATTTAAGACCCATAAAAGCTTGTGAAAATAGAATCCTTATCTACTTTTCAATCTGCTTCCCCCATTGAAAACATCTTATATAATCCTAATATGCTGCCAAAATCAGGAAATTTGTAGCGGTATATAATATTGATATTGCAGTATGGTATGAATACTACTAATTCAAATATAAATACTATTCATGTTTACTAGTTTTTACATGCCTTTGGTACCCAAATATATATATATATAATTCAAGAATCTATCAATCATATCTTACTAGGCAATGTTTAATATGCAAAAATTATATTAATTTCCCACAAACTCAATAGAACATATTAAACAAAAAGATGTGAAAAAAAAACCTTTTTTTTTTTTTTAGATAGACATGTGATGTTTAATTTTATGTGCCCTTTAGGCTTGGGCATGTAGTGTCCAGATAGTTGATCAAACATTATTTAAAATGTTTCTGTAAGGATGTTTTGGGATGAAATTAACATTTTAATTGACAAACTATGAAAAGCATTTCTCCACATTAGGGAAGGCAATTTGCTTTGCTGCATGTATTTAGGCAAATCAGTTAAAGTCCTGAAAAGAACAAAAAGTCTCATCTTTTCTTGAGTAAGAAATCATTCTTCCCTGACAGATTCTTTTCAAATGAGGATATCACTCTTCCTGAGTCTCATACTTGCTCATCTTCAGACAGGTAATAAAGTATTAGTTCTCTTGGAGATCAGGCCTTTAGATTAGACTGGTATAAAACCATCAGCTTTCCTTGTTCTTTAGTCATCTAACTCATCCTGTAGATCTTGGAAATTTCTCACCTCAACAATCATACAAAAAAAGGTCTTATAATAAATCTTTTATATATACATGCACATCACATTAGTTCTGTTTTTCTGGGCAACTAATATCATGACTAGTGCACCATTCAATTTATATCATACAGTTTGTTACTCTGAAAGTGGCTTCTTTCACTCAGCATAATGCTTTTAGATTTCACCAACTTGATATCATGTATCAGCAGTTCTTTCTTTTTATTAATGAGTTACATTTCATTGTATGTTTGTACTTTAGTTAGTTATCCATTTGTCAACTAAAGAACATTTAGATTCTTGCTAATTTTGGATAAATATGAATAAAGGGGCTATAATCATTCATTCACAGGTTTTTGTGTGAATATTAGTTTTTTTTCCCTAGGGTAAATATTCAAGACAGAGACAAATTACTATGACTCTTTAAAGTAAATTCTGCAAAACAAATACTTTACAAAAAAGTATTGACATTTATCAGTCCCACAAGTAATTAATAAGAGCTCCACTTACTCTGCATGTTTAGTGACACTTGGTATTTTCAATTAATTTTTAGACATTTCAGTAGCTGTGCAATTTTAATGAATGGTCAATGATGTTCAAACCTGTTTCATATGGCATTATGTAAAAATGTGGATGTGTAACCGATGTGATTCTGCAATCTGTATTTGGGGTAAAAACGGGAGTTCATAACCCAGTTGAATCAAATGTATGAAATATGATATGTCAAGAGCTCTGTAATGTTTTGAACAACTAATAATAAAAAAAAGAAAAAAAGAAAAAAAACCTGTTTCATGTATTTATTTGACATTCTTATTATTCTTTTGGCAAACTATTTGATGAAGTTACTTGTCCATTTTTAGTTGAAATTTTTATTTTATTGTTTTTTTAAAATTTTTATTTATTTTTTACATGAGATCTCTTATTAATTATTGTTTTTTGCATTACAATTCTTGATACACCTTTATACCACAATTTATCATATCTCTGTATCTAAGATATGTTGATTATGAGCAATCTTTATATATTTTGGATCGATGTACTCTGTTATATACATAATTTGTACGATTTTCTCCTATGTCTGTGACTTACCAACTCTATGCCTTCTACAAGAAACTTACTTAAAAAAAAAAAACCTTTAAATTGCATTCTAGATACAATTGGGTAGATGGTCAGAACCATGTATTACACATTTTGAAGGCTGTCCCAAGTAAACATGGATTTAAATTCTCTAATCACAAATTTCCTTAAGTTTTAACCTTCTATCTTCTTTAGAAAGTGAAATTTATCATAGGAAATTTCTTTGCTTTTGATTGCTTTTTGAGTGCATTACTTATAAAAAAATTATTTATTGTCTTTTTTCTTTGTGTTTATCAGGGTATGGCTTGCAAATTCTATATTACTACTTTAAAAAATTGTGTTTTATAAACTATCTCTTCTCTCAAATGATAATGCTACCCCTCTTATTCTCACTCTCATGTCTCCATGTTTCCCCTGGAGTGAGTCACTCTCTCACTTAGTTCCCTGAAGCAGGAGGTCTAATCTTCTATCACAGCACACCTTCCTTTCTGCTCTGCATTGACAATGGTGTGTTAGTGTTGGTCTCCAGCTCTCTGAATAAAAGCTGAGGGGGGATTTGATTCAAGTGGTCCCAAGCAATTATTTCTGTGGAGAGGATAAGAATCAGTCTATTGAGAAAGAGAGACCAAAACTTGACAGCCACGCCTAGCTCCCCATCTTTTCAGTTTGGAATACAATGTGAGGATGCTGGTAATAGGTAATTCTCACCTAGCAAACCCTAAGCTCACTGTTCATTTCTCTTCTTATGTCTCTATTTAATTCCAGTAGTGCAATTACTGATCTTCTTTTCATATTTTTCTCCTGCCAAAGGTCCTGTGATATCTCTCAAGATAGATCTGAACCTTTATACAAAACAAAGCCTAGGATATACATGGCTCATTAGTATAGATAACTAGATTGCCTCAACTTAAAAACATCTTTGCACCCTTCACTTAGCAAGTCCTATTTCTACCTCACTGATAATTATGTCTAAAAAATGTAAATAAGTAACTTTTATTTCTACAGCAAGATATGGCTTATGTGATTCATTCAAACTCTCAGATGAGAACAAAAGTTACATTTCAGTTTGATGCTAAAACAAAAATCAAGAGTGTGAGGAACAAAAAGGTTTTATTTGTAGGATATTCTTCTATGAGTATCTTTGGTAATATTTAAATCAAAGAATTTAAATATTAATGTAGTTTTGTATATCTCTTTCAATAATATTGTTCCTCAAGAAAATTATGATTATTTTCAGTTATAACAGCTTAAAATTCATGCTTAAAAATTTGCAATCAAGAAATTTTACTCAGAACTTGGCAGATACATGAATGTGCAATAATCTCATTTGATTATCTTTTCAATAGAGATTAACAAATTTTCATGAGTTATTATCATCACATTAATAAGTCCATTTCTCAGCATCACCTCTATACTTTTCAGTTATTATTGATTGTGAGAGCTATTTGAAAGTTCTCTACTTACTGATAAGAATCTATGTGGGAGGAATCTGCCACCTATCTCTGTGTGTGTGCGCACGCATATATATAGATTCTCAAATAAATGACCTGATATTCAAGAAACAATGCTGGCTTGAATGCTATTTCTGGCTTCTAAACTGTTTGCTTCTAACAAATAAATTCAATATTTTAAAATCCTGACAGAATATTTTTTTTAAATTCTTCCTAGCAATTTGTCTTTCCCAAATGAATACTGAGAATACTTAGAGTTGAATTATTATTTTGGTCACAGTGATCCATATTAAATGTTATTGAATGGTTTAGATGTGATGTCCCCTGAAAGCTCATGTGTGAGACAATGCAAGAAAGTTTGGAGGAGAAATGATTGGGATATAGCCTTAACCTAATCAGTGAATGGATCCCTGTTGGAATTAACTGAAGTGGTAGGTTGTGGGTAGAAGAGGTGGGAATTGGGGTGTGGCTATGAGGTATGTGTTTTGTATCTGGAGAGTGGAATCTCTCTCTCTCTCTCTCCTGGTCACCATGATGTGAGCTGCTTCCCTCCACCACCTTCTCCCGCCCTGGTGTTCAGCCTCACCTTGAGCCCCAAGCAATGGAGCAGGCCTTCTATGGTCTAAGACCTCTGAAATCATGAGCCCTCAAATAACTTTTCCTCCTCTACAATTGTCTGGTCAGATCTTTTAGTCATAGCAGGAAAAAAAAAACTGACTAAAACAATTTTGAATTACAAATTAGCACTGATCATTCTGAAGAATAACCAAAACTCAGTTCTTTTGTTCTTAGGACATGCCACTGGAGAGGTTGTTTGACTCAATGCAAGAGGAGGAAAAAGTGTCTGAGAGTTTAGGCAGTCCTTGCTCTTCCTAATTTTCCTCCACCAAGACTGCTGAAGAATCTTTCTCATCCCCCTCAGCTTCTTCTCCCTTAACAAGAGTTTTAGGAGATTTTGGCACCTGAGATTTTGTAATAGTGAATATGAAGAATTGGTGGGGAAAGGTTGGAGGCATGAGCAATGGAACAAATGTACCTTTAGTGCACATTCAATCTGATTTAAAGCAACTCGGTGAGAGGCAACATTTACCAGAATCAAATGACAGACTCACCTCTGCATTTATAGGGTTATTCTGTGGTGTGCTACTTATTTACTAGTATGCTACCAGAGTCAAGACCAGGACCACTCCAGTGTCTTGCTGGGTTCTGGGGAGTTAGAGCATGAGGAATTCAACATGTTACAGCTTCAGTTCAACTACAGGTATAACACTGGATTTTAGGAAAAGCTATTGTAGATTAGAAATTGTATCACTTACTAGCATTTAAAATGGAACTATTTTAGAAGTAGATTGGAATTGGTGAGTAGTTTTGGATTAGCAGATTCATAGGTTGGCATTTGGCTTTTTAAAAATATTTTATTTCTTTGATTCTAACCAAAGAAATGTATTTCTTTAACAGAAATATAAGTCAGTTCTTCCTTCTCTGGTCCTCTGCTACGAAAATTTTAGCTGTGTTGGCCTCCCAAGACTCCAGACTCTTGTATCCTGACTTGGGGAGTCAACTATGTCCCCTATGTGGCTATGTCCCCTCCCTACTCCATGGCCTGAAACCTCTCTCCAGGCAGGAAGTGGGGACCTCCAGGGCTTACCTTATTGTGCTGCACTGAAAACTCCTGCTTCCTATGTTTTTTTTTTTTTTTTTTTTTTGTGTGTGTGTGTGTGTGGCTATTGTTGTAGCTATCTAAGGTGGGAGGGTAGCTGGTCCCTGTGACCCAATCTTCTTCAGAAGCAATCTTCTTTTCTATTCACCTTTAGTAGAAGAGAAATGCCTTCAGTGCACTTAAAATCTGATTTAAAACAACATACTAAGAAGCAACATTTAGCAGGATCAAATCTATGCCATGACATTGTTTTTCCAGGAAGCTGCTTTGAGCATAGTGAGAAAATACCTTTGATTATCTCCTTAAATTCTGTTTTACATGATATTTTCCTTTTAGCTTTATGTGCATACCTACATTATCTATTTTAGAAAATCCACAAGTTGAAAGGCCACAGTACTTACATAGTTCTCTAGCCTCATTACTGAATATCTGCATTTGTTTTCTTTTTTTTTTTGTTTGGTACAAAAAAAAATTAAATTAAACCCACATCCCCAGTTCCCCTTTTTTAAAAAAAAATATTTTGAGCCAGGGTTTCACTAAGTTTCTTAGAGCCTCACTGAGTTGTTAAGGCTGGTCTTGAACTTGCAATCCCTCCTCAGTCTCCTGAGTTGCTGGGATTACAGACAGGCGTGTGGCACCACGCCTAGTGAATGTCTGCATTTGTATGGAGAGTGGGAGCAAATTGTGTGTGTGTATGTGTGTGTGTCTGTATGTGTGTGTACACCCTCACATATCCACAAAGACAAACATATACCTACCAGGACCCTGAGCGATGACATGAAATGCATCATGCTATTTCCCTTGCTATAGTACTTTCCCCGTGAACTCTTTCCATTTGTGGTGTTTTAGCTCAGCCAACACCTTAGTTGATTATTATTCTTTGCATGCTCATAATCAAAGTGAGTTTTGTGACCAGGACATTTAATTCATCTATCCTTAAGTTAGTTATTTATCTTTCACATTTTGTTATGGTATCTCATTTTCTCTTCATCTATTTTAAAGCCATTTTCCAAGTCATTCTGGACTCCTTCATTTCCTTTCCTTTCCTTCCCTGTGGTCAGCCATTTCCCATCCTTTTAGAAGGCGTTACAATGTTTTCTGCTTAAAATCCTTGAAACTTGATGTATCCCCTTGAAATACCTACTTTAGATTTAACAGAATCTATTTTTGTCTTTATTTGGAAACCTCTGAAGTGCCTTGTATGTACAAAATCTTTTACCAACCAGTGGAGCCCATTTATCTTAATACTGCCTTCCACAAATATTAGTACGTATCCCATGAAGTATGGCCCGTGCTACAGTTCTATGCAAGTTAACTAAAATGAATATTTCATTTCATATGTGAGTGTTTGGTGTTTAGAATCCTCTCTGCCTGTATGTCTGTAAGTTGACTACAAATCCATAGACAGCATCTGAGGGTGTCTGCCTAGCTCTTAACACTCCACTACCACTCAAAAGAGAGCACTTTAGAGGGAACCTGCGAAGCCCTTTATGATGACAGTCCTTTCACAGTTGTGCTCTCTCTTGTACATAATTATCACCTCAAGAAAGGATTGATTTTAACACATACAGAAATCTTCCAGAAAGAAAAAAAAAAAAAGACAGATGGAGTGGGGAATGCAAATACAGAAGTCTGAAGGTACAATGAACACTCCAACATGCATTTTAAATAATCTACACAAGAAGGTTTCAATTTGTGAGCCAGAATAAAAATAGCACCATTTGTCAAATGAAAGTTAAAATTTTGTTGAAATATCACTAAGTCTTGATTTATACATCAGATTGTTAGATTTTGCCATTATTAAGCATACCATAAGGGCAACAATCTAAGTATAAACATGCCCCCTCCCTTTCACAGCTGCACAATTGTCTTAATTGGCACTAATTTCCTTCCAATTTCAGTATCATTTGTTTTCCTTGGTGTGGAAAATCAGAGTGAATTTGCTTTCTTTATGGGTACTCTGAGGAAAATAAGCAGAGTTTTTGCTTTGCTTGCAAAGAAGGAAAATTGATCCATAATCCGTATGTGAAATACATTTCCAAGATAGCATCCCTCTTGCTCACTTACTACATATACTGGGACTGGAAATGAACACAGGTGATATTATTTTTGATATATACTTTGTTTGAATCCACATTTTCTGTGAGTTGAATATAGGCAATAATTGGCCTTCAGAATATATTTGAATATAAATTAATCCATATTTCCTGTGAATGGTTACACTTCAAAATCATATCTTCTAGTAAAATAATTACAAGATTTTTATTTATTTCTAGTAAAATAATTACATCATACTTAAATTACACATAGGAACTAACCAGCCAATGAATCTTACAGATTTCTGTTGATGAATGTTGCATAAAGAATTTTGCATCCTAATTTTAAGTAATCTCAGGTTCAAAAAAGTTCAAGGACCTTAGTTTCAGAAAGGGTTAAGAGACAATTCAAGGAACATTTTCAAGGTGGTAGTCAACTGGTAAGATTCAGTATGTTTTAAAATCGTTCTCTTTATAAAAATCCACAAGGGGCCTTGATAGCCTCAAAGAGCTAAGAATTCAATGGAATCACTTGAAAGGTACTTAGGGCAGAAGAGGCTTGTTTGAGGAGACAGCCGTGCCATGACATTGTGATGGGAGTGACATGCCGCATGTGATGAAAGCTGAGTTTCCTGAAAAGAAACCCTGGTTTTATGTAACTCTCTGAAAGTTCCCTCTGAAAATTTCAAACATCTCTGGGGTCAAGTTATACGGTAAGATGCTCCTCAGCAATGAGAAAGAAATGCTTGATGCCTCTTCCCTTGGTTGTCAAAAACAGACTGCAGTTTTGGCAACTCTTCTGCTATCTCTCCTGCTTTGCTGTGGTCCCTGCAAGTGGCATTAGGAAATGTTATTCTGTCCCAAGTAGACAGACCTGGGAAGGTGGGCTCAGCATCAATGTTTGGGACTTCTAAACAGTTTGACAAGACGCTGTCTTTGCTAGAAGCGATTCTCTCTTTTCTAGTTGGCTCTGACATAGTTTCTTCCAGAAGCATGTTAATGTGATCCACCAGAGGCCTAAGATGATGTCTTACTTCCCCAATGCATCCCCAGTGGGTAGCACAATGCTTGTTACACAAGAGGGCCAGGATAGACATTTATTCAATAAATAAATGAGATTATTTATCCCATGCTGACAATGCCAGGAGTCACAAATTGTGAGTATCATTAAGTATATCCACATAATATATACTGAATCTCTGTAATCCTGGGTCAAACATAAATTTAAGACTGGGAGCAATCTGGATTTCAATAACAGTTGCATTAGAATATTGTAAACAGCTGGAAGCTTTTGAAATTAAAAAGATAATTATATTTCCATAATTGTTTTACATTGTGTACAGATTTAAGACAACTAGCCACTTTGTTATAAGCACCATACTGGAGTCACAGCAACTTTGGAGGAAGTCATAATGAATGGGAAGCTGAAACAGTGATGACCTGAAAAGATAATTTAACAGTAGTCACTGTTAATGACTCCTGCTGGGAAAACAATGCCAAATTTCAAGCAAATATGTGAGCTCTTGTGATGCTCCATATGCTTTTTATTTTCTTTTCGTGAACTTTTTAAACATTGGAATAATTTTAGACTTACAGAAAATTTTTAAAGATAGTACAGGATTTCCCTAGATTTGCAGTCTGTAGATTGCACCCAGTCTCTCCTATTGTTAACATATATCACCATGGTGTATCTATCAAATTTAATTAACCACTATTGACCTATACTGTTAACTGAACTAAATATTTAAATTTCTTGGTTTTCCCCACTGGCCTCTTTCTGTTGTAGAATCCTATCCAACATGTCACAATACAGTTAGTCATCATCTCTTTAGAGTTCTCTGAGCTGTAATGGTTTCCCAGGCTTTCCTTAATTTTAATGATTTTGACAGTTTTTAAGAGTGTTGGTCAAATATTCTATAGACTATTATTTCTCAATCTTCGATTGTCTGATGTTTTTCTCATCGACTAAGGTTTGGGGGTTCTCAGGAAGTGATCTGTCACTTTCAATACAAGTATCAGGAGTACATACTATCAATGCCACTTTTCACCTATGATATGGGCCTCAACCACAGTGTTTTGTTAGATTTCTTCACTCTCTGATTACTCCTTTATTTCCTTCTCTTTCTGTGATGTGCACTTTGGAAGGAAGTCACTAAGTGCAGCTCACTTTGGAAGGAAAGTTTCTTCATAAATTATCTGGAATTCTTCATGGATATGTATCTCCCTGTCCCCATTTGCTTATTTACTAAATTATTTGGTATTATATTCATTTTGTGCTTAGGGCTAAAATCTAATACATTATAATTTTTTTTTGCTCAAAATGTTCCAGCTTTGACCATTGTGAGCTTTATAATTGGACCCCAATGTCCCTTTGGCATATATTTATCATATTGTTTTTTGAATACTTTCTTACTTTGTGGTACTATATTATGCTACACACTCCCCTAACAGACTTTCTGTCCAAGCCCTCGAAACAGTCATTTCTCCAAGGATCCTTTGTTCCTTTTATTGGAAAATGTTACGAGAAATCAAGATCTGAATGCTAGAGTACTCATTGCTGTTAGAATATTATTGTTTCATAATTTAACTCTTGAAAATCATCTTGGTCGCATCCAATTTGGGACAATTCTGAATTGCTCAAAAGTGGTGTCACCATTTGTGTATCTATTTGTATGTGGACATAAGTTTTCTAATCAGCTGAGAAAATACCTGGGAGTATTACTACTGGGTCATGTGACAGACATATATGCACCGTATAAGTAGCTGCTAAACTGCCTTCCAAAGTGACTATGCCATTTTACATTTCTGAATGAGGGCCTCTTATTGCTCTGTATCCTCACCAGCACCTCTAGCACTTTTACCTGTTCTCATTCCTACTTGATGACATTGCTCCTTGTTTTACTCAGGAAAGAAACCATTAAAACTGGACTTGCGCATGTTTCCATCACCAAATCCACAGCTAGCTTGCATCTCTACTGACACATGTGTTCTGCCTTTATTTATTTATTTATTTTTGACCTGACTGACCACTTCTGGTTTATCAGTGAACTTAGAAAATGAGTGGTGAGGGAACAGGAAGGGAAGCTCAGATATACCACCACTAACCATGAGATCATTCTAAGAAAGACTGATTCCTTTCTAAAACCAGGATGATAATATCAGCCATGCATTTGTATCCCCCGTGGACCATATTGAGAATCAAATGAAATTATGGCAGTAAAAATGCCTTGTAAATTAAAAAATTTCAAATAAGGAATGATCATTATAATTAAGATATAAATGACTTTCAAAAAAAATTCAGAGAGAAAAGTACATTCAATTAGAGAAGGATAAATTTTGCCTAGATTGCTATTAAATGACCTTGTTATCAATTATTTTTAATTAGAAAAAAGAAAATCCAGTATTTGGATTTTCCGTGTCACTGCTCTGTATTAATGACCAATAGGCTATATTGTGTGGTAAAGTTTTAGCAATACAGCAGGGGTTTCAGAGATTCTGAAATCTCTAGAACATTCTTTTCTACTGTAGAAAACTGGTGTCTATTCAGGATGCTATTTATTAAGTTCTTCAGGAGTGTGGATGCTGTCTTGTATCTACAATCATGTATCTATAAACACATACACTTCCAAGATTTTTGTAGGAGCTCATTAAGTATGTTTAAACTCCAGATGAAATAGGGTAGAAAGAAAGAAGCGTGAAATATCAGGAGTTTTATGATCAAGTCTCAACCTGCCAATTACTGAGTATGTGGCCTTGATATGTCACTTTTCCTTGAATGCTCAGTTAGAGGAACATAACTGAGCATTCAAGGAAAAGTGTCATATCAAGGAATTAGAATGGAGTAGTTTCAGAAGCTTTCACATTCAATTTTCTATAAGCTTAACTTCTCATTTATTTTACTCCCCATTTACCTTTCGTTTATGTTACTTTTGCCAGAGAACACACCAGCCTTGTATCATATTGTCTGTGCCACTTAATCCAACAAAGTTCTTAGCTCTGATGTGGGCACACTTTTATCTGGAAATATAACTCTGTGTTTACTGTCTTCCTTGAATTTCAGAAATATACAAGGGGTTATTTTAGAAATGTGATCTACTATGATTTCTGCAAAAAAAAAAAACACCATTCAAGAAAAATTTAATTATTAGTATTCAGGATTCAATAAAGAAAATATATCATTTAACTCAGTAGTGTTTAAACCTTACCCTCTGGAATTATACTTGTTCTGTGGTTTGGAATGATTTTTCCCACTCATAGAAGTAATATTTGGCTTCAAAGTCAAAGAGTTGTGACATGCCAAAGTATCAATCCCAGGGTAGGCATTTTTCAAAAAATATTGTTTTTAGTTGTAGATAGACACAATACCTTTATTTTGTTTACTTATATGTGGTACTGAGGATTGAACCCAGGGCCCCACACATGTGAGGCAAGCATTCTACCACTGAGCCACAACCCCAGTCTCCATTTTAATCAAAATTTTTTTCAGCATTCTTTTATAGAGAATATAAAAATATTTTTAAAGAAATTATTGAGATACACAGAAGTATACAATGCAATGTAATCTGGATAACTGTCAATACTTTTAAACACTTCTTATTTTTAAGATTCTTAGAACATATTTTGCTTTAGAAAAATGAAATATTATATCATCATAGACACTGAATGTTTCAACTTGCATCAGAAGGACTTTTACCTTTCATCAGAATCTGCAAAACAAGCATTAATATTAAAAAAATAAAGGTCAATGTTTTCTTTTTTATTTTTTATTTAAATTCTGGTCAACTAAGCTCCAAGTCCACAAGTTCTTGTCCTAAGCCATTTACTGGGAATCCTTTAAATTACCTAGAAACTTCTGTGTTTTTTTTTTTTTTCCAGTAGATTAATCATTGGCCTCCAACTTACATTTTTTGTGATGCTGTTTGAAAATTTTTTTAAAAAAGAATCAATCTGATGAAGTGGCCTTATCAACTTATCATTCTTCCCTGCTTATTTTTCTCCTTTATTTTCTAAGGATAATAAGGGGAAAGAGCTTTACAGAGATATGAAATCAACACCGTGGTCCAGTAAGTAGGGACACAGCGTAGGGACACAGTGTAGGGACACTGTGCTCGACCTCCTGCATTGCTCAGTGTTGCCCACATACACAAGAGTCAGGGACAGACGCATCCATTCTCCCCCTCACTCTAGTGCTCTTCTGGCTTGAGCTTTCTCAACAGAGTCTTTCAAGTATGAAGAGATTCAGTTAGTGTATCCTGAGATGATTCATTGAGAAGAAAGGAATCAAAGAAAATGAATAATGGACACAAAAGAATGCTGGATGTCACGAACACCCAGGCACTGGGGTCCCCTGAGGTCCTTGTTTTAATTTTTACTAGAGAAACCACTAATCACATTATTTACATTTAAGATTAGGACTGTATTTGCCCACTTGGCTTTACATTCTCTTTTTCTATCTTTTAATCTTCTTTACTTTCTTGATTATGAAAAAGGGGTAAGAAAAATATAGATGTGAGATTCACTAATATGGAGACAATAAGAAGAAAGGTTCTGAACAGTAGCTTCATAGGCTTTATTGTCTCTGTGGATGTTCCTGGAAATAATGATCTCATCTATGTCGTTCAACACAGAGAAGTGGCCATACATTCTTGGAGAGTAATGTTGGGGAAAGCAGAACATTGCTCTGGTGTTTAGTCTATCATACTTACTGTGTTGGCCTAAATGACCAGTCTTTAAGTAGAGTCATATTCAAATCCAGATCGTTTGAACTATTGTGCGTGTTGTGTTGTCTGCTAAGAAAGCCACCATCATCCCAAGAGAAAAAGTCAAGTGCTTCTGCCCATTCATCCATAGCAAAGACCAGGCTAAAAGGATTCAGACAACTGGGGAAACAGAGAACACTAGCATTGATTTTCTTTCATAGACATGTATTTTCAGGGTAAGAAGAACCTAACCCCAACATCTCAAAACATTACCTAGAAAGTTGTTAAGCCCTCTGTAAACATCTTTACCAAATGCTCACTTGTTATCTTTGCCAAATGTTCAAATTTATCCTTGAATACCTCCAGTGATAGGAAACTTAAAATATCCTTAAGCAACGTATTTCTGCCACTGAAAAACTCAATCTGAAAAAAAAACAAGTGATAGAAATAGCACAGACCTTTCAAATACAATTATTAAAGTGCCTCTGACTGGGGAAAAAAGTGATTCTTTTTTACAATTAATAAAATGCTACATCTATTGTACCATGCTAATTAAAGGCATGGCTCTCAAATTCTAGCTTGTTACAACAAAAAGAAAGTTACAACAAAATGACCTTAAAGTCATTGGATTAGAGATCCCAGAAAGTGATTTTAAGGTATGACCACTGGGAAAACGAAGCTTGAAGAATAATTTGAGAAGTTCACACAGCTGGGAGTTTTATTAATATCTCAGGAGCAAAGATGCCAGAAATCCATATGCCACATTTTTATGATTACACAACAGGGACAGAACGCAAGAATTCAATCCTAACCATTTGGCAAGGCAAAAATGCATAATGAGAAAAGAACTACACAATTCAAATGATAAATATACTTTTGGAGAAGTTGAGTTAGAGTGAAAATTTCTAAGGAAAGTTTTTGGTTTCATATGAAATGCACTCACATCAGCACTTTTTCCTATTGAAGTGAGAAGCTAGGCATGAGATACCTTCTCCCTTCTTGGCAGTGAACAAAATAAATAACTTGAAATTCAAAGAGATCTATTATTCAGCTTGTCACAGGACACAGATCTATTGCAAAGCTGAGTGGTGAATTGGCTCCTCTTTGCCCCAATTCTTATGATGCCAGAAAGATTTCAGACATGTTGCTCAGAGTAACAGTCATGAGTTTATTAGAAGGGGAGAAAAAAAGAGAAAAGGGGTCACTATGAAGAAAGAGAATGGGTTCTCTCAAAGAGAAGGATGGCATATTCCTCCTCTCCTCCAGTTTTATTGGGTGTGCCAGGGAAGTTTCCAGAGGATTCTGCCCACATCCACCTCTTGACTTTCAGCAGAATGATCTCAGGCTTTTAAGGCCCCACTACACATGACGCTCTAGGTCACTTTGGCCCATACTGACTGGTTCTAACTGGAATCTGTTCTTACAGATTTTATGATTGGGGGGAATAATCCTTATCTCCCTGAGTTGTGGGATCTGGTCTGCGGAAGGGTCTCAAAAGTCCTCCCCTTTAGGGTAACGTGTGTTCTTTTTATCAGCATTTCAGGCCTCTATTTCTCCTGTAGATAACAGGTAGTTTGCTGAGGAATGTGTCATGCTACTGACTTAAGCCAGGCAGGGCTGAAGTTGATTTTTAAAAAAGAAAGTATGTGGTGGTCAGCACAGTGGGTCCAGCTTACAGAATTATTGCCTTAACCTTATGTTCCCACCACTCATATCTGTTTATTCCCAATCAAAATTAATGCTCAGTAATTATGAATATAAGTATATTGCCAGGTTTCTGTTCTTGCGACTAAAAGGCTCACGGGTCACTCTAGTTAAACTGGGCTGACTGGGCTGCACGAAATAACCACACAAGAGACACAAAGACCTTTTTCTTTGGGGTCGCTGTGACGGCTCCTCTGACCTTAAGGGTCTGCAGAGAGAGAGAGAGAGAGCGCGAGAGCACGGCTCTGACCCCTTTTATTGAGGAGAAGCTATTCAAATGAGACAAGGGGTCAGGTTTCAGAGGGCTGAGTCTATCTTCATGATGTCCACTGTCAGCAGGTTGACTGACACCTGGGTAGGCCACACCCAAGAGCACAGTAAGAAAGGGGACACACACAAGGCACTTCCATGGAAGATTCTATCCTAAACAGGGAAAGGGGTTATATTACAAAGGAACAGGTGAGCATAGCTTCACCCATGGGGCTGTAGCAAGACACACCCATTTCTGTGACTGAGCGCCTCAGCACCCAGCTGGGGAGTGTAACTCAGTCACCCATAAGGTTGGCTTCCCACAGTATATAGTTCTGGGGATCTCAGGGTCCTTTCAATATTTCAAAAATGTCTAGCCAAAACTTTATACTCTAATAATGTATACTTTAATAATAAGTATACTTTAATAATGTTGTATACTTTTAGATAATTTAATTTTTAATTAATGCTGATTATAAGTTATGATTTGCTTTTATGTATCTTTGATGTAAAACATAAATATGAACTAATTATTACTTTTTAAATCTGCTTGTTTGCTTGGTAAAATCTTTGATTACATGATACCTATTGATGAGAAACAACTAATTAAATACAACATAAGTTGAAAAAAAATGCTTGGGGAACTGACCCTTCCTTCATATAAAACCTAGTAGAAAATCCATGTATCAGATATCACAAGGTTTCTTAAAAGTAGTAATAGGAAGACATTTAGGGAAGGACATCTTTGAACTGGATCAACTGGTCAAGCAGAATATCATCTATTAACCTCTCATTTTCTTTTATTTCTCCTCCTCCTTCCACCTTTCTTCTTCCTTCCTTTTTTTCCTCTCCCTCTTCCTCCATCTTCTTCCATTCTCTGTCTGTCCCTCACATACACACAAGTACATGAGAATATACATATACAGACTCACACATAGACAGCTTACTTGCATTACTGATGGAGCCAATCCCCTGTCTCTGGCCTCCTGTTCCCAAACAGTCTCCACACAGGGGGGTTAAGCATATTCAGCTTGAAGTCTCTTAACAGGATGTGATTGTTAGCTGGCTGGAGACCTCAGCAGAATATATCCAACACCAATGAAGAGAGGAGTTACCATGAGAAGAGCTGGCACTTCAACAAACCACTTCTGCCGAGAAGATGGTACTTGACCCTCCCAGCAAAGAACAAGTTAGAGTTAACTGATCCAGTTACATAATTAGTAACAAGTAATACATTTCAGAAGACAAGGGAAGTTGAAATTTAAACTTCTGTTTCAGTTCAGCAAAGCATACATGGAATTCACTGAAAGAAAGGGTGACTTACAATATCTTAATTCATTGTTTTTTAAAAAAAGCTTATATAAATTCCAATTTGCAAAAACAAAAAGTAACATTTATTAGTATGGACTTTTTCCAAAAGTTGAACCTTGTAAACAAACACATTAACTTACTAAAAAGGTTAAAATTGGATATAATAACACTTTTGCATGGACCCTTTTTATTTTACTTTTAAAAAAATTTATTAAGAAATCAAATTTAGCTGGGCGAGCTGGTGCACACCTGCAATCCCAGCAACTTGGGAGGCTGAGATAAGTGGATCACAAGTTCAAAGCCAGCCTCAGCAATGGGGAGGTGCTAAGCAACTCGGTAATACCCTGTCTCTAAAGAAAATACAGAAAAGAGCTGGGGATGTGGCTCAGTGGTTAAGTTCCCCTGAGTTCAATCCCCAGTACCAAAAAAAAAAAAGGAAAAAACCCACCAAATTTAATGCAAAAATTTATAAAGCATCTTTGGAGAATATAGTTTGAAACCCACCAATTTAATTTCTAAGATACTTTAATATTGTGGCCACTAGAATGAAGAATTGTTAATATACTTCCCCCAGTTATAACTAAATGAAAATTTAAAAACAGATCATATTCCTTCTCTTCCAGTTTGACATTAGTCCTATATTTATAGCCAAAACTTATTTCCACAAAATTCTTAAGACTGGATGAGATTAATCAATGCTCATCAAAACTTAATCAAATAATGAAGAAAATGGGCTCACTAGTAAAATAACCACTCTGGAGTAGAGATACAATATCTCCTGCTGCCTAAAAGACTAGGTGTAGCTTGATAGAAAAGATGAGTTATATGAACAATATTGTATTTCTTGGGAATTTTAACTACAAAACATTGAAGAGCCTGACACTTGCCACAGAAGCACAAAGGATATATAAAGTTACATCTTCTTCCCAGGCCAAAGAGTTCATGGCAATTTGAGGCCTCTAGGAAAACAAAAATGACAACGAAGAACAGGGCCCTGGAATTGCACAATACCAAAATGAAGTTCCATAAACACTTGCAGCTGAATCCTGAATTTCACCGTGAAATCAGTGCTATAACAGTTGCTGTTCTTTCATTTTCTTAAGATTTCATTTCTTAGTTCATATATTTTCTTTCCATAAACTCACACTTGAGTTAGCCTGAATGAATTTCTGTTTCTTATAAGACAAAGTACCTGCCTCATGGATTAGAGTATTCATTATGCTCTGCTATCAAGAAACATCACTCTGGGGATTTATTTGCTTTTAAATTAAATGTTTGCATAAAGCAAATAAGTCTACTCTGCTTCTAAATAAAAAAAAAATCTATCCCATCCCTCATCTTAAATATTTGCTGATCTATATATAGCCAATTCTACCAGTTTGAAAAGAACAAATGATTTTAAATAAAACACTTTACAGAGAACTAGATCATTAGAATTATACAGTCCAAGGCTCTGGAAGTCAAATAAAAATAACAAAAAAGATAATCTATTAATAAGTTTCACTTCAATGAAGGTATATTTTATTAGTAATGCAAATTTTTGTGTCATTTTAACTCAATGGTAATTTTCATACAGTAATGGAAAAGTATAAATTATAAAATACATAATTTTTTTTTCTAAAAACATTTTCTAGTTCTTTTTTGGTACAAAGTACATGAAGATCACTAAGAATACCAGCAGGAAAAAAACTGGCAATATCTTTGCCTTCAGCAACTTCAAATCTAGTTGGTAAGACAGAATACATATATATGCACCTATACATATATAAAGGTAACATATATATATATATATATATATATATATATATATATATATATATATATATTAAGTAAATTGACAGGACCTGAGATATAACTCAGTAGTAGAGTACACTCTTAGCATGCACAAGGCCTTGGGTACAATCCCTAAAACCAAAATTTAATAAGAATGGATAGATAGACTCACAAACATGTGTGCATGTGTGCATGTGTCTGTGTGTGTGTGTGTGTGTGTGTGTGTGTGTATGTGTGTGTGTGTGAGGAGAGGGAGGGAGAGACAGGACGAGGGAGGGAGGGGGAAAGAGAGAGAGAAAAGGGATGATAGAGGCTTAAACTAGAATTATTGTAATAAAGAGAATTCCAGATATATTTTTGGAAATAAAATTAGAAGCTGCTTTTTGGTAATGGATTAAGAGAGATAATTTCTGCTTGTATGGCTTCAGCACTGTGTAGATAGTGGTTATTCCTAGGGATGTGATACATGGGGTGTGGAGGATTCTGACTGTAATAAGGCAAGTACAGACTTCAGAGATGAATGAGAGTTCTATATTTCAACCTGCACTGAGGTATTCACTTAATAATATTCATTTGTTTTTAATATTTGTTTTTTAAAAATAAATCTGTTTAGCCATTATAAATTTTTTTTCAATACAAAGAGAAAAATATTTTTTTTTGAAAATTTAATTAGACAAGACCAAAGAATATTCTGGAACAGGATCATAACCAAGGAAGTAGAAGAGGGGCAATTTCATCTGGCAATGCCGCAGTCTGGCTGGGCACAAATTGAGCCACTGAAGCAGGAACAAACTTTATTTCTGAATTCCACCAGCACACTCCACACATGCTCCCCGGGAACTCTCCTGAACACCATGCGGCTCCTCCAGGAACCAGGAACGGGAAATCCCTCCTCAGGCACTTCCCCAACCAATGCAAACTCTTCAGGAATCCCCGCAAGAGCTCAACCGGAACTCAAGGAGATCTCCACAAGAACTTAAAAGTCATTATCTTAATGGCTCGCTGGCGTCACCTCTCAACCACTACTTCTGGCAAAAATGCCATGCGTCATCCCGACTCGGCTGTGGCCCTCAACATGGCAACATGTGGTAGCAACATTATTTAGCAGGATTTGTAAAAATCAAATGAGGTGACTTGTGCAAAGTTGCTCTGTATACTTTTAAACACAATATAAATGTAAATTGTTCATATTAAAGAATTGGATAACCATGTTAAATTAAACCAGGTGGCAGTGAGATGGGAGAATGTGAAGTCTCAGCCCCTCTTCTCCCATAGAAACACTAATTGAACAATGATATATGGACCAAGATGCTTTTATGATCAGTACAGAATCCAGTTAAGAAGTTTTAGCACCCTAGATGAGGACAAAAATAGCTGCCTCAAAGAAGGTGAGAAGAGTATTCAATTTACTGGAGTCATCCCTTGAGGGGCCACAGCTCAGCACCCAGAAAGATCCCTTCAGCCCTCAATTTCTCCCTGGGTAAGAGTAGGGTAGAGCATGTACCCTCTAATGAGAGAAACCGATAGCAGTACAACAGCAGTAGAAGACTTCGAGACTTCACTTTAATAATGAATAGAACAGCTAGACAGAAAATAAACAAAGAACAGGGAATTTTATCAGCCCTGTGGATCAAGTGGACCTGATGGACACACCCAGAGCACTCCTCCAAGGGCAGCACAGAAGACATTCTGCTCAAGTGCCCGTGTAGCATTCTCCAGGACAGAAACATGAGGTCACAAAACAACTGCTAACAAATTTAAGAAAGCTGAAATCATGCTATGTCTTAAAACATCTTCTAATTCCCTCTTTGACTTCTTCTTTGACCCACTGATTGTTCCAAAATGTGCTTAACTTTCACACATTTTGAGTTTTCTACTTTTCCTTCTGTTATTGACTTCTGGTTTTCAGTGTGTTTGGAGAAGATAGTTGGTATCATTTCAATCTTCTTCAATTAATTCATGCAAATAACGATTTGGGAACCTGTTTTTTGTTACCTAAAATGAGCTACAACCCTGTTTGAGTTTAAAGTATGGATAAGATGGTTAAAAATAGATTTGAATCAGGAATGTTGGTTTTGTTTTTTAAAAAAACAGCATGAAACTGCTAATTTTCTCAGTCTAGCTATCTTTGCTTTTACACTGAGTGGTAAGGGTGAAAAGGGATTTCTACCTCCATTTTTTAAAAATACACCATATATTTTTTAAGTCAAAAGCCTACTTCTCTGAATTATCTTGAGACCAATATCAGAACTTCTGAATAGCAGAAGTATTTCAGTTTTGTTCAGAGGTTAACATAAATAAACATATAAATACATAGTTTTCAAATGTAAGAAAGAAAATGATGTAAAGCTATAGGGAGTGTGGTGAGCCTAGACTGATTCTAAGTGTAATGTGGCACCAATATGAACAGCTGTATGTAATGATACTGTGCTGATATAAAGTGCTAGTACTTACCTCTTCAAGAACTGGAGCAATCAGTTCCATGAATCTGAGGACTGACGTAAATCGATATGTTTAGGGTGAAAACTTATCAATTTAATCAAAGGAATGTCTTTCTATAACTAACTAGTCTTACTCAACCACCTCCAGTCATAGTGATCAAAACCAGGAAAAATAAAATAAATAAATAAAACCATTCATACACAAAAGAAAAAAGCAGGGAAGTGTTTAGAATATAGAAGGTGTTTTAGAACAAGAATCTAGTCATCATATGATTCAATTGCTACTGATTGTCTTCCCTACCAAAAGATAATTGGGTATGAAAACTAAGGTCACACTAGTGCTGAGTAATCCAATTGTTTAAGTTTTTGTGATCATTCATTTTTGCATCCTAAACAGCCTTCAAGGATCAAGCACAAATCCCGCCTCCTACAGAGGGTCCCTATATTGCAGATCCTATTCCATTTCATGCTAATTTAACATTTCTTTTAACTTTTACAGCACTCTGTAGACTATGCCACATAATCAGGTCATAAATACATAATGTTCTATATTGTACTCACTGTCTTTCAAATCTGTTATCTTTCTAGTTGTATTAGTCAGATTTCCAGGCTGTGACAAAACAATTGAGATACATTTAATCATAAGGAGGAAAAAATAATTTTGCTCCGCAGTTTCAGAGGTTTTCATCCATGATTGTTTGGGGCTGTAACAAAGCAGAATATTCATGGAAGGTAGCACCTAATGGTAAAAAAGCTGGAAACCAGAAGCAAAAAGGGGGGGGCGGGAGGGCCAGGGTCTCCAAATCTTCTTCAAGAGTATGACCCTAATGACCTAAATCCTTCCAATTGCCCCATCTCCTAGGGGCACGACCACCTTCCCATAGAGCCACAGGAGGGAGACATATGAGCCTTTGGGGACATTTAAGATCAAAATCACAGTACTAGTTCCCCGTGAGGGACGATACCTCATCCTTTTATATTCTCTACACTGTTTAGATAGCAAGATACAATTTTTACTTTCTGTTAGTTGAATTGAAAGTGTTTTCTTAACTAATTTTTTTCAAACATGTAAATTATTTCTAATCAGTCAGAAGGAAAGAAAACTGATTTGCTTTTCCCTATATCCTCAAAATAATTACCTTATTAGGAAAATTCAGCCTTCCAGGTTCTGGGTGGTACATCATCTTAGACCACAACAAGTATTTCCTCATGCATCAGTCCTGAATTACTGTGTGTCCACAGATAGCAGGTAGAAGAGGGCATATGAGCAAGGCCAGAATAAGTATCTAGTCCTTAGTTCAGAAGGAAATTGCTATAAACTCTTCTCCAAACTTCCCAGGATCTTGTTCCTATTAAAAAGAATCATCTTGATGCACTTATTACTTGACATGTGAATTTTTAAAGTGTTATTCTTTTTCTTCTGAACAAGGATAAGGGAAAGGCAGTCAGGTTTTTAAATATTATTTCTGTCTACTTAATGGCCTTTCACAGTGGTAAGCTATTGCAGAGTTGGTTCTCAATTAAATATATTTGAAAGATTACATAGTGCAGTATGTAGTATGTAGTTTGCATGTCCTGTTGCCAAAAAGTTTCAAATAATTTCTGATAAAAGGTCATTACTCTATTTTCTCCACAAGAGAGGGTGATGTCACAGGCATTTGACTGAGGAAGGATTCTGGCTTCAGATTGAAGAGAGACTCTGTACTAGACCATACCATAGCCTACTTTCGATAAAAACTTGGAACATGATCAAGTACTCACTGACGAGATGAAGTTTCAAATATATATTTGTTGGCTGCTATCTTGTGCTACAAAAGGAAAATTTGGTCACAGGTTATTTTAAATAAAAAAATAGTCTTTGTCTTTTAAAAATTACAAAAATGCATTTTCAAGAACAATTTTAGAAAATTATTTCTCCAACATGTTTCTTGTCATTCTCTCAAAGTTCTTAAAAAATCAATAACATGTAAATCTTTATAAAAAATTGCATATTTTAAACAGTTATGTTGAAGATTAGTTTGATTTTATTATGATTTCATATACACTTGTTCCTCACTATCTTTAGGAGATTGGTTCTAGGACCCTCTACAGATTACCAAATCCATTATATAAAATGGTATTTACACACAAACTACATATATCCTCCTGTATACTTTAAATCTTCTCTGGATTACTTATAATATCTAATACAATGTAAATCGTATCTTAAAATTGCTATACTGTACTGTGTAGAGACTAATGACAAGGAAAAAAAGTCTATAAATGTTCAGTTACAGATGTAATTTATTGTTTCAAATATATTTGATCTGTGGTTGATTGAATCTAATATGTCACTTGAACAACAAATGCAGTTCTCACCAAATTTGAGAGTTGACAGTTTTATTTGCAATGTTCCAAAATAAGGCAAATATTTCTGTATAATTTTCTTTTATGAAGTCATTGAGATATAGAGAATCTAGCACAATAAAATTTTTGATTTGCTAACATAGCAGCAACTTCTTTAATAGCTTAATAACTAAATTTTTGTTCTACCCAGTTTATCTATAAACCTCATAATAACAGGTTGTACAGGAGTCATTAAGAGGTAAGGATAGAGGTGAGTGACAGAGAAAATACAGTTTTCCAGTACTTTAGTGACTTAATACAAACAGCAAAATCATAATGACAAAAGATATGGTACTCCTGAAATTTACATGGATAAGGGAATTTCTACAATGACAAATTGTATTACAATGTTCTGAAAACAACTTAAAAACATTTATCTTCACAGAAGTAGATTTTGCACCCCAAATAATATTGATC
Organism: Spermophilus citellus; assembly: GCF_964194105.1. NCBI lineage: Eukaryota > Metazoa > Chordata > Mammalia > Rodentia > Sciuridae > Spermophilus > Spermophilus citellus. Next base: position 59,686,347 of record NC_138197.1, read on the forward strand.
ATCACATAGATCTTAATGTAATAGATCAATTTTTAAATTTACATATGAAATTTCAATGAGATTAAATTTAAGCATTGCAATGATTGACACGTTTGCCTCTCTAACCTGAAAAGCTATCACCCACAGCCAGTGCATTTCCCATGTCCAACAAATGTTGAACACCTCAAATGCTCACTTTCTCATAGCATTCCAGAAAGCATTGAAGAAAACATTTTAAAACCTTCAGTAATATATTAAGACACCTGTATCTTTTTTCCAAAAAAAAACTTCATAGTTTTAAAATGTATTCATGTAACTCAAATGTATACCTAAGACATATCTGTAACCCAGATATCTGTATAAAGATGAAATGGAGGAAATGCAGCAATTAAAAAGTAATCTATATTTAAACTACTCTATAAATTATTTTAAAATGCTATTTAAAAGCCCATGGTAAGTATCCAAATTAAATTTTATTATAATAAACTCTTCCTGTGAGTTTCCATATAGTTTAAGGCTTCTCAAATGGCTGTATATTAGAAATTTCTAGATGCATTAAAAACAAAACAGTGCCAAGGTCTTATCCCTAATCAAATAACACAAACTATCTAAAGGAAGGGAACGTCAGCATTTTTAAAATTCCATGTGATTCTATTATGGTAGTCAGGGTGGCTTTTATACAAATGTTGGAAATGCTAGTGATTTTCTTCTGATACCTCATTATATTTTTCTAGTGAAAACTTATGTTTCTATAAAAAAGAATACTTGTGTCTTTTAGCAGAATAATTATAAGATTTTGCTTTGGTTATTATTTATTTGAATTTAATTTGCATGTATAGCCATTTTTAAATTACACCTACAAATAAAGATAAACTAAAATGGACATTCCAACAACTCTAATTTAAACTCCATCTAGCTCTTTCATGTAAAAGATACTTAACTACTATAAAATGAGCCTAATAACATTTAATATCACAGGGGTTTTGCAAGGGTTTAAAAGTATATATACCTCTCACAACAGCTAGCATATAAATAGTCAATTAGATTCAGTGATTTTAGCTTCAAATTGGCTTTACTCGAGTTAGACCACTTGAATCTCAGTTTTAGCCATTATTTACTCAGAACTCAAAGATCAATCATTGTCTCTCAAGGGTAAAATAAAATGGGTGGAAAAAGTTGAACCGATGGATAGATTAATTTGAATAATAGAAGCTCTACTAATAAATTCAGTAAACACTCTTATTGCCTTGTCAAGTTGAATCTTTGTAGCATTTCCACATAAAACTATTTTTATATCTCTAGGTAAACAATTTCATTGTTTGAAATTCATTAAGTTCAGAATTTGGAAGTCATGTTCGCTTTACCCTGGAGATACGAAAAGTGTTCAGAAATATAACTCTCAATACCAAAGAAGAATACAAGTCTAAATTTGCTTCTCCTCCTCCTCCTCCACCTCCTCTTCTTCCTTCTTCTACTCCTTCTTGACTAAACTATTTTTTGAATTAGACACAACTACCAGTTTCTTGGGTGACACAGGTATGAGTGGCATATTCCAAAGTGACTGATTTCTTGCTTTATTAATAGAAATTTGAAATCCTTATTAAAATAGGATGAATAAACAAAGTAGTTATTAACCACTTATGTTCTCTCTGTTTTATACCAGAGACATATAATTCCTCTTTAAAATGAATTGTTTTATTTTCATATTTAAAAGTAACTTCTTTTTTTACCAATAGAAATTGATGGCAGATATAGTAAATCAGCCTTATTTTAAATATACATATATATTCAAAACTTTATCAAGTTTACTATATAGTTTATTCATTTTATTTTCAGTCAAATCAAAACCTAAGAATTCTTCAGTAGGTTATATAAGAGCCTGGTTTATCCTCAGCTCTTTAATTGTCTATCGTTCTCACCCAATTTTATTAGATACCCAGAACTCACAGCTCTATAAAAATAGTATATTCTAGGGCTGGGGTTATGGCTCTTTGGTAGAGCACTTACCTACCACCTGTGAGGCACTGGGTTTGATTCTCAGCACTATATAGAAATAAAAAATGGTCCACTGACAACTAAAAAACATATTTAAAAAATAGTATATTCTAAAACATAAAAATGGAATGTACTTTTATAGAACCACAAAAATCAATTCTATCTTGATCCTTACACCTTAAAGCCAGTATTTCTGATATTTTATTTATTAATCAAACAGGCTGACTCTATCAATCATATATTCTCTGCCCATATTGATAACATCTTGTTAAAGTAATGTATCAGAATTGGAATGAAAACCTATTTTTGACAGACAAGAATGCAGTATACGGAAGCACAGTGCTCTATACCTGAGCCCATAAACCTAATTCTATTAATGCAGGCTGGGAGAGTCTCCTAAGAGAAACACACCAGGAAAAAAATAGACAGCAAAACCTTATTAGAGTAGCAAGATGAGTCAGGTGGTCACTGAGAAGGTACTTAAAGACTTGGGGTTGTTAACCCTAGGAGAAAAGAGGTTTGTCTGTTGAGCTTGTGGTGTACTGCTCTTAGTGTAAAAGCATACACAAATAATTCCTGACATATAGCTCTAGTGGCAGGAACTTTATGTATCCATGTTTAACATCCCGCCTTTAAAATGGCTTTTTTTTCAGAGCTAATGGCACAAGAGGTCACTTAGTCAAAGTAAGATACAGGCAATAATAACCAATGTACCCTCTAAAAACTACAGAGCTTGTTAATAATTACATCCCACATTGCTAAAAAATTTCATTTTTCTCTAATATTTATCTGAAACCAAGATTTTAATTGTGACTCTCTTAGATACCTTTTAATACTTCTACTAAGACCATTTTATTCTGCTTTTGTGCACTGCAGTGGGTTCTTTGTATATTTTATAATTAATAATAATATTTATAACCAATAAAAATACTATCATAGATAATTATATCTATAACATTTATCATAAATCAGCAAGATAAAATTTCAGAAGAGGAGGATTATTTACTAGTCCTTAAAAATCAAGAAAAAATATAATAATAGTATGCAATTTTTTCTATTTCTTAAAAGATATTTTAATGATAATTTCTGAATATTAAAACAAATAAAATATTTCAAGAAGATTTACAAACTATTCACTAGAAAGTAGCTATTGCTTATGGCCAGCCAAGAGAATATGTATCATAGTGATAGCCTAATTAAGTCCTGGAATAGGTACATAATATTTTATTGGTTCTGGGACAATGCTTTCTCCATATTGTCTCACACTGCTCAAAATCAACTCCAGTGGATTACAGACCCAATTGTGAAAGGGAAAGCCTATAATGTATGTTTAAAATAACAGCTCTTTACGATCATAGGTTCAAAAGTAGTTCTTAATTTACAAATCAATTTTAAAGGAAAGATATGATACATTTGACAATATTTTAGTTAGGAACTTCTGTTTCTCAAAAGATACTAAAAAGAGAGTAAAAGATAAGCAAGAGATTTTAAAATATATCTGTAACATATATAACTGAAAAAATAATGCAATAGACCCACACCCCAAACAAAAAATGGGAAACACGCTTGAACAGTTTAGTAAAACCTAAAAAGTCAATGAAGAGGGAAAAAAAAAAACTTAAGCTTAATTTATAAGCAGAGATATGCAAATTAAATACATAATGAATTGATATTTCACACTCACCAGATTGACAACGATTAAGATGACTGAGCACTGGTTGTCTTTCTTATGAAGTTTTGGCTAGAGCAGTAAAATGGCACTTTATATAGCATTTGCTTTTCTTTCTGCCGGCTCAGTCCCCTTTTGTCCTCACCCTTCTTGCCTAAGGACTACTTTCCTCCTCACCAGTATAGCCTTTATCAGTTAAACTTTGCCTATCTAGACTTTGTTGTGTAGGTCATCCAGGCTAGGACAAGATGATGGCTTAAAACAGAATTCCCTTTCCTTTTTTTTTGATTGCTACTGATAACATTTTGGTTTTTACTATTTTTCCTTATTGTGTCAATTACTAAGGGTAATTAATTCTGGGTTTAACTTCATTCTGCCATCATTACCTAGAAGTTGCTGATTATATTTGACTATCCGTTTACAGTTGGTTGCTTTCATTAGACTGTCAGCTTCTTACGGAGAGCTATCTTTCAGGCCTACCTGCCCAGCCCCTTGAACAGACAGCACATGATAAGTGTCTAGCATTTTGTACTGTGCATAACAGAGAGCAAATGATCCATAGATACTTGAATGAAGCATCCTTCAGCAGCAGCATATAGGAATCTTACACAGAGCAAAATAACGAGGAAATTGTCTCCCATTTATTTCTGCAAGTAATTAGACAAGAGGAAACAGACGTAAAGTACATAGAGATTAGGATAAATGTAAGGAAAGTTGCCAGACTAAATAGTGATTTTGTTCCTGATGATTTTTAAAACAGAAGACTTTGAAAGTCTTTATAGAAGAAAATTTGAGCACTGTCATAGTTAAATAGGGGAAATGCTGAGAATCACTAATACTCCCCATTGGCTATAAGAATCTTTGTTTCTGCAGATGCAAAAGGAATCAAGTTCTTACCTATGACAGAAGCTCAGACTTTCTGGAAAGAAGAGATTACTACAGTAAAGTCTCCTCAGTTTGGTTAACTCAGTGTTGACACAAATAAAATAAGGAAAATGAAGATTAATCTTTGTTGTCTACCTGCAATTTATAGTAGGTATTAAGACTATTTTCTTGTGCTTTTCCATTTTTTTCAGAGGTGAAAGAAACATTAAGCAATCAATAATTCTGCCTTCCACCCTATAAGCATCATCCTAAATCCATATATTTTGTAATACTACAGCAATTGGCAAAAAAATCTCTGAAATGTATTTGGATTACATAGCTGCAGCAAGATCAGTAAAGAAAAAAAAATGCTGCATGAAAGTCTAAAATTTGAAAAGTCAGGGAATAATTCAGAAAGGTTATTAAAAGACACACTCTCTAAGGATCTATTCTTCAAAGTGCTTGTAAGTTGCTTTAATGTAGCAACTTTTATCATTCTATTTAAGTTTGGAGAAAGTTTACCTTTGATTTTGAAAAAATAATTTTTCCCCAGGCCTTGGGCCATACAGCATATCAACTCAACAATAGTCACTGAGATCCAAAAGGAAGCATGAAAGGGGTTTGCCTTTTTCTCCTACTTTATAATTCTCTACATTATTTCAACAAACTAAAATGGCAATGAATCTGAGAGGTTTTCAAACTGGCAAGAGATGACACACATAAGCAAGACTCGTATGGTTGTAGTGTCTTTCTTCTTGTACTGGGTGCTGTTGAACTCCAATCCAAGATGAAAGCTCGGTTTCTAGAGCCAACTTTAACCTGGGTACACCGTTATGAGACAGTCCAGGTCGGCTGGGCTTTCTAGGAAGAAATTTGCTGGTGGGTGCATTTTCACCATGAGCAGTATAGGGAAATAGTAAAAGAGCTCAGATCTAGAATCAGATAGACCTAGGCTCCAGTCCTGGCACTGCCATTTACTAACACTGGGACCTTGAGTAAGGGACTCTACTACCTGAGCCTCAGTTTCTTCACTGGTGTGTTATGGGAACGAAATAATGAAAATCAACTATAGGTGATTTATATTATCAAAGTGTAATTATTTATCATATTGTTAGTAAACATTACTAATATTTATAGTAATATATTATCAATTGTTATTATTTCACATGAAATGAAAAATATTTCCTCACACATGCCAGGCACGTGCTATACCATGAAGCTACATTTCCAGCCCAACGTAGACCTTTTCAAGTCTCAGTTTGCCTACTAGTTCTCATGTTTATTTGGCTGAAATTGTGAGACCTAATGTGAAGACATTTTCACAACTTGGGGTGAAGTTGCTATGTGCATCTAGCTGGTGAACTAATAAGATCAGCCCTGGAGTGACATAAATCTGCAATGGCACATAAACTGCATCATGGAAGATTCATTTATGAATTTATTAACTCATGTTTTGTTCTGGCAATATTTTCTTCCCTATTAATTCATAATGTTTCAAGATGTCCCTTTATTTCAACAGATGTTTGTGAAAGCTTTCTGATAAGTAAGAGTTTTCAGCAAACTATTTCCAAGTTTTGCCTCCAGAAATCAAATCTTCTATAAGAAAAGGGGGAAGCAGAAAGAAGTGTTTGCCTATGAAGGCAATAAGGAAAAGAGGCAAATTCACCCAGGCTAGAAGAGGAGATTCTACTCCTCACCCAGGCTCTATAAAGGTGTCCATCTTTGATCCATACTCTATAGTGCCCTAGAGAAAGGGAAGGACATTTGGAAGGAAAAAGGATATATAGAGCCCTTCAGCAGAAGCTCTGTACCTGTAGAATCCAAGCATTCCAAGTTCAATGAAGAGCTCCCACAGGAGGCAGAGAAGCTACAGAAGGCCAGACTGTAGGCAGAGATTGGATTTGGATAATGGGCTTACATTTCAGTAGAAACCAAAGACTAAAAGGGAGTCCTCATGTGATTTTCCTCTGATTGAAACAACTAGGACATTTTCATGACAGTGAGAGAAGAGAGAAGTACTCCAATAGTGACTGAGAAAGATCTTTCCCCTTGAAAAGGGTAGGATGGGGCTGAGAAACACATTTGACTTGTTTTAAAGGAAATAAAGTAACATAATACTTCCTCTGTAGCCATGATTTAGAGTGGCATGGAGTATTATGAAACTGAGAGAATTAAATAAGTAAGAAAGTTATCTGGCTTAGTAGGATAAGAAATAAGAGGGGTTTTGTAAAAAATGGTCCAGGTCAAGAAACACAATAATCTGGTTGAGAAAATGTTGGCGCACAATTAGAAACCAAAATAAGGATGCAATATATTCAATCTAAGTATAATCTAAATCTTATTCTCTATCTAAGTAAAAGATTAGATAATGAGAAAGCTTGGAAGAAAGAAATATCTTTGCACTCAGTATAACTTCTAAAATAGTTTACTAAACATACAAAGATGTACTATTCTCTCTGGTACTTAGTGCCCTTGTCTTGCATTTTATTAACTGTTTTTTAATATGTGCCCAATCTCCCTGACTGATATCTGTTTTTTGAAGTTGAGATTCAACTATGCTTAATAGTATCTACTTATTTTCTGATCCTACTACTGTGTTGAATACCTAGAGTGAATTAGATGTGAATTTGATTATACCTGGACCTAAATTGTATTCTCTGGGATCTTAATCACACCAATAACATCCTACTGTAACATAATGTTTTAATATATAATGACTTTTATTATCATATATTCTTAATAGTTTCTCAAAATACTTTAGATATAAAATTCTGCAATATGGAAGAGACTATGGAAAGAACAGAGTGAAAAATGTGCTGAAAGTCACTTAATGTGCAGCACTGTGGTAAAAATACAAAACCTGGTCTAATCTTTGTCCCTCAATACACCTGTTCTGACACTTGCAGTGGAAGAAGTTAAGTGATAGGTTTGGCTAAAGATGAGGTGCTCCTAATAGTGGTGCTACTGGGAAAGCATGCTCCATTAACACATTCCAGATATTTTAACAAGAATATCAGAATTCCAAAAGCCTCTCAAATACGTATCTCCTGTGTTAGCTTTCCATCACTATAACAAAATACTTGAGATACTCAAAGTTATAAGAGGAAAAGGTTTACTTTGGGTCATAGTTTGGGCATTTCCAGTCCATGATTGATTGGTCCCTTTGCTTGGGCCTGTGTTAAGGCAACATACCATGGTGGGAAGCATGTGGAAAGCAAAACCGCTTACCTCATGGCCAGTAAGAAAGAGAGAGAGAGAGAGAGGAAAAGGAGAGTTAGGGACCCACAATCTCTCTCAAGTGCATGACCCCAATGACCTAACAATCTCCCAGTACTGTAGGACCCACCTCTTAAAAGATCTGCCACCCTAGGCACTAGTCTTTTAACACATGAGACTGTGGGGAACACTTTAGATGCAAATTATACCAGCTCTTTCATAAAAAGATTTCCAAAGTTAAATTACAGCTCTCTAAATATATCAAGCACATATCACAAAAACTTGGCTTAAGGCAAGTCACCTGAAGACAGCACTTAGTGACATCAGTTTTAATGGGTAGCGATTCACTCTGCGAGCTGCCCTGCCCTTTTTTTGTGTGTAACTTCCCCCCTTGGAATCATTAAGCTGAGCTTTTATGACTTTTTAAATGCATTTTGTTTCATACTGCAGCAAGGAGCGAAGGCATCTAATACAAAGGGAAATCAAATTCTAGTCTGAGTTCTGCTGCCTTGAAATGTTGTCTCTTTTATATATTCAAAACTGAGATATTACCATCATTTTAAAGCTCTCCTTAGGATGGGTCCAGGATACAGAAGTTCATAAATACTAAAAGCTTTGGTCTCCCTGGAAAAGTGGAGAAGGAGAATCTAGAGTGTTATTGTTTCTACCAGATATTTGTCCCCTAACCTGTCATAACCAGTTTCTAAAGAGATGCACAGCCTCTTGGCAATTTCAAATCTACATACCCAAACATAGGTCTAATGAAACTCACAGTGAAGTCTGTGTACAGAAGACAGACGGACTCGCCTCACCTTGGCTATCAGGTAGGGCTTCAATTTAACCACACACTAAGTGCAGCTAAGGCCATTTGCAGCACGTGTGAAACAATGACACAGGAATCGAGACCCTGTGCCATCGTCTCCTTCCCTTCTGCAGAGGAAGGCAGCCACCTCATCACATTCTCTCACTCCTGAGAGAGCATTTTAAACACTAACTATATCGTAATACAGCCAGCCTGCTCAGCCACAAAGAAAAAAAAAATGTAACAAATGCAGATAATTACCCACTGCATTCCAGTGGGTAATTATAGGACTCCTGTACTTTAACCAGAATATAACTCCTAATTATCTCAAAATCCTAACTTTATACAATCAGAAACAGTTACCAATCAAAGATATTACACAAGATGATAAAACAGATTGTTGAATTGTAAAAGAGATAAAAAGAAATTTAATATTGGTTAAAAATAGCACAGGGAATGAGAATATTCATCTGATGCTGCATTGGGTCTCAACAGACTCCAGGCTCAGTATCTTGGCAACACTCGCCCTGACTGCAAGCCGTTTCTTCAATACTTTTTACAATAATCTGTTTTAGAAAGAATGCATCTGAGAGCTTAACTAGCCTTGTTCTTTTCTTTCATGTCCCACACTGGCATTAACAGTCTCTTTCTTATCTGATTTGTCTCTTTCTCTCTTTTTTTTAAGTTCAGCATGGGGATAGATTTGTCCTTTAGAATAATATAAACCATGAATTAGGTAGCCAAGTATTCGGTCCACTTGTGAAAGAGTTATTTCAGTAAGGGTAATAACGAGGACTCAGGCTTCATGTTCTGGAACACAGAAGATGATGGGAAATTGTTTCAGTAATTATCAGCTCTATCCGTTACTTATTTGCAGTGTTTGACAAAGCATTTGGAGTTGAATTTAAATTCTCTCAAATTGTTTATAATCAACACAACAGTAGCTACTTTTTATACACCTACTGTATGTCACTCACCTGCTTTACCTGCTGGGGTTTTAATCCTGCACTTACAAATACTACTCCTATCACCATTGTACAGTCAAGAGACGTAACAAGCCTGGAAAGTGCTTGAGCCAGTGTTTGAAGGCAGTGTGACACTAACACCCACGCTTGTTCCCTGTGTCACGCTGCCTGTCCTGCAGTGAACTGCCTCCGGGGACAAGTACTTCCACACTACTTTGTGCTAGGACACAGGTGTCTTATGGCTGAAGTTGCTGTGTGGGATTTCATCGATGCCCTGGCATTTTAATCAAATATAGGTCAGAGAGCAAAATTGACGTTTTCATCTCTAAAAGCCCAAACTTCCTTCTCTCTGTTCTTCCTCATCCTTTGCTTCAAAAAGATAAACCACAGGTGAATTCTTAACACTGTCTCAGCATCCCTCTGTTTCTTTCCTAGATCCACTTTACCACTCTCCTACGGGACTGTGGCATATTGCCCCATGTTCTCTTCTGGCTTCACACTTACTCCCCAAATTCAACCGCTCACTGCTGCTGATGAACAAATCTTTAAAATAGCAACTTATCCAATGGGAAGGTCTTCCTCCTCCTACCACCAAATCCTTAAATCTATGTACATCTGTATAGAATGTCTTCTTCCTCCCTGATCCTCATAGGGCCATCTCCTCACATCAATGCTCCTATCTTTGGATTAACTCCTTCATCTTTTGCATTATCCATTTCATCCCTTCTACTAACCCATTTCTAACAACAAACAAACATAACCTAGTATCTCCCATTTATTCAACAGCAAAGATAATAAAATAAGAGTTTCCTTAACTCACATTTTTCTCCAAATAACAGAATTATATGAGACAATGGAATTTAAACTTACAGATATGGAGTGTCTCCATTTCTCCTCTTTCCACACCCAAATTTCCAGTAACGATGGATTTACCCTGTCTCTACTTCCTTATTTCCTTTCACTCTCTGATTTTCCTTTGGCATCCATTCTTACTATGCCACTGAAAATAATATTGTCAACACTCCCTATTGCTTCTCTCTGGAGTATTCCATGCCCATCTTATTTGACGTTCTGAAACATCTCATAAAAATGATCATTTAAGCTGGATGTGGTGGCTCACACCGTAATCCCAGCTTTTCTGGAGGTTGAGACAGGAGGATCACAGGTTAGAGGCCAGCCTCAGCAACTGAGTGAGACTGCTTCAAACAAACAAAAACAAACAACAACAAGGGCTGGAGAAGTACACAGAGGTGGAGCACCCCTGGGTTCAATCACCAGTACTGTAAAATTTAAAAAATAAAATAAAAAAAGAAACGACCATCTCCTCAACTGAGACACAAAAATAAGCTATTCCTTACTTTCTTCCTTATCTAGTTGCTTCCGTTTGGTTTTCTTAGCTGTATCTTCCCTTCTTTTCAAAGCATAAATGTTGGGGTTCAGTTTCATTCCATCTCAGGGTTGAAGAACCTTTTTGTAGATTTCATATTTTAAGTAATTACTCCCAATTCATTGATCACCCTCAGCTGTGAGTTTAAATATCATTTTCAAATATATAATTCCAAGTTTTTTTTAATCTCAAGTTCAGATCACTCCTCTCCAGATTTATGAGTCTTGTTGCCTACTTCATATTTTCATAGAGATATTTCACAAAACAGTGGGAAAAGGGAGTAGTAGTTTTTACACTCCATTTCTTATGCCTAACGAGTCCATTGTCGCAGGAAGTCATTATCTCCAGGATTGAGGAAGGTGAGTGGGACTTTATATCTTACCAGCTCTCTGAATTGGATTTTGTTCATTTTTACTTTTCCCTTTTGTTAAGATTTCACGAGGAACTGAATCACTGAAAATGCAAATGGCTGTACTTGCAAAGAAAAAAAAAAACGTAAATGAAGAGCTATAATCACTCCAACTAGAAATCTGAAGCTTAAGAGTAACCTACCTCTCATGTTTTGACTGTAAAATTCAACTTTTCAATTAAATCTTTACAACTTTTCCAGTGTGAAGCCTTTTTGGTTGTGTATTAGTTAGAGAAATAGTAAAAATTGTGAAAAATTAAACAGATTCCAATTGACATTGAACAGATCTTATAGCCAAAAGGAAGAACACAGGAGTCTTAAGAACCATCTAGTTCCCTGTCTCCTTGTTGGCACAAGAGAGGGACAGGTGAAGACATGATTCTCAAGCATCCCCAGGCCTTCCCACACTGAAGAAGTTCACTTACATGTTCTGAATTTTCTGGATTCTTCCTAGGTTGGTGAGCTACAAACCTATTATTTTCAGATTGGTGAGTTTATATTTTCTTAAGACAAATGGATAACATTGAAGAGATTTCGCCTTGGACATAAAAATGTTTTAGTCATTTGGCACCTTCAGTGTACTTCACCAGTGTATAAGGCAGGTAGGTTAGACTGTTCCCTTCACATCCTGCCTGCTAACCTGCTCCAAGATGGGCTGGTTAAGTCATATCCTTACATAAAAGTAGGAATTCACTGAGTAATAATGGCCATAATTTTCTTACATTCCATGAAGAAACAGAAGACATAAGAACCAATGATTCAACAGACATGTTTTGAATATCTAAATGTTTTCAGTGATAAACTAGGAGCTCTGTGAAGCACAGCAATAAACAAGATAATGTCACTGGTCTCAAAGAGCATGTACTGGCAAATTAGAAACACTTTCACAAATACATAAAAGTCATTGCATGGGAATGGATGCCACCCATCTCTGTATTGTGAATGGCAATTACATTCTTCAGAGGTTATAACCATAGACCAACCCCCCTCTTTTTCTTTCTTTCTTTGTTCACATCTTATCTGTCAGCCAATCCTGTTAGCTTTCTATAAAATGTGTGCAGAGCCTGACCACATCTTACTCACTCCACTGTCATGACCATAGCCTGTCCCACCATTGTCTCTTGCTATTGTGATGGGTTTTAACTTGTTTGTCTTTTCAGTGGGGACCTAAAGTGGATTTATCTGGAAACTAACAAAGCAAGCTTAATAACCACTTTTTTTTCATGATCCCTTTTATATTTTTATACCTACCTTTCCATTGGTAATTAATTTTTTTCTTAACGAGAGTTGCTCAATTTGTATAAAACATCATGAAACCTGGATTCACCTGTTTTCATGCTAGTTTTTCCCTGCCTGTAGTCTACTCTCAAAATAGCAACTTTTTAAAAAAATATTTATTTTTTAGTTGTAGTTGAACACAATACCTTTATTTCACTTATTTACTTTTATGTGATGCTGAGGATCGAACCCAGTGCCTCACACATGCCAGGCGAGTGCACTACCACTTGAGCCACACCCCCAGCCCCCGAAATAGCAACTTTTTAAAACTTCTGCTTAGCCAGGGTGGTACACACCTATAATCTCAAAAATACAGGAGACCAAAGCAGGAGGATTTCAAGTTAAAGGTCAACCTCAACAACTTAGTGAGGCCCTGTCTCAAAAAATGTAAAAGGGCCATGGATATATCTCAGTGGTAAAACACCTTTGGGTACAATTCCCAGTACCACACACACATAACCTGTGCTTAAAACCTCCAGTGTTTCCGATGTCACTCAAAATCAAAGATCTTATATACTCCATGGTGCTTTTTATGATACTGTCTCTACACCCACCCTGTGACTCCTTCCTCTACAATACCACCCATGCCCATCACTCTGCTGTAGCCCTTCCTGCTGTTTCCTAAAAAAAATGCAAGGTTTTCTTGGCTTCAGGACTTTTGTCCTGAATGTCCAGAATGTTCTTCCCTTAGATAACCTCCTGGGCCTCTCTATTATCAATTACCACTTTCCATGACCACCCTCTTTAAATTACATCCCCAATCTCCTACCCCACTTCCCAGATTATTTTTTCTCATTTGAAATCACTATCATCCAACAAACTGTTTCGCTCATTTATCTTGTTGACTGTCTATATTTCTCACTAAAATGTCAGCTCCACAAAGGCAAGAATTTTTCTAAGTGTTTTCCCGAGGTCTCCTTGCACAGAGTAAGTGCTCACTCGTTTGCTGAAATGAGGGGAAGAGGAAGCACTCTTTTAGTACCAGTGAAAGCTCCATGGAGCAGCTGGCACGTGTGCTGCGATGTGGATGGACCCGTAGTGGATGGGCTCGTACAGTTTGAACATGTGAAAATGGGAAGGACAGCATGAACGAAGGCACAGAAACAAATTATACTGCATGTAGAGAAAAACGTCCCTTTGTGGAATAGAAGACGTTCTCCAGTTTCACTCAATCTTCTGATTGTATGATTCTATTTGCAAGTGTCTCTCTGGGTGAGTGAGGCCTATTAGACATGCCTTTGGCTCTTGGGCCAACACTGCTAGGCCATCCCAGGGTCTCCCTCTGTTCTCTTTCATATGCTCTTCCCACTGCCTGGAAAACACAGCCTCATTCTCCTTCACTTGGCTGATTCTCATGTATAACTGATCAGTCATCATCTTAACCATAATCTCTACTAGGAAGCTGCCCTGGAATTTATTAGGCTTGAGTATAATTGACCAATGTTCAATACCCATCATCTGTGTTCCCACTGTATGCAGTGCCTGCTTGGCCATGATGTGGCCATAGATTGTCTATTAGCCCATCTCCCTACCTCCCCGCTCACCACCACTGCCCTGCATAGGGTAGGCATAAATAATGCTGAGAGCATAAATAGCCTTGTTCAGGATGAAGCAATGGTCCAACTGAAGGCACAGCTGCAGCCATGCCTGGAAAAAGTAGTTCCCCCTTCTAGTCATGTATTAAAGATAAAGCAGAGAATATAAAGGAATTAAAGAAGGAGAATTTTCACTTCCTATGGCTAGTTAAAAATCCTGACAAAAGACTAGATGGATAAACATTTCATTTTTTTCATGAGGGACTGATTTTTTAAATAATAAATTTTAGACTTGAAATTCAGATCCTATCATGACCAAGAATATTCTTAAATTCCATACATACCTAGACCCACAATTCTGCTGTTTTGTGTTACAGTTTGGAAACACTGACTCTCTTGGAGGCTAGGCCTACAATTGGTATTTAAGTCAAACTAAATAAGTCGACTTATCTAATACAGTAAAGAAATGTCTATAGTTGGGCCTTATTTTGCATTTTTAGTTATACAAACAGAAACTGAGTTTCAGTGAAATTAAATAATCAAATACATAGTACAAGTACATAATAAGGTCATGGTAGAATGGGAGTAGAACCCCACATCCAAAAGTGCTCTTCCAGCCATGATACTGTTCAGAAAATAATAATATTATTGTTCTATTATGACTTTACCCATTCTTCTCTACACATAAACCCATATCCATACAAATACATGGATTAGGAAATATGAAAATTTTATTTACAACATAAAACTGTGCTATACCTCTAGTGTCAACAAGAGCTATTAGAATAATAGAATGAAAACTAGTAAGTAGTCATGAAGTACTTTAAAACCATATAAATTAAAACACATAGAATGTGGATGGGAAGACTCAACATTTTATAGGTGTCAAATTACTCCAAATTTATCTATAAGTATAAAGCAATTCAATCCCAAATTATGATGGGATGCTTTGTAACTTGAGCCTACATTCATCAGGAAGGATAACAACAAATGTTAGAAAAATAAAAAGCCTAGCTGGGTATAGTGGCACACACCTGTAATCTCAGCAGTTTGGGAGACTGAGGTAGGAGGATCATGAGTTCAAAGCCAGCCTCAGCAAAAGGGAGGCACTAAGCAACTCAGTGAGACCCTGTCTCTAAATAAAATACAAAATAGGGCTGAGGATACAGCTCAGTGGTCGAGTTCCTCTGAGTTCAATCCCTGGTACCACCCCCTCAAAATAAAAAAAGAAAATGAACAGCCTAAATACAACCCAAGCTCATATTAAATAAAACAAAAGTAGAAGAAAGAATAAACAGCAAGGCAAGAAAACTGACAGGTAAAAAATAGATGTCTATGTGAAAATTTACTTTGTAATAAGAGGATACCTCAAAGTACAGAAACACTGACTTGTTTAATAGGTGATATTTGGCATATTATCAATTTAAAAAAATTGTTATATCTATGCTATAACCTGAATTGTGTCTAAAATTCAAGTAGTGAAACCACTAATCCCATTATGTATTTAGACATGGAGCCTTTGAGAGATAATAGGAGTTAATGAGAGTGTGGCCACAAGATCTGCTGCTCTCTCTTACCCCTCCTTCCCTTCTAACAAGGACACAGCAAGAAGGTAGCCATTTGCAAGCCAGAAAGACCAGAAAGAAAGCCTTCACCAGAGCATTGGTTTTAGACTTTCTGGTTTCTAGAAGTATAAAATCTTTGTTGTTTAAGCCATGTAGTAAATGGTATTTTGCCATGACTATAATTGGAAGAAGTATACATTGAAATGATGAAAGAGATATTTTGGGAAGTTGAGGATAAAGAAAGACAATTACTTTCTACTTTGTATAAATCCTAATTACATACTTTTTAATAATGATGAGCTACTTTGATAATCAGGAAAGCATTAAAGATATTTATGTTGCATAAAAGTGATGAAATTTTCACCAAAGAAATGTTTATGTATCTCATTCCTTAATCTACAAAAACTTAATTTTCTAATGTAATCTTAATCAACACTATAATTTTTCACAACGGAGTGCTGTTTTAAAATATGTTGCACTGTGTATTAATACATCCTTTTCATTTCTCTGGCACTTAAATGATTTCTTAAAAATTCTTATCATCTAGGCCAATGTGCCAAATACTCAGGAGGGAGCACAGCTGCAGAAACTACATATAATTTTCTTGAACTGAGCTCAGCAATATCAGTTTTCCGATGCCATGTGAACTGAACTCATCAGATAATACAGACAGAAGTTGTCATCTATTCTTCTCTAAGGTACTTACCTTGCCAATAGCTGGCATGATTCCATCAGAGTTACTGACCCAAATTCTCATTTCCTGTCTCAGCTCATAAGGTTTCAAAGTACCTGGTGGTTTATGCTTTGTCAAAAAAGGATCCTGCAAATTCCAAAGAATATAATAGTCTGATAACAGATGTTTAATTGTAAACTTTCCAATAGCTTTTAAAATAACAATCCCTAATGTTTATGTAAGCAAAGTGTATACATTGTACACATTGAGATCTTCCCAATTATTAAATATGGTCACAAAGGTAAGAACCGTCTGTTTCTAGTGACTTTTAGCACTGTAAAGTATGGGCCTATGTGATGTCAATTTAAGAATAGAATCAGTTGTTTCTAATTAAAATCTTTAGTATTTTTTTTTACTTGAAAAGTTATAGGAGTTGATAAACTTAACACTCTTGCTACTTTGGAATACAACTTTTCTTGCTTTTTGGGGGGGGTTGTATTTTATATAATAGATAGGTATAAGATAATAGGAGAAGCCAGAAATGAGGAAATCATGAAATTTAGATTCTACTCTTAAATCTGCTAAAAAAAGCATGGGTGAGCTGCTTAGCTTTAAGGAGCCCAAGTTTCTCTTCAAAAAAAAAAAAAAAAAAAACCAAAAAACAAAAACAAAAAACCCAAAGTAATGTGGTATGCAAATTATTAAGTTCACTGTCCCTCTTAAAGCTCAGTGATTCTGGTGAATAGCAGGGGTGTCTGATTCTACATTGCTTTTGTCCAAATACTTATTAAGCCTTCTTCAAATCCATTGCCATTTCTTAGTGTTTTACTATTATATTTATATTTAAATATTTTTATTCATACATTTTTATATTTTTATTTTTTAATTTATTTTATTTTTAAATACACAACAGAGGAATACAATTCATATTACACATATAGAGCACAATTTTTCATATCTTTGTATATAAAGTATGTTCACGCCAATTCATGTCTTTCCATGTATTTTGTTTTTGTTTTTGTTTGCATTACAATTCTTATTACCCATATATACCACAATTTTTCCTATCTCTGTTTGTATATAAAGTAGGTAGACACCAAACTCGTGTCTTCATACATGTATTTTGGATAATGATGTCCACCACATCCCACCATCATTTCTAATCCTCTGTCCTATCTAGAATTCATCTATTCCTGCCATGCTCCCCCTCCCTACCCCACTATGAGTCAGCCTCCTCATATCAGAGAAAACATTCGGCATTTATTTTTTGGGAGGATTGGCTAACTTCACTTAGCATTATCTTCTCCAATGCCATCTGTTTACCTGCAAATGCCATGATTTTATTCTCTTTTATTGCTGAGTAAAATTCCATTGTGTATATATGCCACATTTTTTTTATTCATTCATCCACTGAAGGGCATCTAGGTTGGCTCACAGTTTAGCTATGGTGAATTGTGCTGCTTTAATCATTGATGTGGCTGTGTCCCTGTAGTATGTTATTTTTAAGTCCTTTGGGTGTAGTCTGAGGAGAGGGGTAGCTGAGTCAAATGGTGGTTCCATTCCCAGATTTCCAAGGAATCTCCATACTGCTTTCCATATTGGCTGCACCAATTTGCAGTCCCACCAGCAATCTATGAGTGTGCCTTTTCCCCCACATCCTCCTCAATGCTTATTGTTGTTTGTCTTCATAATGGCTACCATTCTGACTGGAGTGAGATGATATCTCAGAGTAGTTTTGATTTGCATTCCTCTAATTGCTAGAGATGCTGAGCACTTTTTCATATATTTGTTGATTGATTGTATACCCTCTTCTGAGAAGAGTCTGTTCAGGTCCTTGGTCCATTTGTTGATTGGGTTGTTTATTTTTTTGGTGCTTACCTTCTTGAGTTCTTTATGTACCCTAGAGATTAGTGCTGTATCTGATGTGTAAGGGGTAAAAATTTGCTCCCAGGATGTAGGCTCTCTGTTCACCTCACAGATTGTTTCTTTTGCTGAGGAGAAACTTTTTAATTTGATTTCATCCCATTTATTGATTCTTGGTTTTAATTCTTGTGCTATAGGAGTCTTATTAAAGAACTTGGGACCAAATCCCACATGATGAAGATGAGATGCAGAGTCTCAGGTTTAATTCCTAGGTCCTTGATCCATTTTCAGTTGAGTTTTTGTGCATGGTGAGAGATAGGGGCTTAATTTTATTTTGTTGCAAATGGATTTCCAGTTTTCTCAGCACCATTTGTTGAAGATCCTTTCTCCAATGCATATTTTTTGCAACTTTGTCTAATATAAGATTATTTTAATTTTCTGGATTAGTCTCTGTGTCCTCTATTCTGTACCATTGGTCTACTAGTCTGTTTTGGTGCCAATACCATGCAGTTTTTGTTACTATTGCTCTGTAGTATAGTTTAACATCTGGTATAGCAATGCCACCTGCTTCACTCTTCCTGCTAAGGATTGCTTTAGCTATTCTGGGTCTCTTATTTTTCCAGATGAATTTCATGATTGCTTTTTCTATTTATATGAGTAATCATTGGGATTTTGATTGGAATTCCATTAAATCTGTGTCGTGCTTTTGGTAGTGTGGTCATTTTGATAATATTAATTCTGCCTATCCAAGAGCAAGGTAGATCTTTCCACCTTCTAAGGTCTTCTTTGATTTCTCTCTTTAGGGTTCTGTAATTTTCATTGTATAAACTTTTCACCTCTTTTGTTAAGTTGATTTTCAAGTATCTGTATTTTTTTTTTTGAGGTTATTGTGAATTAGGTAGTTTTCCTCATTTCCTTCTCAGAGGATTTGCCACTGATATACAGAAATGCATTGATTTATGGGTGTGGATTTTATATCCTGCTACTTTGCTGAATTCATTTACTAATTCTAAAAGTTTTCTGGTGGAGCTTTTAGGGTATTCTAGGTATAGAATCATATTGTCAGCAAAGAGTGCTAATTTAAGTTCTTCTTTTCCTGTACATATCCCTTTACTTTCTTTTGTCTAATTGCTCTGGCCAGAGTTTCAAGAACTATGTTAAATAGAAGTGGTGAAAGAGGGCATCCCTTTCTTGTTCCATTTTTTTTAGAGGGAATGCTTTCATTTTTTTTTTCTATTTAGAATGATGTTGGTCTGAGGCTTAGGGTAGACAGCCTTTACAATTTTGAGATATGTTCCTGTTATCCCTAATTTTTCTAGTGTTTTGAACATAAAGGGGTGCTGTATTTTGTCAAATGCTTTTTCTGTGTCTATTGAGATGATGATATGATTCTTAAGTCTATTGATATGATGAATTATATTTATTGGTTTCCATATGTTGAACCAACCTTACATCCCTGGGATGAATCCCACTTGATCATAGTGCACAATCTTTAGATATGTTTTTGTTTTTGATTTGCCAGAATTTTATTGAGGATTTTTGCATCTATGTTCATTAGAGATATTGTCTAAATTTTTCTTTCTTTGATGTGTCTTTGCCTAGTTTTGGGATCGGGGTGATATTGGTCTCATAGAATGAGTTTGGAAGTTCTACCTCTTTGTCTATTTCCTGAAATAAATTGAAGAGTATTAGTATTAGTTCTTCTTTAAAGGTCTTGTAGAACCCTGCTGTTTATCCATCTGGTCCTGGGCTTTTCTTGGTTGGTAAGCATCTGATGCCATCTTCTATTTCCTCACTTCATATTGGTCTATTTAAATTGTGTATATCTTCCTGACTCAATCTGGGCAAATCATATGATTTAAGAAATTTGTCAATGCCTTCAATGTCTTCTATTTTATTAGAGTATGAGATTTCAAAATTATTTCTAATTATCCTCTATATTTCTGTAGTGCCTGTTGTGATATTGCCTTTTTCATCACATATACTGGTAATTTGAGTTTTCTCTCTCCTTCTCTTCATTAGCGTGGATAAGGGTCTGTCAGTTTTATTTATTTTTTTTCAAAGAACCAACTTTTTGTTTTGTCAACTTTTTCAATTGTTTCTTTTGTTTCAATTTCATTGATTTCAGTATTAATTTTAATTACTTTTTGCCTTCTACTGCTTTTGCTGTTGATTTGTTCTTTTTTAAAATATTTTTATTAGTTGTTGATGGACCTTTTTTAAAATTTTTTTATTGGTTGTTCAAAACATTATAAAGCTCTTGACATATCATATTTCATACATTAGATTCAAGTGGGTTATGAACTCCCATTTTTACCCCAAATACAGATTGCAGAATCACGTCGGTTACACATCCACAATTTTACATAATGCCCTATTAGTAATTGTTGTATTCTGCTACCTTTCCTATCCTCTACTATCCTCCCTCCCCTCCCCTCCCATTTTCTCTCTCTACCCCATCTACTGTAATTCATTTCTCTCCTTGTTTATTTTCCCATTCCCCTCACAACCTCTTATATGTAATTTTGTAAAACAATGAGGGTCTCCCTCCATTTCCATGCAATTTCCCTTTTCTATCCCTTTCCCTCCCACCTCATGTCTCTGTTTAATGTTAATCTTTTCTTCCTGCTCTTCCTCCCTGCTCTGTTCTTAGTTGCTGTCATTATATCAAAGAAGACATTTGGTATTTGTTTTATAGGGATTGGCTAGCTTCACTAAGCATAATCTGCTCTAGTGCCATCCATTTCCCTGCAAATTCCATGATTTTGTCATTTTTTAGTGCTCTGTAATAATCCATGGTGTATAAATGCCACATTTTTTTTATCCATTCATTGAAGGGTATCTGGGTTGGTTCCACAGTCTAGCAATTGTGAATTGTGCTGCTATGAACATCGATGTGGCAGTATCCCTGTAGTGTGCTCTTTTAAGGTCTTCAGGGAAGGGCAATAGCTGGGTCAAATGGTGGTTCCATTCCCAGCTTTCCCAGAATCTCCATACTGCTTTCCAAATTGGCCGCACCAGTTTGCAGTCCCACCAGCAATGTACAAGTGTACCCTTTTCCCCACATCCTCGCCAGCACTTATTGTTGTTTGACTTCATAATGGCTGCCAATCTTACTGGAGTGAGATGGTATCTTAGGGTGGTTTTGATTTGCATTTCTCTGACTGCTAGAGATGGTGAGCATTTTTTTCATGTACTTATTGATTGATTGTATATCCTCCTCTGAGAAGTGTCTGTACAGGTCCTTGGCCCATTTCTTGATTGGGTTATTTGTTCTCTTATTGTTTAATTTTTTTAGTTCTTTCTATATTCTGGATATTAGGGCTCTATCTGAAGTGTGAGGATTAAAAATTTGTTCCCATGATGTAGGCTCCATATTTACCTCTCTTATTGTTTTTCTTGCTGAGAAAAAACTTTTCAGTTTAAGTAAGTCCCATTTGTTGATTCTTGTTAGTAACTCTTGTGCTATGGGTGTCCTATTAAGGAATTTGGAGCCTGACCCCACAATATGTAGATCGGATCCAACTTTTTCTTCTATCAGACGCAGAGTCTCTGATTTGATATGTAGCTCCTTGATCCACTTTGAGTTAACTTTTGTGCATGGTGAGAGGAGGGGACTCAGTTTCATTTTGTTGCATATGGATTTCCAGTTTTCCCAACACCATTTGTTCAAGATGCTATCCTTCCTCCATTGCATGCTTTTAGCTCCTTTATCAAACATAAGATAGTTGTAGCTTTGTGGATTAGTCTCTGTGTCCTCTATTCTATACCATTGGTCCACCCGCCTGTTTTGGTACCAGTACCATGCTGTTTTTGTCACTATTGCTCTGTAATATAGTTTGAAATCTGGTATTGCTATACCTCCTGATTCACACTTCCTGCTTAGAATTGCTTTTGCTATTCTGGGTCTTTTATTTTTCCATATGAATTTCATGATTGCTTTATCGATTTCTACAAGAAATGCCGTTGGGATTTTGATTGGCATAGCATTAAACCTGTAGAGAACTTTGGGTAATATCGCCATTTTGATGATGTTAGTTCTGCCTATCCATGAACAGGGTACATTTTTCCATCTTCTAAGATCTTCTTCTATCTCTCTCTTTAGGGTTCTGTAGTTTTCATTGTATAAATCTTTCACCTCTTTTGTTAGGTTGATTCCCAAGTATCTTATTTTCTTTGAGGATATTGTGAATGGAGTGTTTTTCCTCACTTCCATTTCAGAAGTTTTGTCACTGATATACAGAAATGCCTTTGATTTATGCATGTTGATTTTATATCCTGCCACTTTGCTGAATTCATTTATTAGTTCTAGTCGTTTTTTTGTAGACCCTTTTGGGTCTTCTAGGTATAGAATCATGTCTTCCGCAAATAGTGATAATTTAAGTTCTTCTTTTAATATTTTTATGCCTTTAATTTCTTTCATCTGTCTAATTGCTCTGGCCAGTGTTTCGAGAACTATATTGAATAGAAGTGGTGAGAGAGGGCATCCCTGTCTTGTTCCAGATTTTAGAGGGAATGCCTTCAACTTTTGTCCATTCAGAATGATGCTAGCCTGAGGCTTAGCATAGATAGCTTTTACAATGTCGAGGAAAGTTCCTGTAATCCCTAGTTTTTCTAATGTTTTGAACATAAAGGGATGCTGTACTTTGTCGAATGCTTTTTCTGCGTCTATTGAGATGATCATATGGTTCTTATATTTAAGTCTATTGATGTGGTGAATAACATTTATTGATTTCTGTATATTGAACCATCCTTGCATCCCAGGGATGAATCCTACTTGATCATGGTGCACAATTTTTTTGATGTGCCTTTGTATCCAATTCGCCAGAATTTTATTGAGGATTTTTGCATCTAGGTTCATCAGAGATATTGGTCTGTAGTTTTTTTCTTTGAGGTGTCTTGGTCTGGTTTCGGAATCAGGGTGATCTTGGCCTCATAGAATGAATTTGGAAGAGCTCCCTCTTTTTCTATTTCCTGAAATAACTTGAAAAGTATTGGTATTAATTCTTCTTTAAAGGTTTTGTAAAACTCCGCTGTATACCCATCCGGTCCTGGGCTTTTCTTGGTTGGTATTCTTTTGATTGCTTCTTCTATTTCATCCATTGATATTGGTCTGTTTAAATTGTGTGTATCCTCCTGACTCAGTCTGGGCAAATCATATGACTTAAGAAATTTATCGATGTCTTCACTATCTTCTATTTTATTGGAATATAGGTTTTCAAAATAATTTCTAATTGTCTTCTGTATTTCTGCAGCATCTGTTGCGATATTGCCTTTTTCATCCCGTATGTTAGTAATTTGAGTTCTCTCTCTTCTTCTCTTCATTAGCATGGCTAAGGGTCTGTCGGTCTTATTTATTTTTTCAAAGAACCAACTTTTAGTTTTGTTAATTTTTTCAATAGTTTCTTTTGTTTCAATTTCGTTGATTTCCGCTCTGATTTTAATTATTTCTTGCCTTCTGCTACATTTGCTGTTGTTTTGCTCTTCCTTTTCTAGGGCTTTGAGATGAAGTGTGAGCTCATTTATTTGTTGGTTTTTCCTTTTTTTGAGGAATGACCTCCAGGTGATGAATTTCCCTCTTAAAACTGCTTTCATTGTGTCCCATAGATTCCGATATGTTGTGTCTGTATTTTCATTTATCTCTTAGAATTTTTTGATTTCCTCCTTTATGTCTTCTGTAACCCATTGATCATTCAGTAAAATATTGTTCATTTTCCATGTGATGTAGGATTTTTCCTTCCTTCTTTTATCATTGATTTCCAGTTTCATTCCATTATGATCAGATAAAATGCATGGTATTATCTCCACCCCTTTATATTTACTGAGGGTTGCCCTATGGCATAATATATGGTCTATTTTTGAGAAGGATCCATGTGCTGCTGAGAAAAAAGTATACCCACTTGATGATGGTTGATATATTCTAATTATGTCAGTTAAGTCTAGGTTATTGATTGTGATATTAAGTTCTATAGTTTCTTTATTCAACTTTTGTTTGGAGGATCTGTCCAATGGTGAGAGAGGTGTGTTGAAGTCACCCATAATTATTGTGTTGTGGTCTATTTGATTCTTGAACTTGAGGAGAATTTTTTTTATGAACGTCACAGCACCATTATTTGGTGCATAAATATTGATAATTGTTATGTCTTGTTGGTGAATGGTTCCTTTTAACAGTATATAATGTCCTTCCTTATCCCTTTTGATTAACTTAGTCTTGAAGTCGTTTTTATTCGATATGAGGATGGCCACCCCTGCTTGCTTACAAGGACAGTGTGCATGGTATATTTTTTCCTAACCTTTCACCTTCAGCCTGTGTTTGTCTTTTCCAATCAGATTTGTCTCCTGGAGGCAACATATTGTTGGACTTGTTTTTTTAATCCATGTTACCAGCCTATGTCACTTTATTGGAGAGTTTAAGCCATTAACGTTTAGAGTTACTATTGATATATGGTTTGTACTGCCAGCCATGTTTGATTATTTATTTTTTTTTTTAATTTAGTTTGTTTCTCCATGATTAGCTACCCCCCCCCGCCCTCTGTCATTACTGAGGCACTTCCCACTGATGGTTTTGGTTGTTGTTTTTCATTTCTTCCTTGTGTAGTGTTTTGCTCAAGACGCTTTGCAATGCTGGTTTTCTGGCTGCAAATTCTTTTAGCTTTTGTTTATCATGAAATATTTTTATTTCGTTGTAGTACCTGAAGCTTAATTTTGCTGGATACAGAATTCTTGGTTGGCATCCATTGTCTTTCAGTGTTTGAAATACGTTGTTCCAGGATCTTCTCGCTTTCATCATCTGTGATGAAAAATCCATTGTTAACCTTATTGGTTTACCCCTGAATATAATCTGCCTCCTTTCTCTTGTAGCTTTTAATATTTTCTCTTTGTTCTGTATATTGGCTATCTTCATAACAATGTGTCTTGGCGTTGGTCTACTGTGATTTTGTGTGCTCGGTGTCCTATATGCATCTACAATTTGTATATCTGTTTCCTTTTTTATTTCTGGAAAGTTTTCTGTAATTATTTCATTCAGCAGGTTACTCATTCCCTTGTTTTGAATCTCTGTACCTTCCTCTATCCTGATGACTCGTAAGTTTGGTTTTTTTATGTTATCCCATATCTCTTGGATGTTTTTCTCGTGATTTTTTACCAGCCTTTCTGAGTTGGATAGATTCTTTTCAAGATGATATATTTTGTCTTCATTATCTGACGTTCTGGCTTCTACTTGCTCCAATCTGTTAGTGATACTCTCAATTGAGTTTTTAATTTGGTTTATCATTTCCTTCATTTCTAGAATTATTGTTTGATTTTTTTTATAATCTCTATCTCCTGATGAAGATGCTTAACTTCTTCTTTTATCTGTTTATGTAATTCATTTTCAATGTTTTCTTTCACTGTTTGGATTTGCTCTCTTGTATCCTCTTTAAGGTTCCATTCCATCTTCCTAAGGTATTCCTTGAATTCTTTATATGACCATTTTTCTGACGACTCCAGGTCCTCCTAAATGTTTAGGCTGTCCTTCATTGTTTGTACTCCTTTTCTTCCTTGCTTTTTTATGCTGCTCATGTTACTTCTTGTTCTGTTTAACTGCTGAGTTACTTTTTACTCTTATAAATTTATTTGATGCTGTTGCCGCTGGTTTCAATGAAGTTATCTCCTCCGCCCGTGATGTCAGTTCTCTGCCATGGTGGTATCCCATGCAAATGGTGACCGTTCGTTCCCTTTGCCGGGTGACCAATGCAATGGGTGGGTCCTGACTATCTCTGCCAAGCCCCGTTTCAATCCTGTGGCCACTGCCTATGAAGGCTCGGTTGGCTTTTACCTCTGGGGTTTGGCCATTTCCTGCTGTTCTTGGGAAAAAGCAGAGATTTGTGAAAATTGAGCTCACTGGGATAGTCTTGCCCAGGACCCAAAAAGTGGTCTTCAGTTGCAGGTCATTTCTCCTGGCGCTTTCACACCAGGCCCCTACTCAGGGATTGGGTGAGGGGAGAGGGACAGAGGGAGAGGCAGGGCGCACCTAACGAGGGGCCTCACTGTCTTTCTCGTCAACTGAGTTTCTGCTTGCTGTTGAAGAGACCATTATAAGAACTGGCCCCGACAAGCACTTCCGGTTCTGAACCAATTTGTTCTTTTTCTAGGGCTTTGAGATGTGATGTGAGGTAATTTATTTGTTGACTTTTTCTTCTTTTAAGGAATGAACTCCATGCAATGAATTTTCTTCTTAGTACTGCTTTCATAGTGTCCCAGAGATTTCAATATGTTGTGACTATGTTCTCATTTACTTCTAAGAATTTTTTAATCTCCTCCTTGATGTCCTCTGCAATCCATTGTTCATTCAGTAGCATATTGTTTAGTCTCCAGGTGATGGAGAAATTTTTATTTTTTATTTTGTCATTGATTTCCAATTTCATTCCATTATGATCTGATAAAATGCATGGTATTGTCTCTACTTTTTTGTATTTGCTAAGAGTTCCTTTGTGGCATAGTATATGGTCTATTTTAGAGAAGGATCCGTGTGCTGCTGAGAAGAAAGTGTATCTGCTTGATGCAGGTTAAAATATTCTATATATGTCAGTTAAGTCTAAAGTTATTGACTGTGTTATTGAGCTCTATAGTTTCTTTATTCAACTGTGGTGATTGAGGTGTGTTAAAGTCACAAGGTTATTGTGTTGTCGTCAATTTGACTCTTGAACTTGAGAAGAGTTTGTTTGATGAACATAGCTGCACCATTATTTGGGGCATATATATTTATGATTGTAATCAGACATTTCTATTGATAATCTCAATTATGTAGCAAATATATTTCTTGATTTATAACAATCCATTCTTTCTTTAAAAAATAAGCTCTTTGTCTATAAATCTCAAGCACCATTAATTCATATAGGAATCTTAACATAAAATAATATTTTCTATTAATATATTAAGATAATAGAAGAAAAATCATTTTACACCATTTTAAATCTCTCTCATATACAGAGAGATAAACATCTCATTGTGAATCAATTTTTAGTAACATTCCTGTCCCCAGAAGTAATAATAAAGATGATTTTTCTTTTATAATATAAATACATTAAATAAAAGGGACTATTGTGTCCCAATATGGTGAAAAGATTCTTTCAACCTAAGAATCATTCCATTTACTCAATACTTATATTATTTTCTAGAATTTTTTATGATCAAATCTTTAAATCTTAAAAATAGGGCCCACTACTGAAAAACATATATATTTTTTTCTATTTATAGCTCAATTTTCTCTTAGAAAGAGCACTGGGTTTTTGAAATTTTACTGAATTCCTTCAGTATTTGCCTATAAATATATGATGGTTTTAAAATTTGCTTATAATTTATTATCCTTTATTTAAAGGTAACAGTCATTATTAACTATGCAAAATTGTTTTCCCCCAAAATACTTTAGTCCTGGAAATTCTACTTTTTGATAAATAAATTGTAATATATATTTTAGAGATGTTTTAAAAGTATGCTTAAAATATTTGATATTGGGACTTCAAAAGAAATTTACCAAATGACATAATATATCCAATAATTTTTCAGTTTCTTACTGTGCTTGGGCAGACCAGCAAAGCTAGTCTGTCACATGTGAAATCTGCCTGATGTTCCATGTAGTCAGTGTTACCATTTGGAACATCTATACA
This sequence comes from Spermophilus citellus, assembly GCF_964194105.1. Classification (NCBI taxonomy): domain Eukaryota; kingdom Metazoa; phylum Chordata; class Mammalia; order Rodentia; family Sciuridae; genus Spermophilus; species Spermophilus citellus. The sequence goes on from NC_138197.1 coordinate 59,714,194, forward strand.
AAGGAGCAACATGGATGTAATCACACAGCATTAAGGGAAATAAGAAAACAGACAAACAAATGCCTCAGAGTCAAGTAGCTTATAAGTTACTGTATTATATTAGAAAGTTGAATATTGATGTGAGTTTCAGATGGTCTCAAAAGAAAAAGAATAAAAATGATTCTTTAATTGGAAAAGAGAAGCCAATATAGAAAAAAGATGCCAATTCCATGTTACTCACATACACACACACGCACACACACACACATAAAACACATATCTATATGCTCAAATACACATATGCACACATATAAAACAGTATAATTACCACACTTTCTAATTTCCTTGTTCCTCTCAATTTCTACCATACTCTTTGCAGTACGTTTACATGAGGAGCATTTCACTGCCTTAAAATTCCAACTTTTTTTTTCAGCACATCTATACTACTATAAACATCAACATAGCTAAAATCCCAGAAGCAAATGAGAATACTTAATGGCCTAAAAAATTTAATAAACTCAGAAAAATTAAGTGTTGACCAGCTTTGGTCATCGAACTATATAACTTGACACTTTAGTCAGCAAGCAGTTTAAGTTTCCTGTATTGTACTGAGCCACCAACATTGTAAGTCACTCCTATTAGCAAACAAAGAAAACAATGATTAAAATTTGGGTGACTAAAGAGTTCCTTTGCAATCTAATTAAAGTTATGAAATTTCTTCCCAACACAATATACCTACAAAGACAATTCTTTCAATTTTTGAATAGGAGATTATACCTTCCAGCCTTTTCCTCTACTACCCTCCTTGTTCATTCTATTGGGAAATAATAGAGTGGAGATTAAAGGGTATTTATTTAAATTTATATTTTAACTGATGCACAATAACATAAAATCTTACAAACTTATGGGGTCCCATCATGTGATGTTTCAATACATGTATACTGTTGGAGCTAGGAGTAAGAAGTTCTGGTGTGCTATTGCACAATAGGGTGACTATAGAAAAAGGACTCAAATAAAAAAAGAAAACTTGGGTTCACATCTCAGTTTTGCCTATCGAATTTGTGTGGCATTAGGAAAATTACAAAATTATTATACAGCCTTGTTTTCTTCATTTTCAAAATGGAGGGAAAAGTAATAATTCATTCATTTACAGATGTTAAATATCCACTATGCATATTTTGGACAAAAGTTCCTGCCTTGTGGGGCTTAAATTCTAATAGAGGAACATAATTAGTGAACATCAGAACAAACCAAGTAGTCTAATTTTAAAAACCACTGTGTGGAGTGGGAGTTGGGGGAAGATCTAGGCAATCCTCTCTGGCACAAAGACCTGAATTGGTCAACCACATGACATGTGCACCAGGCAGAAGGGCCAGCAAGTACAAAGGCTTGAAGTGTTAGAGAAAAGTGTGTGAGGCTGACCTGCAGCAAACAAAAGGAAGAATGGGGAAAATAGGCCAGGGAATTGGGCAAATGTTCAATTGCATAGGGTATAAAAAAGAACTGGAAATTTTTAGTTGTCTTTGTAAACTTTATATTACAGAAACTGTTAAGCACATGTAAAAGTAGAGGGGATAGTATAATAAACCTCCATATAACTAGAATCAATGATTATCATTTTGCCATACATCATCATTTTTCTTTATTTTTTATTTTTTTCTTTCCTTTTTGGAAGAAATGTGTGCTATAGCATTTTAAAGAAAATTCTTGAACTCATGTATGTGTATTTCATTCCAAAATGCATCTCTCAAAGAAGAGCAATCTCTTACATAAGCACCTAATATTACTACAACTAGCAAAATCAACCCCAATCCCTTAAAATTGTCAAATGCTCATTCAATTTCCCTAATTTTCTCAAAAATATCTTTTACAATTGAATCCATTGAAAAGAGTAATATAATCTAATTTTTTAAGTAAAAAAAAATCACTTTGACAACCCAGGAAAATAAATTACAGGAAAGCAAAAGTAGTAGCAATGAAACCACTTAGAAGCTGTGCATTGTGCAGGCAGAGATGAAAGTGGCTTAAACCAGAGGTCAAGCAGTGATGTTAAAAGGAGAACAGACTGGAATGCATTTTGGAAATGTTTTGCTAACAGAATCTGCTGATGGATTTGATGTGGCAGAATGAAGATATGAAAGCTGGCATTTAAGTTTTAAAGTTGAAGAGCAGAGACAATTAATTTTAATTGAGGTGATTGAGGTGGAGAAGATTTAAAGAGGAACAAGAACAAGTTTGTAACAAGACAGCACAGGAGATGAGAAGGGTGAGCATACACACTTGGTGGTTACCTTGTAACAGGCAAAGTGACAGAATCAGCAGGTATTACAAGAGTCAGTTATAGACCATGAGCCTCTCAGAGACCCAACATCACAAGCCATCAGCAAAGGAGACTCATGAAAAGTAGTTATGTATGAGGACAACCAAGACAAGGTGGTGCCAAAGCAAGAAAGAGCTTCTAGGAGTGGCCACCTGTGGTCACATACAGCCTAAGGCTTCCAGAGACTTGTCCTCTGTATTGTTTGATTTTGATAAGACAATTACATAGATTGAATATAACAGTTTATAGAACTTTCTAGAAGCTCAGCATAGAAGGAGTAGAGAAATGGGGTTAATAGCCAGAGCACGTTTTGGGTTCCTAGGAGGGTATGCTTGTTTGATTTTGTTCAAGTAGGAGCTATTTTTTGCATATTTGTTGATGGAAAAGACCTGGAAGGGAGGGATAAATTAAAATGCAACTGAGACCAAAGATGATAAATAGTAGGTGTGGATAGCTGAGAACACAGTGCACTTGGAACACAGAAAGGTTTGTTAGACATGAGCAGGAACAGCTGAAACAAGAAGAAAGCCAAAACATGGGCACATGTGCTGGTAAACCAATAGATTTGATGCATGGAATGCAATGATTTTTTTTAATTGCTTCAATTTTTCTTAGTAAAATAATAAACCATGTCAACAACTTAACATTGACTGGGAGTGATGTTGGCGGTTTAAGAAGAAAAAGTGGAAAACCATAATCTGTGAGTGGGGTTGTAAAATCACTAGATGAAGATGTTCAGTAAGATTTCCAGATTATGTAGGGTGCTTGCAAATCAACTAAAGGGAGACAGGTCAGCACAACCTGGTGATTGCCAGATGCATTTAGTGCATTACTGACTGAATCAACCAATAGCATAAAGTCCCTCTCTGCTGCGTACAGAGTTGATGCCAAAAGCCCTAAACCAGTTCACTGTTCAGATCTGCAGTTTTACTTCAAGTTTTCTTTCTAAGTCCCTTTACAGTGGCTGCTATGACTTGTCTCTCTTTTTGAGTCTGATAATGTCTAACACAAACAATGTTAATTAAAAGAATATAAGTAATAATAAATGTTGGTGAGGACGTGGGGAAAAAGATCTACTCACACATTGCTGGTGGACTGTACTTGGTGCAACCACTATGGAAAGCAGTGTGGAGACTCCTTAGAAAACTTGGAATGAAACCATCATTTGACCTAGTTATGACACTCCTCAGTATATACTCAAAGGAATTAAAATCAGCATAGGTGCCCTACAACAGAATGGAATATTACTCATAAAGAGAATGAAATTATGGCACTTGCCAGTATATGGATGAAACTGGAGAATATCACACTAAGTGAAATAAGCCAGTCTCAAAAATCCAAAGACAGACGTTCTCTCTGATATGTGGATGCTAACCTACCACAAGGGAGGGGAAGATTAGCAGTTCATTAGATTAGACAAAGGGGAATGAAGGGAAGGGAGGGGGAATGAGAATAGGAAAGACAGTAGAATGAACTGGACATAACTTTCCTATCCTTACATATGAAACACAACCAATGTAACTCTGCATCATATACAACCACAATAATGAGATTCTAATTGGAACATATGTACTTATTCTACATATGTATAATATGTCAAAATATACTCTACTGTCATGTATATCTAGAAAAAAATAAATGAATAAGAAAATAAATTAATGAAGAATAGATGATATCATCCTTCTTATATAGATGGGGAGACTGAGTCAGAAGTCTGCTTTTGAGTTGCCTGATTTGGTAGTCCATAAAAGAGTAAAACTGTGATTAGAACTGTGATTCTTAATAAAATCATGTAGGGAGCTTTAAAATAACTGGTACTTATCCAGAGCCCACCTTATTTTCAAAGGCTTCCGGGTGGTTAGTGTAGGATGAAGTTTGAGGATTACTTCTGTGGTGGTTAGTTCCTGAGGAACAGGCACTGTATCTATCCCTGGTAACGCCATCTTCAGATAAAGAGCTTGTCCTATCTTCAGTTCCCACCAAATACCATGTTGATTCAATCTTGTAAACCTTACACAAGTGATTTTTGTGCCAGATTTCCTGTTAGTCTTGGAAGCTGTCTTTTTTTTAAGAGAGAGAGAGAGAGAGAGAGAGAGAGAGAGAGAGAGAGAGAGAGAGAATTTTAATATTTATTTTTTAGTTTTTGGCGGACACAACATCTTTGTTTGTATGTGGTGCTGAGGATCGAACTCAGGCTACCACTTGAGCCACATCCCCAGCCCGGCAGCTGTCTTTTAAAACTTTTTCTTTCATTCTCATGTTGTAATAAGTATTGAATGTTTTATTTCCACCTTCTCAATGGCATAGCAAACACCTACCCTAAAAGACAGTGAAGAAACTGGAGAAGGAGGCAGCCAGGAGACAAGGCCTTAGACAAGCTGATATGCTTGAAGGATTACAGATCACAACCAGGGGTGAGCGGTCTGGCTGGTGGTGAGGCTCAACTGAAGAACAAAAAAATAAAGGAAAAGCAAAAGCCTACTGAACAGTATGAAGCTATACAGAACATCGAAGTAAACATGATTTTTATTGTCCCACAGCAGGTGGCATCACATGCCCACCAGCTTCCATGTACCATTGTTCTAATGTAGGTCAAGAAACATTCTTCATAATAAATCAAAACAGCCATCGACCATATGCTCTTTCAGAATAGACATTTAGGCCTGAAATATGAAGCATGTCACTATAATAAACATATAATTACTAAAAATATTATAGACGTAGTGTATAATGTATATAAATAACATTAAATTCAAAACATTAAATTCATTAGCCTTATACTTTAAATACTGACCTAACAAGTAAAACTCCAAAATTATTTAAATATTTATTTCAAGGTATATGCTAGCTCTTCTATAGTATTTTTTTAATTGTTAGTGAAGTGATAGAGGCAGGAGTGGTGGTACATACTTACACAGTATCTTATTAAATTATTTGATCTTTTTAAGAATACAAATTGGTAAACAGAGTAAATGTAATCATCTCCACTTTATTGCAGAGGAACCCATAGCCTGACATCATAAAGGATGAGAAACATTCAAAAATAGCAGATAGGCAAAACCCTAGGTCTTCTGATTCCAAGTCTAATAAATCCCACTCCTCCTTAAAAGCCACTGGACTTCAATATTTTTAAATAGTCCTTTAAGAATGTCTGATGAGAATTGCTGAGAAAGTAAGAAATAAAATTCTTTACCTCATCACCATTTCCCTATGTGGTTCAAATTCATGCACTTAACACCTTAATATGAGAATAAGTGTTATTCAATCTATTTCTAAAATAACCAAATTTTGTATTTGTTTCCTCAGAGTAGAATGGCTTTGCTAGAACAGATATTGTTGACAGAGAGGAGAGGGATTTAAGCTCATCCTTATGGCTTAACAGGCCATACAAGCACAGTATTCGTTCACCAGGCCCATGAAACAAACCCACTGTGGATTACAAATTGCCTCTTTCACACATTTAGCAGTATACAGCCAGAATAATTACCCTTGCACTTATTACTTCCTTCTACATGCAATTACAATTTCTGCAGCCTGGGGGAGTGGAGAAAAGACCGCTTTATACAGGGAAATTTCATCCATTTCCCCTAATTGCATTTGCTTATTATTTGGCTTCAGGCTCTTGGCCATCTGCAAATACAGCGGCTTTGCACAGGAATAACAAGGATAAGAAAAGTGTGTTGGTAAATAACAGCCTTCTGTCTGAACAGGGGAATTGTCTCCGCTTCAGCACTTACCAGGTGCTTTCCTCTGCTGCCCACTGGATTAGAAATAAATCAGCCCTGAAGGAATGAGGGACAGCAGCAAGTTCATCCAGGGCACAAGGGATTTAAAATTCATAGACATGAAAAATCAATGAGGAATCAAAAATGCATCTTAGTATCTTAATATCCACCTTTTGGCAGAGTGCTGTCAGGAATGTCATTTGAACAAAACAGGGTCAAAGCTATCAATCATGGCTTTACAAAAGCAGAGAAATGTTTACAAAATAATAGTGAACTTTTTGTTAATAGCAATTTGTTAAAATTTATTGAGCAGTTACTGTATCCCAGGTATGTAATTTCATAATACGTTATTTCCATTAACCTCCTAGTTATCCCAACAGGTATTGTCCTTATTTGTGTATCATGAGGAAATAGAGGTTTATTTCATTTAACTATCAGCTTTACAAGGCCAGAATTTAAATTCTTCCAATTGTCAGATTTCAGAGATACTATATTTCATTGCTTAGTTACAACAACAAGGCACATGCCTGTGATTTATTTTAAAGTATGATCTATTGATCATTATTTAAAAGAGTCAATATTTTGTTTGACAGAAGTTATCCTAATTCATAATATTTATAATTCTAATGAATGATTTTTAAAATCACATAGAAAAATAATTAATTGCAAGAAACTTGAGGTAGATTGGAACATTTTATTTTATTTTATCTCAAAAAGTCTTAAAGGAATTATTTAAATCTCAAACCATTTGTGGTGGGTTTGTCATAGGTCAACTTGGCTAAATGAATTACAGTTCCCAAAATTCCTTTTTCTGAGGTTTCCAGTTACGGTCAACTATTCTTAAATATTTAGAGGGCAGACTAGCTCACAAATATGCGTAAGGTCAAATCTATATAACAAGTGGGTATCTCCTAGCAGTTCAGCTCCTCTAATAGAAACTTAATTGATAATGATAAAATTGTGTGAACACAATGGGTTGGATTCCTCATTACTTATATATTAAGACCTAGAGCTCTATTACCATGTTCCCTTTCATTTCAGTAAAGATGACTCATGGATCAAAATTTAGATGAATAAATCTAAATGACCGATCCAGGAGAGAGGTAATACAAGTCTTTGTTCTATTAATTATGTTAATCTTTTCATATTAACAGCAAGAAAGAGCTTGGTCATTGATTTTGACAAAATTTAAACTATTTTTCTCTTAAGAAGAAAAACTGGCCACTTTTTTAACTCTTTGAAGTTTAAAATTAATAAATTCTTACCTGTAAATGTATAAACATCTGAAATGTTTTGTTTATTAAAATATATCCTACTTTAATTTTCCTTTCCTTTTTGGTACTGGGATTGAGGATTGAGCTCAGGGCCTTGCACAAGCTAAGCAAGTACTCTACCACTGAGACTATTCCCTAGTCCCCACTTCAAATATCAGTGTAATTGCAAACAACCACAGAAATTAATCTAACTACTGTAGAAAAGTGCTTATTTTCTCAAAAGGCTGGATACCTATCATTTACTATATATTAAGTGACAACGGAATAATCTTTGATTTTCAGGATTTTAGAAATAATTTTGAATAAAATTAATTTTACATTATTACTTTTTTCTTGGAGTATGATCAGAAAAAAAAGAAGATTCAAGAAATAATAAGGGGGGATACAGATCCTGAATCCATTTTTGATGTGGGATTATGAAAAAAGACTCTAAACACCTTTCTACATATTTCTTAATCTGGACTCCCACTGGATGCTTCAAAAATAGAACATGCATAGAAGGAAAGAGGGGCCCAGTGGTGGAACAAACTTCAAGCTTCTAATCGTGGTCACAAAGCCCTGGATCTTCAGTAAATCTTTAGATATTCTCATCTGGATACCATAAAATATCTCTAATAACACTTGACATCTATTTTCAAAGGACTTTATTTCTAAAATTGAGCTATTTTGTGCTAAATTAATTCAGAAGGGCATGAAGAAAGAGAGGATGCATTAAGGAACTGCCATTGCTATAGCAACTGAAGGGAGAATTATAATTAATTATTTTTATCCCATATGCATATTTTTTTTAGGAACTTTGAAAGGAAGGAAGTAGGACTCGGGAAGCTGCAGTGGACTAGAAATACAGATGACTTGAACATTTTTTTCCCTAACTGTGTTACTAATGAGATAATTACTACACTACAATCTCTACATCAGTTCTTCCTACTGACCATCAGAGAAAAAATCCTGGCCTAATTCATGGGATTTCTTGGGGAATCACTAATGGACTTTAATAGAAAACTTGATTTAAATTGAGATCCCTCACCAAATGTTTCTTGGTAAAATGGGTCTCATTCTCAAATACTCATCAAGCTCTTCAACTTGATGGTCAAATCATACTCTGAGCTATTTCAATACATTCTCTTAGGGAAAAAAATGAAAAAGATCTTAGCAGACACAGAATTCTAAGTGAACTGAGGATACCAAGCTTGAAATATCAACTGATTTCCTCTTCCACCGGAGATACCATTACTCCGCCCTAATTCTGAGTCCAATCAAAATTTAATGAAGCATTTTATTTCATCTACTGATTACAGAAAGAATTATATATATATATATATATATATATATATATATATATATATATATAGCTTTAGCATACACACACACACATACACACACCCCAAATCTTTGGAACATGTCTTGAATTAATTCATTATGGCTCTGTGAACTCGGAACAAAATTTGTGTTGTCTTTTCTAGAATCATCCCGCATACATTAGCCTGTCCAGAGTAATATACATAATAAATTATTTGAATTTCAATCATTTGTTCACATCCCTTAGGTCAAACTCTCATTAAAAAATTATTTACAAGCATTTGGCAATACTGACAACCCAATGTGTGTCTCCTGCATTGAACTAGATACTAAAAAGCAGTGACAGTTCAGTCCTACAGATGACCACTTGGGCCTATCGGTGAAAAAAACAAAATCTTGCTTTCCATAATTGTTGTGCAATATACAAACTCAAGTAAATATCATTATCTGGCATGCAAATGTATACTAACAAACTCAGAAATGGTAAGCATAATGAGTTTTCCCCACAGCAGTATCTATATAAAACAGCCAGTTGAAGGTACCAGTACCCTTGTGAGCAGGATTTATATCTAGGATCAACACATTAGGTCTATAAAAATTCTCAGGTCTTATAGCATGATACTACTTGTTCCCACTATGGGCACATGATATCTCTCTGCTCTCCCAACATGGGAAGGTTGAGGCTGCTCTAAACCTTGCTCTTATGAGGGCCCACATACTGGAGCCAATTCATAATAATGGCTCCAGCATCCCTTGGAGAGTGAGAGAGCGTCTATACCTATAAGCAATAATGGGCCATTCCTGTCACTCATTTAGGGATCCTTCTGTCCCTACCCCAGGAAGTGCTGGGTTTAAGTATGGTATATATTAATCGGACAGTGGAGTATATATTAATCAGTTTCATTTTGATAGATTACATAGTTTTATGGTGGATATTATTTTGTTTTACTGAATACTTTTATAAAAAATAAGTAACTTAAAATAAATATTAAATAATTATATAAAAATAATCAATTACTTAATGTCAACAGAGAAAATACAAGAGGCTCACTGTAGTCTTAAGATCTCACCTCTGTCCTATCTGATATATAGTCAAATCTTATATTCCAAATTCATCTTTTGATTATGACAATGAAAGATAAATATAACTAGTCATCAGACCTTAACCAATAGTCAGTGATACGAAATAACTTGCCTTCCTGAACTTCATCAGGTCTTTTAGCTTCTTGAGTGCCCAAATAAAAGGCCTAATTTGTGAGACAAAGTCAGTGGTGATCATTTAAGGGAATGCCTTGTTGCATATTCATACCAGGTGTCAATGTCTAAGGAGAAAAAGAACTGTGCAGCTGTGGTTCCACAACTGTAAACATGTCCATAGCCAAACCAAAAGCTACCTAAACTCATTTCATATGAAACAGTAGCCTGGGACAAACCCTCATCCAACCTGAGAGACCATCAGTGTCATCCTCTTTATCATTTTAAGGATCTACCTGTGGTATTTGAATGAGCTTCCCTTGGATTTTCTCTTAAGTGAAATTCTCAAGAAGCTGTGCCCCATGGTGCATGCCTATAATCACAGCTACCTGGGAGGCTGAGGTGGAAGGATCGAAAGTTCAAGGTCAGCCTGTGCAACTTAGTGAGTCCCTGTCTCAAAATAAGAAATTAAAAGGGTTGTGGATATAGCTTAGTGGTAGAACTCCAAGATTCAATCCCCAGTACTGCAAGAAGAGAATCAGGTGGTCTGGGAATGTTGCCAAAGAAACTGAACTGAAAAGCCATGTGGGTGAGCCATGCTGAGGGGAAATTTTCAAGGGACCCAAAGAAAACTCCTTAGAGACTCTGCAAGGAGCATTCACATGCTCTGTGTCTTATGAGAGTATCTGCCTGTGGGTTGGGGAAGCTCACTGCTTTTGGTATCCTGTGCCAATTACCACACTCCATATTCTTCAAATTTCCCTCCTCAATTTCCTAAACATGATGTTTCCTTTTTCTCAAAGGCCCTTTTGCTCAAGATCAACATATCTAGATAGCACGCATCCTGTTTCACATGTGGCTTCCTCTTAGAACACCATCTACCCTCCCAGTCTTCCCTTCTGTCATGTAAAACCCCAACACCACTGTAAACTTGGTAGTAATTGTCCTCTTCCAGTTTCTAAAGAGATTCATTTATAATTTTTATGTCACTTTCCACTTTACATTCTGACTTAAATGTATTTATATAAATATATCATCTCTTCTAGAAACTTCTCTTTTCAAGAGATGTGATTGATATATACTTCGGATAAGCCTCACAGAATTTAAAAAAATCATTTCTACAAAAGTTATGTATTTTAATAAAGTTTTTCAGAAGCCAGCCTTCATAATGGAAAGAATTAATTTCTCATGATAAAATTTTGACAAATATAAGGAAAATTGTCAGTGAAAAAGGCCAGCCTCCTTTTCAATATTTATCACCAGCAGGATATAGAGCCGTTTTCAAGTTGTGCAAAGGTGACCAACTCCCGATCATTATTTCCTCATTCCCTCCCATGTTAACTAGCTCACTGCTCTACCCACTGCACAACACCCTCTCACATCTCATGTTGAGCATCTCTGGGGCGGACAGTGATGTTGCAGCTATGTATTCATCCATGTCCTGGAAAATTGCAAATCTTGTTTTCCTTCAATTGTTTTACAGTAGCTTTGGTAAATAATATTTTAACTGTAAGGTTATAAGGTTTCTAGGCAATCTATAATATTGAAAACCTCTGAGGTAGTATTATTTTTGTTCTTTAATCCTTTGATTATCTGATAAAAGCCATTGACTCTACCTCCCAGAAAATGCAAAATAAATATAGGATGAGGTGGTTCACAAAATACCTAAAGCTCATCTGAAACCAAGATTATTAGAAACTGGTTGAATGAATTGCCTAGACTGAATGAGCCTTCAGTGAAGAGTGAGTATTCTCATGCAACGTGTGAATTTTTGTTTCTAGAACATGATATTGCCAGACTCAGACACAGGAAAAGAAGATTCCCCAGGTCTTAACATTCACAGGAAGATTTTTCTGGACAAAAATTGAAAATAGGAAAGGTTCTAAAACCATTGTTCTTGTACAACCGTCACTGGTCATGCTGGTGAAATATAAAATTATAGAAGTTTTTTCAAACAATCTGTTTTTAATCATGAGACATTTTAATGAAACATTTGTTGTCTATTATGTACCTGCCTCCTGCCATGCACTGTGTAATGGGTGCTTATAGAGTGGCTTTCCAGTTTTACTAAAGAGAACGCTAGAAAAGAGAGAGAGTAAATACTGAACCTTGGAGAGTACAGGTAACCTGGCCAGGTACACATGTAAGAAACAGAAGACAGACCCAGGAAACAAACCCAAGATTTTAGTTCATGTTCTTCTAACTCACAAATTTAGTCATCCTTGATTCTGAGCTTCAGGACCAAGGTTTTTTTGTGTTTGTTTTTGTTTTCATTTATCAACATGATGGAATTGTGACAATAGTAATTTGTAATTATATTTCATAAACCACTAAATGCCTGTTGCTTACAAAAGTAAAGTAACAGGAATTCTATATTTCTAGATTAAAATGACTATAGAAGGACAGAGAAATGTCAGAATGTGAACCTTTTCTGGATGCAACAGCTTAGAGAAAAATTAGATTATGGGATGTAATTATGGATATGAGTATTTTGTGGAGATGGATAGGTTAATAAAATTCAAGCTTTTTTTTTTAAATGTTTGGGTTCTCTTTTTCCTCCATTTTACAGCTTTCCAAAGAAAGGTTGTCAGTGGCAGCCTGGCTTTTATGTGGCTCCTCAGAATTTGACTCACATGAGGAACTACAATAAGGGCTTTACCAATCATTTTTCTTATATGTAGAGATCGTTTCTTCATTTTTTTTCCAGTTGACACATGTTAATTGTGTATATTTATAGGGTACAATGTGATATTTCAATACAAATATACATTGTGTAATAATCAAATAAGTGTAGTTATCATACCCATTACCTTAACATTGACATTTCTTTGTGGTAAGAACATTTAAAATCCTCTTTTCTAGATTTGAAATATATGATATTTTATTGTTAACCATGTTCCCCCTACTGGATAATACAGCACCAGTTTATTCCTCCTGTTTAATGTAACTTTGGACCTATTAACTAATCTCTCCCCCACAAGTTCTGTAGCCTCTTGTAACCAAGCACTGTTCTACTCTCAACTTCTGTGAGATCAATTTTTTAAAAAATATTCTGCATGTGGGTGAGATCTTATGGTATTTGCGCCTTGCTTTTTTTCACTTAACATAATGTCCTCTAGGTTTATCTATGTTGCCATAAATGACAGAATTTCATTCTGAGTGATATTCCATTGTGTATATATACCACACTTCCTTTAGCCATTGATGGACATTTAGGTTGACTACATTCCTTGGCTACTGTGAATAGTGCTGCAATAAACATGGGATCATAGATGTCTCTTCAGTATACTGATTCCACTTCCTTTGGATATACACCTAGCAGAAGAATTGCTGGGTTATATGGTAGTTCTATTTTCAATTTTTTTTGAGAAACTGTCATACATTTTCTATAATGACATTACAAATTTACATTCCCACTGACAGAGTGTGAGGGTTCCCTTTTCTCCACATCCTAATGAATATCTTTTTTAAAAAAATAATAACTATTCTAATTAGAATGAGGTGGTACCTCATTGTGGTTTTAATTTTTATTTCTCTAATGATTAGTGATGTTGAACACTTTTTCATACACCTAGTGGCTATCTGTATGTCTTCTTTTAAGAAATGTCAACTTAGGTTTTTATTACTTGGTTTAGTTGCTATTTTATCATTGTTGAGATTCCTTATATATGTTGGATATTAACCCCTTATTAAATATATATTTTGCAAATATAGTCTCCTAGTCTCTATGTTATCTCCGCAGTCTATTGATTTTTTCCTTCACTGTTTAGAAAATTTTTAATTTGATAAAATCCCATTTGTCTAATTTTATTTTTATTGCCTGTGATTCTTGAGTCTTAAATACAGTGATGACTTCTGTCCAAGTTAGCTCTGATTATAAAATTGATTGAAGATCTAAAAGTCAAAGGTCTCTAACCCTCTCAGATTCAAATAGCTCATGAGAACAGAAATATAAAATCAATATATTATATGAAAAACCAGAAGAAAAAAAATCAATCATATATTCATACTGTAAGCTCACTCTGACCTACCTGCGTTGTAATAGAATTTCAAAGCGGAAAGGTTAGCACACTCTATCTCTAAAGTGCTTCCTCAGTGGAGGCATGAATAATTTTACCTTCCCTCTTGGCATGCAGCTTCTGATTTCACAAAATGACATTGCTGCTTCTCTAGATCCAAAATATTAAATGCTTATCATAGTTTGCTGATGTAAGTTAAAAATCATATTCAGATAATCCTCTGGAATTTTTAAGTAACAATGAAAAAGGTAATATACTTTCATTCTCAGGAAGAGATGCCTGCAGTTTTATGGCATTATTCATTTGTCCTTCCATGTAAAATCATTTAAACAGGAAAAGACAGTAATTTAGGTGCATATATTTTATGGATTAGAAATCCAAAGAATGACATATTCTTATTTAGTCCTTCAATAAATTTGTAAAATTTTATGGTTTCCATTTTTCAAGTGAAAAATAAATCAAGATTCAGAGAACGTTACAGACGTGTTGAAGTTATGTGAAAAACAGAAAAAATAAGGGAGATACACATATAAATTGCCTAGTATAGTGCCTAGTAAAAATATCCTGTGACTTATAGAAAAGAGAAGAAAAAAGTGAGGGAAGCAGAAAGAAGAAACAAATCCAGTGTGAAATCTTCATCTTTTGATGATACAGTAAGGTCTAACAAGAAGTAAGAGAATTCTCTTTTCTGGATTACATGTTGACACATCTTCAAATGTTGGTACTTTTAGGTACAAGAAATAGACATGCAATCATAAAGGTCCACATTTGGGGGCTATCACTGTTTATTTAATTCAATAAAAATAATTTTATGAGAATTGATTAAATGCAGGGCATGAATTCCTATCCAAAAGGTACTTACTGGTGAGCAAAGATTTTTATATACACACAAATATTGAACACTGTGGTCAGAATATGTCCATGTTCAAGATGTCTGAAACAGAAAACTGTCAGAGAAGAACTAAGAAGTATAATTTTTCATAGGTGGATGTGAAGCAAACTGAATCAAAGCAAAACTAGCAGAAATGAGTATGATATATTCCCAGAAGAAAGATTAGACAGTAATAAAAATTATATGCTGGAAATAACAGGACATTAGATAAGAATATAAAGTAATATAATATATTAATAATAATAATATTAATTAAATAATAGTAAATTGGGTTGGAGCTATGGGAATTTAGTCAACTGTGTTTAAACTTGACCCAGTGATCCAAAAAAGAGGCCACTAAAAATTATAAACTCAACACACAGTGGGGAGAGTACTGTGAACAGGAAGGTTGTCAACAGGCGTCCTGGATAAAAGCAGCTTTTAATATGAGCTGAGTTGTATCACTGTTGGTGTTACTTTTTTCTGAGCTTAATTTTCATATTTTCTTTCAAAGAAGCAAAAGCTCCCTTTGTGACATTTTACTTCTAAATGTCTGTTTTATGCTTGCTTTGAAGAAAGCTCTTAGAAATTTGACCATTGTTACTAATCTTATATACCTGAACATGACATAGGTTAATGACCTTCATTTCTTACTCTGGGTCTGAATCAATTGTATGCTTTCCTTTTTGATCTGCTCAACAGTCCGAACTCTTATAGACTAAGACATTTAATTAAAGCCAAAATTTAATAGACATTAGCTTGGATAAGTAAAAATAATTACATTATGAATTTTAACCTTAATGTTGCTTCATTACAACAGAACATTAAAGTGTTCTGAGGAATAAAAAGAAAAATTGAAAGCTTGCCATCTCTCCCTACTTGATCTTAACCCTATCATGCTTTTACTTTATTGTACTTTGAATTACATTTTTATATCAGAATAATTGAGTGTCTATGCACAGGTCCTGTTATATCTTTTCAAGAACCTCCTCTCATGCAATCATCTGAACTTATTCAATAAGACATTTACCTCTGTTTAACAGATAAGAAACCAAAGCTTAGAAAATATACATACCTTTCTGAAGATCTGTCAATCAACGAGAAGTAGAATCAGCTGCTCTGATTCCAAATCCATTACTCTTTCCAGTACACCACACCACAATGCTTCCATCATATGAGATTATAATGTAAATTCAAATTTATTATTAAGTTACTTCTTAATATTCACTTTAGAACTAGAATTATATCCTATATTATTCAGAGAGAAGTAAAAATTCCCTTTTCAAATAATTCCCTCCACTGTTTTGTTTGCCCAAGCTTCTATAGGTAGATTAAAAAAATAGTAAATAAAGGATTGACCACTACTGATGACAGTAAAACACACGCTACTCAGCAGTCATTTGCCATTGACCATCAACTGAGGTCTATTTTGCACCCATAACTTTGGATATATTAATTAGAAAGGAAAAACTTTCTTGTTAACCAATAAGCTCACTGGTATTAAGCAAGGACTCAGTTAATTCTCCTCACTCTTAAACAAATAACCAGATTTATTATTCTGTAAGATAAGATATACTGATGGCAGACATTAAAGAAGTCAGTCCTGGGAAGCAGGAGGGCTTCATTTGCTTTTCATAAATTTATTTTTGAGTTGACATTTTAACATAGTTGTTCCTTGTTCATTTTTTCTCTTTCCCCAATTCAATATGACAAAAATTTTAAAGGTTTTATTAAATCTCTCCATTTGTAGTTGGACTCCAAAAAGCCTAAATTTCACAACATGATGCAGATTTAGTCACGTTTCCAATGTAATCTAATAGAGGAGTCTTTGTTGGGAAATGAAGTATCCAAATGGGAAAAATTCCTGCATGCTTTTCTTTCTTGAGGCATGGCATCTGGTATGGCAAAGAATGTAGGCAGGCTCCAGCAAGCAGCGGGAAGAGCACTGGATGGTGCCAGTGACCTTCATTCTGGTTCAGCTCTGTACCCAAAGGTAAGCTGTTTGACTAAGAAAGTCGACCAATCTCTGTACAGCTCCATTTTCTCATTCAATCAACATGGTAGATAGGATTCTCACTGAATTCCTCTCTCCTCTGTGATTGGCTATGGTGAGTTTGACAGGAAATGACAGACCTTGGGAGAGCAACACATTTTAATTCAAAGCTCTAAAGCTGAGTAAGTGGCTTTCATGTTTTTAGCTTGATAACTCTCAGGGAGGATGGAATGTTTGGATTCACTCTGAAATTTCCTTTGAAATTCAAAGACTCCTAATGAGACATGTCCCTCATGACTCAAGATGTGATATTTGCCTAAATTAATTTTCTTAGTAACAATGTAGGAGGGAGCTATAAAAATCTGAGTGGGAGAAATGTTCTTAAATTAGCTGCTGTAGTGGTATTGGTTAGTCACAAGAAACCTAAATTACATAGAAGCTAGAAGAGACACCCAATGCATTTGTCAAAGCTGGACAGAGCAGATATACCAGGTTGATAGTTTTCTCACCATATAATATAAACTATAGCTCCAATTTCAACATGCTATAATCAAACAAAGAACACCAGAATTTGGGTAGAACCCAGAAAATTAATAACTGCCTTTGAGTCAGAAAATAAATGTCTATAAGAAAAAAAATTTCATAGGCATGTAAAAGGCACCAAGGATTTCAGGCTGAAATGAAATCACCCAAAGAACTCAACTCTACCAATATCAGAATGCTGCAGTTAAGTATTTCCCAGCCTTGCCAAGCTTAGGAAATCAAATGATCAATGATAGAAGAAATTGGGATTAAAGCGAATCAATTTCTTACAGACATGTATGTTCAGCTTCAGCTGAGATGACTGACAGTTCAGTCAGCTTAAATTGCAAGGGAAAATTCCTCTATGGGGTAATAGTTTATCCAACACATGATTCATAAATTTTTAGCAGCTTTTAAGACAAAGGTATAAAAATAATACTATTATCTCATATTCAAATTTTACCTTGGAAATTCCAGGGAATTTTATTTCTTATGAGATGCTCACGAGCACTCTAGCCAGATAGGGGCATCATTACCTCTCTGTGCACTCAGGAAATCTAAAGCCCCTTAGGGTTAAGGGACTCAGCCAAGTTTATAGGATTAGCTGGAGGCAGGGGTCTGGACTCCATCCAATCCAGGACTCTGAGTAAAATGTTCTGTTCTAATTCTAAAAAATTATTTGGTTATAATCCTTTAGAACCTACTCTTATGGGTACTTGATTTATGGGTACATATTTTATTGACCTACTAATTAGGTATATGGTTTTCCATGATTCAATCCATTGCTAATTTTTTTTCTTAAAAAAAGGACTTTATAGTGACAAAAAGTATACTGTCTTCCTCCCTTTCAGGTGACCTCAATTTCCTTTCCAACAATTCATTCACCATTAGAGTATGCAATACAATAACAATAACTTTGCTTCAGGTAAAGAATAACAAAATTATATCTTCCAGCTGTTAATCAAGAAAATACATAATAATGAATTCCCCAGTAACTGGTCTCTAAAAATTAAAACAACAGCTGCTCTTCCTGTTTGAATCTCTGATTTTTTTTTTTTGAGTCTGGCTTTCTCCTAATCATTCACACAGTTGTTCCTATAGCATTTGCATGTGATTGATGGATGATCATTTTAAAATGATTGCTTTCATAGGATAAATTCCTCAGTCTAGATAACAAAACTGAATTATTTACTAGTAGCCCCTGTTTGTGCAATGCCTGTTCACTGAAGCAGGAGGCAGAGATAAAGCTGATGTTGTTCCTGCTGCGTCACAGGCAGCTTATTTCCTAGGAAACTCCCAGACAAGAAAGGAAGCAGCTTATTAGATAGGGGCAAAGCTTGTCGTTTAAATGAGAGTTTTCAAATCCATTCCCTTTCTCCTACTCACTCCTAATTTCAGAAGCACTGACAAGCTTTGTTATATAACGTCACTGGCACTTATCGGCTAATCTATTTGATAATGCTTAGTTGGGGTTCCTGTATTAGAGCATTTTAGGGTAAGTGCATTACTAACTTTTAAAATACCTTGCTTAGAATCTACCTTGAAAGAAACAATAAAAACAACCAGCTAAATAAGTAGGTGCAGTCTCAAATGATGTCTAGCCAGGATTCCAGGACAGAAATCACATTGAAAAGTGTGGAAGTCATGTTACACAGATGATAGATATGTGACTTTTGTCAGAATCTAATTTATCTGGATAACCTGAAAACTCTGACTACCAGAATGACTTCACTGCTCCATGATGAGATCTGAACAGATCTCTAGGTGTATTTATACAGAGATATTGCTAAGGCAAGGCACAATTTCAAACAGATGAGAACCTTCCATTTGGAAGCTCTGAGCATGCCAAACCCTACAAAGAAAGGAAAATATAATTCAAGGCTCATTTTTCCATTTTCATTTGGGTCAGTTGGAAAATGTAGTAAAAGATTTTGGATCAAGATGTTGACTTGAACATATACATCGCTCTCTTGTCTTTACTCAAATTTCATTAAAACTGCGTTAAAAACTTCAAAAGTGTATGCACTAATGGTGCTGATTAAAAGGACAACACCTCAGTGAGCCTAGGATTTAAAATATTCATGTGCTGGAGAACACAGAAAGGATTTTATTATGAAGAACCAGAGTCAATGAAAGTATCACACAGGAAATACACAGGAGAATGAAGTAGTAGCAATGAGAGATTTTCTCCTGACTGGACTTGTAGCATCTCAATCTTAAGATAGACAAGCTATAGTAATGAAGAAATGTAGTATTGTAGGGACAGACGAGGCAAGGCACAGAAGATAGTAGGAAACAGTCTTATTTGGCTGCAGCTAGGTTCAGAGGGCACAGCTTCAGCTGTAATCAATCAATCTCCTGAATCCTGAGTTCAGGTAGTTTCAGAATTTTATACCCAGCATGTAAGGGGAGGGGCTCAGAAGTTCACAGTCTGTAGAAGTTCACATAAAGCAGTTTTTTCTTTCACTGTTCTGGGCAAGTTGACCCTTCAAGAATAACACCTGAGAAGAGGAAAGCTTCTTCTCCCCTTTCTTTCTTCCCCCTGCCAGCTGTTACCATGGAGCCCAACTGGTAACTTCTCTTATCTTAGGAATGTAGACATCTCTGCGAAGTCCCAGCTCAAGGCCAGAGGCCTTATTTGCACATTTCCACAAACTACTATACTGGATACATGTTTGTGGAAAATTAGTAAGGGGTGTCCAGCACCTAGAGTGCTGATTTCTTTCCAGCCAGTGGCCAGGTAAAACAGGGCAACATGAAAACTGGAAGTTTATCTACACTGAACTCTTTTGTAGAGACTCTTTTGCTAAGAGTCCTAAAATCAGCCATGGTGAAGATTTCTAGAGAAGCCCAGTTAAGACGTTTTTTTTTTGTGTGTGTGTGGAGAAAGGGGGTGCGACTACAGTAGTAGAAGAGAAATCAAAGTATTTAATTAAGAAGAGTTTTTGGAAAAATGACTTAGTTCATCTTCCTTTCATGAGCAGCAACATAGAATTTCTTTCTGAACAAGTGAAAGTATTGCTCCCCCAAAGACTTTTAAAACTCCCCAACCATTGTGGACCATGAATGGTTTGTATGTAAGGTGACTACATGACTTATTGCTCAAAAACCACTTTTTAAATATTTTTATTGGTGAATTATTATAGTGTGTATGATGGTGGGATTCATTACTACATATTTATATTTGCACAAAATATAACAATTTAACAATATCCATTCCCCAGTATTTCCCATTCTCTCCCTCTCCTTCTACTCCTGCTTCCTTTCCTCTATTGATATTGCTTCAATTTTCATGAGATACTCTGTGCCCCAATGTTTCTTTTCCTTTTTTTCTCTCTAGTTTCCACATGACAGAAGACATATGGTCCTTGACCTCCTGAGTTTGGCTTATTTCACTTAAAAAAAATGTTCTCAAGTTCCATCCATTTTCCTGCAAATGATATAATTTCATTCTTCTTTATGGCTGAACAAAACTCCATTATGTATATATACTTGTTTTCTTTATCCACTCATCCATTGATGGACACCTAGGCTGTTCCATAATTTGACTATTTTGAATAGTGCTGCTATAAATATGGGTATGCATGCATCGCCATAGTGTAAGGACTTTAATTTTTTAGGGTAAATACTGAGGAGTGGTATAGCTCAGTCATATGTTGATTCCATTTCTAGTCTTTTGAGGAACCTACATATTGATTTCCATAGTGGTTGTACTAATTTACAATCCCATCAACAGTGTAAAAGTGTTTCTTTCCCCCTACATCCTATCCAGAACTTATTGTTTGTATTCTTCATGGGTATGATTCTAATTGAAATGAGAAAAAAAATTCAGTGTGTTTTTGATTTGTATTTTCCTAATTGCTAATGTTGTTGAACATTGTTTTATATATTTGTCAGTCATTTAAATTTTTTCTTTTCAAAAATGTTCCATTTGCCCATTTATTAATTGGGCTATTTGACTTTTTTATTGTTGTTGTGGTTTGGTTGGCATTGAGACTTTTTTTTAAGAGAGAGAGAGAGAATTTTTTAATATTTATTTTTTTAGTTTTCAGTGGACACAACATGTTTATTTTATTTTTATGTGGTGCTGAGGATCAAACCCTGCGCCTCACGCATGTCAGGCGAGCGTGTTACCACTTGAGCCACATCCCCAGACCCAAGTTTTTTGAGTTCTCTATATATTCTGAATATTAATCCCCTGTTTAGAGAGTAGCTACCAAAGATTTTCTCCCATTCTATAGGCTATCACTTCATTTCTTAATTGTTTCCTTTGTTGTTCAGAAGCTCTGTAATTTGATGCTATCCCATTTATTAACTCTTGGCATGATTTTCTGAATTTTATGGATTCTATTGCAAAAGGCATTGACTGTGCCTGTGTGTTAAGTGTTGACCTTACATTTTCTTTTATTTATTTCTAGGAGTTGCGTAAGTTTCTGGTCTAATTCCTACATCTTTGATCCATTTTGAGTTCATTTTCATGCAGAGTAAAGATAAGAGTCTAGTTTCATTTTTCTACATATGGATAATGAGGAACATTTGTTTAAAAGGCTGCCTTTTCTCCAATGTATGTTTTTAGCAGCCTTGTCAAGGATTAGATGATTGAATCTGTATTGGTTACTGTAGATCCTGTAGTATAATTTGAAATCAGGTATCATAATGCTTCCAGAATTATTTTATCGGCTTAGAATTTCTTTGGCTATTCTGGTTCTTTTATTCTTCTAAGTGAACTTGAGGACTTTTTTCTAGTTCTGTGAAGTATATCATTGGTATTTTGATGAGGATTGCATTGAATATATTGAGTATATTGCTTTTTGGTAGTATGGCCATTATAATAATATCAATTATGCCTGTCTGTGAACATGGGAGGATTTCCATCTTCTTGTGGTTACTTCAATTTCTTTCTTTAGTATTATATAATTTTAACTGTAGAGGTCTTTCACCTCCTTGGTTAGATTTATTCCTAGGATTTACAGGTTCTGTTTGTTTTGTTTTGTTATTTGAAGCTATTGTGAATGGAATACTTTTATTGATTTTTTTTCTCAGAGAAGATTTATTATTAATGCATAGAAAAATATTGATTTTTGTATGCTGATTTTGTTGAATTTGTTTATTAGCTATAACAGTCTTCTGGTAGAGGCTTTGGTTCACATCTCTGTGAACTGTAATAATTTTATTTCTTCTCTTCTTATTTCTATCCCTTTCTATTTTTTTCCTCTTGCCTAATTACTCTGGTTAGAATTTCTGGTATTATATTGAATAAGAGTGGTGAGAATGGACATCTTTGTCTTGTTCCAGATTTTAAAGGAAATGGACTTTCAGTTTTTCCTGATTCGCTAAAATGTTGGCTTTAGTTTTGTCATATATAGCCTTTATGATGTTAAGAAAGGTTCCTTCTATCCCTACATTCTTCAGTGATTTTTAAAAAATATTTATATTTTAGGTGTAGTTAGACACAATGCCTTTATTTTATTTACTTATTTTTATGTGGTGCTGAGGATCGAACCCAGGGCCTCGCATGTGCTAGACAAGCGCTCTACCACTGAGCTACAACCCCAGCCCCCTCCTCAGTGTTTTTATCATGAGTGGGTGCTAAATTTTGTCAAAGGTCTTCTTTGCATCTATTGAGATAACTAAGTGATTTTTGTCCTAAATCTTGCCCATGTGATGAATTACATTTATTGATTTGAATATGTTCAACCATTCTTGCATCCCTGGTTTAAAACTAACATGGTAATGATGTTAAGGTGTTGTTAAATATGCTTTTCTAATAATTTGTGAAGCATTTTTTGCATCTAAATTCATCAGGGACATTAGTCTGCAGTTTTCTTTCCTTGATGCATCCTTATCTGCTTGTGGTATGAGTGTGTTACTGGCTTCATGAAATGAATTTTGAGGTGTTCCATAACTTTTGATTTCATGGAAAATTTGAGGAATCGTTGGCATGACTTCTTTAAAGGTATAGTAGAATTCAGCTGCTTCTATCTCACTACTAGCTATTTGTCTTTTTAAGTTTTCTATGCTTCCTTAATTCAATTTTGGCAGCTCATATGTGTCTAGAAATGTATCCATTTCTTCTAAGTTTTCTGAATTATTGGAGCATAAGTTTTCAAAATAGTCCCTAATGATCCTCTGGATTTCAATAATGTCTGTGTTGATTTCTCCTTTTTCATTCCTAATTTTAATAATTTGGGCCTTTCTCTTTTTACTTCTAAGGACCTATCAATCTTGTTTATCTTTTTAAAGAGGCAACTCTTCATTTCATGCATTCTTTGTATTTTTTTGTTCACTATTTCATTGACTTCAGCACTGATTTTAAAATATTATTTATTCTACTGGCTTTGGAATTGGTTTTTCTTGTTTTTCAAAGGCCTTGAAATTCATCATTAGGCTGTATATTTGAAATATTTCTAATTTTCTTATGTAGGCAGTGATAGCTATAAACTTTCCCCTTTGAACTGCCTTTACAATGTGCCAGAAGTTCTAATATACTGTATCACTTTTCTATTTTCAATCCACTGTGATTTCATAAAATGAAAGAACTTATATAATTTTTTTGGTATTTGCTAAGAGTTGCTTTATGGGCTATTTTGGAGAACACTCCATGAGCTGCTGAGAAGAAAGTGTATTCAGCTCTTCTTGGATGAAATATTCTATAAGTGTCTCTTAATAACTTACACTATGTATCAGGTCCAAAGAGTCTTCACTATGTTTATGTCTGGATCTGTTGAAATCACCCAGTATTATTGTACTGGGGTCTATCTAAGTCTTTAATTCAAGTAGTATCTGTTTTATGTAATTTGGTGCACCAACATTTGGGGCACAAATATTTACTATCATTATATCTTCTCTGTAATCTTGTCTCTTGTGATTCATCTCAACGATGAAGTCTGTTTTGTCAAATAGAAGAGTAGATACTCCTGCTTTCAGACTTCATTTGCATAATATATTTCCATCCTTTCACTTTCAACCTGTGCATGTCTTTGCCTATAAGATGAATCTCTTGCAAAAAACAACAAACAAACAAACAAAAAACAAACATATACTTGGGTCTTGTTTTTCAATCCATTCTGCCAATCTAGTCTATATCTTTCAATTAGAGAGTTGAAACCATTTGTGTTCTAATAAAGAGATGTTTATTAATTATTGCCATTTTTATTTATTTCTAATTTTTAATTTGATCCTGTTCCTCATTTCAAAAACTACTCTACAAAAAAGACTTGTTCATTTGTGAGCTGTACAGTTTCCTTTTGATTTCTTCTGTGTGAAGTATTTCTTTAAGCGTTTTCTGTAGTGTTGACATAGCAGTCATGAATTTGGTTTCGATTTATCTTGGAAGGCTTTTAGTTCTTTAATTCTGAAGGATAGCTTTGCTGGATATAGCAGTCTTGGTTGACAGTTTTTTTTTCCTAAACTTAGAACACACCATTCAAAGTTCTCTTGACTTTTAGTGTTTATTGTAAGAAATTGTAAGTAATTCTGATTGGATTTCCTCTAAATCTGACCTGAAAATTTTCTTTTGAGGCATTTAAAATTATATCCTTCTTCTTTATGTTAGACATTTTAATTACAATGTGTCATGGAGAGGTTCTCTTTTGATCTTGTCTATTTGGTGTTCTCAATGTCTTGTGAATCTGGATTTCCATCTCATTCTCAAAATTTGGAATTTTTTCAGTTATTATTTTCCTGAAGAGGTTATCCATTTCTTTATCCTGCATCTCACAATCCTCTTCAATTCCAGCAATTCTTAAATTTGCTCTCTTATGTTGTGCCAGAGTTCTTGCATATTCTTCTGGCCATGGTTCCTTATATTCCTCAATACTGTCTAAATGTTTAAGGTTGGACATTTTGTGTTCCAGCTCTGAGATTTTGCTTTAACATGGTCTATTCTATTACAGAATTTTGAATGAAGATGTTATTTGATTTATTGTGTCTTTCATTTCTAAGATTTGTTTGGTTCTTTTTCAATATCTTCATTTCCTCATTGAATCTCATATTAATTCATATCATGTGCTGACGTACTTAATTCATTCAGTTGTTGTTCTGTGTTTTCTCAGAATTTATTGATAATTTTTATAATCATTCTTTTGAATTCTTTATCTGATATCTTATCCACTTCAATATCTTTGAAGTCAGTGAATTATGAACTTTAGGAAATGTTGTGTTACCTTGTTATTTCATATTTTCTTTATTCTTGTGTTGGTTTTTATGCATACATTGAAATGGGTTTCTCTTCTACTTTTATATATGGGCTTTTTTAAAGCACAGTCTTTTCTTGCCAAAATGTCCTAGAGTGATCTAGATTGAGACCCCCTTGTACGTATGGTATCCCCACAATTTGTGTTAATTCTTCCTTTCTGCTATAGAGGTGAATGTCCATGAGTAGGACCTTGGGACCTCACCCAGCCATTCCTATTTGGAGCCTGGTTGTTACTTTGGTTTTTTTTTTCCTCTCTCTCTTCTATTCTTTCTATTTAAGTATGGCTAAAGTTTGAGTGTGGTTAATTTGTGTGTGCAGTGAGGTGTGATATCTTTTGCCTGGGTTTAGTTCAGCAACAGAATGTCCACTCTGGGAATTTGTGGTAGCCCTGTAGATTCCCAGCTCCTCACAGAACAGGTAGAACAAACAATAGCAACCACCAAAATAAAGCATTAAAATAAATACCTTGTGCTCACTGTGACATCTACAATACTGATTGCTACAAAACCAGGAATGGGGGAACCAGCAACTGCCAACAACAAATAACCATGAACTAACTGGCATTAAAGTAAACAGCAGGTGTCAGCTATGTCATCCACAGTACTAATAACTGCACCAACTTGAATGAAGAGGCCACAAGTTAAATAAACCAAATTGTTCTAAAAGATGGTAAAAATATAATTTGTTAACAGAAAATGTAATAGAAAGAAGAAAGTTTTTGATGTTCAAAATATGAATAGATAGAATGTAAAAAAAGATGTAACAAGTGATGGTTATAGAGAAGGTGAAGAAAAATAGAAAAAAAAACAAAGTCAAAGGAGAGAGAAAAAGAGAACAAGAGAATTTGTTATGGGAAGAAAAGAAACAGTAAAAAAAAAAAAACCTAGCTCTTAAAAGACAGGGAAAGCCTGGCAGAGTGGCACAGCCCTATAATCCCAGCAGCTCTGAAGGCTGAGGCAAGAGGATCAGGATCGGAGTTCAAAGCCAGCCACAGAAAAAGCAAGGTGCTAAACAACCCAGTGAGACCCTATCTCTAAATAAAATACAAATATAGTTTTTGTCAAGTGCCCCTGAGTTCAACCCCAATACCCAATTTAAAAACAGAAAAAGAAAAGGGAAAATAATTGTCCTTTTAAAGGTGGTAAGAAATGAGAAAAAAAGGGCAATGAGGATAAAGAAAAGAGAAATGAGGATAGGTGACCCCTGCCTGTGCTTAAATGTCCTTCTTTACATTTCTCCTTGAACTATGTACTGAATTAGAGGGGGTGGGGAATGCAATGGCTGGGGGTTGTTAAGCCCTTCTTCCTCTTGTGTTGCTCACTGAGCTATCAGTTGTAGTGACCTAAAACTGAATCTGGTTAAAATACCCCTTAGATTCCTTTCTCAACTATTTAAGGTAGCATGTAATGGGAAGTGCTATCCATTGAAGTTTTGCTATACAGTGCAGACCCATGCACTTTCAGGGTATGGCTACTGCAGAGTTCTATGAAGGGAGTTCTCATGTCTGGGGCTCAGGTCAATCAAACCTTAGAAGCTTTGTTGGGTGGGATCTGCTCTGAAGAGATTAGATCAACATACCCTTAGGGCTGGGCAGATGCCAATTTCTTCTGGGAGTCTGAATCTCAAGAACCTTGAAAGAATTATACTGTGGGCATAGGGGAGCCAACACTCCACATACTCTGGTGCCCAAGAATATCCCAACTTAGACCCTGATGTTCGCCCTGAGTGTATTCACACCTGGGTGTTCGGTTTCCCAACCCCCTTCATCTGGTCACATGCCACCAGACTCAAAGGGAAAATAGGTTGCATTCCTCTTCATTTTCCTGTATTAAATCCCCCTGGGTACAACTTCTCTGTACCTGTTTTATGCATGTTCTGTTAGGTACACCCTAGGTTACATGGTAGGTGCTTGCTAAGACAGTTTATCAATGTTTGCTATAATCTCCTGGGTTTCTGCAGCAGTTGCAGTATGGCCTTCTCCAGTTGGCTCCTGCCTTAGCTCTGCTTGCCTGTTGAGAAATGCAGAGCACTTTCCAAACGCCAGTTCACTGGGCAGTCTATGGATTGGCTGAGTTCAGGCTACTTTTCTTACTTACAGGTTTTTCCATGCCAAATTTGTCCACCATTTTCCTCTTTCTCTATTGTCCCTCTCCTCCGTGGTTAACCAGTGCCACTGCCACTGCTGCAACTGATGTGGCTCCAATGTGTTCTTTCTGATTCTTTTTTCAATGCACCCAAATCTCTCAGTCTCTAAGAGATTTTGTCCAATCATGAATTGTGGCAAATTTCCTTTTTGAAAAAAACCTCACTGAGAAGCGGTACTCCCACTGCTTGAATGTTAAGTCACATAGCAACTGGAAATGCAGCCTTCCTCTAGTCTGCCATCTTGAATCTCCTCAAACCTAAACTTCTGATAGTGAAAGGGAATGTTAATAACAATTATTCTGGGACAACAGGTGTAAACCGGGACTGGCTAGGGCAAATCCACAGGTATGACCACTCTAAGTATGTGTTTCCTGAGATACTAATTCTCTTAGTTATTAGGGAAGATATAAGGGATCTGAGGCCACCAGAAGGCCTGGGCAGAATAAGCAGCTCATACAACAATATGCCATTGAATATTTTTTTGTGCAAAAAGAAAAGATTTGGAGCACTATGTTTAAGCACAAATCACATACCAATAACAGTGAGGTGTAATCTGCTTGGCTGCAGTGTTTAAAAGTCATTGACTTAACAGAATGGGAGAAAATATTTGTTACCTGCTGCTCATATAGGGCATTAATATCCAGGATATACAAGGAACTTAAAAAAACTTAACACCAAAACCAAAAAACAAATAATGTAATCAATAAATGAGCAAAGAAACTAAACAGACACTCCTCTAAAAAAGAAATAAAAATTATCACACGTATATGAGAAAATGTTCAACATCTCTAGCAATTAGAGAAACGTGAATTAAAACTACACTGAGATTTCATCTTGCTCCACTCAGAATGGCAATTATCAAGAATACAAGTAACAATGAATGTTGGCAAGGATGTATGGGAAAGTGTACATTCATACATTTTTGGTGTGACTGCAAATTGGTGTAACTACTCTGGAAAACAGAATAGAGATTCCTCAAAAAAACAGGTATGGAACCACCATTTGACCCAGCTATCCCACTCCTCAGTATATATCCAAAGTATATAAAATTAGCATACTATACTGATGCATTCACATCAATGTTTATAGCAGCAAAAGTCACAAGAGACAAGCTATAGAGCAAACATAGGTGCCCTTCAACAGATGAATGCATAAAGAAAATGTGGTGTATATACAGAATGGAGTATTTCTCAGCAATAAAGAAGAATGAAATTATGGCATTTGCCAGTAAATGGATGGAACTAGAGATTATCATGCTAAGTGAAATAAACTAGTCCCCAAACTCAAAGGTTGAATGTTTTCTCTGATATGTGGAAGCTAATCCAAAATAAGAGGGATATTAAAAACAGAATAGAAGAAGGATCAGTGGTGTAGACTAAAGAGAATAAAGGGAAAAAAAGAAAGAAAGGGATAGGGAAAGTCAATGGAATGAATTTGACCTACCATTCCTATGTACTTATATGAATATACCATAGTGAATATTACCATCATATACATCCACAAAACACTAATTTTAAAAAAAGTAAATGGCAGAAAGATCAGTAGACTAGAGGGAAGAGAAGTGGGGGAGGGAGAAGAGAAGTAGAAGGGGAAGTACTGAAAACTGAATTCAAACAAATTATAATCTGTGCTTTTACAATTATGTCAAAATTAATCCCATTGTCATGTATAACTAAAAAGAATCAATAAAAAAGTCCCTAGCTTAATATTTAATGATCAGGCAATTATATGTAAAAACCTGCATTTGCCATTCAGAAGGATATTTGTCCATACTGCATCCACACTCCCTTCTGGAAACATTTCAATGAGAATGAGTTGAGGCAAAATTCTTTCACTGGAATGATGCAATAATCTTTTCTACCTGCATGCCCCATATAATCCATGAAATGTGGTTTCTACTCTGAGCAGGCCCTTCAGCATAAAGCCCTTTGCCTCTTGTCCTGGTGGTTAGGAAGACACAGCCTTTCCCTGCAGACCCTAAGGTAAAACTGGCTTGCCTGCTGACAGACTGGTCCTTCCTACATTCCCAGAGCCTATAACCAGTCTTCTCAAGAAGGAAAAGTGAGAGATCTCCAATAATCCACCTGGTCCTTCATTTGAAAATACAATTAGTCACCTAAAAGTCGAAAAATGTTTGAAAAACAAACAGTAGAAAGAGAAGAGCTGCAATTTCAAGAAAACAAATAAAAGCAACTGAATTCCCTTCACGGCTTTTTCACATAATTCCTTAATTACTCTATATCATTTTCTTCATGACACTTACTAGTCTCTGAAATCACCAATATTATTTGTTAGTTGACAGCCTTCTCACTAAAAGATTATCTTTATAAGAATGAATCTGTTGATTATTTCTTGCTTTTATCTGCTGGTTATATACCTTACACCTAAAATAGAACCCAATGCAGAATCACCAGTTTATAAATATAGTATATAGTGGTATAGAAATAATCACTATAAGAAATACAGATAGAAATGGCTAAGAGACTAGAGGTAGGGATGAAAAATGATCTTTTCTCTACTAATGTTAAACACTGAATGCAACTTTGATTTTATATTATTTTTATAACAATTTACAAAACAAAGAATAGAAAGAAGCTATTGAGTTAAAATAACTATTGCTTTCTAGGTATGGGATTATTTTCAAAATGGATAGCTCCAAAGAAACCAGAGATTTTATTTGAATGGTTTAAGTCATTAATTATTTGGGGGTTTATTTCGAGATTTATTTCTAAACTTTCTAATCTGACTGAAAAGTAATTGGTTATGAGTATGGTTTGGGGAGTCAAACAACCCTGGATTCAAATCCTTGCCCTACCAAGTGATCTATATGTCCTCAGTTTCCTGTGCATCAGTTAGTCCCCACACATAAAATAAGGTCATGCTGAGAATGAAAAAGATAACACGGGAAGGCAATTGGCCATGCCTGGCATGGTCTACTTGATAAATACCAGGTACTCTAATATTTACACATTTTTATGCTTCTATGTGTTCAAATCATTCAAATTTCTAAAGTAGATGATAGGTCGTCATCTCTTCTATGATGGTTAATTAAGCACCAAACTACATGCCAGTAGCTAAAATGAACCTCAAAGAAACAAAAAAAGCAAAGATACAAACTGTAAATTGAGCTATTTAGCTCCATTTTCTTCATAATTTCAAATTGCTAAAGGTGAAAATTAAAGGTAGCTTTTCCTGTAAGACAGTGGTTTTCTTGGGCTGTACCAAAATAGTCTATAAGTATAGATACTAGTACCACACTCAGTATATTTCTATTATTTAACAAATTGACTGTTTTCTAAAAAACAAAGCAACAAGAACAAAAAAATGTAAGTAGGCAAGTTCAAGAAGAAAATATACAGCAAAAGCCTCCTACAAAAAGTGGAAGTGGCTCTGAGCATCCTGAGCTTGGACAGGTCAGATGCTATGTTCTGGCACCAGTAACACAGGGACTGGGTGGAGAATTCAGTGAGAACAACCAGGTAGGCTGATTTCTCCACATCTGTGCTTACATCAACAAATATACCACACATCAGCCACAGAGCCATTTGTTCTCAGGTGGAAACATATATGGAGAAGCAAATCAGGTTCCAGGTGGCTGGGGACATGAAGAAGAAGTGAGGAAGCCATATACCTAAAGGAACAGTGAAACTAGCTAGCAGAGTATCCTATCAGGAACACATAGCTCTGGGCCCCATCACATCCTCCCATTCTTAGCAATATTCCTTCTCCTGCTGCTACAGGCTCTGCTTGTTTACTGAAGCAGTCCAGCCCCATAAGTCTTTGAGTTGTGACCCCTATGCTGAAGGGCTAGGGGATATTCTCTGTAATCTTGAAAGTTGTAGTGAATTAAAATGAGCTCTAAGAAAACACATCACACCATGTTATTGTGTTGATCAAATGACGGACTAAACTGCAAAGAGCCCCATTTGATAAAATAACTGGCCTTAGTCTTCAGGCTTTTCTAAACCAATCATTGGGTTACCTGGGTCCAAAAATAACAGTTCAAGCCATCTATTAATAAACAAAAAGACTTGTACAGGAGGATTCTCAGAGCGTCTAAAAGATCAACTGATCCATCTACTGAAGAGGCTTATAGGGAAAAACAGCAGATGTTATTAAAGTGAAAGGACTTTGGGTTGTAGGAAACAAGATCTGGTTATTTAAAAATCTTTTTACCTCAGTCCCTATATTTTTTGTATTTGTGTGATGTCTGGGCAATGACTTGTCAACTGAAGTGTACTGTTTTAAAAAAATTGTTTTAAATTGTTGCTTGTATAAGAGATAAGATTATTTTACACTCAAATAGCAATAAAAGATCCAAGAGTCCCTGCTATAACACTATACAGGAATAAAGTTGAGAGTTTAGACTATAGCAGCTAAATAATCTGTGGTTTACAGACTAACAATAACACAAACTCAAAATAATAAAATAAGTTAACATTCTGAAATCATGCCTAAATTAGAACACTACAGAGGCAATATACTAAATAACTAATTTTTAAGTTATTATGTACACTTAAACATTGTAAACCTAACTAAAGATCTCAAAACTTATAGGAGAAATTCTTTCATTAAAATTATTTAATAGCTTTCTCCACAAAGGTGAAAAAAAAATACTGCCACAATTTGTACAATATTGGGCAAATTCTCAGCTAAAGATTTAAAATACAAAGTCACTGTTGATGTTGTACAAAAGAAAACTGTCATTATTCTTACACCAATGTGGCTTCAGAAGAATAATATTTGCAATTTAGATTTTAGAAGTACTTAGAATGCATCTACATTCCAGTTATCTGAAGATTTTTTTAATTGTAAACTAAAACTCTCAAGATTTTTGTTTACAGAAATCTCAACCGATATAAATGCTCCTAAGTTAATCAAGGTTTAATGCTAGAGGTCTGAAGAATTAATACTTAAACTATTTTCAAATTACAAACTCTAGGTTGTGTATGTATGGATGTGAGTTTCCTTAAGGGAAAATTCACCCAAGGAAGATTTTTTCAGAAAGACATTAAAATAGGTAATCTGTTAAATGAACGTGTCAGAAAATCTAGAAAAAACTTACGGTCATTTTCCAATATCACTTTCTATTTAGACAATGTGAAATAATGATTAAAAATTACCAAAACCAGGAGACTTATGATTAGGAGAATTATGATTCTGTGGCCTGCCTTGGTTTTATGTTCCTAGGCAAATGGATTTAGTTCCTTAAAGGTTCAGTTTTCTTGCCCTTTAAAATGGGGTGGTAATGTTTCTCCTGAATCTCAAGTTTTTAAAGTTTTTCCCATGAGTTCCCAAACTCAAAATGTTTTAGTTTTAATTGTAAACTAAATGAAGAATAATCATTTTAGTTCCTAAAATGCAAAGTTGTTTGGAAATTACAAGTTAGATCATTTCCATAATTTTGATAGTACATATTCATCATTTCAATCCATTTATCATTGGCCTCTCATAAACCCGTACGTTTGGTATCCTAGAAAAATTTGAAATCTTTGCTTCCCTTTCCCCAAATTCCCCCTCTCACCTGAGAGCCAGAGCTGTCTGTGATGATGTTACAATTATATGACAATGTATGTACCAGCTACCTAGAACATGGAAGGCTAAATATATTTACATAGCTATTCTTTGTGCCAGGAATTATATTCTAAGATCTTACTTTGTACTGACTCATTGAATACATACCATCATTCTCTAGGAACTACAAGTAAAAGATTGGAAAGGTGAGGCAACCGGAGCCAAGAGATGAAAAATCTTGCCCAATATCTTTCAGGTAGTAAGCAAAATAAATGGGATTTGAACTTATGAAAGTCAGCTTCAAGACTACCTTAACCTGCCTCTCTTAGAGTTCAGTGTCATTCAGCCAAAAATGCAGACTCAATGCTGAATTCTGTTACTTCTTGAGAAGAACTATGTAAGAATTATGACCTGAGTTTTAAAGATTAAAGAATTTGATGTCTGGAACAGTTTCACAAATACATGCGAGTCAGATAAAAAAAGTCAGAGCCTAATGTCTACCTTCTCAGAAAATTTTAGACACACATAAGCTCATGCAAAACTCAGGACTATGGGAGGTTAAAGTCTTCCTAAGTCGCACACATACCAAATAGTGAAGAAATGAAGAAACAATGAGAATTTAGACCAGAAGCTATAAATATGTCAGAAAATGTATGCACACTTTTAATACTTTCTAGGTTGTATCACATCCCACTGAAAGCACAGTTCAAAAAGAATGCTTTTGTTCTTTTGATTTTTTTTTTTTTTGTGGTGCTGGGGACTAAACCTCACACATACTAGTCTTGAGCTACATCCCCCACACTCAAAAGGAATTTTTAAAGTATAATTTTATTAAAACTCTAAGTCTTGAAATCTAAAGTTTCCAATGGTTTTTTATAAAGAGGAAAAGATCTCAAGCCATAACTCCAAACTGATCCATTATTTACTTTTTTTTTTTTAAGTCTCTGTGTTGTCTTTAAGGACTATTTATTTCTTTGGGGAAGAAAAAAAAAACAAAATAAATTATTTCAAATCATCCTTTTAAGAATTTTTCCTCTGTGTCACAAAATTCAACTACTTCAGGTCTTTCAAGTCTACAAAAATGTAAATTACAGCTTCCCTTTCATAATAACAGGTAATATTTTGGAACTATAAAATTGGTACTAGAGAGTGTAGTGAAAATCCCCCATTAAAACTACAGTAGTCCCCGTATTCATGATTTCATTTTCTGTAGGTAAGTTTCACTGACCTACAATCTACTATGTGTGGGAGACCAACTTTGCACGTGACTGAGTCACACTCCCCGGCTGGTACTCAGTTGCAGAAATGTGGCAGAGCTTTCCCCACCCTTCTTGGGTTTGAGGGTCAGTGTCTCATGCATGGGTGTGTCTTGCTATAGCCCCTTGGGTGGAGCTATGCTCACCTGTTCCTTTGTAATATAACCCCTTGCCCTGTTTAGGATGGAATCTTCCATGGAAGTGCCTTGTGTGTGTCCCCTTCTCTTACTGTGCTGACAGTGGACATCATAAAGATAGACTGAGCCCCCTGAAACCTGATTCCTTGCCTCATTTCAATAGCTTCTCCTCAATAAAAGGGGTCAGTGCATGCTCTCTCTCTCTTTCTGCAGACCCTTAAGGACAGAGGAGCCGCCACAGCGACCCCAAAGTAAAAGGTATTTGTGTCTCTTGTGTGGTTATTTCTCATGCAGCCCAGTTAGCCCAGTTTAACTGGAGTGACCCCTGAACCTTTTAGTCTTGAGAACAGAAACCTGGCAACTATGGTCTGAAAATAATAAATGGAAAATTCAAAATATAAGCAGTAAGTCTGAAACTGTGTGCCATTCTTAGAAGTGTGATCAAATCTCATCCAGTCCCAATCCATGCCACCTAGGGTATGAATCTGCTCTCTGTGCCACACATCCATGCTGTGTATGCTGTGACTCTTCAGTCACTTGGAATCTGTCTCAATTAACAGAGATGCCATCAGGTTATCATGGTGCTAGTGTTTAAGTAACACTTATTTGACTCAGTAACAGCTCCCAAGTGAAAAAGCAGGGATGCCAGCAATTTTGGTAGGCAAAAAGAAGCTGCAAAGTGCTTCCTTGAAAAGAAAAAGCAATAGGCTTGAGATATAGCTCTGTGGTAGGGTGCTTACCTAGAATGGTTTAATCCCCAGCACCACAAAACAAAAGGCAAAAGTTCTGTACTTAATAAGGACAGAAAAAAAATTATGCTAAAGTTGCTAACAGCTATAATAAGAACAAACCTTCTGTCCATGAAATTGTGAAGGACAAAGAAATTCACGCAAATTTTACTGTAACACCTCAAATTGCTAAAGTATGCTTAAGAAAAAAAATATACTGCTAATCTCAGTATTATAAGAAAAAAATATATACTGCTAATCTCAGTATTTCCTGCAGTTTCAGTCATCCATGAAATACCTTGGAAGATAGTCTCCACTGATAAGGGGTGACTATTATATCTGCTTGGTGTCTTTTCTCACTCACAGTTAAAGAGATTTGGAAGAAAGAGTGAAACTCAGCAAGTAAGGAGTATAAAGGGAAGAGAATTAATACCATTTTACATGTCTTCTGTTATGATTTGGATCCTAAATGTTCATATGTCCAAAGGCCTATATGCTACAGATGTGGTTGCCAACCTGTAGCACTATTGGGAGGTCATGAAACCCCTAGGAGGTGGGGCCTATTTGGAGGAAGTTAGGTCATTGGAGGCCTGTCCTTGAAGGAGACACTGGGATTCCAACCCCATCTTCTATCTCCACCCACTCCTTCTAGTGACCATGAGTTGAACAGTCTTTCTCTGTGTATTAGCTTTTCATTACTATGAGCAAGATTCCTGATAAGAACAACTGAAAGTTTTCATTTTTACACTGCTTTTTTTTTTTGGGGGGGGGGAAGGGGTACTGGGGATTGAATGCAGGGGCACTCAACCACTGAGTCACATCCCCAGCTCTATTTTGTATTTTAGAGACAGGGTTTCACTGAGTTGCTTAACGTCTTACTTTTGCTGAGGCTGGCTTTTGAACTCAGGATCCTTCTGTCTTAGCCTCCTGAGATGGGTATGGTCTTGCTGATTTTCTGAGATGACTTCAAGGCATTTTTCTAATTTTCTCTGTGCAAATTAATTAGCTTCTCTTTAATGGCATCTCAGCAACCCTACTTTCCTTGGCCCGGATTTTGTATGTGATCCTTTTCTGATCAAACCACAAGTTTCTGAAATCTGTCCTCTCTGCTTTCTACTTCAGAGTCTCACAAGTAAACCTAGTCAAAAGTTGTCAAAAATACCCATACTACTGCTGGACTGTTTAGCTGCCTTGAAATTTCCTCTGCCAGAATAATTAGTATATCACCTTTAAATTCAGTCTCACAAAAAGTCTCAGGACATTCAAAAAAAAAAAAGTATAAAGGCTTTTGTTTTTTGTTTGTTTTTGCCAGAATACAACATGAATGGCTTCTAGTCCAATTTCCAAGAGTCCTTATTCCCTTCTGAAACCTCATAATCACAGTCTTTACTATTTGTATTCCTATCAGAATGCTGGTCTTCTGACCTCCCAGAAAAATTACCCAGGAGTCACCCTTACAACATTCTAAGGCTTCTCCCACCTGCATCACCAAACCCTTCTAAACTTCTCCTGAAAAGCAGTTCCCAAGGCTTCTGAACTATGTAGGATAATCACAGCAATGATTAACAGTACTAATTCCTGTGTTGGTCAGCCTTTTATTGCTAAGACTGAAATACCTATCAAGAACAACTTATAGGAGGAAAAGTTTATTTGGGGTTCATAGTTTCAGAGGCTCAGTCCATGGTCAGCTGACTCCATTCCTTTGGGCCCAATATGAATCAGAATATCATGGCAGAAAAATATGGCAGAGTTAAGCTGCTCAGTTCTTGGCATCCAATAAGCAGAGAGAGAGGGGGGGGGTATATTTACAGAGCCATGGACAAGATATAATCACCAAAGGCATGCCCCAAGTGAACTATGCCTCCAACAATGCCCTACAGGCACTACTCAATAGTCCATTTAAATCATTAATACATCACATGAATTAATCTGCTGACAAAGGTACAACCAATGCTCATAATCCAATATTTTTACCTTTTAACATTGCTCCATAGCTCCTTGGGGACATTTTTAGATCCAAACCATAATACTACATCATGTACTCTGGATACCTTGATGCATTGTACTACCACAGGCACAAATGACACAGTCAAGTGACCAAGTGGCTGAAACTGTGAGCAAGATCAATCTTTTTCTTAAGATGATTTTCTCAGGTGTCTTGTCACAGTGACAGAAAGATGACTATACATTGTCCCAGAACATAGCTAAGAAGAAGCATACAAGCAAAGCCTCAAAGTAATTAGAATAAAAATTGTTAAAATTTCAAATTTCACAAAGCAATGCACTGTCTATTAAGAGTATTAAATTCTGAGTAGTTATATTTTTTGACATTTTTACAGTTTGTACTTTTAAATTCTTGATATCTTTACATTCCTTTCATTATTTGGTGTTCATGGAGCTCAGGGTAGATTTAATCCACAGATTTCTTTGTCAGATCAATTAATCCTATATCCCTATACATTTTTTTTTCTTAGGAAACTTGGGCTGCTAGCTTCCTATAGCTAGGAAATATGACCAACTACTAAGAAAAATGGTGAGTTAAAATTTCCTAGCAGATTGGTAAATATTGACTATTATACCTCCAAATTCTCCCTTGGTATAAAATATTTCTACAAAATAGGCTGTATGATACCTTGGAATTCAAAGTCACATGATTGTTTTTCTCTTTAAAGAAGCCAGTGAATTTATTACCATACTTATTCACAGAGGAAATGAATTTTTTCAAAGAAAGTTTCAGGTTTCAGGAAAATGAAAAGACTACACAAGAATAAATGCATTTCTCTGTAATTTTCAAACTTCTTTTGGAAAGAAGAAAAAACATTTGATGAATTTATCTTGACATTATAACAGATAACAGTGAGAAAATAGAGATAAGAGATGACATTTGATTGATGATTATGTTTCCAAAGTGGCGGACTACATCTTTTGGGAAAAAATTCCCTATTGTCATTAGAAATAGAAATTGCTCCCAAAGAAACTTCAAACCTAAAGAACTTACCCTTTCCTTCTAACAGGAGTATCACAGTTAGTCCTGGTATGTGAATGCACAGGCATCCTCAGAGATCCTGCCTACACTGATGATACACAGCACTGTCCAATAGAAACACAACTATGTCCTGTATATGTAATTTAAAATTTTCTAATTCCATTTTAAAGTGAAATTAATTTCAGTAACATATTTTACCTCAATAGTCAAAATATATCATTTTAAAATGTAATTCACATAAATAGTACTTTACTAGTATTAATATGTAAATTATTAATTTAATAATATTATTAATATGAATGTGTGACATAATACTATTATAAAATATACCACTAATATGTGAATCATTTTTCTAATTTCTGTTTTTGAGCTAAGTCTTTGAACTCCATGCTAAGTCTTCGAGCATGTCTCAGATCCCTCTAAACACATTTCAAGTGTTGGATGGCCACACATGGCTTGTGGCTACCATATTGGATGGTGCAGCATTAGAACAGTGTTTCTCTAAGTGCATTATAATCACCTTCTCAGAAGCTTTTAAAAATTCTGATGTCAGGCTATTCACCTAATTCATAAAATCAGAATCTCTGAGTGCCCTCCCCTCTCCACTTTCCCCCAATCTTATCCAAAACCAGGTAATCCAATGTACATAATGGTGAAAAGCCTAGTAGTCTAGAAAATAGCTACCATAAAACCTTTATCATTTGGCAATTTCTCTCTTGGTTTTAGAATCCTGATTTGTATATCCTTCATTGTTCTTCCTTTTGGAAGTAGTACATGAAAGGGAGAAAGAAAATGAGCTCAAGATACCCTTTAATCACTTTCTTAATTTTCCAGGAAGGCCTAGAATAGAGTTCACCTACCAGCTCATTTTATCTCCATTACTTCATAATACACTGTATGTAAGCCAAACATTTACAGTGGTAATAGTAATGTTGGTAAAAGACAATGTTAACTTCACACACTGCTTGAATGCTGTTCTGGCACATCTTGAAGGAAACGATAACCTTTTTATGGAAAATTTTCACCTGTCATTACTGAGAAACAGGTTAAACAAGCAACACAGCATTTTCTCCCAGAATGCTTGTCAAGTCAATCTGTGCCGTGCCTTGTCTCCTTGCCCTGAACCCTTCTCCTGGCTTACTGTCTGACTCTGTCTGCTGTCTACCTGGAATCACTCCAGCCCAAACTTGGTCTCCGTGCCAAAGCAGCATTCAGGCACCAAAACACCAAATGCAGCATTGGCTTCCGAGAAACTAAATGCATGTTGGAGGACTTAGCTTCTGTGAGTTTGGATCCATTCTAAAGAACTTTAGCCAAGCTGATTTACCAGATTGATTTAGAATACAGTCTGTAACCTGCCCATTGTTCATGTTAACTTCTGCTACTTGCTTGCAAACCAGTCTACAAACTGCAAGTTAGCATTTCTTTAGAGTTTACGTGTTAAAGGATCCTGGGAGACAGGAAGGTTGAATGATCTATTCTATATCAGAGAGTGAAATAGAGCATCAAAGGAACCAGTTCTTCTGACCTATGACTCAATGCACTTGCTGCCAACAAATTACACTTTATTTAAGGTCCAGTTCCTATCCTTTACACTCTAAATGCAAATAAAAATTGATGGTCTTTTTTTGTTTGTTTGGAGAGAAAGTACTAGGAATATGTGTTAAATATTAAATATTGGGCTGAGGATGTGACTCAAGCGGTAGCATGCTCGCCTGGCATGCATGGGGCGCTGGGTTCAATCATCAGCACCACATAAAAATAAAATAAAGATGTTGTGTCCACCGAAAAACTAAAAAATAAATATTAAAAAATTCTCTCTCTCTCCCTCTCTTTCTCTCTCTCTTAAAAAAAATATTAAATAGGCATATTCTTTACTCATTTTTTGACTCATTCATTTCACTTACAGAATGTGTGTTACAGAACTGTACACATGGACAAAGACAGTTGAACAAGGATGTTTGTTACTACATTCTTTGTAATAATGAAACACTGAAATCAACTTGACTGTCACTCAAGACAGCTTTTAATAAGAATAATGTGGATCTATACATACTGACATAGAAAGATCTCAATGCAGAGGTAAATTTTTAAAAAATAGTCCTCATATTATACAGAAGAGGAAAAAGCAAATATATGTGTGTGAATTCATAGCAAATGTCTGGAATAATATTTGGAAATTTGTTTAAAATTGTTTCTTCTAAATGCAGGAGATTTGAGTATATACTTCTGCTTTGTTGCCTGGAGAATAAATTTCCACAGTATATGTGTAATTAAAAATTAACATATTCAGAAAAATACTCCCAAATCTCATTGTAAACAACCCAGAATATTCACAATGGGCATGCTTATTTAGAAATGTAGATGTAATTTTTAATAATAACAAAATGAAGACTTTTTTAAATCCCACTATACTAGAATATTGGTTATAAGTCATTTGTGTTATAACTAAAGAATAAGGAAACACTAATTAAATAATTATTAGCAAATTAATTAATTGAAATTCATTGTGGTCTTTTTTTCTTAAAGCTAATTCTGTTGGGGTTTTAGTACTATGAAAGAAATAAAAAACAATTACGGATAATATAATGCCATGAGGCTTTGAATGCTTATGTTAAAAAAAAATAGTTTGTAGCCAGGCGCGATGGTACGTGCCTATAATCCCACTGGCTTGGGAGGCTGAGACAGGAGAAAGGAGAATGCAAAGCCAGCCTCAGCAACTGCCAGGTACTAAGCAACTCAGTGAGACCCTGTCTCTAAATAAAATACAAAATAGGTCTGGGGATGTGGCTCAGTGGTTGAGTGCCCCTGAGTTCAATCCATGGTACCCCCCCCAAAAAAACCCAAAACAAAAAACAAAACAAAACAAAAAAACACCATAGTTTGCAAATTGTTGCCAAAATAATAGAAAATACATTGCTCACAATGTGAGTTAAAGCAAGAAGATGGAAAACTGATCCAAACATGCTTCCTCCTTATGCCAATAAATTTCATAGTATCTACTTTCACTGAATTGGAGAGAGGACTTATATTCTGCCACGACTGGTTGGAAAGGTAGGACCAGAAGGGCTCTATTTAAAGAAACCTTGACTCATACCATACACGAAGCAGGGTTATGCAAGTAGAAAGGTGCCTGTGTGGGCTGGGGTTAGGCTCAGTGTTAGAGCGCTCACCTCGCATGTGTGGGGCCCTGGGTTCAATCCTCAGCACGACATATAAGTAAGTAAAATAAAAGTATTGGGTCTTCCTACAACTAAAAGTATATATTAAAAGAAAGAAAGAAAGAAAGAAAGAGAGAGAGAGAGAGAGAGAGAAAGAAAGAAAGAAAGAAAGAAAGAGAGAAAGGAAGGAAGGAAAGAAGGAAGGAAGGAAGGAAGGAAGGAAGGAAGGAAGGAAGGAAGGAAGGAAGGAAGGAAGGAAGAAAAGATGCTTGGGCCTTTAACAAGGGTGACTCAGACTTCACAGAGGAGGAGTAAAAAGAAAGATCACTGAGTAAACAAGTGAGGCCACTCTTCCATGTAAAGGGAGCAATATCTGTGAAAACATGGCTGCTGAGAACATGGGATGGCTTGCAACTTTTCAGTAGGACTGGACCATGAACTTTGTGAAGCAGTTGGTGGGAGATAATGCTAAAATAGGGGACAGGAACAGAAAATCAAGGACCTTTCTAAGCCAAGCAAGTGAATTGGGAGCCGCATGTGACTTATAAGAATTTAAATTTGGCCACCTCAAATTAAGATGTGTAGTAGGTATAAAATAATATTCATTTGATTTCAAAGACAATATAAAATGCACAATGCCTCATTATTTTCA
The DNA here is from genome assembly GCF_964194105.1 of Spermophilus citellus. Lineage (NCBI taxonomy): Eukaryota > Metazoa > Chordata > Mammalia > Rodentia > Sciuridae > Spermophilus > Spermophilus citellus. The sequence goes on from NC_138197.1 coordinate 59,756,166, forward strand.
TACTGATTACATGTTGAAATGACTTGGATGTATTGGATTAAATAAGATACTACTTCAATGGATTTTACCTGTCTTTTATTTTTTTTTTAAGTTGAGTACTATAAACATTTTTAAATTACATATTTAAGTTGCACTTGAGAACTATCCTCCTGGCAAAAGTGTGAAGTACAATTTGTAGGAAAACCAAACAGCTATTGTACCAGTCCAAGAGGAGAAGATGGAAACTCATCAAGAGCGCTGAAGACAAAATAAGGGAAGAGATTCAATCTAAGGATTATTTTTTTAAAAAAAATGAAAGACTGAAAAGACTAAACACTTTAAGGTTCTTGTTTGGATAGATGGGCTCCTGATAATTCCATTAAGTCAGAAGATAATGATAATTGCTAGTCCAAGTAATAAATTCAGGAGAAGGTGATTAATACAGCCTGGAAAACTGTGGTACCTGTGGGACCTGAAGCGTACATTTTCAAAAGATGAAAAGAAATTGGCTGGAGTTCTGAGTAAAGCTGTATATTGAAGGAGGGAAATACAATTCTTCAAATCACACCTATTGGGTGATGTCATACACACTGACAACACTGCTGGGTGACTGTCTTTTGACAAGAGTACAGAATTCTGAGGAATACCAACATGTATGGGGTAAGTAAAACCTCTGTCAAGAGATTAGGAAAATAAGTTAGAGTGACTAGATGAGAGCAAGGAAATATTTTCCAAAAGTATAACAAGTAAAAAAAAAGAAAAGAGAGAGAGAGAGAGAAAGTCCTCAAGCTGTGGAGAGGTCCAGTGAGATAAAAGTATCTATTGCATATAATATTATTGAAACTTAATGGGTTATTTTACATTGTACTTTATATTATCTCATTTAATTCTCACAGAAACCTTATAAGGTCAACACTATAATTCTTCCCATTTTATAGCTTAAAAAATGAAAGACACTGGAAGATCAAGCAACTTGTCCAAGATCACCCAGCAAATGAGGGATAGAGACAACATTCTAAGCCACGCCATCTGGTACATGTATTCTTAATTGAAATCCCAATTATATAAACATGGTGTTAGCTTTTGTCACAGAGACCCAAATACCTGACAAGAATGACTTAAAGGAGGAAAACATTTTTGGTCTCATAATATAAGAGGTTCTATCCATGGAGGGTCCAAGGTAAGCCAGAACATTATGGTGGAAGGGCTCACTGGAGGAACGCTGCTCACATCATGGAATTTAGAAAGCAGACAGAGAAATAGAAAGGTGAACATTTCACCGCACACCCCCCCCCCCCGTGACCCACCTCCCACCTTCTTTAGCTATTACCCACCTGCCTATAGTTATGACCCAGTTAGTCCCTTCAAACTAGAATGGGCTGATTAGGTTTTGGCTCTCACAATCCAGTCATTTTACCTCTGAATGTTTCTGCATTAACATAGGAGCTTTTGGGGGACATCTCATACCCAAACCAGAACAGACCTATATAACAAGTTCATCATCTCCCTTAAACTACTAAATAGGCTAAAGGAAGTCTGTATGATCAACAATAAGATTGAAATATAATGAAAGAAAAGTTCTTGTTTGATTTTTTTATATTTGCCAGTTTTGAACCAGTTCTTTAGGGAAGGGACATATTGCTTTGAGAACAAAGTAACTTGTTTGATTTTTGTTATGAGCCCTGCTAGCAATTTCAAAGGCTTTTAAAATCAAAATAAACTTGCCCCAAGCAGAGGTGCTAAGTGGAACATATTAATAACACCACCGAACAAATTAAGAGTTTCAATTTAGCAATGATCTTCTCAAGTGTGTGAAAAACACCTCAAGTAAGCTTAGGAACAACTGTCTGTATCCTGTGGACCAGGGCCAGGGACTGGGTGGCAGTAGAGGCTGGGCGAGGATTGTGTGTCAGGCAGCAGTGTGGTGATTGCTGCCAATGGTCATCCCCTCCACCTCTGTCTCTTTCTTTCCCTGAAGTGACTTTACTCTATCTACAAGTAAGTTGGCACTCTGGAACAATTATTACTGGAAGTCATTATGCATCATTCCTTCTTAAAAACGTTTTAAAAGTGCTGTAGACAAACTCTAGATAGGGCAGAGGGGTTGGAGGGTAAGGGAGGGGGCATGGGGTAATTAATGATGATCATTATTATCCAAAGTACAGGTATCAAGACACGAATTGGTGTGAATATACTATGTATACAACCAGAGATATGAAAAAAATTGTGCTCTATATATGTAATAAGAATTGTAATGCATTCTGATGTCATATATTAATAGAAAGAAAAGAAAAGAAATCTACCTAGGTTTGGGTAACCCAACTTTTCCTGAGTCTTATTGGAATATAGCTACCTTTATTTCAAAACACATACCTCCATCTCAACAGATAAAAGCTTTGCTAACATTTGAGCAAGCAAAACTGACTGACTTCTGGCATATTTGTGTAATTTTAGATAATTTATATAATTGTCCTCTCAGTCTTGGTTTCTTCTTTTATAAAATGGAATGATAATGCCTTCCCATATGGCTATTACAAGGATTAAATGAAATGCCATAGAAATTATACCCAGTTCAGAGATCAGCAGTAAATAAATATTAAATAAATATGAATCCTATATTCCCTCAAATCTCCTTACACCTCATTTTAATTCCCTTCATTTCCTTTTTGAGATAACTTTCAACTATTTTTTTTTACTGTAATTTAATGGAGGGGAGAGTTCCTTACTAAAGACCATCTAGCCAGTCTTTAGACTTCCAGTCTGGCATAGGTGGGAAATATCTCTTGGAGACCTGACCTTTTCTAACCAGTTTGTACAAGTAATGACCACTACCTCCTCCACTTCTGCCTATAGATTTGGTGAATATAAGCATGATGAGTTTTTCTAAATATGGAATGCTTTCCCAAGATCAATTGCTGTTGGCAATGTGTGAATATAGATTCTTAATATTAGAATGTGTTTCCTAAACAAAAAAGAGAATGAATAATAGGATTATTTTTATATAGTTCTGTAAATTTACTCTCAGAAAACATGTTGGTTATGCTTAATCATAAAGGGAAATACAAAATTTACATTCAGATTTTAACCAGTTTGCATTTTACCCTCCCAAAACAAATTACACATTTTTTTGTCATGCCATTAATTGCTGCGTCTCTTTGAGGTAGGATAATTAAATGATAATAAACCATTTAAAAACATCGTATTTCATCTTGCTGTTGCAACCATTTAGTAATCTGTATGGAGTTCATCTTTTTTATATGTGCATAGAGAATGATTTTAATGTTCAGGGTGTTTTCCTGAATTTCAATGCCCAAGGGAATGTGACTGGTTAAATTATAAAGAAGCAAATACACAATTTAAATGCTAATTTTACCTTTTCTCCCTTAGAAAATAATTAATTAGAACCAAATGGAGAGATTGTCTACAACTTAATGTTTTACTTCAAAATAGAACATTATTTTAGAGAACTATAGTCATTTCAACATACTGCAAAATGCTACTAAGACACATAATACTAAAGACACATAACTTGGGAAATCAGAAGCCGTTTGAAAAAGCAAAGTTAGAATTTCATAGTAATTCAGTGTCTCTGGTCCTGCCATATCATCTCAGTCATGTAAACATTGCCAAGAACAACTTTCTGAATTAAATTAGTCTAGAAATACTTGAAATGTATTGTCTGTGTATGGTTTTCTTTATGTGCTTGGGGTTTTAACTCTGTGTCTGGTGTGTGTGTGTGTGTGTGTGTGTGTGTGTGTGTTTTCATGCATGCGTGCACACACATAAATACAGTATGAACCTGACTTGATAAACTCTTTGTAAAAGAAAACTGTAAACAAACAGAATTGGAAAATCCTGGTGAATAAGATAGAACAGAGGGTAAAGGGCCCTGATTAAGGCCTTGTTCAAATGTAAAAACCATTGGATGACACAGTACGCCTGGGTTCATCACGCCACCAGCAGATATCCCCAGAGCCCAGCTTCCAGCACAGGACTGCTCCTTCTGACCAGCAGACTACTACGGGAGGTCAAGCTCAAACCAGATCTACCCTCATTGACTTGTGAGGGACTCAGGTCCAGGTTAGGTCCTAGTTTGTCTCCTCCCTCACACCTGGGAGCCCAAGCCTAACCCACTTCCATCTTGGGAAACTGCAGTCATCCCCATAATCTTCCCTATGCATTCACCCATATCTTTTTGAAAATAGATAGGGCCTAGAAGCATCTGCATCTCAGAGCATGCATCCCAAAGAGAGTGTAAGGCCCACCATTTCAGCCCCATCTCTAGAAGACATTGCATCCATCTTGAGGCACCTCCACTTTTATCTTTAGTTACTTTGGCTACTGCTGCCACCACCTTCAGTTATAGTAGCATACATTGAGGGACACCAGTAGGGTCTGGAAGCCCAACATCAAGGTGAGGTTCAGACAATATGCACAGGTACTACAAGAATATAGGGTAGAAACTGTAGTATCTCAGATCCACTCTGCAAGAAAGGAAGACATATAAACAACATGAAAAAACAAGGGAGTAAAGTGTCCCCAAACAAACCATGATACTATAATCAGAACCCATGGATAGCGAAATTGATGAAATGTCAGATAAGGAGTTCAGAAGGCTCATAATTAAAATGATCTGTGAATTCAAGAATGGCCTAAATGAGCAAAATTGGTCAGGCAAAAATTGATCACTCCAACAAGGAGATAAGAGAGCAAATACAGGTAGCAAAAGATTACTACAAGAAGAGATAGAGACTCTGAAAAAAAATATTCAGAAATCCTTGAAATAAAGGATACAATAAACCAAATAAAAAACTCAATAGAAAGCATAACTAACAGACTAGATCACTTGGAAGAAAGAATGTCAGATAATGAAGACAAAGTATACAATCTGGAAAATAAAGTTGATCACACAGTGAAGACAGTAAGAAAGCATGAATAGAACATCCAAGAATTATGGGTCAGCATCAAAAGACCAAATCTAATTGTTATTGAGATAGAGGAAGGAACAGAGTTTCAAACCAAAGGAATCCACAATCTCTTCAATGAGATAATATCAGAAAATTTCCCAAGCATGAAGAATGAATTGGAAAACCAAACACAAGAGGCCTGCAGGACACCAAATGTACAAAATTACAACAGATCTGCAGCAAGGCATATTATAATAAAAATGCCTAGCACACAGAATAAGGATAGAATCTTAAAAGCTACGAGAGAGAGGAATCAGATCACATATAGAGGGAGACCAATTTGTAACTCTGCAGATTTTTCAACCCAGATGCTCAAAACCAGGAGATCATGGAACAACATATACCAAGCTCTGAAAGAAAATGGGTGCCAACCAAGAAGCTTACATCCAGCAGAATTAAGCTTTATATTTGATGGTGAAATAAAAACCTTCCATGATAAACAAAAGTTAAAAGAATTTACAACTAGAAAGCCTGCACTTTAGAACATCCTCAGCAAAATATTCCACGAAGAGGAAATGAAAAACAACAAAGAAAATCTGCAGAGGGAGGTATTATACTAAAGGAAAATCTAATCAGAGGAGAAATCAAGTCACGTAAAATACCAAAAATAAATAAAAATGGCTGGGAATACAAATAATGTCTCAATAATAAACCTGAATGTTAATGGCCTAAACTCACCAATCAAAAGACATAGACTAGCAGATTGGATAAAAAAAAGACCCAAGAATATACTGCCTCCAAGACACCCATTTCATAGAAAAAGACATCCATGGACTGAAGGTAAAGGGTTGGGAAAAATCATACCACTTACATGGACTGTGGGAGCAAGCAGGGGTTTCCATCCTCATATCAAATAAAGTAGACTTCAAGCTAAAGTTAATCAAAAGGGATAAAGAAGGACACTACATACTGCTCAAGGGAACCATACACCAATAAGACTTAACAATTATAAATATATATGCCAAAAAACAGTGGAGTATCTATGTTCATCAAACTCTTCTCAACTTCAAGAGTCAAACTAACCATAACACAATAATTTTGGGTGATTTTAACACACCTCTTTAATCACTGGATAGATCTTCCAAACAAAAGCTGAACAAAGAAACTATAGAACTCAATAATACGTTCAATAACTTAGACATAACTGACATATATAGAATATTTCATCTTTCAATGAGTGAATACACTTTCTTCTCAGCAGCACATGGATCCTTCTCTAAAATAGACCATATATTATGCCACAAAGAAACACTTAGTAAATACAAAAAAAAATAGAGATACTGCCCTACATTCTATCAGACCACAATGGAATAAAATTAGAAATCAATGATAAAATAAGAAATAAAATCCACTCCAACACCTGGAGACTAAATAACATTGCTACTGAATGAACAAGGGGTTGCAGAAGACATAAAGGAGGAGATTTAAAATTTTTTAGAGGTGAATGAGAACACAGATACAACTTATGGAAATCTCTAGGACACAGTTCTAAGAGGAAAGTTCATTGTATGGAGTCCATTACTTAAAAGAAGTAAAAGTAAACAAATAAATGACTTATCATTACATCTCAAAGCCCTAGAAAAAGAAGAACAATTCTACACTAAAAGCAGCATAAGCCAGGAGATAATTAAAATCAGAGCTTAAATCAATGAAATTGAAACAAAAGAAACAATTGAAAAAAATGATAGAACAAAAAGTTGGTTCTTTGAAAAAATAAATAAAATTAACAAACTCTTGACCATGTTAACAAAGAGAAGGAGAGAGAAAACTCAAATTACTAACATATGGAATGAAAAATGAAATATCACAATAGACACTACAGAAATACAGAAATTATTAGAAATTATTTTGAAAACTTGTACTCCAATAAAATAGAAAATATTGAAGGCATCAACAAATTTCTAGAGTCATATGATTTGCCCAAATTGAATCAGGAAGATATATACAATTTAAAGAGATCAATTTCAAGCAATGAAATAGAAGATGCCATCAGAAGTCTACCAACTAAAAAAAGCCCAGGACCAGATGAATACACAGCCGACATCTACAAGACCTTTAAAGAAGAACTAATACCAATACTCTTCAATTTCTTTCAGGAAATAGAAAAAAGAGGCAGCACTTCCAAACTCATTCTATGAGGCCAATGTCACCCTGATTCCAAAATCAGGCAAAGACACATCAAAAAAAAGAAAACTTCAGACCAATACCTCTAATGAACATAGATGCAAAAATTCTCAATAAAATTCTGGCAAATCAAATACAAAAACATATCAAAAAGATTAAGTACCATGATGAAATGGGATTCATCAAAGGGTTGCAAGGTTGGTTCAATATATGAAAATCAATAAATGTAATTCATCACATCATATTATTTTGTTATAAAGATAACAATTACATGATCATCTGAATAGATGCAGAAAAAGCATTTGACAAAATACAGCACCCCTTTATATTCAAAACACTAGAAAAATTAAGGATAACAGGAACATATCTCAACATCATAAAGGCTATCTATTCTAAGCCCCAGGCCAACATTATTCTAAATGGAGAAAAAAATGAAGGCATTCCCTCTAAAAACTGAAACAAGACAGGGATGCCCTCTTTCACCACTTCTATTTAACATAGTTCTTGAAACACTGGCCAGAGCAATTAGACGAAAAAAATGAAAGGAAAACAAGAGCTCAAATTAGCACTATTTGCTGATGATATAATTCTATACCTGGAAGACCCAAAAAGTTCCACAAGTAAACTTTAGAAGTAGTAAATGAATTCAGCAATGCATCAGGATATAAAATCAACACCCATAAATCAAATGCATTTCTGTATATCAGTGACAAGTCCTCAGAAAGGGAAATGAGAAAAACTACCCCACTTATAATAGCCTCAAAAAAAAAAAAACCTTGGAAATCAATGAAAGAGGTGAAATATCTATATAATGAAAACTACAGAACCCTAAAGAAAAAAATTCAAAGAATACTTTGGAATATGGAAAGATCTACCTTGCTCTTGGATAGGCAGAATTAATATCATCAAAATGACCATACTACCAAAAGCACTATACAGATTTAATGCAATTCTGATCAAAATACCAATGACATTTCTCATAGAAATAGAAAAATCAGTCATGAAATTCATCTGGATAAACAGGAGACCCAGAATAGCTAAAGAAATCCTTAGCAGGAAGAATGAAGCAGGTGGCATCGCTATACCAGACCTTAAACTATACTAGAAAGCAATAGTAACAAAAATAGCATGGTGTTAGCACCAAAACAGACTGGTACAGACCAAAGGTACAGAATAGAGGATATAGAGAATAACCCACAAAATTATAACTATAATATATTAGACAAAGGTGCCAAAAACATGCATTGGAGAAAAGATAGCCTCTTCAACTAATGGTGCTGGGAAAACTGGAAATCCATATGCAACAAAATGAAATTAAACCCCTATCTCTCACCATGCACAAAACTCAATTCAAAATGTATCAAGGACCTACAAATAAAACCAGTACTCTGATAGCAAAAAAATAAAACTACTCTGATAGCAAAAGAATTATAATCAAGAATCAATAAATTGAATGTTTTCAAACTAAAAAGTTTCTTCTCAGCAAAAGAAACAATCTGTGAGGTGAATAGAGAGTCTACCTCTTGGGAGCAAATTTTTATCCCTCACACATTAGAAAGAGCACTAATCTCTAGGGTATATAAGGAACTTAAAAAGCTAAACATTAAACAAACAAATAACCCAATCAATAAATGGGCCAAGGACCTGAACAGACACTTCTCAGAAGATGATATACAATCAACAAACATGAAAAAATGTTCATCATCACTAGCAATTAGAGAAAAGCAAATCAAAACTACTCTAAGGTTTCATCTCACTCCAGTTAGAATGGCAGCTATTATGAAGACAAACAACAATAAGTGTTGGCGAGGATGTAGGGAAAAAGGTACACTTATACACTGCTGGTGGAACTGCAAATTGATTCACTCAATAAGAAAAGCAGTGTGGAGATTCCTTTGAAAATTGTGAATGAACCACAGTTTGACCCAGCTATCCCTCTCCTTGGTCTATACCCAAAGGACTTAAAAAAAAAAAAAAAACAAACAACACTACAGGGACACAATGTTTATAGCAGCACAATTCACAATAGCTAAACTGTGGTAACAACCTATATGTCCTTCAGTAGATGAATAGATTAAAAAATGTGGCATGTATACCCAATGGAATATTACTCAGCAATAAAAGAATACAATCATGGCATCTACAGGTAAATGGATAGAGTTAGAGAAGATAATGGTAAGTGAAGTTAGCCATTCCCCAAAAAACAAATACTGAATGTTTTCTCTGATATAAGCAGGCTAATTCATAGTGGGGTAGGGAGGGGGAGCATGGGAGGAATAGAGGGCAGGGGGTGGGAGGGAAAAGAAGATGGAATGGGGTTAGAAAGAAATGAATGTGATGGACATCATTATCGAAAGTACACAAATTGGTGTGAATATACTTTGTATACAACTAAAGATATGAAAAATTGTGCTGTATATGTGTAATATGAATTGTAAGGCATTCTTCTGTCATATATAAATAAAAATAAATAAATAAATAAATAAAAGACCATTGCATGAGGCTAAATAGGGAAAACATTCCAGCCAACTCCTTTGTCTCAGAGCAGTGGGAAAATGAAAGGTTAGAGGTACACCCAAATGGGAGTTACAGGAAGGATTCAAACTCAAAAACCAAAGGTCAAGGGCTGGGGATGTAGCTCAAGCGGTAGCGCGCTCGCCTGGCATGCGTGCGGCCCGGGTTCGAGCCTCAGCACCACATACCAACAAAGATGTTGTGTCCGCCGAGAACTAAAATATAAATATTAAAAATTCTCTCTCTCTCTCTCTCTCTCTCTCTCTCGTTCCTCTCTCACTCTCTCTTTAAAAAAAAAAAAAAAAACAAATGTCATGGTCAAGAGCCTTGATACTTTTCCAATATTGTTTACATAGATTCTGACCAATAGCCTTAATACTTTTTCAATACCTGTTTAACATACATTTTGGTCAATGCTCATACCCTAAAATTATATAAGCCCCTATGTAGGCTAGCACAACAATATGGTATCCTACAATCAGGTCCCCTCCTGCACAGCACAGTTCTAACTCTTCTTACTTAAATAAATTGTACTCCATTTACTCTTGCCTTTCCTTGATGTCTATGGATTTTATTCTTCAAATGTGTGAGACAAGAACCCAGAAGCAAATTGGCTGTGAGTTGCTGGGTTTTGCTATGACACTAAAAGCTGCAGCATGTTACTAGATAACAGTGGAGAAGGACCCAGTTTTGCAAGCTACCACCTTGGAGCTGACACTGGCAGGCATCACCTGCTGTGTGTAGCTGCTAACACTAAAACAGGCTTTCTCTTTTGTAGAGGCCTGCAGCCTGCGCAAAACCCATCCACCAACAGAACCGGGGACTCTCAAACTCTGGTTTCACTGGCAGACTCTTAAAGGTTATCACAGCTATAATATAATGTGATTTGGGAAGGCCTATCACAACTGGATTTTGAGGGGTCAGTGCTGTGGGGAAAACCCCCTGAAAGGAAACAACTAGAGGAAAATGCAATCATGACCTTAGTTTAGCCTCTGTGCTCTTCTTCTTTCCTCTTTTTCCTTCTCTGTCCCCTTCCTCTATGTCTAGCAGGTAGTCTGTTCACAGATAGTACCCAACATTTGCTACAAACTTATTGCATATCTCCTTCAAACCCTCATTACTTGAATGATCTCTCCAGCGTGAATTAGTCAGAGGCCCAAATTCACATTTTGAATGTGACAGTCACATTCAAAGTCAAAATAAGATGGCTGGTATTTCAAATGAATAACTGCCTAACAAAATAATTATAGGCTTTATACTCAGTGGATAGGAAAGAGAAGCAGATACTTTTGAGGCCAGAAGAGGGTCTGAGCAGAGCTGTTTAAATAAAAACTGCTAGAATGCTTTTTGTTATCACTGCCACTTAATCTAACCAGTGAGTAATTCAAAATATAAGGACAAAAGCCTTTGCTATGATAATCATGAGAAAGAAAAAAAAACAATCTTTCCTACCAGCTGGTTCTTGAATTCTTTTAGAGCCCAGGGGGTGACTGATGGGGGACAGCGGCAATTGAAAGAAGACCTGAACCAAATGTATGGCTGTTAGGGATTCTACAATGAATGTATCACTTAATTTCCCCAAAGTTTCTACAAAAACTTCTCAGTGGATAGGAAAGACACCTTTAGTTAAGGTGTCTCTGCTGCTCTCATTTAATGAACATTACTGACTGCCAAGCACTGTCCTGGGTACTGGAGAAATGCACAGAGAAATAAGAAGCAGAAACAAGAAATAATTTCAGCACAATGTGACATATGCAGATAACTGCAGGTTGATACACAAGCACAGCTGGGGCCCAGATTACAGCTGAGAAGGTGAAGGATCAGGGGACACTATTAGGAGCAGGTAAGTTCCTGTGCATGAAAGGCAATGTGTATTCAGGTGTGTTTCCCCCAGAAAACAGTGTTGTTGTTGTTAATCTTTTTCTTTTGTTCTTAAATGAATACAGTTTTTTTAGATCCTCAAAATAAGAAAATTAATTTAAGTTTTGAAGTCATCAAAAGCCTCTGAACAAGATTTTTTTTTCCATTCTTTTTCTTCCCTCAAGAGAAAAGCCCCCACCTAGAACTTCCTGGTGGTTCATTACAATTTTCACTTAGTTGCAAAGACCTACAATAAAAGCCAAAGAACCTCCAATAGTGCCTTTGATTAATTTATAATATTAGTGGTAACCATCTGCCTCAAATGTGAGATAAGAACATTAATGTGAGGAAAAGGGGCTTTTATTTTGATTACTAGGCATCTGTCTCAAGAGTCACTTGAGAATATCAATGGTATTTAAGAAATTACCTCAAGATTTAGCCTCAGAGAAATCATTTAGAAAGGGTAGAGGAAAGAGATGTATTTGAGATGTCAAAAATTAGCTCAGCACATGCTGACCAATCTGAACCTATATAGGTCATGGCCTGAGACAGGACCTGAAAGCCCCCAGTGATGATAGGCATTGGCCCTTTTCTAGAATTCAGGAAGAGCTAAATGAGTTAAGGGACTGAGAGACAACAAAATGACATGGGGGACATGGAACAAGCTCAGAGCAGCAATTGCCAACCATTATAGCCACATCTCACCCTTTTAACAATCACAGTGACCAGATTGGTGGCTATTTATTTCTAAGGAACAGTCACGATGCCTTTAAGGAATTATTTTCTAGTTCAGCTTGCCTATAAACTTTAAACATTAGCTCTCTAAAATGTCATGTAAGAAAAAACTTTTGGCTTTGACTTCTTTGTAAAGAATGGTATCAATTAAGCTTTAGTAGTTCACTATCAATGTTCCCGCAAAAAAACAGCCTATGTCACTGTTTATAAAAGGACCTGGTTTTCTTCAGACTATCTGAAGTGCTATTTATATCAGGAAAGCAGAACCAAAAGCCATGCGCTATATGTCTCATTATTCAGAACCACAAACCTGAAAGGCAACCTTCTGTGTATATTTTATTAAATGTGTACTTCTCGCCCTCCCTTTCCTGAGCAGGAAAGGAATCTGAATCATTATCCATAAAATTCACGTTAGTGGTTTTCAAACTGCTGGGCTGCCATAAGTGTGAGACATATTATGAACTGTTATTGTCAGTTCACTAAAACTAGAATCATCCATATAATAGGCATAAGCTATGGCAGTAGCCTCTCCTGCTATGTCTCCTAATTTCCAGTATTCCCAAAGGTTTAGCCATTTCAGAGAGTCCACAATCTTCTGAGATTTCTATGAGCCATTTTAATAAATATTCTTTTATTTTTTTCATTCCTCTTCATGAACACTGATTCTATGTATAGTCTTAAAAATTAAAACAAAGAAAAAAAAACCTCTTGAATAAAAGACCAAATTTCAAGCTGGGCGTGGTTACGCATACCTGTAACACCAACTGCTCAGCAGGTTGAGGCAAGAGGACAACATAGTGACCCAGGCAACATAGTATCACACTGTCTTGAAAAAGAAAGAAAGAAAAAAAAGGAAACAAAGAGAGGAATGAAAAAAGACCTGTTTCATTGTTTCTCTTAAAATTCTCTGTATTAAACATTAAAAATTAGACTTCATTTTATCAATCCACAACTAAGTCAAAAAGAAAAAGAAAAATGGTACTATGTGACCAATGTTAAGTTTATATCAAATGAATATCAAATGATATTCAAACGCAGTGTTCTTCTCATTGTTCAGGTGAATCTAAACTAATTTTAGAGCAATTAAAATGATAACATATAAAAATAAAATAGAGCCATATTACTTTCCTTTTAAATATTTTATAAAGGAAATAAAACTGAATAGATCAACTAAAAAATCAACTTTCATTGAAATCAAATAAAGTTGTCTTACTATTTTATTCCTTGTTTCAAAACAGATAGCTCTGTATAATGTATTTCTTATAAGAAATTCTTCATTATCAATTATTGGCATGTAATCTCTCCTGACAACTCACCAGGGGAACACATATGATGGTTTTTAGAAGTAAATATTATCTCTTTAGAATACTGGGGCAAAATGGTTGTTTAGGGGAGACGTATCTTATGTATATATGAATAGATGACAAACTTCAAGTTTCTGGGACTCATTTGTATAAAATGATATGCTGAAGAGGATGGGTTATCATTACTCTTTTAGCCCTTTGATCTCAATGTGCAGGTTCCTGTGACATGTGTTGCTGGGTGGTCAAAAGAATTTGGTTAAAACCTAAATCAGCTACTGTCAGCTCTTTCTGTGCCCACGTACGCGAGTCTACCTTCTCTTCTGCCATGAGGATGAACCTCCTGTGCTCTGAGATGAACTCCTCCAGCAATGCACTGGACCCCAGCCTTTCTCCCTTCTTTATGCCATCGTTCATGTCACCATGAAAATGTATTTTCATTTTTCCGACCTTAAAAATAGAATTATCTTCCATGTGTTGACCTCATTTCATTCTTCCTTAAAATAATATTTATCAAAAGAGTTGTTTACCTTCAATCTTTTTTATTTCTCTTCCACTATCTCTTGAAGATACTCTTCCCAGGCCTCAACCTTCACAAAACTCTACTGGAACTGCTCTTACAGGATAAATTCCCTGTTGCTATCACCTATGTTCAATTCTCAGCCTTTGTCTTACTCTATTATATCAGTGAATGTAATGAAATTGATAACACTCTCTTTTTTCAGGCACTCCTACATTCTCTTCAATTTAAATGAAAAAAGTCATATTTCTCTCAGTCTAAATATATCTTTCTATTTTGTTGCATCCCTAAAAATGTACTTATAGAGAAATGAAACATTATTGACTTGAACATTCCCTAATGTTTGAATATGTAGGACATGCAAATATAAACCAGATTATTCTGCAATAAAGGAGATTAAAATCCACAGGGAGAAATAGTGAATAAGATAGTGAATGTAGTGTAAGATATAAAAAAGATATAAAAAATAAGATTAAAAGAAAAGTACAGATTTGGTGATTCTGAAATTTAAAAGAAAATATACTTCCAAGTGTGACTATAAGACAGACTTCTTATAGAAGATAGATTAAACACAGGACAGATTTGAATATGCAGAGACAAAAGAGGAAAGCATTCAAGAAATGGAAGAGAGGGGAAAGAGTTTGAGTAGACGTGGAAAGGAAGAAAAGTACCAGGCAGGTCACAGAAATAGCAAGCCAGTAGCCCTGTTTGTCTGGAAGTAAGATATATAAAGAACACAGGAAAATTTGAGTGGGATGTGGAGGTGTAAATTAAGTTTTGGACATCGTTAGTTAGAAATAGCAGGACAGTAAAGTGGAATTGTTCAACGTGAAACTGCATCAAGTTGAAGTTGGATTCAGATTTAGAAGTCTGCAGAATAAAGGCATTTAGAAAAGACATGCATAATCAAGGAAAAAGTGCAGAGAGATGAGAAGCAAAAGTGAAATTACTAAGCATTGGAGGTGACATTCTCAATACATGTAAGTTTGTAAATTTCTGTACAATCATGCATTGTTTAATGTTGGGGACATGTTCTGAGAAATGTGTCACTAGGTGATTTCATATTCATGAAAACATGAAAGAGTATACTTATACCCACTAAAAAGGTTATGACATCACTATACAATATAATCTTATGGGATCACCACCATAAATGCAGTCTGTCACTGACCAAACATTGGTATGCAGCACATGATTGTATATTCAATTTCACAATTAGCCAGTCAGCAAATATTTCTTAAATACCTTTTATTCTTTGGGTTAGGAATGTTGAAGCAAATCAAAGATGGAGACCCTGCCATTATTACTCATTTGTTCTGTAGAAGATAATAAACACATAAAGCAATCAGACACATCCCTATAACAAAATTTCAAGTATAGATAGAAATAAAATACATAACTGTGATAAGAACAATAGACAGTGATGGTTGGTTTTTTTAAATATCCAATAAAATAACTACCATTGGTGGAAAATACAGGTTTTTTGCTATTTAATGTCACCAAGCATTAGTAAAACCCCAATATTACAGGAGGGGGGAAGAAGATAGGCTTAGAGAATTTTAATTACTTCCCTGAGTTCCCACAACAACTCAAGTGGCAAAGCAAGAATTTGGATGCATGTCTGTCTAATTTAAAGACTATACTATAAACTATGGTGAATTCCTTTTCTCTGAATGCTTGCTTTATTCCTAAGAAGGTAATCTGCCATACCAGGTTCTGAAGGCATGTGCTCTAAGCTCATTTTCCTCCTATAATGATGAGCTTGATATCCACTACATTCTCTTCAGCCTACCCACAGTGACCATGAACACATGCTGGGAGCCAGACATTCGTTATCGTATCCATTTTCTATTGTCATATATCATACCACCCCTGAATTAAGTAGATTAGAATATAAACATTGCATTATTATCACAATTTCTTGGAGAGTTCTTCTGCTGGCTTTGCCTGCTACATTCATGTGGCTACAGTCAGCTGGTGACTCAGCTGGAATTGGTTAATCTGGGACCTCAGATTAACTCCTGTCTGGAAGAGATGAGGTGACTGGGCTTCTTTTTCCAAATGATATTTCATCTCAAGCTTTTGCATATGCTATAAGCATATTCTACCAGCATAAGAATGAAATTTGTAAATTCTCTTGGGATGGGGCTCAGAAATGATATATCTCTTCTGTCACAATCTATCAGTTCTTCTCATTACAGGGCCAACCTGAAGTTTTGAGATGATAAATTAAATTATACCTTTTAATAGGAGAAGATGAAAATAATGTGTATACATTTATTATCAGAATAGATTACCCTCTGACCACAATTATTACATTCCCCCACATGCAAATATATTTGCCCCCTCCTAAAATTCTGAAAAGGCTCAAACTACTATAACATCTAACTTAACATCCACAATCTCATAAAACTTCTTGGGTGCAGTTACCTTGCTTAAAATGCAAATTATCTGTTTTCATACATACAACATACAATAGTCGAAAAAGGAAGGACAGGATAATTTCAATAATCATTTCCAATAAGGAAAGAAAATAACAGGAGATGTATAGCTGTATCTATTTCACAGCAATTCTGAAATCCACACTGACACATGTTGCCAGGGTGTTCTACTCTAAACATAGAAAATGTTCAGTTTTACTTCTTAAGAATTGACCTCTAATCCACTATTCTGTGACTATTGGCTCCTACTCAGAGCTCCTGGTTATATCCTTTGAAAAGTCCTTTCTTCATCATAAAAATGACTCATGTTTACAGTTGAGTTGCTTCGTATCCTACTTGCCAGCTATAGAAAGTCTCAGAGGTATCATCTTTTAAGATGGAACATTCTTTGACTTTTCTAGCCCAGGCTGATACAATGCCCTTCAAACAATTATAGGTTTTCTGAAAATAAGATTGAGCTTCACTCCAAGCCCCCAAAACAATATGCACAATTCTTTTTGACTATGGTAGAGCACTGTAAAAAAATCACTTTTAGGGTTTTTTAAAAACCCTTTTGCCTAGTTTAGAAGATCTATCAGACAACATGTTAAATCTTTCCATGGTCTCAACAATGACTGTAATCACATACTTGTCAAGCTTTAACTAAGGTCACTTCTTTTTTAGGGAATATTTTCCTGGCTGGAAAGAATCAGATATGTATATAGTTTTTTTATTTCAACCCAACCAGTACATGTCCCACTATATTTATTTCAAGTTTTTCTTATAAACTTATATTGTTCCTCAATTTATTTCTCTCTTCCTGTAACATTACACACAATTAAAATAGGTCAATACTTTCAGTATTACCCAGAACATTTCCTAGCTTCCAAATTGTTATAGACAACAATACAAAACATGAGCATCTACCTTTTCAGCTTCCACAAATAACTTGTTTAAAACTCCACTAGCCTTAATAAGTAAATTTTCACTTTTTTCTAGTCTCTGCTGTTAATTATTTATATTTTTGTTACCAATGATACCACATGTTTAGAGACCGCCAATATAACAAAATTTTCTGAATTACTTTTTGATTTATGCATGCCAAACCACTCATCATTTTGGCTTAAAAAATATTATTTCTTAAGATTCTATGGGTTGACTGGGCAATGATTCTGGTCTTCAAACAATATAAATATATAGGGTTGGATTGATGGACCTTATAGTCAAAAAGGAACCAGCTGTAAGCTTAGTTGTGTTTGGATGCCACAAAAAGACACTACTCACAGTCAGGCAAGGTGGTCCATACCTATCATCCCAGTGACATAGGAGGCTAAGACAGGAGGATCATGAGTTCAAAGCCAGCCTTAGCAACTTAGTGAGGCCCTAAGCAACTCAGCAAGACTCTGTCTCCAAATAAAATATACAAAAAGGGCTGGGGATATGGCTTGATGGTTAAAGCACCCCTGGGTTGAATTCCCTGTACTAATGATGACCTTATTCATAAGTTTGGGAACTCACTTGGGATGGCTAGATCAAGGGAAATGGCTGGTCCTTCATTCTGTTTAGACTTCCATCATAGATTTCTTCACTTAATGGCAAAAATGGCCTAAGAGGGTGAGAGAGGAAGCAGCAAGCTTATTGAGGCCAGATCTTGGAAGTCACATGTCATCCCCTTTGTAGTCAAATCATTTCAAAGGATCAGCCTAGACTCAAGGGGTAAAGAAATAGATTCCACCTCTTCATGGAAGGATCTGAAAAGTACTTGTGATCATTTTGAATCCACTGAAGTCAGAAACTCAATATAGTCCATGGAATAAAGATGGCTTAATGGGATGTAAAGATTGAAAACTGTGGGACTATTAGAACCAAAGGTGACCATCTGAGTTACTGAAACAAGGAAAGCTTTATTTCCCACATTGGAGTAATTCAAGGCCAGATACTAAAAGAAATATAATGGTCTAAGATATACTTAGAAATTCAAAGCACACTTTGGCACTATAGTCTTTTGCATAATAATGACACCATGGCCTAAGTTAATTAAGCTATAGAATATTACTTTGGACTATTAGGTTTGTGTTTTTGACTATTACAATACTGAGGAATATACTCACTGATTAATAGTTATAATAGTGAAAATAGTAAGAGCCAATATATATTAAATATGTACCCTATACCTGTTCAATTAAATTAGAATTTTGAAAGGGAACACAGAATTTTAAAACTGAGAATAACAACTATCCTTTTCCTTCTTCTTCTTTTGGTTCCAGAGATTGAATGGAGGACCTTGTGCATGCTAATTTTGTGCATATCTACTGAGCTGCACCCCCAGCCCCAACAACCATCTTTACAATTCAATTCTCCTGAATAAACAATTTAACAAGAAGGTAAATGAAAAGTTTTCCTAAACTCCACATAGTTTTAAGTGACATAATTCTAATATTCCACATTTGCTAATTCTGTAACTTCCATAACTTCTCCAGTCTTCTAAGGACAAAACTAAATGCATATTGAGACAAATCATACTTGTAATACTGTTCTTGACTTCTTTCCTATCACTCTGTTTTGAAGAAATGTATCATTTACAAATTCAACATTATAGATGTGGTTCACACCCATATTTAAGGTATAATTGATATTGAGTAGAACTTTAAGTCATATCATTAAGATTACAAATCTAAAACAGATTAAAATAGTAAAGCTTGTATTGATTTAAAAAAAAAATCTACTTCTAATGTTACCAGTAAGTGAAATGAGAAATCTGTAGTTCCCTCCAGAACAAGATATTATGAGGTATTTGACCAACAGGTGTGATAACCCTGAAAACCTTCATGAAGAAACACATACTCAAGAAATTTGCAGACCAACAGTCACACCTACCTTGAAATGGAGCCTGTCCTTCATATGAAATGTTATATCCACTGCAACTAGGGAAGTTCATTTTTTAACTTACAAGATAAACTAATTTTATTAGCCAAGTGAAGCATACTCAAAATCATAAATGAGTGGAATTCCTTAGGTAAAAAATAGAGACAAACAATTTGGTCTAATAAGACATGGAAATTAAAATAAGAATCTTACTAAGAGAAAAACAATGAAGTGTAGAGGTTAAATATTGGAATGGTGATAAGGAATATTTACAATTTCCTTTCCAGGGTATCTCTAAGAATTGGGAAACCTGAAAAAAATTTAAAAGTTGCTCATCTAACTCCAAGTTAAATGATTATAATACAGTTTTCTCTGTGACAAAATGAAATAATAACCAGAGGTCTTTCTCTAGCTATGCTCAGTCAGCCATCAATGACTTATAAAAACTAGGCCCAGAAGTAACTACTGACATTTCTGAGTGATCAATGAAACTCTAGGCATAGCCAATTTTGTCTTTTTGACACCTTCACAGCTTTGTGCAAAACTACCACACATATCCCAGTTACTAGAACATTACCATAATTGCTGTTAAACCACTCACACATTTCTTCCAGCCAAGACTTCCAAAAGTCAAGACCAGGGATAGAGGCCCAGTTCCTCACATACATTCTTGGTTAGGTTCACAGTATTTGGTATAGCACAAGGGGAAAGGAATTAGGTAAGAACTGGACTGAGAGAAGCTGATTTCTAATGAGACAGAAAAAGAGTAGTCTCGGAAAATGTCTCTTACATTATTTGCTCTGAATAGTCTTTGAAGTTGTCTAAATTCAGTAAGCAAAATGATCTGATGGTCAAACTGAACATAATGAGATCTCCCAGGCCCAGAGTTAGGTACAGGGCTGGGTAGACATTACAGATAACCCAGAGGAAGCCTAGACAGTGAAGATAGACATTTGGAGTCCTAGTGTGTTACCCAGAGTCCTGCTTCCCAGGCAATCCTGTTCCATGTAACCTCTGTTCCCAGTTAGATATTAATTCAGATATAATTTAACTTATCTTATTTTTATTTATTTTATTCTATTTTATGGTTCACTGCTCTTACTCATCCTGTGCTCTTTATATTTTAATTTTAGATTTCAATCAATATTCAAAACATTGCCCATGATGGTATCTACTAAAATCTGTGAAAACTCAAAACAAGGGCAAATTTAGAATAATAGCAAATAGCATATAATGTAAGTTAGCTCAATCAAGGTCTATTTTGGAGCCTGTAAAATAGGCTGGTTTCTTCAGAGCAGAGCACATTCAAGGTCCAGAAAGCAATAAAAACAAACTATAATGATATTTTTCCTTTCTTTCAATTTGGAATGCATTGTATTTCTGAGACTACCTTGTTCTACCTCATTAAAAATCAGTTCTCTCAGTCCACATCTTACCCCTCTGCTTCCTGCTGGTGTCTCTATGGTCATTTTCTTGTTTTTGCCCTTAAAGCAGATGGTCCTCTAAATCCTTATTCCTAAGCATCATCATTAAATTTTACATTACTGCCTGGTAAGAAATGTAACTGAAAAATAGTCTTTGACACAGTTTTCAAGCTCTGGTCACGAAATGTAAGGTATGCAATGTAATGGCTCATAGATTCCAAACAGAAAATGAGGTGAAGTCAGCCTTTATAACACTCTGCTCAGCTCCAACTAAGTAAATGCCACAATTTTACACATTTTGTACATTTCCTAGAAAAAACATCTACAACTTCCATATCAAGAACTGAATCTTCAAAAATCAGCACACCAACAAATTTTTAAAGTGACATTTATTCACTAAATCTGGCTTTTCTCTTAAGAATCTTGAATAAAGAAAAATGATTATTTCTCCCTTTTCCTCCTCAAAAGTTAAGCATATCATTTATAATTGAGTTATTTTTGTACCTATTAATTAGAGTAAGTAGTCTGATTATAGTAAAGTATGATTTCAGATGTCATCATGAAATTGTTGTTATTAAGAACATTTTTTCACTCTAAGATTTTGTGTCATTTCACCAAAAAATTAAGTGTTAAATGATGCTTCACGTAAGAAATGCAGCTAATAGAAAACTCCTTTATTTAAAAAAATGGCAAAAAAATAAGAGTCTTACCTTAGCCCAACTTATTTGCCATGAATCATCTTTCTACACAAAACAATGAGTGTTCCTGGCTATTTGACAGGGCCCATAGAACTGCCTAATAAACAGAAGAGAGGTGTAGCCTCCTCTTCAACAGGTGAGTTGTGACTGTGATTTAGAAGTAAAAACGATTAGGAAGCAAAAGGTCATATTTTAGACTGTTTGATTTACCATGAAAGCTCAGAGTTCTCAGGATCTAGCAAATGAAAATAGAATGGAATCTCTGAGGAAACTTGTACCAAATAAACTTACAAGCCTGGATCAGAATTTTTAGGAGAGAGAAGGGAAAGCATATGGAAATGGTAGGAGACCTTCAAGGATACATAAAATTATAAGAGGTTATGAGGGGCAAGGGGGAGGGAAAAAAAAGGGAGAGAATTGAACAACAGCAGGGGAGGTAGAGAGGGAAGATGGGAGGGGAGGGGAGGGGAGGGGGGATAGTAGGGGATAGGAAAGGTAGCAGAATACAACAGTCACTAATATGGCATTATGTAAAAATGTGAATATGTAACAGATGTGATTCTGCAATCTGTATTTGGGGTGAAAATGGGAGTTCAAAGCACAATTTGAGTCTAATGTATGAAAGATGATATATCATGAACTATGTAATGCGATAAATAATCAATAAAAAAATTAAAAAAAAAAAAGTTCCAGGAAACTTTTATATACCTTCCTCCTAGAGCTGTGCTTTGAGGTTGATTATTCATGATATAGTCATTTGGACAATCTGTTGGGAAAAGCACTGTGAGGGAACATTCAGAATGGATGTAGGACACCAAAAACCATCTTTAGCTTCTTGGTTTGTTTCAGAGGCTCCTGGTTTTGTCAGAGATTATTCACGTAGCTATAGTCAGCAGATGAATTGGCTGGGAATGTTTAATCTGGGACCTCAGATAAAATGCCTAGAATAGGTGGGATAACTTTTTTTTTTAATTTCCACATTACTAGCAATGCATTTCTGAATGGGAAATATTGTGGCATCAACAGCCTCTTGCTTGGAATTTTAGAAGCCAAATGGGACCTTGGTAGTGACAGAGACACCAGTGACATTTGTACTGGTTTCATTTACCCCTGACTCTGGGTAACAGTCAATTTATTCAGAGGGAACTACTATAAAACATGAGTCAACTTTCTCAAAATACCAGGTTTAGATAAAGATCTGCAGCAATTCCTACCCAGGTGGGTAGTTTTGAAAGCTCCAGCATCAGGGTGGCAGTCCTTACAGACTTGGGCACCTAGAGATGCTGAGCACAAACTAGACTGGTACTGAACCAAGAAGGAAAATGAGACAGAGCAAATGAAAAGATATCTTGAAAAGATTTATAATCCAGTATCTTCTTTAGAACTTAAAAAGAAAGTCTCTCTCTTCTTTTTTTTTTTTAATTTTATTGTTGGTTGTTCAAAACATTACATAGTTCTTAATACACCATATTTCACAGATTGATTCAAGTGGGTTATGAACTCCCATTTTTACCCCGTATACAGATTGCTGTGTAGTTTTTCAATTTATTAATTTATTTACGGTTTTTTTTTGTTTTTTTTTTGTTTTTGTTTTTTGTTTTTTGTTTTTTTTTTTTGCAGTGGATTGAACCCAGGGAGGGCCTCACACTTGTTATGTAAGTGCTCTATCCCTGAGCTACATCCTGTGCTTGATATTTTTATTAAAATCACTCCCAATAGTCTTATCATGCATGTTCTTTATTCTCCTTCCATCTTAGATATCTACTCATTATTATCTTCTAAATGTTTCCAAATGGATTTCACAAAAGTCAATATAATTATTTCTTTTCTGTTTGCTATTCCTTTCTTCATTTATTGACTGGATACTTGTTATCAGGTCTCCAAGAATAATACTGCAGAAATGTCCATATAAATTTCCACTAAACAAACAGATTCTAGGTCTTCAAAAATGCCACCATATGGTTATTCATTCATCTCCTTTCTCCTTTTAAAACAACCTATATTTGTGCTGCCAGTGTTGATGATTTCTTCATCTTTGCTATTTGGCAGAATTTTATTGTCTTAATGTAATCAATTTCAAGGATTCCTAATCTTTCTCTCCTATAAATTGAATAAAACATAGGAATACAGATGAAATTCACTTCAAGTTCAAAATCAAAATTGAACACAGTCATAGTTTAATCAGTTTTTAAATAGCAGTCATGCAATTGATCTCTTTTGGGTTCTATTATAAAAATTTCTAAATTTTGTTTCTGCAAGTAAGATCCATGAAACACTGAAACACCTCTAGGAAGTGACTATCAAATTGATGAACTGTCTTTTGGGAAATGGGCACTCTCATATGTACATTATTGATAGACAGGCAAAAATCACACAATCCCTATTAAGGACAATTTGGTATATCTACCAAATTATATATTCTTTCACTCTTTGACAGATATCATTCCTAGAAATTTATACCACTGTTATATAAAGATTTTTCAGTGAAACATTGTTTTTTCTTTTCAGAAAGGACTGGTTAAATAAATTATGGAATGGGAAGTCATAAAAGGAATGAAAAATTATCTTTAGGCTATATGGAATAATTTCTCAATAATGAATGAAAATGGTGAAATAGATTTCTTGAAGGAGACAAGAATCACTCTTTTCTGTCTTTTTATATAGTTTCAATCTGAAATCATGTAAATTATTTTACCTAATTAAGAAAGAAATAATTTTTTAAAAAAATATTAAAAATCAATGGCTGAGCCTGGGGTTGCGGCTCAGCGGTATTGCACTGACCTAGCATGGGCGAGGCCCTGGGTTCGATCCTCAGCACCACATAAAAATAAATAAATAAAGGTATTATGTCCAACTATAACTAAAAAATACATATTTTTAAAAAATCAATGGCTGTTAATTGAATAAACACTAGAACAAAGAAATCTGTCATATTGTTAATATACCCAACCAGAAAGGAATTATCTCAAGTGATATTAAAGAAAATATTTGACTGTATATCCCTAATGGCATATATTCAAAAGGCAAAACACAAGAAATCTTAGCATTAGACCCAGTGGCCTTGTTGTTATTATTAATAATTGTATTTTAACTTTAAAACAATTATGATACATTATAGCATAAAGTAAATAAGTAATTATGTTCATGCTTTTAAGTGAGCCCTTCAGCATAAGAGAAAAATGTGTAAAACTTTTCAACTATTTTAAATACCACACTGTAATCTGAATTTGATTTGGAAAGATCAAAATGAAATAATGACCAATCTTTTTAATAAACAAGCATATTTTCTAGCTTTGAAAAAAACTTAGCAGCAAGATAACCTAGTAACAATAAGCCCTCCTGACACCCAAACTGGCTTATAACTATAATTCTTCATTCGAAGAAAAGGACTCCATGGGAAAACAACTGATGCTAAGGTTAACAAAGAAAAGAAGATCCTAGCACATCGTTATGTTCAAGATATGAAAACAGGCATCTCACCTTATCTGTGTCAATTTGAAGTAATTTTTAACAGTCTTAGGTGGTAGCATTTGAGCATCCAAAAGATAAACAATTGAATCCAATGGACATACAAGAAGTTGTGAATATGTGTGTAGTTGCTAAGACAAAATTTGAATATTTATTACATGAAAATTGATAACTGAAGGGAAAGAATTGCACTGTTATTCTCTCCTTCATATATAAATTCTATTACAGGATTACCATATAGTTGATAAGGCAGAGTTGTTTTTCAAAATGGAATTCTGGCTAGTAAATGCATAAGAAGTTATTGAAATTAGATCCTGCTATGATCTGAGTGTTTTGCTCCTCAGAAACAGACATGTTGAGATCTAATCCACAACGCAATATTATTAAGAGCTGAGCCTTTGGGAAATGACAAAGACATCAGATCTCTGCACTCATGAGCAAGATTAGTGTTCTTATAAGAAGCCTGAGGGAACTTGCCTGCCCTTCCACCTGTGATCACACATAGAAGGCACCCCCTGTGAGTAACAGACCCACTATATGCACAGTTTGTGGGCCCTTGGATCTTTGACTTTCAAGCCTCTGAAATTGTGAGCAATACACTTCTATTGTTTATAAATTACCCAGTCTAAGTATTTTGACAGACCCCATTTTGCAATTCCTAATGAGATAATCTAGCAGGTAATGATAGATTGATATATTATAGAGATTATAAAATGAAAGTTGATGGAGAACTTTATAGTGGAAGTATCAAGTTTTCACCAGAAAATCACTCTGTGATCAATCTGAGCATCACTGAAATTGTGAAAACAAAAGATAGCATGTGGTTCTTCATGTGATGCAGTAAGAAGTATTGCCAAAAGTTATTGAACATGAACCTATTCAATCTCTAGAACCAATGACCAGTGACAGGAGGCAAATAAAAGAGAGGACATATTGGGGATAGAAGAACACTTACATGACACTAAGAAGAAGTAATTAGCCAAATACAGAACATGGGAGTTTCTTCAAAACAGATAATCTGTTTTCTCCAACAAATGAGTAGCATGCAAACAAGTGGGTGGTGGTGAACTATAATAGAATGAAGATTTAAGAGCATGAATAAACAAATGCAATGGGAGACCTATGATCTTTAATGGGAAAAATGCATGTTTTCACTAATTCTAAATAAAACTTAGCATTTCCTTTGATTTTGAAAATAGACAACAAGGCTGCAAAGCTATAATCACAGTACATGTCATTTTGTTGCAGAGATCAGATATTTTTGTATCACATTATAGACATTGTAGAAATCTCATAATACAGTTTAAATTTACCATAACTTTGAAATTATGGTAGTTAATGAGATCTGATTCTGGATCTTGTTATTTAATATGTTAATAAATTCTGTCTATTGATACATTGTAAATTTGTTTATTAAATACTTTGACAAGAATTTCAACATAAGTCATTCCCTCTAATCCTATGTTTTTATGTTATACATTTATAAACTGTTTCTAAAATTATTCAATATGCTTCACCAGATTGCCATGGTATGTATCCAGGTACACCTGGGTGTGTTCACCTTCACACATGTGCACACGCACATGTGCACACGCTCACACACACATACACACACACACACACAAATGTTCAGGAACCCTACAAAACTGTCTGTGGACAGGGGTTGTGGCTCAGTGGTAGAGCGCTTGCCTTGCATGTGTGAGGCACTGAGTTCAATCCTCAGCAGCACATAAAAATAAGTAAAGTTATTGTGTCCATCTACATCTAAAATAAAATTTAAAAAACCAAAACTCTCTGCATCCACCTGCCACCAGTAAAACATCCATTATACCCAGGAGTCTGGAATCTGCAATTAGAAGGCCACTGCTTCATATTACATGATTGAACTAGAAATGCTTATCCTGACAATACTTGGAAAGAAAACACCAACTCCAACAAACAGAAAATTGCATTCCCTAACTCTGTTTCTCAAAATTCAAAACAAACAAATAGTATGTTTAGGGTTTTGGGGGTTTGTAGTTCAAAGTTTCAAAGGTAAGAACTTTGCCCAGCCTGTGTGGACTCTAGGTTCAATTGTCAACACCACACAAACACATACATGCAAACAAACAAACAAAAAGAAACCAGAAACACTTTAAATGACAACATATATGCAACCTCTTAATTCACACTCATTAGTGTGTTGGTGTAGTCTATATTCAGCTTATTACTTCATCCTTGCTTTAGCTTACTTAAGCTTTCCATTGAGTTTCTTCTGCAGGCTACCAAATGGCTCACTTCCCTGCTTCCCTTTACTAGTTCTCCCTCCTTATTCTGCATCAACTACAAGCATCGGTCCTAAGGATCAACCATGGCTCTGGAACACTTTAGCTGTAGATCACTTCTAGATTACATACACACCTCAGAGATAGTGTAGGTTTTGTTTCAGACTGCTGCAATAAAATGAATATTGCAACAAACCGATTCACTAGGATTTTTCAGTTTTCCAGTGCACATAAACATTATATTCACAGTATAATGTAGTGTATTAAGTGTGCAGTAACATTATGTCAAAAAATGTTCATAACTTAATTTAAAAATACCTTATGATTGAAAATGCCAGAGATCATCTGAGGCTTTGGTGAGTCACACTCTTTTCAGTGGTGGAGGGTCTTGCTTTAACCTTCACAGATGCAGACTGATCAGGTGGTGGTTGCTGAAAGTTGAGATAGCTGTGGCACTTTCTTAAAATAGACAACAAAGGTTTCTGCCTCTCCTGTTTGTGAACAATTTCTCTGGAACCTGTGATGATGTTTGATAGCATTTTACCCACAATAGAACCTCTTTCAAAATTGGAGTCGATTGTCTCAAACCCTCTGAAACTGAGCAAGGATTTGCTGCCTGACATGCATAAAAACCAGTACCATGGCTCTGGTTTTGCAAAAAGAAAGAGCTTGATGGTAGGTTGACCTATAAGGAGAGAGAAGGCAAGCTCAAATCTCAGCCCAGGTTAAGGAAACAGAGGCCTGATTCATAGTAATTGGAGACTTGGTAAAATATTCCACACCTGGTATGCCAAGCATGGAATCAGGTGGAATTTGTGAGTACTTTGTAACTAGGGAATTTTTAGTCACTGTTTTTCTGACCTATCCTAGTACTGTGGACAGCTCTCCTGGCTTTGAAATTCAATCCTTGAGACTCTGGTCTTCTTTGGGTTCTGCTCAATGCTCCTCAGCTACATTTGTTTCTGCCCATCTCTCAAGATCTGCACCTGTGTCCTGAAGTTCAACTCGCATACAGGGAAGTTGCTGTTCTAATGCCCGATTTCAATTGCTACCACTGTATCAATAAGTGGATATAATATTCTAAATCTTTGTTGTCATTTCAACAGCATCTTCACCAGGAATAGATTTTATCTCAAGAAATCATTTTATCTACTCATTCTTAAGAAGCTATGTCTCATTTATTCAAGGTACCATAAATTTCAGCAATTCAATCATATCTACTGGCTCCATCTCTAATTCTTTCGTAATTGCTACTACATCTGCAGTTTTTCCTCCAATTAAGTCTTAAGCCCTTCAAGTTCATCCATAAGTGCTGGAATCAACTTCTTCCAAACACCTTTAATGTTATTTTGACCCACTCCCATGAATCAATGAATGTTCTTAATGGCATCTAGAATAGTAAATCCTTTCCAAAGGTTTTATTTCCTTTTCCCAGATCTATCAGAAGAATCACTATCTAGGGCAACTATAACCTCATAAAGTTTATTTCTTAAATAATAAGAAATTGAAAGTTTAAATTGCTCCTTGATCTGTGGCTTAAAGAATGGATGTTATGTGCACATGCATGAAAACAACATTAATCTCATTGTATATTTCCATCAGAGCTCTTTAGTGATAAGGTGCATTGTCAATGAACAACACTATTTTGAAAAAACTCTCTGAGCAATAATTCTCAACAGTGGGCTTAAAATATTCTGTGAACCATGCTGTAAATAGATGTGCTGTCAGCTTTGTTGTTCCATTTATAGCACACAAGAATAGACTGAGTATAATTCTTAAGGGCCCTAGGATTTTCAGAATGTTAAATGAGCATTGGCTTTAACTTAAAGTCACCTGCTGCATTAACCTCTGGGTTCTCTGGAGGAACAGAATCAACAGGAAGTATAATTATAAAAGGGGGACTTGTTAGGTTGGCTTATGCAACCTGAGCTGGATAGTCCACAATGGCTGTCTGCAGCCTGCAGAGCTGGAAGAACCAGTAGCTGCACAGTCCATGAGGCTGAGGCCCCAGAACAGGAGGGATCAATGGGTGCTACTCTAGTCTGACACCAAAGGCTTCTGGAGAATCTGCTTTGGAAGAGTGAAGAAGTAAGAGTCCAATATTCTCAAACAATCACAGTAGCAATCAAGAACCTGTTCAAGAAGACTTGAGCTTGCATCTGCTGCTATTTCCTTGTTCTTCCTATTTTAATTCCATCCAAGCCATCATCCTATTGGTCAGAGCTGCAAACACTTAGGAAAGTTCTCCATTTCAGTTGGCTATCCCACATGCCAATCATTCCTAGACACACCCATAATCATCTTAATCCTTGGCATCTCTTACTCCAATCAAGTTGATAATTAAAATTAGCCATTACAACCCCTAACAAGAGAGGCAGATTGTCTTTGAAACTTTGGAGCTAGACTGTCTTCTTCTTTCTAGCCATGAACATCCTGGATGGAATCTTCCAATGTATTATGTCTACACTGAAAAACCTGTATTTTAGTGCAGCCACCTTCCTTAATTAGCTTAGGTGACTCTTCTGGATAACTCAGGGCAGCTTCTACATCAGCACTTGCTCCCTTGCCTTGCACTTTTATTTTATACAGATAGTTCTTTCTTAAACTTCATAAACCAATTTCTTTTTTTAAAAAAAATTATTTATTTATATATTTATTTTTGCACTACAATTCTTAATATACCATTATACAATAATTTATCATATCTCTGATTATATATAAGGTATGTTGACACCAAATTCACATTTTCATACATGTATTTTGTATAATGATGAGGGTCTCCTTTCACCATCCTCATAAACCAATTTCTGCAAGCATCTTTTCTTTTGCAGTTTTCTCACCTTTCTCAGTCTTCACAGAATTGAAGAGAGACAGACCTTGCCATGGATTAGGTTTTGACTTAAGGAAATGTTGTGGCTGGTTTGATCTCTTCAAACCACTAAAATTTTCTCCATATTGGTAACAAGGCTGTTTGGCTTTCTTCCTGGGTTCATTGGAATAGCACTTTAAATTTTCCTCAAGAATTCTTCCTCTGCCTACACAACTTGAATATGAAAAAGTTTGAAATATTGTGAGATTTACCAAAATATGACACAGAGACATAGAGTGAGCACATGATATTGGAAAAATGACAGAGAGACTTTCTCAACAAAAGATTGCCATAAACCTTCAATTTGTAAAAAATGCAGCTATCTGCAAAGCACAATAAAATAAAGTGCAATAAAATTAGTAATTCCTGTACTTATAATACAAGTATTTATTATAAGTAAATACTATGTAAATATGTGTTATACAATAAGATAACAAATACCCAATCAACAAATGGGCCAAGGACCTGAACAGACACTTCTCAGAGGAGGACATACAATCAATCAACAAGTACATGAAAAAATGCTCACCATCTCTAGCCGTCAGAGAAATGCAAATCAAAACCACCCTAAGATACCATCTCACTCCAGTAAGATTGGCAGCCATTATGAAGTCAAACAACAAAAAGTGTTGGCGGGGATGTGGGGAAAAGGGTACACTTGTACACTGCCGGTGGGACTGCAAATTGGTGCGGCCAATTTGGAAAGCAGTATGGAGATACCTGGGAAAGCTGGGAATGGATCCACCATTTGACCCAGCTATCGCCCTCCTCGGACTATTCCCTGAGGATCTTAAAAGAGCGTACTATAGGGATACTGCCACATCAATGATCATAGCGGCACAATTCACAATAGCTAGACTGTGGAACCAACCTAGATGCCCTTCAATAGATGAATGGATAAAAAAAATGTGGCATCTATACAAAATGGAGTACTACGCAGCAATAAAAAAAATGACAAAATCATGGAATTTGCAGGGAAATGGATGGCATTAGAGCAGATTATGCTAAGTGAAGCTAGCCAACCCTTAAAAAACAAATGCCAAATGTCTTCTTTGATATAAAGAGATCAACTAAGAACAGAACAGGGAGGAAGAGCATGAGGAAAAGATTAACATTAAACAAAGACGAGTCGGGGGAGAGAAAGGGAGAGAGAAGGGAAAGCATATGGAAATGGTAGGAGACCCTCAATGTTACACAAAATTACACAGAAGAGGATGTGAGGGGAAAGGGGGGGGGAACAAGGGAGAGAATTGAACAACAGCAGATGAGGTAGAGAGGGATGATGGGTGGGGAGGGGAGGGGGGGATAATAGGTGATAGGAAAGGTAGCAGAATACAACAGTCACTAATATGCCATTATGTAAAAATGTGAGTGTGTAACCGATGTGATTCTGCAATTTGTATTTGGGGTAAAATGGGAGTTCATAACCCAATTGAGTCAAATGTATGAAAGATGATATATCATGAGCTTTGTAATGTTTTGAACAACCAATAAAAAAATATGTGTTATACTGTATTGATTGGAGAATAATAATAAGAAAAATGTCTACATGCTCAGTGTAGGTGCAATTTTTTTTTTTCGGAATGTTTTTGATCTGTGATTTGTTGAATCTGCGGATTCAAACCCACAGGTGCAGAGGGTGGACTGTAATTTTCAGTATTGTGGTTAAGGGCATTCACTCTCCAGCCATATCCTTCAGTTTCTAACTCAGTTCTAACCCTTAATATGTTCTGCCACACAATCTCACTATGCTGTAGATTTTTCTTCTGCAAAACAGGAATAGAAATGGCATCTGCTTTATAAGTTTTGAAAGGTTAAATCAGTTGATACATGTAAACATTTTTGAACAGCAGCTGCATATGCCTCATGGTATATTAGCTATTGTTTGCATATATAGTGATTAGCACAGTAAGCTGGCAAACTCTAAAGATGCTCAATTGTTATTAGTAAATGAAAATCCTCAAATTCTTTTCAGAAATTCATCAACAGCAAGAGATATTAACATTAAATATTAAAATAGGTGATTTACTAGATTTTTTAAACATTTTTGTATTAATTTTTTGTAGTGCTGGGATTGGGTATTAATTAAATTTTTATTTAAATTTTTTTAAAGAATAATAAACAATAAGTCACTAATCTGCCAGAAAAATGCAGAGGAAGAAGGAGTCCAATTAAGATCTCAGACAGGTGATGTTTGTTCATGGTATGTGATGCATTTACACAGAACAATTTGAATAAATTCTTTTGACCATGAATTTTTTCTACAGAGTAATGATTAGATATAAACCAAGGCAAGAACAACTCCTTGAAATCCTTCCCACAAGATTACTAGTGACTTGCTTGATAGGGGAAAGGAAAAACATGAGATTAGCTACAGATGACTTCAAGCTGAATCTTACTCTCCATTGACTTTTATAATCTGGTGTCCTTTAATTTCTATAAATCAAGTTTTCCTCATCTGTAAATGAATATGATACATGGCTTCATGTCTATTTCTTGGGTTAAGATGAGGATTATACTTATCACAATACCCTAAAAATGAAAATATCACTGAAAAATCACTCATTTGTCTGACACAATCTAAGTTCCTTACCCTACTAAAGAAATTAGGAGCAAGGTGAGAGAAGTTGCAAATGTGTTACAATTTCTTTTCCAAACTGAAATTTACAGTTCTGAGGATACCTCACTAGCTATTCCTAGTGAGATAGGTGGGCTTTCAGGCAGAGAGAAAAAAGAACCTTCCTAGGTAGAGATCCAGATCTATGAATATGACCAGCCATACTTGTCTCTTTAGACACATGAACAAAACCTCCAGCAATGTTTGTATCAGATCACCTATAACAAAAATAAAATAATAAAAATCTATTTAAATGTCACCAGATTCAAAGATTATACAATGTGCCCACAACTGACCTATATAACTATATTGCTTACCCAAGAAGAAATATTCTGAACCCAATTATCAAATGATTAACATAGGATTTGATTTTTACAAAGCTTGACTGGGAAACTTCACATTTCTTCCCAGGAATATACTATATATACTCAAAGAGCTCAACCCTGGGTGCACGTCACTTGTCTTTTCTTCTCTGAGAGATGAGGTGTGTCCACACTCTGCCTTTGGATGTGTGTATGCTTTTGCTTTGTTGTCCTTTAATAAATCTTTGTTTAAATGTATTTTAAAATTCTTTTCAGTGGCATTAAGTCAGAAACCCACCCTGGCTGGGTTGAGTCCCACTGCCCCCTTGGAAGGACCTCCTTGGACCCCTATCCAGTGACACTAGTTGACCAGAAATTCAATCACTGTCTTTAACTGTCTGCACAATATGATTGAGAGAAAGCACTTACTTGAAAGACAATTCAATTTAATCAAAAATCACAAGATATTAGTTTTTTGACTCATCAGTATTTAATGAGTGATGATCACACTACATGTATGCATGTAGGGAGCCCTGAATAGATTATGGGTTTGTTAGAGCCATCTCAAGGCAGGGGTGTTGCTCTTCTGAGAACTCTAGGCTGATTCAAGACCACGCAGTCTATGCTGACACTCTGCTCAAAGAGAATTGAATTGTGTCTTCCACAGAATTTATGGGTTCGAACAACCCTAGGTTCAAACGCAGCTGCCCAGAGGTAGAAGAGATATCAGTGTGCCCAGATAGCCCGAGGCACCAGATGCCTGGAGGAGGAAGAATACTACACAAGTGGATAAGATCCCAATTAGGCTATTTTTCCCCACAGCCTCATTTTTGTTTGTCTTGTAGAAGTTTTTCCCACAATAAATCCCTTTGATGTGTTTGCTTATAAAATAAAACACACGGGTCCTCACTCTGTGTTAGACCCAGACTCAGAGCTGGATCACCCAGCGGGCTCCACTTTTTGCATATTTTCATGTCCTTTGTCTTTATTTCTTATTAATTCTTATAACGTCTAGTTATCTCATTGCGACCCACTGCCTGCATTGGGTGAACTGTTTACTTGCTGTGCGGGTCCCCGGGAGACATGTAAATAAGCATCTTTACACATGGTGAAGTCTAGGAAGGTATCATCTAGGGTTTTCCCCTCACAATAACAAAGCACAGCACGAGACTGTTTCTGCCAACCAGAAAGTCTCAGCTTCAGAGTTACAAGGAATAGGAATTATATTTTTCATGGAATTAATTTTCACATTGAGAAAATCAAAAGGAAACTTTTATTTATTTTTAATGGGGGGGAAGTATTTGGGAGAAGTAAAAGGACCTTCCATGAGTTCATTTGCACTGATCAGTTGACTTAATTATCATCAGGGAAGACTAAAATCTGATCCTGAGTGAGAGGAAAGGGGCCGTTGACATCACATATTAGTAAATGGCACAGGAGAGCAAAAAAGGCAAAGATAAACTTGCTGTCTCTCAAAATTTTAAGTAAGAATTCCTCACCCATCTTATGTGGGAAAATGAATCTACTAACAAATATAGGGATAGTTCTAATCTAATAGTGTTTTAACTTCAATTTTTCACTGCTATGACCAAAGGACCTGACAAGAAAAATCAAAAGAGGAAAAGTTTCTTTGGGGGCTCACGTTTTTCAGAGGTTTCAGTCTGTAGACAGCCAGCTCTATTCCTTGGGGCTTGAGATGAGACAGGACATCATGGTGGAAGGATGTGGTAGAGGGAAGTGGTTATCAGGAAGCTGAGAGAGCACTCCCCTCTTCAAGTACAAAATATAGACCCTAAAGGCAAGCCTCAGGAACCTACCTCCTCCAGTCACACTCTACCTGCCTATAGTTACCAATCAGCTAATTGCTATCAGGGGGTTAATTTACAGATGGATTTAAGGATCTCATAACCCAATCATTTTTGCCTCCCAGCCTTATTGGATTGTCTCACACGTGAATTTTGGGGAGATACCTAATATTCAAACCATAAAAAGTAGCTTCCCAAGAACTTGGTTTCTTGTAATGAATTCTGCTTTAGATACAATGTAATACAGAATGGAACAGTGGAGTTCAGAATCACAGGGTGAACAGCAGGACCCAGATCTGAACCGTATCTGAGCCACACCAGCAGTTTGAGCTGGGGTCCCTGAAGTGAGGGAAGGAAGAAGTCTGCATATTTCTGCATCCTAATACTGCCTCTCCATTTCTAATTCAAGCTTCAAAGATCTTTGACAAGCAAACATCTTGAGAGCACTGAGACCTTAGTTACGGAGATATGAGTGTCTGACCTAAATCCTAAATCCCTCTGAAACATTAGAACATACAAGAGAACCTCTCTGAAGTCCCAAAAGGTAGAATTATTTTAAAATCCATTAAGCATAGCATTGTTTTAGTCACTTTTTTGTTTTGTTTTGTTTTATGTGACTAAAAGAACTTGACAAGAACAATTTAGAGGAGGAAAATTTATCTGGAGACTCACAGTTTCAGAGGTCTTAGTTCATAGATGGCTGACTCCATTCCTTGGGGCTTGAGGTGAGGCAGAACATCACAGTGGAAGAGTGTAGAGGAGGAATACAGTTCAAAACATGGCACCAAAAAGCAGAGAGAGAGAGAGAGAGAGAGAGAGAGAGAGAGAGCTCCTCTCAACCATGGACTTACCTCCTCCAGTCTGCAGTTACCATCAATTTAATCCCCATCAGGGGATTAATGCACTAATTAGATTACACCTTTTACAACCCAATCATTTCATTTCTAAACTTTCTTGCATTGTTTCACACATGAGCTTTTGAGGGTCACCTCATATCTAAGCAATAACAAACATTCACGTGTATCCCCCACTTGGGTATTGCTGACTCAGATAAAACTTATCAGACCTATTTTGTCATCTGAATAGACCCCACCAGAACTCTCAAAAACTCAGACCACATGTTTATAAACAGTTCCAACTTTACTTTAAAGCACTACTTTTCAGATGGATAAGGTAAATTGTCTGTTTAAATAGTATAAAGTAAAGGAGTTTAATTTTTAGCCACTTTTCAATTACATAAATTAGAAAATGCACTGCACTAATTTACATAAAAAGTCTTAGTTATTTAAGAATTTGTCAAGCTCTTCTATAGCTGTGGTGCCCATATTTTTATATCAAAAAGTAGGACATGATGTCTAACAAACTTATCTTTACAAGGAAAATGAGATAGAATGTTTAAAATTCAGACAGAAAAGGAAGAACTTGAAATACAACAAAGTCTAAGATTTGATTTATGCTCAGTGCAACAGAGTTAGAAGTGATCAGGAACACTAACTACATCTACTCACAGCACATACTTGATTAGAATTTTGAACCTGGATTAGGATCAAACTCAGTGTGTTTTTCTAAAAAAAGAATTTTTACGAGTCTTCAGTATTTGCTGAAATCCAGGAATAGGCCTAGAAATAGTAATTATGTATATGATATTACATGTTTATCAATTTTAACTGTTTTTTTCAAATCAAAATGATGGATGATTTCTTAAGATTGTTCACATTTCCTGTGATAAACTTAAAATTATTTATAAATATTTATGTAGCTTCTATGATATAATCCACTGAATAGCAAAAAATATTGTACATGCACATATGTTAATATTACTTTATCCTACAGGTATACTTAAAATTCCCAGCTATATTTCCATGTTTTAATTATTTATTTCTATTTGCTCAATATGTTCAAAGGAAGCAACAGATGTGTAAAAATAAATAATGCTGTGATCATCCTTAATTAGTTGCAATAACCTAATTCCTTAGGATAATGAATTATATGATTTTGAAAACTCGGTAGACTGTATAAATTACTATTCATAATATGAAACTCTATGGACAAATAGATGCCTCCTCAAATTTTATTAGACTACTTTATCTTAAAACTCCAATTAAAATAAACATTTAGTATCTTAAATATTTACTGTACTACATATTTACTAACTTGATTATAATCACCCCTTTTTGAAAATCTCATCAACAGATTATGCTGATTATATAAAGCTCTATATTTTGGGGTACAAGTTTTCAGTGAATTGGTATTTTAAGCCTTATAGAAACAGAAATCCTAATATGCCCTGTCTCTCATTTTTCACATTGACATATAAATCACAAACATCCATCAATTTCTAGGGTTCCGTGTATTTAAGTAGGAAAACCTGCTTGTGAGAGCACTCTGGATATTAAATCTAAATAAGAAAGATATTGAAATAGAATATTCAGCAGATAGCCTAATGAGGAAAATAGCTGTATCTCATAATACAATGGATGCAGGGAAAGAAGGTCAGACCGAACTCAGTAATTGCTTCAAACTTCCTCCTTAATATACCAGTGACTTGGTGAGAGAGGACTGAGAAAGCAGACAGGGGACAACTTTTTATTTATCATGTGCATTTGAAGAACATAATAAATCTGGCATATGTGAATAGATTTATTTATTTATATCTACAAGTTCTTCTTTTCCAAGACCCCTCCTTACACAATTCAAGACTTTTTCATTGCATTTACACATACCTCCATTATAGATATTTCCTTCAGGTAGGATTTCTGCTCAGAAAATAAATTTCTGAAAGGTTAAAAATATTTACTCAATAAATATTTACTGTGCACCTAGTTGGGCCAGATGCTGCCTAAATATAGAGAATAGAACTGTAAATAGGGCAGACAAAAATCCTGCTCTCACAGACCAAGCATGATGATAAGTCCTAGGAAGAGGGTTACCCCAATGAGAGGGCACAGGATTCCACCCCAGCCACCACCCCAAAGTACAGCTCTGCCAATTAATACCTGGGAAATAATTGGTTTATAGTGAGATGAAATCAATGGGTTTCCAGAAAGCCTCAAATTTCCATCTCATAGTTGGGATTTTCCTGTTATTTTTAACATCTAATGGCCGCTATCGGTTGGCATTGCTTGTATGTTATTTGGATTGTGTTCAAAAAATTGTCAATATTTTAAAAAATAAAAGGAAATGTCATTGACTAGAAGTAAGCTAACTTATCATTTGCCAATTCCTAACAAAAAAAGAAATTTTATTTCTAACATAAATTACAAATTCCACTCCAAATTTCCAACAGTAAAAGACAGAGGACAAATATAATGGAAAATGCATATAAGAATGTATAATTGATATTCTGAAGTAGCTCACATTGATCTTCTGTTGACCTGTGGAGGAGGGACTATTAAGCCGAAGAAGCAAACCATAAAACTTGACTTCTAACAAAAAAAAGAAAATCCACTACAATATTTACTGGGTTTTATTTTCTTCACTTTTTTCTGTATTGTAATTTAAACCAATCACTCACTGTTTCTAAAGACAGAACTCAACTAGGAGAAAAGTACATGGATCCAAGAGTCATTCGTAAGTATAGCAAGTTCACCTGCACCCCAGTCTGTCAGCACTTACATCCTCCCTCCAACCAAGACACCCCACCCCTGGCTCCCCATTGCTACTCAGGATGGGTGAGGAGCTGCTCTTCTGTGCAGACTGTGAAACTTGGGCCTTTCTTAAAAACCATCTGCTAAGAGTAGCAGAAAGACACAGGTGTCAGCTTAATTTCTACCTAACAAATATTTTTATAGATAAAAACAACAAACTGGAAAGTTTACTTAACTCTCCATTGACCCCCCCACCCACATCTAGAGAGATGGGAGTATTCACAAGGGAAGGCAAGCAGGCCAGCTCAAACCACTTCAATCAGCACTATGACTTAGGCTTCTTCAGAGAATTGTCCAGCAAGTGACCAAAGAACATATTCTACATTACTTCTCAAACTTCCAGATCCCATCTTTCAATATATTATCTTTCAAAGATAGGATCTGGAAGTTTAGATAATATCAATATATTATCTGGCCAGTACATTTTTCTTTTTTTAAATTTTTTTTAATTTGTTTTGACAGTAGAATACAC
The DNA here is from genome assembly GCF_964194105.1 of Spermophilus citellus. Taxonomy (NCBI): domain Eukaryota; kingdom Metazoa; phylum Chordata; class Mammalia; order Rodentia; family Sciuridae; genus Spermophilus; species Spermophilus citellus. The sequence continues at coordinate 59,795,017 of NC_138197.1, forward strand.
TTTGATATATCATTTATAATGGAGTATAATTTCTCATTCTTCTGGTTGTATATTATATAGAATCACACCAGTCATATAGTTATATGTACTTAGGGTAATAATGTCTGATTTATTCTACTATCCTTCCTACCCTCCCTTCATTCCCTTCTACCTAATCTAAAATAACTATTCTTCTCTAGCACCAACACTGCAAATTGGCATCCACATATCAAAAAAAAAAAAAAACACTGGTTTTATGGGATTGGTTTATTTTGCTAAGCATGATATTCTCCAGCTCCATCCATTTACCAGCAAATGCCATAATATTCCTTAAGGCTGAGTAATATTCCATATCATGGTTTTTAAATCCAGTCATCTGTTGAAGGGCACCTAGGTTATAGTTTAGCTACTGTGATTTGATCTGCTATAAACATTGATGTGGCTGTACCACTGTAATATGCTGATTTTAAGTCTTTTGGGTATAAACCAAGGAGTGGCATAACTGGATCAAATGATGATTCCATTCCAAGTTTCTGAGGAATCTCCATACTGATTTCCATAATGGTTGCACCAATTTGCATTCCCACCAGCAATGTATGAGTGTACTTCTTTCTCCATGTCTTCATCAGCATTTATTGTTCTTTGTATTCCTGATAATTGCCATTCTAACTGGAGTGAGTTGAAATCCTAGAGTAGTTTTGACTTATATTTCTCTAATTGCTAAATATTTTGGACTATACTCCAGAGCCATAGTAACAAAAATGGCATGGTATTAGCACCAAAACAGACATGTAAACCATTGGTACAAAATAAAAGACACAGAGACAAACCCACATAAATAGAGTTATCTCATACTAGACAAAGGCATCAAAAGAATTCACTGAAGAAAAGATAGCCTATTCAATAAATAGTGCTGGGAAAATTGGAAATCCACATGTAACAAAGTAAAATTAAACTTCTATCTCTCACCCTGCATGAAACTTAACTCAAAGTGGATCAAAGACTTAGGCACTAGACCAGAGACCCTGTGTTAATAGAAGAAAAAGTAGGCTCAAATCTTCACCATGTCAGCTAAGGATTTGACTTTCTTAACAAGACTCCTAAAGCACAAGAAGTAGACTCAAGAATCAATAAATGGGATGGATTCAAACTAAAAAACTTCTCAGCAAAGGAAATAATTAATAACGTGGAGAGCCTATGGAATGGTAAAAATTCTTTACCACATGCACCTCAGATGCAGTATTCTTCCTAGGTAGTAGTAAGAGACTCTCTGATAAAAGAATTCTTGCAAAATCATGAACAGATCTGGATGAGTGTATGTAGTGAGGCTCTCAAAAATGTTTCGTCTTAAACCAAGGGAGTGCCAGCCCAAAGCACAACTCCCATTGTAGTCCAAAACACCCTACCCCAATTCCCATTGCACATTGTAAGCAGTTCCTTTGTCCATCTCTGTAAAGGGGTTAGAAATGCTTCTGGGTTTTATTACATTAATTATGAGAGCAAAAACTCAAGTGATTAAATATCCAACAGCAGGATATTTATATTTATGCATTATATTCACAGTTAACATTAATATTTCATATTAATGCATTATAATTATAATGCATTAATATGAAAATTAATATTTTATTGCTATTATTGTCATACACTTAAATTTCTTTTTTTTTTTTAGTTATATGTAACAGTAAAGTCTATTTTGGCATATTTATACAAACATGGAGTAGATCTTATTTTAATTAGGATCCCAGTCTTGTGGATGTACAAAATGGTGAGATTCACTGTGGCATATTCATACATGCACATAGGAAAATTATGTCAGATTCATTCCACTGTCTTTTCCTATTCCTATTTCCCTCCCTTTCCTTCATTTCCCTTTGTCTAATCCACTGAATTTATATTCTCACTCCCTCCCCCCCCTTGTTGTGTGTTAGCATCCACACATCAGAGAGAACATTCTAGCTTTGTTTTTTGGTAATTGTCTTATTTCACTTAGCATGATAGTATATAGATCCTTCAATTTACCAGCAAATGTCATAAAGTTATTCTTTCTTATGCCTGAGTAATGTTTCATTGTGTATATACACCACATTTTCTTTATCCATTCATCTGTTGAAGGATATCTAGGTTGGTTCCAAAGCTTGACTATTGTGAATTGAGCTGCTAAAATATTGATGTGGCTGTGTCACCATAGTATCAGTATACATATTGACTCCTTTGGATATGTACCAAGGAGTGGTATAAGTAGGTCAAATGGTGGTTCCCTTCTGAGTTTTATTAGGAATCTCCACACTGCTTTCCAAAGTGTTTGAACCAATTTTCAGTCCCACCATATATGTGAGTGTACCTTTTCCCACATTGTTACTTGTTTTCTTGATAATTGCCATCCTGACTGGAGTGAGATGAAATCTCAGTGTAGTTTTAATTTGTATTTCTCTAATTACTAGAGATGTTGGACATATTTTATATATTTGTTGGCCATATTTCCCTATATCTTTTTTTGAGAATTGTGTGTTTAGTTTCTTTGCCCATTTGATTGGGTTATTTGGTTTTTGCTGTTAAGCTTTTTGAGTTTTTTGTATATTCTGGAAATTAATGCCTTAATCTGAGGTGTGAGCAGCAAAGATTTTCTACCATTCTGTTTGGCTCTCTATTCATATTCTTTATTATTTCCTTTGCTGTGAAGAAGCTTTGTAGTTTGATACCATCCCATTTATTGACTTTTGTTTTTATCTTTGTGCACTTTTTAATAACACAGAAAATTATTTATAATATATCTTTAGCAAAAACAAGGATGTAGAATATTTTGCAAAATCCTTCATTTATAAATTTGTGTGATTTTTTCTGAATGCACATTTTTTAAATATACAAATTAGTATATATTTATGATTTTCAATCAGAAAAACAGAAAGAAATCCTTCTTATTGAGAAAGTTACTATTTTCATATTCCTTACACAACTTTGGTAGAAACTCTAGAATCAGTAAAATTGTCAATATATATAATGTACAATTAGAATAATGAAATTAAGCTCTGGTTAAGAAAAAAGACTCAACAAAGACTTTTCCCCCCGCTCAATGATCTGTGGCCAGAAACTATGAAGGCAAATACTTTCCAGATTTATACTTATTATCCAGGAGAAAGGGTTCTGCCAGGAAAAAAAAAAAGTAAGGTTATTTTCTAGCTTGGTTAAAGTTCTAATGGCATGCAGTGTTTTGTAAAAAGAAATTGCCAATGGCAGCTTCATTAATTAAGCACTTATTAGTTTAAGTGAAAACTTGATACTCCAGGGCACATCATTCAGTGAAATTTCTCACTAGGGTAGGCCCTTGTTAGCAAATCAGAACTGTGACAATTCACACATACATGTGAAAGTCAAGCTTGTCACTGTTTAATGAGGTGAAAGCACAGCTACAATAAACCGAGGAGACCTTAATTCCTTTCACTAAGCAAATACAAACATATAAGTTGATTCTTGTGGCCAAAATAGTATGTACCTCATTAGAAAAGCTAAAAGTTCATCAGGGCTCATGCTACAATCATAGGTATGGCACGTGGAAAACTCTTTTTATAATGCCCAAAATGTTCTATTCCTATTTCCCTCCCTTCCCTTCATTTCCCTTTGTGTAATCCACTGAATTTATATTCTCACTCCCTCCCCCGTTGCTGTGTGTTAGCACCCACATATCAGAGAGAACATTCTACCTTTGTTTTTAGGTGATCGTCTTATTTCACTTAGCATGATATTATATAGATCCTTCAATTTACCAGCAAATGTCATAAAGTTATTCTTTCTTATCTGAAAGTTTTTGGTAAATTGATATTCTTAAAATAATCTTTTAAAACTTTAGATATTATTTTCTTCAAATGAAAGCATATTATTATGTTTTCTCTTTCATGCATATACCTAAACATATGTGTGATACACAAAAAAAGATACATTATAAAAAGCAGAGCAATTTGGGAGGGCAAGCTTCTGCAGTCCTTACTCAAGAAGACAGTTATTCACAGATCTTTATTCTTCCAACTAAACTTCTAAGTGCATTTCTAAGTACTTCAAAAACCCAACTGGAAATTTGATAAGGATTGCACTTAAATTGTATGTTAACTTGAGGACAGGTGATGTTTTTATAATACCAAGTCATTCCACCCAAGTGCATGGGATATTACTCATTTATTCATATTCTGAGATCATGATGCAAATTTTAAATTTTTCTACCTAATGGACTTACATATTTTTCACTAAGTTAGTGCCTGTATATATTGTGTGGGGGGAGGGGGTTTTTACTAGGTTAAATTTAAATTTTATGACTTTAAAAAGAATTATAGTCTTTTTTAAAATAACATGTATCTATAAGTAATGCATTGCTATTATAAAGATACTCTTAAATAACAAAGAGACAAATTATTTATTAATCTCATCCCTTTTCTTTTAGCAATTTTTTTAAGTGCAAAAGATTTCCTGAAATGTGAAATAGAATTTGACCAGAGATTTGGGGAATATCATCTGCAGGTAAATTTTTAAAATTATTATTTTTTTCAATCCTCATCAATTTTTTCTTTTATAATATAAAATACTCTTATATATATTAGATTATGTAATATATAATTATATTCTTATATAATATCTTTATTCCTCTAGCTTTTTATTTTAATATATAGATGGATAGTAACACAATGGAGCATCCTGAACATTCCCTTTCATTCCTTTGATCTTGACTTGCAATTCATCATGAATATTCACTCATGCAGATACTTCCACACTATTTCTATTTAAAGGAATAAAAGTCAGCAACTTCTTAATTGGTCAATTTTTATTACTAGAAATTAAATAGTTGGTTTTGGAATCTTTTTCTTGTGTGTGTGTGTGGGGGGGGGGTACTGGGGATTAAACTCAGGGGCACTCAACCAGTGAGCCACATCCCAGCCCTATTTTGTATTTTATTTAGAGACAGAGTCTCACTTAGTTGCTTAGTACCTTGTTTTTGCTGAGGCTGGCTTTGAACTCAAGATCCTCCTGCCTCAGCCTCCTGAGCTACTGGGATAATAGGCATATGCCACCACTCGGGGCTAGAATCTTGAGTGTAAGAAACTTAAAAAAAAATATGGATTTATAAATCACCAAGTAAAAACTTTAGGTTTCCTAAAGTTCACAGCTCTACCCTGCCGTTAGGGTCCCTGAATCTGCCAAAGAAGGGGCTTCTGCCTGGGCCTCAGATGAGAAATTACATTGGGATTTTGATTGTGTGAGTCTTCCAAACTCAATTCACCATATTCCCCAAATTGATACAATTTAGAATTTAGATACTATAAAAACGATGTTTTTATATTGAAAGGAGTTTGCAAAATGATTTATATCATTTGATTAGTGAGACTAGGAATGATGTATTTGTTACAACTAATTATTTTAATAATAGTAACTTTTCAAAAAGCCAAGTATGCACTGGAAGAAAATTAATTCAATACACATGCTATTCAATCAATCTTGAATATTGGTGTTAGATATGATGAGAGGCTCTTACCTAATTTTGTGCTACTAAATAGAAAAATAGTTGCTAGTGGAAGTAAAGTTTGTTAGTAATGTTTATAGGTCTAATCAAATATTGCAAAATACTATTAAAATGGGGTAAAAAAATAGAACTAAAAATAACCTGTTTATTGCCCAACTGCTTAAAACTCTTCTTCATAGTTATTTATCTTGTGGGTAATTTTTCTCTTCCAGGAATGGTCTACAAGATACCTCAGAAAGCTTACAATTAAGAAGTTCTAAAATAGAACACCCAACTCACTGAACATCGTAGCTTAGCAACACAGCACACCATACAACTTCAGTCATTTACCCTCATAATTGACAGTGATTGGCAGCTGCACCTTGCTGCTGCTACCTAGCATCATAAGAGGGGTTCTATCTTACTGTACATAGCTAGCCTAGGTAAAGATCAAATTCAAAATTTGAAGTAGTTTCTACCCAATGCATATAGCTTTTTTTAGTATGATAAAGCCAAAACTCTATGAAATCTTTTCAAGTCAGGGGCTATCTATAAATGACATTCTGGAAAAGCAAGACCACAGAGAATAAAATAAGCAGTGGTTGCCAGAGGTCTGAGGGTAGGGAGACATGCATAAGAGGAGCACAGGGAATTTAATTTAAAAGTAAAAAAGCAACGGGCTGAGCTATAAACTCTAAATCCTCTAAATAATACACAAAATACACTGCCAACACATCCTATTGACTAAGCAGGTCTGACAGCAATGTAAAATAGATTTCCCAGGCAACTGAAAGTAAATCAACAGGCAATAAACTAAATAATATAGTTTTATTATTTTTAAGATAACTAAAATACAATACACACACATACATATGCTTGCACACAACCAAAACCACAAAAAAACATTTAATGTGCTAATGATGTACAAATAAAAATCTGAAAAAAACTGAGGAAGTGAAAGGGCAAACCAGATGAAATCCAATTCATAAAGTCAAACTTTATCAGAAATGTTACAGAGCTTTTACATTTTAATGCTAATTCCATAGGAGTGTCCTGCTGATTTCTATTGATTAGAAAAAATATGAGAAGGAAATAGAAATTGTTTGATGGCAAAAACAGATCCTGCTTACCTTAATTCAATACACTATAAAATAAAGTTGAGTGGGCTTTTTCTTATGTGAAAGAGCAAGATTCATTTTTTTCTAGAACATTACTGACATACTTTATTTTTTAAGTAATTTTACTTAATTCAATCACACCAAACAATACTTTTGAGCTTTACTTTTCCAATGTTCTTTTCTTTTTCTAGAAAAAGAAAAAAAAAGAAAGAAAAGTACATGCTGATTCTAAGTCAGAGCTTTGAATTCATACTTAAATTCTTGCATGTAACTTGCAGTATAAAGGAAAGTTTTCTTTCTCTGGGGAGAAGAAAACTTTTCAATTTTCTAAGCCAGTATAATAATAAAAAAATCAGGAGTGGCAAGGTATATTAAAATACCTTGGGTCCACTGGGTGCAGTGCTACATGCCTGTAATTCCAGCAACTTGGGAAGCTAAAGCAGGAGGACTGCAAGTTCAAAGCCAGCCTCAGAAAATTAGTGAGGCCCTAAGCAACTTAGTAAGACTCTGTCTCAAAATAAAAAAGGATGTGGCTCAGTGGTTAAGTGCTCCTGGTTCAATTCCCAGTACAAAAAGAGAATGTATAAGGGGACAAAAAATGGACAGAAGAAAGAGATGGAATCAATTAAAGAAATTCTAAATAAAAATATGGAACATAAAAACAGTCAAAAAGTATTTCAAGAAAGAAAAAGAGAGCAGTCTTTGACTAGCCAATCTAGAGAGAAGAGTTTTTCTGTCACTAAAAGATGAAAGAAGCAGTTGCCATTGCTTTGGGAATTTATGAAACTTTTAAGATTCTGAACTAATATAAGCCAGTTCTTTGAAATTAACCAAGGATTTATTGAGACCACAGATAATTTTACTGAAGGCAAAGAAAGCCAAAGCCATTTTTCCCCCACTCAACAAGTGGCTTTAAAAGCATACTAGGCATGCCAGGCCTTCTAAAGCATTTTTTTTTTTTTAAGAGAGAGAGAGAGAGAGAGAGAGAGAGAGAGAGAGAGAGAGAGAAATAATTTTTTTAATATTTATTTTTCAGTTTTTGGTGGACACAACATCTTTATTTTATTTTTATGTGGTGCTGAGGATCGAACCCAGCACCCCGCGCATGCCAGGCAAGTGCGTTACCACTTGAGCCACATCCCCAGTCCATGCCAGGTCTTCTAGGTACAAAGATAAACAAGAGACTGTCCCTCTAACTCCAGAGTCCCTGCCATGATAGAAATCAGGCTCTGCTTCCTGGAAGGCAGAAAATGAGCACTACGTTAATCTGTTTTTCTGTTGCAAATAACACAATATCAGAGAGTGGGTAAGTTACCAAGAAATGAGGTTCCTTTGGCTTATGGTTCTAGTCACATGGTGTGAGGGCCTGGGAGTGTGTGTGCTTGTGTCTCTTCTGGTCTCACTCTTCTTATATAAAGGCACCAGTGTTCTATCATGGGGTTCCACACTGATTGCTTTATATAATACTAATAATTTCCCAGCTGCTCCATCTCTAAACACCCTAGCTACATTAAGTTTTTACCTTCTTAATTCCTCACAATGGGGATTAAAATGAAGATTAAACTTCAACATGAGTTTTACTTTGGTGGGCGAGGACAGACTGTATTCAAACACCAGCAAACATTACATGGGGCTGAGGTTTGAGCACAGGGGAAGGCTAGACTTATATTCAAAAAATAAGAGATCAACCAAAAACTCAATGCAAAAACAAAACTTTCAACTCTTAAGAAAGAGTGAAATAAAGTACAAATCTCAAAGGATTTCTGAAAGCATTGAGGAAGAGATGAGAGTTCAAATGGGCCTTGAAGTACTTCTAAAGGTTTTTCTTTCCATAGGAATAAATTCAACCACCATAAGTTACAAAGCAGTTACGAAGACGAGAGATTACATCACATTAAATCTTTAGGAACAAAAATGTCAGGTGATTCTCAGGCATAATACATTCTAAAATAATTCATCCTCATCCATGCAATCTCCTCAGGCAATTGCCCATCCTGTATGAAGTACTTCAGTATTCCCAGGAAGGGTCAAATGCTTGTTCTTTGTATAAGGCACTCTAGCTTGCTTTATAAGAAATACTCAGGATTGTATTACAATTACCTGTTTGCATATATACACACTGACTTCATCCATGAATTCCTTGAGAACTAGACTCAAATTCTTGATCTTGGTATCATTGGTGCCTAGCACAGAGTTGTAGGTCTCCATACAAGTTTACTCAATGGGTGTATTAAATGAATTATCAGTGGGGTTGACTTTCACAATTTTCTCTTCTAACAATCTTCTAGCAAATCTATAAGTTATCATGATCATAGAACAGAACTACTCTTTAGAAAACAAACCTACAGGATGACTTCATTGAAGTAAGAGTCTTTTGTAATGACAGGGAAGGAGGCTTGTTTCAACTTAATCTGACACCCCAAAACTAAACATATCTGTCATAAATAGGAAAGGGCCCATTTGAGGTACTCGAATAGTCTCCACCTCTCGGTTCATTTTAGGTGCAGCTCTCACCCATGACAGTAGAAGGACTTAGTCCTCCGTTCAGCCTAACAGGACTCTGCTAAGAGATTCTTGCACCAGATCTCCCAGCCAGGCTGGCCAAGGCTTTACCAGGCCTGTTTCACAGTTCAACTTCGTGTTCTGCCTGGGTTTTCTCCTCCCCCACTTTCTTTCACAGGTTTTGATCCCTTGTGAGCATTTTGAATCTCAGATTACATTTTAGCATCTAATTCCAGCTAATCCAATCTGCAATAGTGGAATGAGAGACAAGTACAATCAGAGACAGGACAGCTATTCCATAACACAAGGCAAAGAGATTTAGATACTTGAGCTCCCCAAAGGAATGCCATATCTCTACGTCTTTCTCTGGTCTGAAAAATGATCTTCCTGTGGTTTCATGGGACACAAAGGTTTTGCCAATGTACAGTTCTCACTGGATGCTGTTGATGAAATCTTGCAGGATTACCACACTTAGAATTTGGGAAGCTGTCTGAATTCAACAAATTCTGACAATTGTGTTATTCCAGTTGTATCATTTATTTAAAAGCCTTGCAGCACCAATTTGCGGTAACAATATCACTGTTCTGTCTTATTTTTCTGTCTAAATGCAAAATTGGGTAAAGCACCTTCACACTGTTCCAGCAGATTGATGAATATTCAGGGACCCTGAAGATATAGTAGAGGACATTACTGCCCTCTGGTGGAAATATTGCGGACTATTCTGAGAATGTCACAAAGCATGAGATTTTCACAAATGGACTCACAATTCCCACTATCTTCCCCGCTCACCTATCTTTGTCACATATGACTTCAGCAACCAACAGTTCTTGATGGTGAGCCACTAAGACCTGGATCTCAGCACCTAACACATACAATAATAAAGCTCCCAACCACTTTTTTTGATAGAAATCAGACGTGCAAAAAGTGGAGCACATTTGAACAAAAATTTTGTGGACAACTAGTTCCACTTTAGCTCTTCAAACAGATTCTGTGTTTTCTGGTGATATGTTAATAGGCAAATATTTGACTAACTATTGCTTTTTCTCTTTTCTACTGGATAGTTCCATTAAAATAGGGAATATAAACAAGTCATTTATGTACCTGTGTTGTCTGAGCAAGTGGTTGAGTGCATATATTTTCTTTGTGAGGGGGTGAAATAGCACAGAAGGTAACATTAGTAATTCAAGTTTTAAGAACTTCTGTTGATTTCTTCTGTTTAATCTGATTTCTTCTCTAAAGAGAATAATGCTAAGGAACCATCCTTTGAGCTAAATAGAAATAGTTTATTAAAATGGTAAAATTGAACTACAGGCTAATTACTCCAACACCTACAGACTAAACAATATGCTACTGAATGAACAATGGGTTTCAGAAGACATCAAGGAGGAGATTAAAAAATTCTTAGAGGTAAATGAGAACATAGACACAACATGTCGAAATCTCTGGGACACTATGAAAGCAGTTTTAAGAGGAAAGTTCATTGCATGGAGTTCATTCCTTAAAAGAAGAAAACGCAAACAAAAAAATGACCTCACATTACATATTAAAGCTCTAGAAAAAGAAGAACAAATCAACAGCAAAAGCAGTAGAAGGCAAGAAATAATTAAAAATTAGAGCTGAAATTAATAAAATCAAAACAATTGGAAAATTGACAAAACAAAAAGTTGGTTCCTTGAAAAAATAAATAAAATTGACAGACCTTTAGCTATGCTAACAAAGAGAAGGAGAGCAAGAACTCAAATTACCAGCATACATGATGAAAAGATAATATCACAGCAGACACTACAGAAATACAGAGGATAATTAGAAATTATTTTGAAAACATGTACTCTGATAAAATAGAAGATATTGAAGGCATTGATAAATTTCTTAAGTCACACGATTTGCCCAGATTGAGTCAGGAAGATATACACAATTTAAACAGACCAATATCAAGTGATGAAATAGAAGAGGCCATCAGAAGCCTATCAATCAAGAAAAGCCCAGGACTGGATGGATACACAGCCGAGTTCTACAAGACCTTTAAAGAAGAACTAATACCAATAGTCTTCGATTTACTTCAGGAAATACAAAAAGAGGCAGCACTTCCAAACTCATTCTATGAGACCAATATCACCCTGATCCCAAAACCAGGCAAAGATACATCAAAGAAAGAAAACTTTAGACTAATATCTCTAATGAACATAGATGCAAAAATTCTCAATAAAATTCTAGCAAATCGAATACAAAAACATATAAAAAAAAATCGTGCACCACAATCAAGTGGATTCATCCCAGGGATGCAAGGTTGGTTCAACATAAGGAAATCAATAAATGTAATTCATCACATCAGACAAACTTGGGTTTCAGAATTTACTGTGGTCTTTAACTTCTCTGAGCCTCCACTTCTTCATCTTCAGAATGGTGACTTTAAGGAATGTGGGGTGGATTAAATGAGATAATATATCAGAGCTTAAGCACAGTTTCCAACGTGTATTCAATGCTAATAAACTAGCTATTATTGCTATTGTTATTCCTAATCAATCAGAAAAGAAATAAGGATTTGTTCTACATTAGTCCCCAAATTAGACCCTCTTGCTTTCCTATTACAATTTCCAAACTAGATCATTTTCCATGGAGATCCCTAGATTGGTTCAGTTTCTTACTTCTGAAAAACATTGGTGTTGCCAGGTCCCAGGGACACAAACCTATTCTCACTTTCAAGCATCAGCTCAAGCTCAACCTCTCAGAAGACTTCCCTGTCCTCTGCATTTCCCCTCCACTCATCATGAACATTGGTTTCCAACCATACCATTCACACATGTGGTCCATCTCTCCCTAACAGAAAATTGTTTCAGGGTACATACAGTGTCTGTCTATTCTCAGCACCAAGTGCAGGAATAAATGTAGTTTCCTATTAAGTGAAGATATTCCCTAAACCCGGACAGCAGGTGGCAAAATCCCCTAAAATGTTCAAATATGGAGTTGAAGAGAAATTTGCTTTTTCTCAATCTTGGAGCCTCCTCATCACACAAAAGAAAGATGTATAAATGGCATGACCTCATTCAAAACATCAAAATGATGCTCAAGTCAACATGGCCAGGTGGGATACAACTGCATCCCAAAGGGCTGTACCTTTGGAATAGGGATTCCTTCTCCTGATATTCTGAGAATTTGCCTCATTAGATTATTATGCCTTGATTTACTTGAGAAAACAGCATAGGTGTATCATACCAATTTTATCACAAGTTTACTGATGTTGTGGTTAGCTACAATTACCACTTATTCATCTCCATAATCACTGTACCAGATTTATGACAAAAGCAATATTATTTGAATTACTAAAAATAAAATTGAATAGATATTTATTAGTAAATATAGTAACTTTTAAAAGAGTTTTAGATGATCATTTATGGAGCACTAGTAATAAGAAAACTTTAACACAGAAGAAAAAAGGTTCCAAGTAAAACTATCCAAGTTCTTTCTTCCTCTACATAAAAACAGGCATCTTAATTCCTGTCCCTGAGTTTTATTTACATAGTAAATAAAATATTTTTTCCAAGTGACTTTAATGGGTCTTAAGATTTTTCTTATTTATTTGTTCTAAAAAAAAAATACTTAGTGCAAACACATTTCACTTGAAAGCCATAAATGAACAGAGCTACCATTTTTAGAGAAGTCTGGATGATTCAAGGATTATGCCAAGAATTTTACAATTTTATTTTATTTAATCCTGAGAACAGGATCACTACTGTTATATTCATTTCATTATATTAAGGAAGATAACAAGGCTCAAACTTATATCATAAATCATTTAGCGGGACTCAAGTCTATCAGATTTTAAATCCAGTCTTTGAGTTACTAGTGTAGAGACTCCCAGAGCTCAAGTATGTGCCAATCTACAAACCATACAATAGCTAACAACCCAGCTTTACTGATCATTCCATTCCCCCTTTATTACCCTGAATAACTTGTTTCCAAACAACTAAAGGGTGCCTTTCCCATCATTTCAATTTAAATATTTCAGAAAGAAAAAAATCTCAAAAGAGACCTAGGTAGTAAAAAAAATATATATATATATGAAGGAAGAAAGAAAAAAACTCTCCAAGTCTCAGTTCATGATTATTTCTTGAAACAGCTTTAATTTCAGATCACCATATTTAAAAAAAAACAATGTTCGAGATGAAAGCAAAGATACAAATTAAAATAAAAAATTTCCATATCCCCCAGCTCCTAACTAAAGTTGTTATATTTTGCAAACAAAAATACAGTATGCCCAGTTAAATTTCAATTTCAGGTAAATAAGGAATAATTTTTAGTATAAATATGTCCTGTGCATACACTTATATTTCTACTAAAAAATCATTCCTTGGTTACCTGAAATTCAAGTTAAACTGTAATTCTGCATTTTACCTGGCAACCCGACTTCTAACCTACCCTTTCCCACATCAAGTTGCTCAGCCAAAATCTCGACATGTAATTAAGGTTCATTTGGCAATGTCTCACCTAATGATTCTCTGTTCTTTCCCCATCAGCGATAAAGAGGAATACTTACGCACACAATCTCAGTCTATTAGCTGACTCATACAGCAGAACTAATGCATGGAGAGAAGTGGGAATCCCTGTACCTCATTAATAACCACAGTAAGGAGAAAAACAATTTTTATGGTACTCAAATTGAACTTGTATGCTTTATTGCCATATTTCATAGTAATTGTAATAAAATACAGCCTATTTTTCATCTTACCAGAAATAAGCCTTTGGTGGTCGGCCTAAAGTACTTATATTTTTAAAAGCAGTCTTTTAAACAAAGATATCAATAAAAGTTTCTAAAACCTTTACTTGCAATTTTGCCCTTTGCTGAAAGATGCCATTTTTATTGTGCAGCAGTGAAATGGGCATCCTGAATTTTCTCTAGTTTTGTTGAATAACAACAGAAAAACACTCATCAATTCTCAATTTTTCAAAATGACCAAAATTGACATGATTTGTTTATTGAAGGAAAAGCAATTTTGGTTTTGGAAGACAACATTAATATAAATTTATATGTTTCTCTGAGTGGTAAATAATTCCCAAAGGAATCAAATTTCTTAGGTAAATGTCAAGCATGCTCTCTAAAGCACTATTCATCAAATTACAAAACTAAATGTATGCTGTGCTGTGACATAATGAATTTTGAACCATTTTACAAGCCAAAGCTTTATCCTTATAGAATATGAATGAGTTAATCAGTGTGAATGCAAAGTCACAAGGCCATTTTAGTGTGGTTTAACATAATTCTCTTTAAAAGGGTCCTGGTCACATATCACTTTTCATGCTCATGTGTGGTCCATGCTGCCCAGGAAAGGGATCATACCAGGAACATGGGAGAATCTGTCAGGTTCCTGTTAGCAAGTAGGCTAGGATGGTAAACATGGCAGGGCATATATGCTCTACAATTTAAAATAGTTCAGCACAAACAATGTGATATTCTTCATTTCTTAGTTTAAATGTCACTCTAGGGGCAATGTGTTGCCCTAATCAGAAAGTCACACTCTAGGCCTATTTAGCTAGCCTTTAATCAGAAGCATCCACACACTGGAGGTTGCTACCACATGCTTTTCTGCTAGCATAATTGCAGATCAATATCAAAAACCTAGATAATTAGCATAATGAGTACTAGGAAAAATTCTCGTGAAAATTTGTGGGCTGTTAGTAACAGACGTTCAAAACAGTTTTCAGTGATACATTCAAAATAAATGAATTTGATAAAATAAATTACATCTATTTAAACCTTCAAATGAATGTGAATCTCTAACAAGCCCTTCACTTTTGGAAAAGCTCTCAAAGATTGATTCTATAACAGAGTTGGGTCCAGCCACTTAAAGGATTATGGTGACTTGACGCTGATTATAAATCTGGCATCTGCCTTTAGAATATTGTCACATTTGCTTCGAGTAAATATGTCATGCTAGGTTTTGTTAGATAACACAAAAGAACCGAGAGTTAGAAATTCATGAAGTATACAAAAAGATTGTATGTTTTGTTTTATATTTGCTTATTAATAAATATTTGCTTAATGGATGTCTGTATACATGGCAAATTTGGTGGGAGGCATGCTTTCTTTAAATTTATAGGGAGATGGGGAGGTGACCACTTATAAATATTGGTAGCTGCCATTATTTGTGGAAGAGTTGCACTTGATCAATTAATCAGGTCAAGTCATAGCAATGGACATGCACTGGGGGAGGACCTGTGCAAAAGATTTTCTGGAATATAAGAAGATCCCAATCCAAACTACCAATTTACTTCTTTCCAACAAGATCTGATTGGATCGTAACCAAAATGGACCCTAGTCTCTGCTGACCTTTAGCAATGGCAAAAACAGAACAAAACAAAACAAACCACAAACAAACAAAACAAAGAGGGAAAAAAAACACTAAACTTTAAAGTCGGTGTGTATTCAATTTGCCCTAAGGCAACAGAGAATGAGATAATACAGTAGGAATGTGTGAAATGTTTTCACAAAAGAATCATCATTTTTTCTTTCTATAATTTTTTGCTTAATGTTGCATAGGGTCTTGGCCTTATCTCTCTTGTTCACTCAGATTTTGTAAACTCTTTCTCTTAATGTTTCTTCACATTTTATATTTATTCATTTATAAAAGGAAGGCAGGAGTGGGGGCTGGGCAGATTTGTCCAAACTAAACAGGAAGGCTTTGCTTAATGCAGTGATGTGGACATGGTTTGAGGGTATCCCCAAAGGTTCATGTGTTGAAATTTAATCCCCATTGTGGGGTATTAAGAGGGTGGAAACTTAATACAATTATGGAGTTTAGAGGTGGGGTCTACAGGCAGTGAATAGGACTAAATAAGACCATCAGGTTGTAGCCTCCATGAAGGCATACTGGTGGCCTTATAAGAAAAGGGAGAGAGACCAGAGGATACACACATGTACTCCCTAGCTGTACCACCTCAGGACTCTTTGTCAGCAAGAAGGTTATTACCAGATGAGGTCACACTGCAACTACAGAACCATGAATCATAATGAACCTCTTTCTTTTGGAACTTACCCAATCTGTTTTATTGGGTTACTGGCAAAAGAAAATGGATTCATTTGTTTAAATGTAAAGAACAACATGATTAGGAGAAACCCTGCATTTTCTAGTGTTCTTCTTCGAAACATCATTTCACCCTTTAGAGGACTTCCCCTTCCTGCATGTCCCCTCTAGGGAGTAGAGGGAAAGAGAAAATTACACTGCTACCAGCTCCCTCCAACCCTGTTCTTAAATGAATTATATCTGTTTGGAAAGGAATGGACTTCTCTACCACTTTACCACAGCCCAATCCCAAGAGGAAGGAGGAAGGAGAACTCTGCCTTGCTCACAGAGGACAAGGGTGGAAGAAAGTCCTCTAGTCCCATCTTTCTTGTTTTTTCTCAGTGGGAGTTGGGGTGGGTGAAAAGAAGAGTATATCATAACTGTCTTCTCCTTACCCAGAGGTCTTCATTTATATGCTGGTGATTGACAGACACATTTAGTTCTCCTGTCCCAAATCAGTTGAAGGCAAATCACCATACCCAGTTAACTAGTGGCAGGTCTTTGCCAGCTTAGAGTCTTTCAGTAATTTCTCTTGGATCTGCACAGTATTGAGTAAAATTTGAGTTTATAGCTCAGTCCTGCAGACCCTTCATAATCTGGTCTTCGCCTCCATTCTACTTCCTTTTGCCTCCTCTTCCATCAAAACACAGTCCTCCTTGGTCCAGCCATGATGAACTACCCACAGGTACGTAAAAATCATATGGATGCCTACCTCTTTGCCATGATAAATGGATTTGTTTCCTGTTTGGAATGACTTTGATTTTTTATTGTCCCTTGTGTTGTACAATATCTACACAACTCCAGGTAATGAAGTTTTGATTTTCAATCTTGGACATTTGTAGTAAATCCAGATCTGTGGATAATATGTAATAACTTTGTTAACTCTAATTCTTTAATCTTTATTTTGCTATGTGATTAAAATAAGGGAAGGTATAAAAGAGGGGGGAGAATAAAGAGACATCAAATATAGTTCATTTTCTTCCTTCTTTACCCATAACTCTGAGAGAGCAAGTGTCTTTACCATCCTGCCACCCCTCAACACAGCTCTATCCTCACTCAACTTCCACAAACTGTAAAATAAAATCCCAAACCCACTTCACCTAATCAGAGTATATGAGAGACTGGGAGTGGCCTTAGAGACTATCTAATGTACCTCCTAAAATTTAATTAATTTTCCTCCCTTAATATTATCTTAGGGGAAAAATGCAAATCTAATACATTGAAAGTAGGGCAATCACTAACAAAATAAACATAATTGGACCTTTATTTTCTTTGGCAAAAAGAAATAATTCATTGCTTTATAAATGATACCATTTAAAAATGAAAGTTTTAATCTGAAATAATAAGGTACTTTAGAGTTCGTTACTCTCTCTCCTGATAAGTTATTTAAGCATGGTTTAGGTAAGGTAGCTAAGATCAAGAGCAAGTTAGGAGGGTCATGTCATAAAGCTCTTTGTTTATTTTTTTGTTTTGTTTTTCTTAAGAAGCTGTGTATAAAAAAACAGGGACACTTACACACAGAGATACCCAGAAGGCTTTACAATTCCTGGATTATTGCTTAGTTCTTTCAAACACTCCATGTTTCCAGATATCCTCTCATTTCTAGCATCAGTAGCATGTTTTCAGGAGATGTTCTTGCTCCGAGAAATCTGTCAGATCCAAGCAGCAGTTGATTTCCAAATTACTGGGTGAGTTTGTATTGAAGGAGGGGAGAAAAGAAAAAGAAAAATAATTGGACTAAGCACTCACACTGGGGAAGGAATTTATATCAAGACTTTTCGGGTTGTGATCAAATTAGCTGAAATTACATTTTTCCCTTTGAAATGAGGTCTGGCCACTTTTTACTGTGGATTATGCAATGTGTCCAGTAACACTTTTCATGAAAAAAATATAGAAATGGTGTGTCTATGTGTGTGTGTATGCACTTATGCACACATAATGGCTACTACACACATAAGTTACTTCTTCTGAGAGTAAATTGTAAACTCTGGTGAATTCAGAGAGTCCCAGAACTGAGCCTCTGAGAAGGGAGTGGTGACCTAGATAAAGCCTTTCCTTGTGCCTGACCTCATTCAGACTTGCCCATAGTGTTACATAAAATGCCTGCTTATAAATGTCTGCAAAGAACAGGGGAAGCTTTGAGAGATGGGCTTTCTCCCCACTCTGCTCACTTCCATCCCCCCACACATTCACAAACACAGCCACACCCATAACACACATGGGCTTGTGAAGCAATAGTTTCCATTAGCACTCTGGAACTGGCTCTCAAAAGCTTTTTGCACATTAATATTAGAAACTGCATCTACTTCGTTCAACATTTTAGCCCATTATCCATTACTCAACGAAGATTTATTGAATAAAAGAGTGAGTGACTGAGGGAATATCAGTTGCCATATCAGCATTCTAATCCTTTGTTTTATTCCTCCTTTTTTAGGCTGTAAGGTTTATTAAGAATTTGTTAGTTTGAGGAGTTATTGGTATTTTTAAGCCTTGTTTTTTATAAAAATAATACTGGTTCATTGTAAAAAAGAAATTCAAGGGCTGGGGGTGTGGCTCAGTGGTAGAGCACTTGTCTAGCATTTGTGAGGCACTAGGTTCGATTCTCAGCACCACATATAAATAAATAAAATAAAGGTCCATCAACATTTTAAAACTTTTTTTTTTAAAAAATTCAAGCAAAACAAAAAATATAGGGAAGTTCAAAATAACTTGAAATCCCACAAACCAGGACTATGGTGGGCATTTTTCCAGACCTTTCCTTATGGAAACACATAAATAAATAAAATGTTATATATATGTATGTAGGTAGATTTATTCATGTCTACAAACATGTAGTATATTAATGAGCATTCTCATAAAGATATTTATGAAATGATATATAAATACATCAAATATGAATTATATTAATGTATATAATCTTATCTAGACCTTGCCTTGTGAAAATATATAAGTATGTAAATATTAAAATACTATTTTACATCAAAATATTTTACATATTTGTTACCTATTTTTATTCCATAATGGGATGTACTTGCTATATTTCCATGTTAGCAAATATGATTTGCATAGCATAAATTTTTAGAGCATGCTTCCTACTCTTTCCTGTCTTACCTGAGGGACCTATTATTGATTTTAACTTCTCTGAGACCAAGAGTCCTCACTAGGAAATGGGTCAACAATAATACATATCTCACAGATTATTTTTAATCAAATGAGATAATTCACAAAAAGATCTTTAACATTATATCTCCAAGTTTTCACCAAAAAAACTGTTAACCTTCAATTTTTAAAGGAATTAGTGGCATCACAGTAATCTTCCAGATTGGTTTTCTTTTTTTCAATTTTAATTTTTACAGATTTGAAATCTCAGCTATCAGTATTTACATGAGAGACTTCAAATCTTATGCCTAATAATATAACTAAAAAGTAGAAAGCTTTGTACTCTTGAAATTAGGATTTTAGGCTAAAAATAAGAGATGCCCAATTTGAACTAGAGATAGGAAGATGAGGAAATTCTTGATTCATGTAATTTTCTTTCTTGCTTTCCCATTCATTGTCTTTATTCTCAGGGAGGATGTAATGATGACTATCAGATTTAGACTATCCCTTAAGGTAACCATCCTAGAGAAAAGAGGATCCAAAGCAATTTTGGTTCCAGAACCAGTAAAAAGGAAGTGCCTAGTTAGCTTAAGTCTTGTGTCAGCCTCCTGGACCAGCGTACATAAGTACCTATTGAACAAAATGACAGTCTAACCTAACCCACATGAAAGGCCTAGAAATTAGAGAGAGATGGTTCCCCCAAAGAAGTGCTGGAAGTGCAGAAAGATGTCATTTCAGGGTGTCTCTCCAGTGCTAATGTGCTTTAAAACCGACTGCAGCATCATGAGAGTCTATGTATATCATTTTAATAAAATTAGATATGAATAGGTAAAAGCTATATGGCACTTGTCATGTGTCTCACACTGCTCTGAGAGTGTGCTTATAGTGACTCACTTCAGCTTCTCTACAACAAGAGGTGAGCTTCCATTTTTCAATGGGAAAACCAAAGTACAAAGAGACTGTAGCAAAACTGGAATTTGAATCCAGACAGTCTGGCTCCATAGCACATGCCCTTAACCATGATGCAATTTCTTATTCCTTCTCTGAGGTTGACAGGAAACTCTCAGATGAAATAATTTGGGGTGAAATTGAGTTACATCTGAGAAGTAGCCGTGCTGATTCTCTTCAGTTGTCACTCCAAGTAGAGGCCTCTGGGTATCACCGTCTCTGTGTTCCTCCCTCTGCTCTCTGCTGTTGCTCTTTCTACCAAGAAGTCACTTCTTAACTGGTGCTGGCCTCAAGACACTTCACTATGCCTTGTTGTTGTACCTAATTTTGTCCCATAGCTTTGTAGACTCCCTCTATTAAGTTTCTTAATGTTGAGCTTATCTACCCAAAAGTTGTATTTCCCTTCCATAGAGTTATTCATTAGTAGAGAGAGTTAGTGGAAGGATTTTCTTGACTAAAGATTACATTTGTTCAACTCTCTGACTTTTAAGTAGGGGTACGTCATGAGTTTTAGCCAATGGATATAGATAGAGATAATGTTTGCCAAACCTTTAAGCCACCCACATAATTCTTCTTTCTGTTCACTGGACATGGGTGCTCAGCAAAACCTTAAAAGCTATGCTTTCTAACACCTTGGGTATGTTGTAATGTGTATGACTGACTATATGGGCAAAAGTCCTCATTCCCTCTCATGTTTACCATTTGTATTTCATATTAGTAAGAATAAATTTATATTATGTTACCTCACTGACATTTCCAAGTTAATCTGTTACATCAGTTAGTATCCTTAATTACCCTTAACTCATACATGTTATTCTTAGAAAACAATGGTGGTTGCCTAGGAATGAACTACTATTGCTTCACAACCCTGCTACCAGATGACAAGGAAAGCCAAGCCTCAGACCAAACTCTGCCACAACTATGAAAACAATATTCCTTAGCAAGCAGGAACAAAAATAATTCATAAAATGTTTTGTGAACTCAACAGGGTCCCAGATTTTTGACCCCTTATATATTCCAACTACCACTTTTCTTAAAGATTTACTCATTACATTATGGAAAAGGATTCTTTTTCTTTTAGAGTCAGCATTGATAGCCAGAAATCCTCTATACCAATGTCTGGACACAGGGCCATTTATAGTTCAGAACTCCCGAAGATCTAGGTTACAGGGCTGATTTTACTGTAGAATTACTCTCTGTCTATGTATGAGTTTAAATATATATATATATATATATATATATATATATATATATATATATATTCTAGCCAATCTTCTTGTCTGGAATATACTTAATTCCACCAATTTACCTTAACATTGTAACATTTACCTTCATAACTATCAAGTCATCAACTTCACCAGTAAAAATTCATTTATGACTTTATTTAAAGCTAATTAGTAAAGCCTCCAAAGCTTTTGAACAAGTTAGAAACCCCAGATCTGCTTGAGTCAACACTCCTAAGTGAGGCTTTTGAGGTGCTATGCTAGCTGATCACTCTTGGATTGAGCCTTTGCATTTTCAATGGGTTATAGCTTAACCTGATGATTCCACATGATACCTATTACACAAATTAAAGAATTTAAATGCACTGATACCCAAACAGTAATATTACCACACCTGAAGATGGGATACAAATCTGAAGTCAGTACGGTACAAGTCTGCCCTAGATCATCTGACACACTGTACTTACCCAACCATAATATTACAAGACTGTACTGCAATTGTTTCATTACCATTTTCCGTACTAAACTGTAAGGAGAAAACACTGTGTCTATAGTGTTAATCACCATTCTTTGCCAGGACATAACACTTGAGTCACTCCACAAATACTGGTGGAATTTTTGAATGAAATTTCTGTAAACTAAACTTGCACAGATATGTCTTCAGACTAAGAAAGGGAATATATCAGGATTCTCCAGAGGAATGGAACCAAGGAAATGTACATATAAGAGGGGATCGTTAGATTGGTTTCCACAATGGAGGTTGACTAGTCCCACGATGGCCATCTATAGACTGGAGAACTCGGGAGATTAGCTGCAGTTCAGTCTATGAAGCTGAAAGTCACATAGGGACCAATGATGCAGCTCCAGAAGAGGCTAAAGGCCTGGACACCCCCAGGAGCATCGATAGTGCAAGTCCACCTTCAAAGGCTGAAGAATCTAGAGTGTGGCGTTGGTGAGCAGACGACAACAGCAGTAGTATGCAACCTGCTTGTCAGCAAGTTTCCCCACTTCTTCCACCTTTGGTTCCATCTGTGCCCCCAGCCTACTAGACTATGCCACTGATATTTGGAGAGGTTCTTCCCTACTCAGTTCACTGAGACTCACATGCCAACTGTCTCTGGAAACACCCTCAAAGACACACCCAGTAGTGTGCAATAATCTAAGCAGCTTTCAGTCGAAACAAGTTGACAACCAAAACTAACCATCACAGGGAGAATTTAGGAGACCATGCACGTATCTTTCTCTAAAATCTGTCTTTCTTACAGTTTTTCTTCTTAAAGGCAATATAATAAAATAAGGATTCCAGTTAATTGTCTAACTACAGCAAATAGTCAATGAATTCTTGGAATGATGGAAGAATGGATGTGCAAAAGCACATGTGTCTATATTCTGACAGCACTCCCCTTTAACTTTTATCAAAGTGGAGCTGAAAATTTTACTAAGAGCACACTGGGCAAAGAAAGAGTTGAGGTGGTGTGGCATTGACCCACAGTCTTCAAGTTCCCATTCCCTGTGGTCTGGGGTTTCTGGTGTTGCCCTCATCTCTCAGCACTTCTGTATCCTTTCTAGTGGAGAAAAAAAACATTTCTCAATCCACTGCATCCCAGTTGCTGGCCAGGGGAGCCAGGAGCATGACCTCAGGCTCACAATATATTTAGTCCACTCTATCTCCATTAATATTGCATGGAGTGCTGTGCCCGGTGCACAAATTCTGCTGTAGACCCATAGTCTCCTTCAGGCTATGCCTGAGAAAATGTTCCATCATTTCTAGCGTTCTTGATTTGCAAGTACCTATTTGAAGTTTCTACTACATCAAATCCATTCAAAGTCGAACCTATGAGAAGAAAAACTTGAACATGGAATCTGCCCTCTTACCAGAAAAAGAGTAGCTTTTCTCACAAGGATATCCAGAGTCCTCTCTGCCATGTGTTTCTTTCTAAACTTACTTTTTCTCCTGAACACATTTTTTTTGTACCATTGCTAAGGAAAATTTTGTAAAACCGAAGTGGGCAAAGAATTAATGAACATCCATCCCTTCAACAGAATGCTGGATCTATATGTTTGCTTGTACTCTAACTTTGGCAATTTTGCAGCTCTGTGAATTGAAGAAAACCCAGAGTAATTTTTCTGTTTCATAGAATTACAAATAGATTTTGATGAATTTGATTGTCATCCTGTTATTCCGAATGTCGCATTTTATTGTCCTCCAGCATAGTATAAGATTTGTATCTGTTAACAAATTTATTTCAATATCCCTGGTTACCTATGTTGTCTTTAGTTTATCCTTTGAATCAGCTAATACAGATTACTGTTTATTATTTAAGATGTTACTAAGTCAAATGAGCCTGTATTATATAAAATCTTTGGCCCCTGTCTAGTCAATATCTGCATGAGGATCATGATTCACTATTTGCAAATAATATTTTAGTGTAACTATTCACCTTTTTTCATATAAATCAGCAACTTCAGTATCAGTGTCTCTTTTCCTCAACCCCAGACTCAATGAGTGGCTAAGGTTAATCAAAGATGAATGTAGAGCTGTGTAATCTCTGCACTACCCATTATTTGTTTACAACACTTTGTAAATTCTAGCCTTCATCTTCTCTCTTTCATTATGTCTATCTCCTGAACTTTAAATTTTCCCTGAATAATCTAAATTTCTAACTCAAAGCATCACATTGTAAACCCCCAAAGAACACAAAATCAGTTAAAGTTTTCTCAACATCTAAATTTCTTGCAACTACTGGAGTGATCAATTTAACATGCAAATCAGATTAGACTGCTCTGCTTCAAGTACACCATTGTTCCCTCTCTGCTCCAGGATAAGTAGGTTCCTAAGCATGGATTACAGAGCTTTCCCTGGTCTGCTTTTTTGCTTCCCTCTAGAGCTTTTCTCTTCTGAGACCAACAACACTGAATCATTTTCATTTTCATGAAAATTTTCATTTTCTCGAGAACAAACAAAGCCCTAAATTGCCCTCAGTATGATTTTTACCATGCTCTAATTCAAATAGCTGTTTTATTTGCCTCGGTCCCTGGAAATCTTCTCTAAATGTCAGAAATAAGGAACTGCATCCATATTTGTATTTGTTTTCTGTGTAAGAAATTAACACAAATGTGCCAGTTTAAGGCCACATACAAGTATTATGCCACAGTTGCTGTGGGTCAAGAGTCCAGGTGTAGCTTAATAGGATTCTGAGTCTCACAGGCTGCCATCAGGTTATCTGCCACTTGATTAGGAAAGGAAGGGCCTGCTCCCAAGTTCCTTCAGTTTTTAACAGAATGTATTTCCTTGAGTGTAGGATTCACACTGCCTTGCTTCTTCCAAGCCAGCAAAGGAGAGAGAACTTCTGATAGTCGGCTCACATGACACAATGTCATATACTGTTAAGTATTATGACCATAGGAGCAAAAACCCATCACCATGTTCTACTGGTGAGAAGCAAGTCTTTAAAGGGGGTTTATTTTTATAGGCAAGTTTTTAATTGAAGATTGTATGAGGAAGGGTAATGGGAGGAGGATGGAAGAGTAACTTGGATTTTGGTTTTGTTTCTAGATATTTTCCTTCTATACTCCCCATCCTCAGGGGGTGTTATTCAGCATGTAGCTAACAGGAAGTTCCTCTGGTTCTAAGTGAGGTGTGTGTGGCAGCTGATTAGCTTCATCAGATGCACCACCCACTCACTTTTTCTTCTCTACTCTGTCACATGAGGAGTTTGGTTTGGGCAGGAGGAGGTCTAGCTATACACTTCTTCATTCACCTCACTCATTTGCCAGTCTGTGGGGGTGCTAAATTGAATTCAAGGATATTATTATGGCCCTCTTACATTTCATAACCTGGATGTTTCAAAGAAAATGTTTTTGATGAATTCCCTGAGGTTATGCAAACCACTTTTGGACATCTGAGGAAGTATAATTTCTACTCTCAGCTACCTGTTTCAGTGTATCTGAACTAAGAAGCCCTTCTTCATGGATTATTGAATTCAATTATTAGAGCAAGGTAGGGATGCTTTTGCTCTACTTTTAACTACAAGTAATGTGAAAGATTTTTCTAAACAGTCTTCTCCTAAATCTCACGTAGCCTTTTCAAGTTCTGATCATGCCCATTAGCCATATCTCCTTCTACTCCCCCAAATAGAGGCTAGACCCAAACATACAGAATTTATTTTAATTTATATATTTATATTCTACATCAAGTTTAAGAGATATTTAAATATAGAACTACTTGCAGATTCTAAATGTGTGACGCTCTTCCTATTTTCTGACCCAGGCACACACTGCTGACTACTGCATATTTCTCCTGCCTTCTCCTGCATATTTCTTCAGGCCTCAGCTCAAGCTTCAGCGTCTCTGAAAATCCTTTCATTAGAGCCCTTCAACTCGGGTTAATCTACCTTAAAAATATGTTCTTTCAAAGTAACTATCAGTTTATATATTTGTCTACCCTAACAGATAGTGAAGAAGGTAATTTCTTCTTGAAAAAGGTAATTTGTTCAGTGTGATTTGTTATCAACAATGTCTGAAATAGTGCCTGACCATAAAATGTTCTTTAAAATGTTTTTTATGTTACTGTCTTCCATAAAGGCTTACAAAACATTTCACAGGGCAAAGGCCAATTTTTATGGAACGCTTTAGAAAACTCACTCCAGATGGAGACAGATTACTATTGGATTATTCAAATTAGTAACTCATTCAAAAAGAGCTATCATTCAGCCTATAATAATACTTCATTCATAAGGATATTGTGGGATTTTGCTAAATAATTTGATGGGTAAAAATAAAAACACATTTACCTAAACCATCTCCTGCATTATTACTTATCAGTAAGGAGATGAATTTATCTGGAATTATTTTTCACATTGAAGCCATGTTGTGTCCAATGTAAACATGCTAATGATGGCTTGTTCTGCTCAAGACCACTTTCTGAAGCCTTCTTCTGGTAAGGGTTACTTTTTTTTTTTTTTTTGGTAGTAACATCTCCCTACCTGAACCATGTTATTCCAGTGGGGATAGCCAGTAACACGATTCTACCCTCACCCTCCTTGTCCTAGGGTGGGCCCATGGGCCCATGTCACAGCACAGAGCATCACTAATCTGCACTCAAGTGACTCAGCAGGATGAGTCACCAGCCTTCCCCAGGATTCTCTGGTATCAACTGTGTGAGATGCAACTGTTCTTTTGGATCATGATTTGAAACATGTGGAGAAGCCCAAGAAGATGAAGCTTACACACAGAAAGAAAAGGTGAACAATAGCCAGAGTAGTACTTCTGTTCTCACTTCGGGCCTCCAAAATTCAGGCCCTTGTCTTCTTTCCTTTCCTTCTATGAACCCACCATGCTGTTTATTAAAAAGTCCCATTTTTTTTTTTATTTTGCTTTGGCTAAAACATGTTAGATTTCCATCACCAGCAATTAGGATATTTAAGTTATCTTCCTGAAAGACTTTTGAAGAAACAGCAATGGAATGATTTCTCAGATGTATCTTCTTTTGTCTGCCAACATCTTCTTCCTTTCAGCTCTATGGAGACAGTTCCTAGCAGATCTATGTCCTCCTTCCATCCATGGCAAAGATTCACATAATTTAATAATTTAAGGAATACAGACCAAGATCGAAATATGTACAATGGCTTCAAAACTGAATAGACGGTAGAATGATCAGGCATAACTTTCCTATCTTCATGAATGAATACGTGACCAGTGTAACTCCACATCATGTAAGACCACAATAATGGGAAGTTTTACTCCATGTATGTATGATATGACAAAATACATTCTACTGTAATGTATAACTAAAAAGAACAAATTAAAAAATTCTATATTAAAAAAAGTGAATAGATGTGCATTCCCAAACAATGAAAAAAAAAATCTTAACATACAAACAAAAATAAGGTTGAGGATAAAGATTTACATTATAGGGTCTTTACTTTACAAAAGTGTGTAACAATTGGTTCCTTTGGTGATTTTCTGTTGGGATATTTAAAGTGAAATTTGGCTAATTCAAACTTTTCACTAATAGCTTACACATATTAAAAAACAAAGAACAATATACATGAATTGCTAGATAAGAGCATTTGCCTTTTCTCATATTATGCACAGGTTAAACAATGTTCTACAGATTATCAACTCTCTCAGCATCCTCAGGCAGCTAGTATTAAAACAAAAACAGAGATGTCACAAGAATACATTTATTTAAGCCATAAAACATTTCATGGCCAAACAAATATTTCAGTAAAAAGTACTATAATATTTCTAAAGTTTTACCACTTACATAAAAATGTAATCTTTCAGAACTTATAAAGTCTAAGTAGGCAGGAAAATTGAACACCCCATCACCCCATTTCAAAATGCAATCTTATTTATAATTTGCCTATTTACATACTTTTTTCTTTCTCATTATCAGTGACAAAGTGCTGCCAAGATTTATGTATATAGTGGTTTTTTTCATGTATGTTTAACAGTATATAAATAAGTAGAAAGAGAAGTACATCCATTCATCAAATAAAAATGAAAGTTAAAGATAATTCAGAAATAACTCCATTAAAAAGATTAAAATATATTTCTGTGAATATATAAAAAATATTTCTCAGCACTAAATGGATGAATAACACTAAAAATTAATTACAAGTTTGAAAATACAAGTCAAAAGATAATATTAACACAACTCTTTGATATTCTTTGAAGATTAAAGTCAATTTCATTTTAAAAACATTACCAATAAAACTGTCTTATCTCATTTTTTCATTATAACATTAAAATGGGCATGTAGACTCAGGAACTAACTTAAAGTCGATTTAAATGCTACACAAGTGGGCAACAATTTGATCAGTATTTCCAAACTATTATAATATGCAAACCATTTGGGCAAATTTTGTGAAAGTTATAGGTGCTTTATATGGTACTCCATTCGTTGTATTTTTTTTTTTTTACAAAAAGCAGATATTTGGTAGTTCAAATTTTAAAGATGTTTTTGATAAAGACATAAATCCATCAACAACCAAATGAAGAGCAAATAGTATACAAAAATTAATTATTTTAATTAAGTTAGTGTTAAGTACAAGCATACTAAATTATAATTCACATGTAGGTATTTCTTTCTTTCTCTCGTTCTTTCTTTCTTTCTTTCTTTCTCTCGTTCTTTCTTTCTTTCTTTCTTTTTTCTTGGAGGAGGGGGTACTGGAGATTAAACTCGAGGGCACTCAACCACTGAGCCACATCCCCAGCCCTATTTTGTATTTTATTTAGAGACAGGGTCTCACTGAGTTGCTTAGCACCTTGCCATTGCTGAAGCTGGCTTTGAACTCGGAATCTTCCTGCCTCAGCCTCCAGAGCAGCTGGGATTAAAGGCCTGCACCACTGCGCCCAGCTGGTATTTCTTTCTTTATTCACTCATGCCTGACCTGATAAAGAACCAATTGCAAGCAGTGTATGCATTGGTTACAGAGCTGAATACCATAAGGACACACAGGACTACAGTGTGTATTCCCAGAAGTCTTTTACAAAGGTAAAGAATATACTCCAGCAGAGGAAACAAAGCCTGAGCAATTGGCTTTGAGACATCCAGCCACAGCTCTCCAGGGGACCTTTCTCCATTTTAGCAGCGGATCCTGATTTCAGACTAGTGCAGGAATAAGCTTACAGTGAGGCCTTCTCAATGATGTTGGTCCCCTTGCCTGACCAGGGCTGTAAAACTACCCTAGATATAAAACTTCAATCCACAAATCCCTAGACAGTGTAGACAAGATAGCCCTGGTGCCTCCAGGGGAGTTTTGAACATTGAACAGCACAATATAAATCACTAGTATTTGTCATTCATATCTTATCTGAGTACCAGATTTTCAGGCATTTCCAGAGATAAGCATAGATTTGTTTTGGGCCAGCTCTAAAATGAGCCAGTCTTATACAACTTAGATGATTATTACAATAGTCAGAGTTACTTTCTTTGGCGTTTAATATCAGTATCTTCATTTGTACTTCTTGTGACAGAGGCTTGAACACCTTAAATTGTGAGCTTTCTGAAATTTTAAAGTGACTGTTCTATAAAGCAAGATATTAAGGATTCAAAATAATCATATAATAAAGTCAGAGGTAGCACCAAAAATATAATATTTGAATTTTTCTAAATCAATGTACATGTCCTCCCTTATAAAATAAAATAAATATAGTCAGTTGGGGAGATAAATTAGGTAATAAGTATCATGCTGAATGAACATGTAGAGATTAGCTGCTTATTGATGACTTCTTTTTTTTTTTTTTTTGATTTTTTTTTTTATTGGATGTTCTGCCATTGCCTGTTAACTGCAGATAAACCAAATCTAACCACTTATCATTGACACATTCAAGTATTTCATTGTTACCAAATATGTTCCCATTTCAATTCTTTCTACACTTGCCTTAGGATATGCTGCAGAGCTTGGTTATTCATAGGAGATACAAGCTAAAGCAAATTATTCTATACTTCCAGTACCCCAATTCTGCCTAACACATTTACATTTGTAGAAGTGCAAGGTCATGCTTTAACACAAAGAGGACACTGAGAATCACAATAAGGCATTCCACCACTGGGCAACATGGGGAACTTTTAAAAATGCCAATGGTCAAGCAGGCCACAGGCACTGCACTCACCCAGAGACACCAGTCATATAATTACCATGTGAATGGAGTCCCTGGGAGCCATGCAAGCAACAGGCCTAGCGGGAGCCCCATTATTAAATTTCTGGGAATGGTGATAGGGTTTTTGTGCTTTTCCAAAAGATGATTCTAACACAGAGAGAGTTGAGAACTGCTGGTCTAAACCATTTTTTCCCCATAAACTAATTATATGCCTTTGAGACTCATGTTGAGATTGTTATTGTTTTCAATATCTGCCTGCTGAGTAGAAATCTTTCTTCTCCATTAACAACTTAAAGGATTTATCTTTTCTCAACATCTAACCATATCTCCCCTGTAATGCAAGAACATTTGCCTTTGTTTCTATATTTCCTTACCATGCTCTACCATCCCCAAAGTTTGAAGAAACAAGTTAAAACACACATTCTTTTTTGTAATTGTGATTTTAATTAGCTAATAATGAAACAGCCATAAAGTAGTAATTTTCATACTCCTAAAAACTGTTCAAGCTGTTTTTCAGGGCATCGGTACAGCATTTTAGGACCTGACCTAAAATAACCTCTAGAACCTGGAGAAACTAAAAGTCTCCATCAAGCAGACTATGAAGAAAGAGAACATGCCTCAAGGACCTATATTAGAAACAAGGAATGCTGACAGTAGTCTCCAGAAAGGCAAAAATAACAGAGGGACTCGAAATTACCCAATTACAAGTTGTACATGGAGCATACTAGATGCAGACTATAGAAAGAATGCTGGTTACAACCAACCAGTCCTCTATTTCCCCTTACTACCTGCCAGTTGGGGAGTCAGTGGTTGCAAAATTCCTTCACTACCAACCAATCTGGGAGAAAGATTTGAGTGTGTCTCCGGTATCCATACAGGCCAACTAAAAGCTCTTTCTTTCTGCAAAAACCAGTGCCATCGTATTGGCTTCCGTGAGCATCAGCCCATGAGCCCTTGCTTAGTAACAATAAAAATTATTTTGCAATTTTACAGACAAGAATGCAGGTTTTTTTAAAGACACTATACATTTCAACATTTGTATTTAGGAAAGAAACACAACTTGTAATAAGAATTATCTTCTATAGACACCATTGTCATCTGCTTTAAAAGAAAGAAAAATGGCCACATGTGAAGAGTTATAGAACATAATAATCCTATAAAATATCCCCCAAAGAAAAGCAGAGAGATGATGCAGCTCTGGAAGAAGGAAAGAAACTAGCCAAGCATTAAACTTCCAGTAAACCCTTTCCTGATAAGGATGGGAACTGTAGGAAGGAGGCGAACACTGAATGTTAGGCTCTGGACTTTGACCTTCCTCCATTGCAAATTAGTCCAAAAAGGATACACAGTAAATATAGAACAATGGACTCTAAAGGAAGGAGGTGAATACTGAAACTCTGGGAGACAGTAAATGAAAAACAAGGAACTCCCATTTTCCCTCCCCTCCCCCATACAGATTGCAGAATCACATCGGTTACACATACACGTTTTTACATACTGCCATACTAGTGTCCGATGTATTCTGCTGCCTTTCCTATCCTCTACTATCCCCCCTCCCCTCCCCTCCCCTCCCATCTTCTCTCTCTACCGGGGGAAAAAATGGGAGTTCATAACCCACTTGAATCAAATGTATGAAATATGATATGTCAAGAGCTATGTAATGTTTTGAACAACTAATAATAAAAAAAAAGAAAAAAGAAAAACAACGAGCAAAATTTAAATACCCATCCCTCACAATCTGGGCTCCTATCTCTCCAAGTAACAATGAGTTTCAACCATTTACAACTGCCATCCTGAGTTAAAGTTTTAACCTACTAGCCGCTGACTATCCGAAAGGCACACCCACAAGTTCCAATGATGAAACCACACTAATTGTATTCTATAAAACCAAATATCCCTCTGTAACTGAGGGCCATTTCTCCCATCCAGGAAATGAGCCCCATGATGCCTGAATCCACAAGTGAATAAACACCTTCCCTGAATCTGTTGAGATCTGCACCCGTCATTTTGTGCTTACAGCATGAGTGGCCAAATTATTTGTTAGTGGTGAAGGGAAGTTCAAATGTTCTTTCTGGAGATTCAATATTTGAAACTGTTGCAAAAAACTGGCAATAGACAAATTAACAGGAGAAAAGCCATAACAAATTTATTTGATCATAGTTTTGCATGACACGGGAGTCTTCAGAGTGAAGACCCAGAGATCCAGGGTGAACGGCCCATTTAAATGCTTAGGTTTGATGAAGCATAGACAGCCCTGAGGAACAGTAATTGTATAAAAAAGGTATGACATAGCTAATAGAAAGAGATGGAGAGGTGAAACTCAGCAAGACCTGTCTATGTAGATTCTTGTCCCCGTAGATGTATCACTTCCTCCTAGCTATGGGGCAGGACCCTTTGAACTATAATTAAACAAAGTATGTCAAAGAATTTCTTCATGGCCAGTTCTTACATAGAAACATAGAGGGAAAGTTAGTGTAATACATCTAGGTTTTATGGCTGGCTTCAGGGAAACCGGATTCTCATTTCTGTTTATTGGTTATTTCCCCAGTTACTAATTGTATAATTTGAGTGATAGTTCATCAGTTAACAGAACCTCCACATTGGCTCCCTGACTGTGTAGCAAAACCTATTATGAAAGGAGGAGCCATATGGAAGCCACTAACAATTCATTAACCTACCATAAGAATAAACAAAAGCTATAACCACATGACTTGGGGAATTTTAGAGAATTGTGCCATCATAAAAACTTAAAAGTTGCAACTGTTATAACTTTTATTCTCTGTTAATTATCCAATTTAACACATGCAGAACATGTAAAGCTATGTGAGAATGGCAGCAAATTATCATATGTGAAAATAGGTGGTGACTCCATTTGCCAATGTAGTCTTCTTAGTGCTGCAAATTAACATATTGCCAGGCAACTGACATGCAGTTACTAACCTACAGAGTGCACATTTCTGCTTTTGAATAAACATTGAATAACAAAATAACAAAAGGATTGCATTCACCTGCCAGAGGTGTGTTTTACACACACATTCACACATCCACATGTGATGTAGTTCATATTCATAATGGTACTCACCATCTAATCCTCAGAGCCATGGGTGAGACAGATCCAAAGGACTTCAAAAGCTTTCCTTTCCATGTGACCATATACTCTACTAAGTCAAATTTGTTCATGTGACTTGCTTCATGAAGAGATTTTAATTGTGATCCCTAAAAAATATATGATCAGAGCCAGGAATACAATAGGTGAAAGTCAAGTGCTCTTCTTATACAATTTTGCCTAATGATAATAGATAAAGGGAAGACAATAAAAATTTTAAATGAGATGACATCAAGCAAGGATCCTGACCAACCAATCTCCTTGCTAAAGTTCAGAGGAGTATTAGAAGGAGTAGAGAAATTAATTCCAGCTAGACTCCGAACCTGTTGCAGAAACAAGCTGTGAAGCCTGCATTTCCAGTTTATTTTTTATTTGTCACATAATATTATGTAGTTTGGTTTTTATTACAGAGTGAGCTTTACTATACTGGTTATAATTGAATAACATTCCGTTTCTCACAGATAACTCTAAATTTCTCTTCCTCAATCTCAAAAGTCATTTATATTTTAATCTTTTTTTTATTGATTGTTCAAAACATTACAGAGCTCATGATATATCATCTTTCATACATTTGACTCAGTTGGGTTTTGAACTCCCATTTTTACCCCAAATACAGATTGCAGAATCACATCTGTTACATACTCACATTTTTACATAATGGCATATTAGTGACTGTTGTATTCTGCTACCTTTCCTATCCCCTACTATCCCCCCTCTCCTCCCATCTTCCCTCTCTACCTCCTCTGCTGTTGTTCAATTCTCTCCCTTTTTTTTCCCTCCCCCTTGCCCCTCATAACCTCTTATAATTTTGTGTATCATTGAAGGTCTCCTACCGTTCCCATATGCTTTCCCTTCTCTCTCCCTTTCTCTCCCCCCAATTCGTCTTTGTTTACTGTTAGTCTTTTCCTCATGCTCTTCCTTCCTGTTCTGTTCTTAGTTGCTCTCTTTATATCAAAGAAGACATTTGGCATTTGTTTTTTAGGGCTTGGCTAGCTTCACTTAGCATAAAATGGATGGCATTAGAGCAGATTATATTTTAATCTTATTCTCCAAGCCATTTAACAACTTTGTATCTACACTTTCATGACAGTCGTCAGATGAATGAGCTTATAAGCACATAAAACACCTTCAATCTATCTTCCTTGAACATATTATAGGCAATAGATCCAATGAAATATTCACAAATAACATATGATAAGGTACTTTTAAAACATGGGAGATCCTTAGAGATGATGCTTGAAAATATATCTCTGTTTGAAAATATATCTCTGTCTGAAATTTCTATTGATTTAATAAAGTTTTAGATAGGAATAATGTCATAAATATGAACAAAAAGTTTCAGCTTCATTATTCATATTGGCCTTCTCAAGCGCACTCATGCAAAGTTAGTAAATTAAACAAATTTTAAAAAGCATGAAAGGTACTTGGGGATCTCTCCCACTCACTGGTAGATGAGAGTGAAAGGCAATCACATAAGGTTTTGTAAGCTACATTAAAGAGTTGAAATTACAGCTCCTGAAGATATAGAACCATAGAAATATAGATGAGTTATCTTGATCAGACTTTTGGTGTGGAAGTGGCTCTTTAGCAATAGCATGAAAAACAGAGGGAAGGAAAGCTAAAGGTAGGAAGAACAATGTAAAATCTATTACCTGAGTAAAAAGAAGGTTTGGGGTCTAAATCATGGCTGGAGAAATGGGGATACCAAAAAACAGCCACAAGTTTGCTACATGACATATCTACTGTAGGCTGTGTTATTATTTTAAGTGTATTATTCCTAAATTTCAAGATGCTGCCCTTTAAAAAATTCTGAATAGAGTTAATAAACTATATGCAACTTAACAAGAGCATTAGTAGTTTCAAAGTTAACCATACCTAAATCCTCTATTTACTATTTTTAAGACTCAGCTATTTTTAAGACCTAGAACTCTCATTAATCTAAAACTAGTTGGTAATAAGGAAAAATAAAAAACAAGTAATTTTTTTAAAGACCTCTGAGAGATCAAATTAAATGTCACAAAGTTTATTCAGTATTAAAGTTTGGATGAGTGATCACTACCCGCTCATGTTTAATTTGGCAATTCTTATAGGTAGACTAAATATGTTTTGCATTATGAGATAGACATGAGAATTAGGAGGATGGAAGTGAAATGCTACATGTTGGATAATTGACCCCCTACAAAGGTCCATGTTTATAGGCTTGGTCCCTAGATCATAGCACCATTAGGAAGTTATAGAACCTTTAAGAGGTGGGGCTTAGTGGAAGGAAGTTAAGATATTGGAAGTAGGCCTTTGAATAGGGATCTTGGGACCCTGACACCCCCCTTCCCTCTCTGTTTGCTTCCTTGCCACCATGAGATGAACAGCCCTCCTCTGCCAAGCACTCGCATCATGATATCTCTTCCACTGTAGGCCCAATGCAATAGGAACAAACAACCGTGGACTAATACCTCTGAAGTCATGAGCCAAAGTAAACCATTACTCCTTTTAAGTTGATTGTCTCAGGTATTTTGTCACAGTAAAACTAACAGGGGCTGGGGATGTGGCTCAAGCGGTAGCGCGCTCGCCTGGCATGTGTGCGGCCCGGGTTCGATCCTCAGCACCACATACCAACAAAGATGTTGTGTCAGCCGAGAACTAAAAAAATAAATATTAAAAATTCTCTCACTCTCTCTAAAAAAAAAAAAAAACTAACTAACATCCTTAGCAAACTATCTATACTCAAAGGAAAAGTTTTTAGGTTTACTTTAGAGCTGGCTAATAATAACCTTTTACAGCCCTTTTTCTCCCCCAAGAACTTTAACTACCTGGATTTCATGTCCTATTAAAATAAGAAGTCAGAATCCCAAAACTCTGATATTTACAGGGGAGGGTAAACAAAGTGAATGAATTATATAAGGCAGTAAGGTGGATTGAAAGCTGAGACAAAATATAGAACACATGCTCTATCTATAGGGGACAGCCACTTAAACGGCTGTTCAGCAGCATCCAACCATAGCCAAATTGAAATGAGAGCTAAGTGCCATCCAGTTTTTTAACTTTTTAAAAGAAGTTAGAAGTTTATATTTCAAAGGAAATGACTTAAATTTCAAACACACAACAAAATCGAATTATATCACCACTGGGTAATAACATATCTGAAAGCTGTGCGTGTAAGACAAAGTAACAAATATTTCTTTTTTTAAAATTTTTTATTTGTTTTAATTAGTTACACATGACAGTACAATGACCTTGACATATCATACATTTGAATCAGATGAGATATAATTTCTCATTTTTCTGAGTGTACAGGTTGCAGAATCACATTGGTCATGCATTCACATATATTCACACAGTAATAATAGTGTCTGTTTCATTCTACTATCCTTCCTTTTCCCCCATCCCCTCCCCTCCCATCCCATCACTTCTCTCTACCCAATCTAAGGTGATGCTATTCTTTTTTTTTTCACATATTCATACATGTATTTTGTATAACAAAGTAATAAACATTTCTATAATTACCTCATATTAGGACAAAGCATCTCAATCCTTTTAATAAGCCTGAGAATATCAATAAAGTATGTCATTGCACAATAATTTATATTTATGATAAATACCTATTTAAATAAAATATTAATTAATATTATATGTTTAATAAAGCTGAGAATTGTATAATACATTTGATAAAGTTTCATATCCATTAGGATTAAACTTTTAAAAAGTAATGATTTAAGCTATTTAAAACTCTTGGCTGTCGATAATGATACTTACCCAAAATCTTAATCAACAGAATTCTCCTGTGTCATCTTATGTCATTTATTGATATATAGTTTGTCATAGCTATATATGTAAATTGTCAATTAATAGTAGTGTAAAAATTTTAAAGTGATCATATGCTATCATCTTACCTCCTTATAAAACCATCACTCATGGGGCCGGAGTTAAGGCTCAGCAGTAGAGCGCTTGCCTAGCACATGCAAGGCCCTGGGTTTGATCCTCAGCACCACATAAAAATAAATAAACAAAATAAAGGTATTGTGTCTAACTACAACTAAAAAAATAAATATTAAAGAAAAAATCATTATTCATGGGACAACTCCTAGAATATCAGTAAAAACCACATATAGTCTTGGGAAATTGTCCTAAGCACCTACAGTAAATGAAAAAAAAAATCAATAAAATATAAATCTTGGGTAATAAATAGTAAAAGCCTATGCCATTTGAGACATGACCTATTTCATTGCATCCTCCCCTGTACCAGCTCAGTAGGTGCTGGAAACCCTACCCTAAGAAGGTTTGTCCACAAACATAAGTTTCTCTATCTCCTAAGCTCCCAGTATACAGCAGGCTTATGGTTTCTGCCCAGGATAATCCAAGAGCATTTCTCACCTACCTCCCCACCTCAGTGTTGCAGAAACTCTATTCCAGGCAAAAGCAGGTGAGAGGTATTGGGTTCTCTTTCTCTACTTAGCAGCCCCCTTATAAAGAGGAACTCCCATCCCAGGTAAGTAATACTGAGAACACTGGGGCCCTAATCACCCTCTGTTCCTGGTGAACAGAGTCCTTGTTCTTCACAACTTTGTTCTTCTGCCTCACTTCAGGCCCAGAGCTATGAAGTAGGAAGACCATGGACTGAACTTCTGAGACCATGATCCAAAATAAACTTTCCCCACTCTGTGTTGTTCTTGTCAGTTCTTCTGGCCACAGCAATGAAAAAGATAACTAAAACCACTGGATTCACAATGATCAAATTATAGAGAAATATATGATCTTAGTGCATTGTCAAAGATAATACATATAATCAGGTGGTAATTAGTATTAACTAATAGCTGAGTGTGATACCAAAGAATCCAAGCTCAACAGAGAAATATACAGAAAGAGAGATAAGAACCCTTTCATCACAGAGAGATTGTGCACCAGGTCCCAAACTGAGCCCCATGAGAGGCAACGTCCAGGCTGGACACTGCAGGTAAAAATATACTTCACAAAAACAGTCCAGACCAGTCTTCAAACAAATAAACAAGGAAACACCTACAAACACAAACTATAAAAGGGTGATCAGTGGCCAGAGTTGCTACAATATATTATCTAAAGAGTCCAGTTTTCCATCAAAAATTTGTAGGATATGCAAAGAACAGGAAAGTGTGGCAGATGCATACAAAAATGTAGGCAATAAAAACTGCCTTGAAGGGGACCATATGGTAGATTTAGCAGATGAAGATTTCAAAGCCGCCACTATATATATATATTTTAGAAACTATACTTAAACAAGCAGAAGAGTGTGTGATGACACAGTCTCATCAAATTGAAAACATCAATAAGAAACATAAATTATTTTTTAGAGAACCAAATGGAAATTCAGGGGTTGAAAAGTACAAACACAAAAATTAAATATTCACTAGAGGGACCCAAAAGTAGATGTCAGCTGACAGAAGAAATAAATTAGAACCCTTGAGAGAGATCAATATGTGCTGTGTAGTCTAATGGAGAGGAAAAAATGATGAAGAAAAATAAACAGCCTCAAAATGCAGGACACCATTCAGGGTATATATAATGGAGTGTCAGAAGGAAATGAGAGAAAGAACAGAGTACTATTTTTTTTCAAAGAAAAAAATAGGTTAAAAATTCCAAAATGTGATGAGAAGCATTAGTTTTTATATATCCATGAAGCTCAAAGGACTCCAATTAAGATACACACAAAGAGATTCATACCCAGAAATATCATAGCAAAATGCTGAGTGCCAAAGACAAAAAGGAAATCAAAAGCAGCAAGAATAAAATGAAGGTACACACAAGAGGACCTCATTAAATTTATCAACTGACTTTCACCAGGAACAATGGAGACCAGAAGTTAGGAGAAACACATATTCAAAGTGCTGAAATAGCAAAAACTAACTAAGAACCTCCTATTCTGCAAAACTATATTTCTAGAGTGATAGAAATATAAAGACATTCTCAGATGAAGCAACGTGGAAGGAATTTCTTACCAACGGACCCATCTCACTATATATACTGAAAGAGGTTCTTCAGACTGAAAGCAAAAACCCCAGTCACTTGAACTCACACTAAAAAAATCTCAGAAGGCAACTCAAAGTGACTGTGTGATTTTAAGATAGCATAAATATTTCCTCCCCTTGCTTTTCTTAACTGATTTGAAAACATTTGTAACCACTACACTTCAAAATTAAAAACAATGATAATACTAAATGCTGGTCAGGATGTGGAGCAATACGAACTCTCATTTACTGCAGGTGAAAAAGCAAACTGATATATTTACCTTGTAACACAGTTGGACAATTTCTTATGTAACTAAATATAGTTACTGCTAATTTCTACACTTTTCTTTGGAAAAAAATGGCTGACGACACCTCCAAGTAGCTTCTTGCTGAAAGAGGGTGAAGCTGGGGTAAATGACCCAAACTTTTTGTTCTCTATCAGGTGGGGTATGGACAGTTAAGGGTAATTAGCATTAGGGTAATTCAGAGGCCCATGTTGTCCAGGTGACTGGACAGGGCATACATAGGGCAGGGATCATGCTAAGACAACAATAAACAAGACATCAAAGCTTTCTTTCTTTCTTTCTTTCTTTCTTTCTTTCTTTCTTTCTTTCTTTCTTTCTTTCTTTCTTTCTTTCTTTCTTTCTTTCGTAAACAACTAGCATAAAACCAATTAGTATTTCATCTAGTCTCTGAAAACCATGAAGAGAGTAACTCAAAATCATATCAGTGAAAAACAGATTCAGTTAATCTATATAGGAAGTTAGGAAAATTTGTAGGTCTAGGACATCAGGCTCAAATTGACTCAGGACAAACTTGTGATCATTATCATTAGGCAGTCGCACACAAGAAGAACCCTTTCTTCATAGCCTCCAGCTTTGCTTATTTTGGTAGAGCTGACACAATTGTACATTTTAAGTTACACTTTAGGGGCTGGGGATGTGGCTCAAGCGGTAGCGCACTCGCCTGGCATGCATGCGGCCCGGGTTCGGAAAAAAAAAAAAAAAGTTACACTTTAAAAAAAAAAAAAACACTTTCTTGCCTTTTAAATGTCATGTAGGATGGTGCTTTGGCTATACTCTCCTGCCAGGTGTTTAAGACCAAGTTGTTCAGAACAAACCTTGTTTTTATCTACTGTTAAGTGTCACCTGAGATTCCTCAGGGATCATTCTTGGGGACACGTGCAGAGCCTCTTGGCTAATTAAGCTTTTTTTTACCAACAGTGCCATCTGCCCAGATGGATCAGGATCTTGTCCTCAGGGATATTTCCTTATCCACTGACCCTTCTCTTCGTAGAATGTGCACTGACTGTCTTCCTATTCTCTGGGGTCTTCTCAATCTCCCTGATCTACCGACCAGGTGATTTACTGAAGTTGCAGGGCCCTTAGAGGGGTCTAGTCATTCAGTGGGCCCTGGCTGCCTTAGAGGGTATAGGCCAAATATTGGCTGCTTTGTCCTAGGCCCTTTTACTTCCTTGATTTTGGTCTCCAAGTACTTGGTTTTAATATTCAGCAGGCTAGTTTCACCAGTCTCAAAGTGGGAGTAATGGGTTATAACTTTAATATCTATAATTTTATAGTTAACCCTTTTTAGTTTGGGTCAATAAGTAAGTCTTATATCCTGTTTGTCCTGTAGGTGATTGCTTATTGTCTCAGATTAATTCAGGTTGTTAGAAGTAGTTTTTCTGCAAAACACTAACAGGCAACAGTTAAAAAGTTTTACAAGGAAAATACAAAAAGAACACTAGTATCTCTTTGGTGCCTATTTAGCCTCTACAAAGACCCCACATATTTATCAGTGCAGTTGAATACAAATTTTACTTCTGAAAAACTCTTTTACAAACCTAAATACATTTAACAATTTACCCAAATCCTTACTTAAGTTTTCTATTACATCACCTGTTTGCTTTGAGATCATAGGAATCTTTACAACAACAACAAAAAAGTTCTTTTGAGCACAGCTTTAAATAAGCTTAATACCAGCCTAATTCAGAGCCATCCTAACATGGAGAAGGATGAGAGGCAGAGCCTTAACTCAAGTGAGGCTGGCCTCTTGACAAATCTTACAAGTATTTTATTTCTGAAAATGATCTTTGCCTCTTATTAAAATATCATTCTTCAAAGTTCTCATGTATTATTTCCTGAGTCTACCTGATAGTTCTCAGATGCATACATATTCCAAGTCATGTATATTTAGAGTGTCAATGATATTTTTATAATCTAAAATACATCGTTTATTTAACTGTTTACAAAATAAGTATTTAAAAGACTTTAAAACTGATATAAACCCTAATTCCTTTAAAACTTAATTTCCCCATGTGATAAAAACCCAAGAGATACAAGAAAATTATCTTGATAGATAAGAGCAGATCAATGATTCATATCAGTACATTGAAATTTGAACAACTTTGTGCTAATTGTAGCCAATTTAATCACATACCCAAACTCTCCCACAAACCTTCTGTTACTTACTTAAACATTCTACAACTTGTTTACATCCTCAGTTTTGTCCTTTCTTTCATCTTGGACTTTAGTACAAGAATATTACTTTATCAGAAAAAATACTTTCCCATCCAGAATCATCTATTTTCCATACTAAAATATATTTCCATACCTATAACATTCTTTAATCTTTTTTAGTTTTGAACCCTTTCTTAAATTCATATTCTGAAACATTCCTTAAGAATGTTTTCTGTGCATTTAATTTAAAAAAAAAAAATTCTTCCCAGGAGAGGATTGGACAATTCAGCATACACAAAAACTGTGTCTTAATCTCCCCACCCCAGGTTTTATTCAAGGGGTTGGAGCACAGGATATCTTTGAGCCTGTCTCTCTTTTCATCATCACAATGCCATCAATTTTAAGTGATTTCCCTACTGTCAATTTTACCCAGAGCCTCCTTTTTGGGCCTTTTTCTTATACCAGGCATATTGACATGCAACAGAAGAGACCCTTTCCATCCTTTTCTTTAGGATTCCTGGAATATCCCTTTGCAGAGGCTGCCAACAAAACACTAAGGTTGGCCTTAGTTTCTGTCTTTTTCTTTTCTGGTGCAGTTGTTTATACTCCCAGTCTCTCCATGAATTTAGTTTGATGGGATACTGTTATAGAAAGAATTGCTTTGCCCTAGTAATACCCTGACCAAATGAGGTGTCCTGAGAGATCTTAAAAGGGGAGACTATTCTTGTCCCTAGGTCATAAACTAACAGTGCTAGAGCCTACGGCCACATTCTTTGTGACCTGCACCCTCCACCCATCATGGGCAAAAGGGGCTACAAGTCAGAGGAGAAGCCAGATTCTCTTTGCCCATTTTTCTACAACCCAGGCAGCTTTTCTGGGATTTTTTTTTCCATCTTAGGGCTGGTCCCTTGATCCACAGTGAGATGATATGTGGCTGCTGGGGGCCAGGCTGAGAAACAGTGCTGGGAGTGCCAGCACTGGATTTAAAAGATTTAAATCTTTTCAAACCCTTTTTTCTGGTGTTCTGCTATCCTTACACACCAGAGGCAGTGTGTTTTGGCAACTTAAATTTAGTTCCTGACTGTTCAGACCCCTTATTATGCAACTGCATAAATGCCTATACATACAGAATCTCTTCCATATACTTTACCCCTGAGAGACCAACTTCAACTGCAGGATTGTATAATAATCCAGAAAAACCATTCAAAGGCCAGATTGTGTTGCAGTAAAACATCTTTCTCTTAGACAGGCTTATACCTATAGGTGGCCCATTCAGCCAAGACCTTTCATCTGAAGAGACTGCCAGTAAGATCAACACAGCATGCTCTGTGTCTTAAAGGGGCAATAGTAGATACCAAAAAAAAAAAAAAAAAAAAAAAAAACACACAAACAAAAACACCAACACAGACAACCAGAGAGGATCCCTGAAACCATGGCTAACAGCAGGAACATTTAAAACAGACAGGCCTGAACATATAAATTTCTTCCACTTATTTGACCGCTGACAGACCAAGTCTAACTGCAAGATTGTATAATAATTCAGAAAGCTAGTCAAAAGCTAGATTGTTACAGTAAAACATTATCTTATGCCGCAGTCTCGGCTGGGCACAGAATCACGAGCCACCACACAGCTTTGTAGATTCAAACAGCAATTCTTTATTCCCGAACTCACGCCGGCCTCCACACACGTTCTGGGGCAATCCCAGTTCTGCTGCCACCCAATTCACCTACTCCACGAGGCTTTTTTCCCAAAATGCTCTCTGAATCTCACGAGAACTCAATGGGAGCTCAGGCAGCAGGAACGCCCTAATTCCAGCAGCAATAATCCTCAACATCGAACTTCCCTAAAACCCAAGGTCTTAAACTGGGAACGCCCTTAACCCAAGGACCAGGATACTTCCTCAAACCTGATCAGCTCTAAACCCGGATCCGCCTTGGTCTTTGAGCAAGGTCACCTTACATGCAATGTCAACAGCGAAATCATTAACATGGGGTACTCTAGCAAGGAAATTTTGATGCGTCATTTCTACTTGGTAATGGCCCTCAGCAATCTTAGATAGGCTTATGCCTATAGGTGGCCCTTTCTCCAACCACTTTACCTCTGACAGACCAACTCCAATTGCCGGATTGTATAAAAAAAAAGAAAACACAGAACATACAACCAGAGATAAGCCCCAAAACCATCACCAACAGACCAGCCAAGATATTTTAAAACAGAGCAGCCAAGATATTTTCCAAGAGGCTACCTACAGGATCAATGCAGTATTGGCCATGTCTTAAAAGGGTGGTAACAGATATAAACAGAAACACAGACAGACAACCAGAGAGAATTCCTGAACCCAAGACCAACAATAGATGAGAACCTAGAATAGACCAAAAGGGAGCAAATATCCCTAGGTTCTCGAGTCTTGCTTTACCATGGCTCTTACACTAGTGGTGCCACAGATGTCCCACAAAGAGGGATCAGATGTTCCTACAAAGAGGAAATAGGTGTGTGGAATCAAAGGTATCAGCATGCACATGGGGACTTACCAGATGACCAAGGATGCCTTAGCTGTACTGAGTCCATTTCCTTTTTCTCAAAATAGACCACAATGGAGCAACCTGTACATCCAGGGAGAGAAGGGGGGAATTCCCCAAAGCAAAAGGAACTGTGGCAGCTGCTGGGATGGTTTCTCAGTCCCCCCCTTACTCACAGAAATTGCTATTCTGGTTCAATATGAGGAAAACTCCGCAGTCAGCTCTCAACAAATTCTCTAACCACCTTGCATCCTCAGCATAGAAGTGGGATCACTTGCATAGAAGTGGGATCACTTCTATGCCGAGGAGAATCAGGCCTGCCTAAGAAAGCTGGAGTTGGGGCTGCTCTCAGGTCCTATCTGGGTTGCCAAATTTGTTATCAAAATCTTGGCCCTTGGCCCTGATTCCAATCCAGTAAGGAGGACATAGTTTTGAGAGAAAGAAAAAAGAAAGTTTATTGCTTTGGTATCAAAGGAGAAATGCAAGGAGATCTTGTCCCAGAGGCTGTGATTCTCTTAGGTAACTAAATATATTCTTACCATATGATCAAACTATCAAGTTACTT
This sequence comes from Spermophilus citellus, assembly GCF_964194105.1. Lineage (NCBI taxonomy): Eukaryota > Metazoa > Chordata > Mammalia > Rodentia > Sciuridae > Spermophilus > Spermophilus citellus. Next base: position 59,839,664 of record NC_138197.1, read on the forward strand.
GGCATTTACTCAAATTACATAAAAACTGAGGTACATACAAAACCCTGCACACTGATGTTTATAAAAGTTTATTCATAATTTTCAATACTTGGAAGCAACCAAGATATTATTTAGTAGATTAATGAATAAATAAACTGCAGTATGTCCAAACAATGGAATATTATTCATCTCTAAAAAGAAATGAGCTATTAAACCATGAAAAATATGTAGGAAACTTAATGCATTTTACTAAATAAAAGAAGCCAGTCTGAAATATCTAAAGACCATATGATTCTTCCTCTTGCTTCTCTTAACTGGTTTTGAAAGTTAAGTTATATGCATACATTCTATTTTCCTATTGATAGAGATGAACTATCTCAACTCCAATCTAAAGCCTATCTCTCTGTTTCTATACTCATTCCACTTTTTCCTAGGCAAGGATATGGCTCAAGTAATTCTTTCTTTTTATCCTAAAAACTGATTTAAATAATTTAAAATAATTCTGGAAAAGGCAATTAACAAGAGATAGAGTTTTACTAAGCTTTTTTTCACTGCTGTGACAAAAAGACCTGACAAGAACGATTAGAGGAGAAAAAGTTTATTTGGGGGCTCATGGTTATAGAAGTTCTCAGTCTCTAGATGGCTGATTCCATAGCTCTGGGCACAATATGAGGCAGAACATAATGGTGGAAGACTGTGGTGGATGAAAGTGGCTCAGGACATGGCACCACGAAGAGAGAGAGAGAGAGAGAGAGAGAGAGAGAGAGAGAGAGAGAGAGAGAGAGCGTGCGCGCTCTCCTTTACAGGGACAAAATGTAAACCTCAAAGACATGCCTACCTCCTCTAACCATACCCTACTTGCCTACAGTAATCACCCAGTTAATCCTTACCAGGGGGATTAATTCATTAATTAGATTAAGACTCCCATTTCACCTCTAAAATTTTTTGCATTATCTCACACATGTACTTTGTGGGATAGCTCATATCTAAACCATAACAAATAGTAGAAGAATCAGTGGTTATGTGTTAGAGAAGAAGGAGGATGGACTGAAGGATCACAGAGGACTTCTAAAGCAGTAAAAGTGTTTTGTATGATACTATAATAATGGACACATTATTGTCAGAACCCACAGAATGCTGAATACCAAGAGTGAACCTAAATGTAAACTATGGACTTTGATAATGATGTGTCATGTAGATCCATTGAGTATAACAAATAGACAGTCTGCTGCAGGATGTTGATGGCAGGGGCAGCTATGCATGTGTGGGTGTGAAGACTGAGAAAACTCTATGCTTTCTATCAGTTTTGCTGTGAACCTGAAACTTCTAAAAAAAAAAACTATTTAAAAAAGCACAATTACACAAGATGTGTATGTAATTATATTGTTGAACCTATAATACATAGAAATAAAATACATTTCACAGCAATAGCACAAATGAATTAGATAAAGACAAAGCTCTGTCCAGCTAAGACAATAACTCTAGACGATGAAGTTTCGATCAATAGAAGAAATATTGCCAGTTTGGACTGACAAGGACAGACAGGATAAAACGTCAAAACACTCTCAGACTTCTGGAATTCTATAGGCAGGAACCAAGTCAACAGAGATCTTCAGCTGCAAAGATGCATTACAGTTCAAGAAACAGGGAGAATGATGCCAAAGGTGATTCAGATGCAGGTGGAATTGCAGCTTCCACAAGGGCACCAACTTGGAGGGCAGAGCCACCTCCTCCTTAGTTACAGAGGGTGGGCTATTGCTGAGGGCCATTACCAAGTAGAAATGACGCATCAAAATTTCCTTGCTAGAGTACCCCATGTTAATGATTTCGCTGTTGACATTGCATGTAAGGTGACCTTGCTCAAAGACCAAGGCGGATCCGGGTTTAGAGCTGATCAGGTTTGAGGAAGTATCCTGGTCCTTGGGTTAAGGGCGTTCCCAGTTTAAGACCTTGGATTTTAGGGAAGTTCAATGTTGAGGATTATTGCTGCTGGAATTAGGGCGTTCCTGCTGCCTGAGCTCCCATTGAGTTCTCGTGAGATTCAGAGAGCATTTTGGGAAAAAAGCCTCGTGGAGTAGGTGAATTGGGTGGCAGCAGAACTGGGATTGCCCCAGAACGTGTGTGGAGGCCGGCGTGAGTTCGGGAATAAAGAATTGCTGTTTGAATCTACAAAGCTGTGTGGTGGCTCGTGATTCTGTGCCCAGCCGAGACTGCGGCAGGCTATTATGAATATGAAATGTTGACTTCTTACTTTCACAAAGGAGGAATAGCAACAGAGGAGAAAGCAGAGGAAAGCTTTACAAATCCCAGTCACCATACCTAGACCCGCCTTTCTATAAAGGGATCATGCATACATTCTACCTTCCTTTTAATATAGAGGAACTATTCTTGACTCTACACTAAAGTCAATTCCTCCATTCTCTACTAACTCTCCTCTCTTTCCTAGGCAGTCACGTGACTCCAACAATTCTTCCCTTTTTATCCTTTATCATCATTTTTCTCTTTGTATCAGATTATTTCTATTAATTCTTTTAGCATCTAATATGCAGTTATTTATGCTGGTTTATCAGCAAGTATTATGAGAATCTAAATGTCATTAGAATTTACGTTTTTAAGAGGTTTTTAAATATGTATAAGGAAGAAAAATGTATGGAAGAGGAACAAATCCAAGCCCATTAGAAGTAATTTCAAGATAATATTAACATTATCATCCCTTGGACACTTACTTCATCACTTACTTGTATAATAAATATCTACCTGCACATAGGTAGAAAATTTAGCTCTGTAAAACAAATCCAACAAAAAAGTATTAAATCTCACCATCTATTAAATATCATAAGAAAACAGACTATTTACAGTTAAAACCTAAAAAGCTTCAGTAGTAAAAAAATTTTAAAACTAAATCTCACAGAAAAACAAATGCAAGCCTCTAAACTCAACTGAGTTGCCATGGCCAGATGGCTCCATTGTGCCACCGGCACCTCACATGTATTTTTAGTGTCATACTCCAATCAGTTTGGAACTGTCATCATGACAGACCCTAAACATGTCTATTTATATTATCTCATTAATGAATCCTTCAATCAAAAATATTTATTAAGTGACTACTACGTTCTCACCATGGTTCACATAAGAATAAACAAGATAAAAGTCTCTGACTGATCAGGGTACAAGAAAAATGGCTAGAGAGCTGGGCATGGTGTCTCATACCTGTAATTCCAACAGCTTTGGAGTCTAAGCAGAGGATCTCAAATACAAAGCCAGCCTCAGCAATACAGCAAGGCCTAAGCAACTTAGTGAGAACCTATCTCAAATTAAAAAAAAAAAAAAAATTTAAAGGCTGGGAATGTGCCTCAGTGGTTAAGTGCCCTGGGTTCAATCCCTGGTAAGAAGAAACAAAACAAAACAAAACAAAACAAAAAACAAAGAAAGAAAGAGAAAAAGAAAAATGGCTGGAGCAAAATGTGAGATGAGTCATCATGTCCCTGTTTATAAAAAGTACCATTATCATGACAACTCCCACCACTGAGGGCTTATCACCCATGGCAACTCCCACTACAGGTTCAGTATTCTAATTAGGTGAAAATAAAACAACTGATGGAGGCAAAGTAGGCAGTATTCTAATTAGGTATCATAAAGCGACCAATGAGAAAAACTGAGGTGAGGTGGGATTTTCAATCAGGTCCTAATGGGGAAGGGAATTCCTCACAACTCAGCGTATAAGACAGGAATCCCCAGGGCCTGGATTCTCTCTCCTTCTCCCTCTCACCCTTCTCTGCTTTACGAAGTATACTCATTCTACTTTACAGAACGTTATTTTCACCTTCAATTAATCTATACTTTATCTGTCACTTCTGAATGTCTTGCTCAATTCTTCGTTCAGAACATGAAGAGCCTGGATTCCAAGTGGACATCCCACCAGTAACAAAATAAGAAAAGCAGACACTTGATGCTATAGGACTGTATATTTCACAGTGACTACATTATATTAATATGTCAGGAAATTTTTCTTTGAGATGCTCTTTAAGCTAAGGGCTAAAACCTGAAACTCATCAATGAGGAATTCCATATTGTAGATAGAAAACTGAGGCTCAAATAGGTTACTGAACTTGACAATGTCACAGAGCCAATAATATAGAGTTAAATTTCTTGGGTATTATTGATAGTACATTAAATCTGAAGTCAGCATTATTTGCAGTGAAAAATTAATTTCTCCTTAAGGTAGGGATGAGCCTGATCTTTCATTCTTCTCAGGAAATAAGGTAATCAATATTACCCCTCTATCCCTCTGCCTATTATATATTGATTGTATAACATGTGTTTTAATAAATGATAGACAATATCACATTAAAACACACATCCGTATACAAGGTCTCTAAAGTAATCATGATATAAAGGTATTTTGACTTTATGGTGATGAAAAAGTATTACATGTTCATTAGAATCCAGACTTCAAATTTTGATCTTGTCCTAGGCTAGCCACAGGTGGTATAGTACTTTTCTTGATGCTGGGCACATAATGCAAGCCACAGCTGCTGGTTTCTACCCTGTCACACGGGTCAACAACAGATACTCTACAGTGTACTGTGTTGCTGAGCTATCCATGTTCAGTAGGTTAGGTGTATTTAAAAAATGCATTTGATTTACAATATTTTCAATTTAGATGGGTTAATCAGAACATAACCCATCATAAGTTGAGGTGCATTTGTATTTATAGACATATTACATACATAATAACTCCTACGATAAGGATTGTAAAAGTTCATGGTGTGTATAAATTAACTGGTGGGCAAGATAGAAGTGCAGCTGATGAGCCCTAAAATCACAGATTCATATTTATGTTTGGGGAAGAGAAGGCATGGCACCAAATATGCATTTTTTACACAAACACCCCAAGATGTGTTTGTTGCAATGACCAACCAACCACATCTTGAGAAACCTTCCCTTGCAAAACTCCAGGGTGCATCAGAATCACCTGGAGGACCTCTTAAAACAAATTGCTCAGCCCACACCAGAATTTTGGATCAGTAGCTCTGGGGTGGTGTTGAGTATTTGTGTTTCTAATAAGTTATTAGACTATATTGACGCAACTAGTCCAGGAATCAATTACACTTTGAGACCCTCTTGTGTATTTAACAGAAAAGCTTCTCAAATAATTGTGAAATAGTTTACTGCTTTATGGAATTTTTTAATAATTTCCTCTAAAAATAATTGCAGCAAATGAAGATGCATAGTATGTCTTATAATTTGAAATCAAATAACCTTGTAATAGCATGGTTACCATTACAGCCATTGTGTTCATTGATCTTGATGGCTGGTGGGGCACAAAGGGGTAGGTGTACTGTAAGAGTAGTAATTAAATGCATAGCAAGACACTCTGATTACTGTTATGTACACCTATTGGGCACATAATTATTTGGCATCCTTGAAAATCCTGCTTCAGTTGATCTGTTTTCTCCCATAAGAACTGTAAAAACAAATAGAAAAAACACACCTACATGTCTCTTCTACCATGTGTCTTAAAACAGTTCAGCTCTAAATCAGGCTATTGATCTCTTGCAGGGAAGCAACTTCATTCTACAACTTTTGTTGATACAAACTACTTCTTATTTGTCAAACTGTTAAAGCAAGTCTGTACGATAAATAAAAGAAAGTTCTACATGGAACTATGTTTGACATGAAAAAAAATCCATCTCCCTCAGATCACTCTTTTATTCTATATTCCTTCCCTCAGATCACTCTTTTATTCTATATTCCTTCCCTCAGATCACTCTTTTATTCTATATTCCTTCCCTCAGATCACTCTTTTATTCTATATTCCTTCACCATTTTGTACTTTAAACTGTACTATACTATTACACACATACTTTCCTTTACATTTTCTTTTGGGGGGTTTTTGTATGTATATTTCTACAAATAGATAAAAAATTCTTCCAAAGCAGGAATCTCCTATCTCCTCACAGAATTATTTTATTACTAAAAGAAGTACTGAGGAAGAAAGAACCAAACAAAGCCATGTTCCAAGGACAATATTGAACAATGCTTTCATTTTGGTGAACCACTTGCTGCATTTATCTTCTTTAGGAAGAATTAATATAGACTGTAAGATAAGAAGCTAGGATGTTTGGAAGATCTACAAAGTGTAGGTAATTATTATTTGATGAAGTTACTGTTGATGAGACAGAGTTACAGCCTGCAAGGAAATGGAGCAAATGCTTTAAAAAAAAAAATGCTGTGAAAGGCTGGACATAGTGGCACACAATTGTAATCCCAGCAACTCTGGAGGCTGAGGCAGGAGGATTGCAAGTTCCAGGTCTGTCTCTCATCAACTTAGCGAGGGCCTAAACAATTTAATGAGAACTGGTATCAGAATAAAAAACTAAAAGGGCTGGGGATGTGTCTTAATGGTAACTTATAAGTTCAATCCCCAATACCAAAAAAAAAAAAAAAAAAAAAAAAGAAAGCCATGAAGGAATGGAAAGAATGAATGGAAAGAATGTCCCAGCCAAGGACAATCACCTCCAGTGCACAAAGGGTCTGGGTCTGGTGGGTGTCCTTGAGTCCTGGGCAATGGAGGGCGCAGCCACCAGGGCCTAATGGAGGGTAGGGTCTAGGGTCATGTGCAACCATCTGTGCTATGTGCTCCTGTCTCCAGCTGGAAGCGCTTTCACAACTTGGGGGTCTTTCCAACAGGCAGTAACTAACTCCACTCAGCGAGCTGTTGCTGTCCACCTTGCTGCTCCGCATGTAAAACCATTTTCTGCTTCTCTCAGTTTCCCCCATAAGCCTCCTCAATTTAGTCATGTTGCCTTTGCGTGGTGAAAGCAGAGTGACAATACTCTGACACTAGGCTCAAGAGACAAGCTGTATAAACTCCAATCCCGTTCTATAGACTTGAATCCAATTGTTGATTGATCATGAGATGCTGTAAAAATCATTTCTTTTTTCTGTGTCTCATTTTTCTCACCTACTTGGATAACAAGGGTACTGACCTTTTTTTCTATATTGTTTTTATGGGTGCATTGTAATTGTGCACAAGGTTGGGATTTGGTCTTACATATTCATACATGCATACAATATAACAATATAATTAGGCCAATATCATTTTCCAGTACAATCCCCTCCTCTTAAAGATTTGGGGAGGTAGGATAAATTGCCTGGCCCATACATAGTATACATAGTGTACCTGGTACATAGTATACTACAGCTCTTCTCACAAAAACACAATGTATCACAACTGAAAGAACTTGAAAATACAATTTTTTGTAATATTGCCAAATTGTCTGTAAGGGATGGATGTTGAGGCTGGGCAACCTGGATTGCCATGTATTTTCACATTTTATGAGATGTGGCTTTAGGTTATTTACTTCATCCTTCTGCATACCTCAACTATTTCATCTGTAAAATGAGGTGATAACAGATGTTAATAAGGACAAAATGAATTAACATTTAAAATTAATTTCGAATTTTTACTAACATGTGTATAAACTTTTAGAAAATGTAATTTTTTTTTAACAAGGTAACTTAAATGACTCAAATTCTATGCAAATCCCTCAGAAACTTCACCTTCATACAAAAACATCTAGCCACAAAAGTGAGGCCTTTGTGATATGATTAGGGCAAAAGGACTCTCATGAATGAGATTTAAAAATCCCATTATAAACTAGGCCAAAGAGAGGAGAGACCTCTTACCTTTCTACCATGTGAGGACACAGTAAAAATAAAAAATTAAAAATAGCAGCCTGTGAGTCAGAAAACCACCCACACCAAAAACAGAATCTCTTGGCACCTTGATCTTGGACTTCCCAGCATCCAAAGTTGCAATATTTCTGAATGCTTTCATAGTTTTCTTTCAACAAGCAATTACACATTAAACATGATGGTACTGAAGTTTTCAGTAACTGCAATTAATAATTGTTGGGGAAAATACTGAATATCAAATTATGCCAGTTGAAAACTTAAGATGCTATTGCAGTGTTATTTTTTTCATGTTACTTGCACAATTTACATTTTATGTCTTTGAGAAATCTATTCGATGCATAAAGAACTTCTTCCTGAGCCTCATATTCACATAAAGTATTTTTATTTCTTTCTCAATTTTATTTCAGTCCATTGAAGTTTATATTTATTTTGAAATGTTTCAGGCATACAAAAATATGAAAAATAGAACAAAGGATATCTGTGCCCAGTATCCAACTTAAGGAAAAGGGTATTGCCATGAATACACGGTGCCATCTTCCAAGATGGCCTCCTTGGGCTCACAGGCATCCTAGGAGGAAAATATTACTTTGATTCTTTTGTTTACCAAAATCAAGCATTTGTTTGTACTTTTTTTAAAATTTTTAATATTTATTTTTTAGTTCTCGGCGGACACAACATCTTTGTTTGTATGTGGTGCTGAGGATCGAACCCGGGCCGCACGCATGCCAGGCGAGCGCGCTACCGCTTGAGCCACATCCCCAGCCCTTGTTTGTACTTTTGGTGCATCTATGTATGTCTTCTGCCATGTTCCGAATGCTTGTGCTCCTCCAAAATTCATGTTGAATGAAATCCTATCCCCCCAAGTGAAATCCTAATCCCCAAGTATTAGGAGGTGAATCCTTTGTGATATGATTAGGGGCTCTCATGAATGGGATTAGAAAATCCCATTATAAAGTAGGCCAAAGAAAGGAGAGACCCCTTACCCTTTTAAATGTGAGGATACAGAAAAAAAAAAAAAAGCAGTTTGTGAGTCAGAAAACCACCCCACACCACAAACAGAATCTTCTGGCACCTTAATCTTGGACTTCCCAGTCTCCAAAGTTGCAAGGAATACATTTTGTTATTTCTAAGGCCCAGTCTATTTAGTTACAGTAGCCCCAATGGACTCCCAAAGTGTCTTTGTAGATAGACAGACAGACAAATAGATTAGGGTGGGAGAGTGTTACCAGGGATTGAATTCAGGGGCCCTCAACCAGTGGGCCACATCCCAGCCCTATTTTGTATTTTATTTAGAGACAGGGTCTTACTGAGTTGCTTAGTGTCTCGCTGTTGCTGAGGCTGGCTTTGAACTTGTCATCCTCCTGTCTTAGTCTCCCAAGTTGCTGGGATTACAGGCGTGCACCACCACACAGGACCCCAAGTATATATTTTTTATGTTTTACTTATTTTGTAATGGAATGGTTCTCTTTCACTCTTTTATGACTTTCTTTTCTTACCGCATAATGAAATTTTTGAGATTCATCCATGTTGGCAAAAGAATCTATAGTTCATTCACTCTGACCACTACAGATTTTCTCAAATGAATATATAACACTTCATCTCTCCCTGATAGATGCCTCCACAGTATTTGGTTTTTCATAAAGAAACACTGCCATGAAAACCTTTGTGTTTGTTTTCTTGGACATATTTGCAAAAATTCCCAAAGTATTTCTGTAAGAATAAAACTGATAGTTATAAATTTTGTTCATATATTCTGAATTTGAAAATTATGTTACTCAAATGGAGATTTTATTATATTTATTTTTTAAATGTTGCATGAGCATGTACTATTATATACCAGGCATCCTGCTCCACATGGGGGATGAGGCAGCTAACATAATAGGCTTGAACTCTCTAGAAGGGATATTAGAGAGGATTCATACATTGAGGAAGGTTTTTTGGTAGATGATACCTAAGAAATTATTTAATTATTCAGTTTCCTGATTCTGTAAAGTAAGATGTGATTCTATTAACCAAAATGGTTTTAAAACCAAATTATTTTTTTCCTTCCTTCAAAAGCACTTAAATATTTAAAATGTAGCCACAAAACGAGGCAATGATATGGGACTTAATGAGACAAAGTAATCCAGGGTATTAAGCTTTTTCTCCCTAACAAGAAAAGAATATGCGATTCAGACAGAAAGACCATGCAATAGGGAGTAAGAAAATAATTAGTCCAAGAAAAATAGGCCTCACTGAAGGATAAGTAGTAATAATTCAAACAGAAGGAGCCATGTGGGTTGTACTAAAAGCTACTATAGGAAATGAAGAAGGAAACAAACTTGATTTTAAAGGGGGACTGAACGGGAGTAATTGAAAAATAAATGCCTCAAACTTATGCCACAAATTAGATGCTATTACAAATAAATATTTTTTCCATAAATCCAAGAAATTATTAAAAAGTAGATCTTCCCTGAAGTGAGAAATCTGAGAAATGACAGGAGTTCAAAGGTAGACGCCGGGCAGTTACAGCTGGAACTCTTGGCTGTTCAACACCTGGAGGCCAGAACAAGAAAGGGAGGAAGAGGTATCCCTTTTATTGAGGCTTCAAGACCTGATTCAGAACAGGAAATATGGAAGGGTGATTTTTTTCTCTTATTGCTTTATGTCCCTCCTGACCATTTTCTTCCACCTATTGTCTAGACCTATATTTATTGCACTTTCTCATGTGCCAACCAACCTGATATATGCTATTAGATAGAGAAGGGAAGAAGACTGAGCACATATTTGACCTACAGCTTACCTTCTAGTGTAGTAAGCAAATAGTCAAAGTAAATGCATAAGTAAATTGATTTAAGTGATAAGAATTATGAAGAGAATAAGCAGTGTGAAGGGAAAGTATGAGAGAAGGTATATATGCATAGAGGCAGGTCAGGGAAGGCCTCTCTGATTGACTGGGGTTGAGACAGCTGTGTGAGTAGAACAGTTGTACAATATCTAAAGATATAGGTTATTTCAAGCTGAGATATAGGAATATGAGCAAATGTTTAGAGGGTAGGACAGGCTTGATGTGTTTAAAATATAGAGAGGACATCTCTGGGGAAGTCGGGAGAGAATTTTGTCTTCTAATATGGGTGATTCTGTAGGATATTTGCATGTAGGGTGGAATTAATCACCATGAAGCAATGAAGGGAATAATGTGGACAACAGAGAGAAGCCTCTGAGAAAGAAAGGAAAGACAGGGTCCAGAGCACAAGCATATAGGAATTTGGTTGATTGGAATAAAGAGCCCCGTATTGCATTCTCATAAGAAGAAAAGCTGAGAAGATCTGTAAAATTTCCTGCATACCTATAGATTTGCTATTGGGAATATGAGGGTGCTCCCCCAGATGACTTCCTGTGTGTCTGAGTTTCAGAAGGCAGAACTGAGGGGGAAACCAGGTGTGGTTTTTTTTTCTATGTTTGTTTGTTTGTTTGTTTTGTTTTGTTTTGGTACCAGGGATTGAACTCAGGGACACTCAACCACTGAGCCACATCCCCAGCCCTATTTTCTATTTTATTTAGAGACAGGGTCTCACTGAGTTGCTAAGTGCCTCACCCTTGCTGGGGCTGGCTTTGAAATCACAATCCTCCTGACTCAGCCTCCCCAACCGCTGGGATTACAGGCGTGCATCACCGAGCCCAGCTGAGACCAGGCTTTTGATGGTTCATCTATTTCTCCTGGCTAGGAGAGTAGTGAGGCAGTGTTTGCCAAAGTCCCAGTGTTCAATCACTAGCTTTATGGGGTCAAAAGAAAGAGAACAGTGTACTCATTTTTCTGGTGCAAAACTCAGCAGTTCAATGGTGGGAATCTTCTTACAGTGGAATGTTTACGATGTCAGTGATTGTGCAGTCCTGAAGCTGGGAGCTTCCTAATCAAATAAAGGGCAACTTATCCTGTGGAGGCCCACCCTGGCTTTAGGAGCCATTGCTGAAAATTCAATAGGCCATTTTCTTCCAGATCTTCCAATGATTCTTCAAGTCATTTGTTACCCAAGAAAAAACTTACCTTCTTAAATTACCAGTGGAATTTTCTTCTTGGCCAGTATATTCAGGACCCAAGTCCAGTCATTCACAAGCATAATAAATTCATCTACAAGATGATAGAGTTGGGATAGAGATGAAGAAAGTTTTCAACAGAGGAATGTAAAGGACATAGTGGTCTGTGGATGGCACCAACAAGAAGGACTCAGAGTTAGTCCCATGATATGACATGAATCTCAACATTTATCTGGTTTAAAAGAAGAATTAGAAAAGGAAAATGGGGACGAACAGTATACCTAACCTGCCTCCCTAAGATACTAAGTCTGTGAAAGAGAAAACTACCTTCAATTAAGAGGCATTAGAAAAAAAGCTCTCCTAAGGCAAGGGATCAAAAGAGTTTCAGAAAAGAGATGAAAATATAGGAGAGTTTGCTGATCTCAAACACTACAGTTTAAGATAGCAGAGTGAAGAGCTTTCAAGGAGAAGGGCTGGGGATTTACTCTGAATAGGGAATGCAGTGAAACTCATGGAAATGAGAGTCTTGGGGAGAGTGCATGGCCTGGGCTCCTCTGGCCCTTCTAGGTGATACAGATAGATTGCACTGTGAGGCAGGAAGAGAATAGTCTTAACAAGGCTTTTAAATGAGGAAGGACAATCAGTCCAACCTCTTCGTCCTGCAGTTTTGATGGTGCAGCTGAGGAAAATGTGAAGCAAGCATTCTTGGTCTGACATTTGAATTTTCCCAAGGCAATTAATGCATTACCACTGTCGCTCCCTCTAACTCACTGAAGGAAGACTAGAGTCTCTTTAGTCCAATTTACAAGATCAGCACAAGTGAAAGACAACTTTAGGGGGAGGGTGCTTTTTTCATTCAAGAGGACTTTCGTTAATGTCATACTAAGAACTTCCAGAGACCAGGGGCCATGTTCTGTTCATCTACCTTTTCTTTCACTCCTTTGGCATCTACTACCAAAGCACAAATGCCTATTAGTTCTTTGATGAATGAATGAATAGACATATTTAACAGAAACCCTCATCTTTGAAAGAAATCAGGTTGATTAGTATTAGGGAAATCTAAACTTTAGAAAAAGCAGGCTCCTCGGCCTGGCACAGTGGCAGACACCTGTATTCCCAAGGACTCAGGAGGCTGAGGTAGGAAGATCACAGATTTGAGGCCAGCCTAGGCAACCTAGTGAGAATGTGTCTCAAAATGCAAAAATGAAAAGGATTGGGGTATTAATCAGTGGAAGAGCACCCCCTGGGTTCAATCCCCTGTGCCAGAGAGGAAAACAAAATCAGGTTCCTCCCCAGTTCCTCAGTTCCTTTCTGCTCGAAAGTTAAAGAATTGGAAATCTGTAATAAACACTTATAGACAATTAAAAAACAAAAGAGAGCTGTGGTGTCCTAAAACAATGATCCATGACCATAAAGTCTTTACACCTGAGCTTTAGACTCCAGTATTTTGTCTTATAAGAAAGGCTCCCATCTCTGCCATGTTTCCTTCACCTGAGGAGAAAGACTTCTCTGTGACTGTGATACTAGTGGGAAAAATCTGAATTGTTCCAAGACACAGGAAGTCATTGTGTCTTATATAATTGCTGTCAAATAATGATTAATAACACATTTTCATTCTAATGAAAGTGCTTGTCTCTATTTTGAAAAGTGTAAAAGTGTGGCCTTCTATGAAAATATGAACCACAAACACACAATCTGAAAATGGCATCCCCTGCCCCACCACAGAATATCTGAGGACATCAGACTCTTTTTTTTTTTAAAGAGAAAGTGACAGAGGAGAGCGAGAGAGAGCGAGAGAGCGAGAGAGAGAGAGAGAGAGAGAGAGAGAGAGAGAGAATTTTTTAATATCTATTTTTTAGTTTTCGGCAGACACAACATCTTTGTATGTGGTGCTGAGGATCGAACCCGGGCCGCAGGCACGCCAGGCGAGCATGCTACCACTTGAGCCACATCCCCAGCCCAACATCAGACTCTTGATTTACTGAGAATTCAGAAAGACAGGCAGAGTGATCTGACATTAATGAATAATAATGATAGTAAAAATCCCTACAGAAACCTGTGTTTCCGTGGTAACATGGTAGTTAGTGAAGTACTTTGCTAAGTAACTGCAAATTAAAAGCCTCACATTGTCTTGAGTGTGAGATTGTTACTGGGAAGTCACTCAGGAGACCTCTGTGATCAGAGCTAAAATCCTGAGTCTTAACTCTGACAATAAAGTAAAGAAGGTAGTATTACTTTTTCTTCCCGTTTCTTTCATGGTTCATTAACATTTATAAATATGGGGATAATTACAAAATAATTGCATTGTTTTAAGGCTCATTCATGTGACTCAAAAATATAACAACATAGAAGTTAAGTTACATGGATACTATTCTTTTTTTCTATTTTAAATTATTAGAATAGTTTGGATAATTTTTTAAAAACAAGGAGCTAAAATCTGTTATTTTCTAGGAAGAACAAGAAAACCTAACAGGAGAAATGACAAGTAAAATTTATAGTCTGTTTTGTAATGGACAAGACAACCAACAATAAAACTAAGGTCTTATCATTAAAGAATTAAATACCATTTTCAGTGAACAAAAATCAGCCTGTAATTGGAATAAAGGGTATTTATCTGTGAAATATTGAAGTCATCCCTTGAATAATAATGAAATCAATACAAGTATGCACAAAATGAGAGGTACTCAATTCCATCCAAACACATGATCTGAAAATGGCATCCAAGCTGTACCAGTTCCTTTATCATCAGTTTACACCTCCCAGTTTTGTGATGGGGAAAAGAACAAAAAGAACAAGGCTATTATGGTTTTGTGCTAAGAGCCACAGCCAAGTAATATGATGCATGGCACTTTTGGTTGTAAGGTGATGCCAGCTAGCCATTGAGATGATATGATTATGTTAAGATTTGCATTCATATGGATATTGGACTCCTGCTGTTCACCTCGGCCTGCTACGGACTCCTGGAGAGTTCCCATTGGTTGGGGAAGTACAGTAGGAGGGAATTCCGGGGCAGGAAGTTGTTCTGGGGTTCCGGTAGAACACCACCGCATGGGTGGACCAGCTTCTTCCCGGACGTGTACAGGGTATTGGTGGCATTTTCAAAAATAAAGTTTTGTTCCTGCTTGAGTGGCTCGTGATTCTGTGCCCAGCCAGACTGCGGCAGTTTTGCATAGCAAAAACATAAAATTTGGCTGTGGAGTCTTTAATATTAATATAAAATTTTCTAGTAAGCCTGTCATCTGACTCTTAGGGAACACAATTTTTTCAGTTACTACATACTATAAATTAGGACCCAAACATATTAATTCTGTAATTTCTGACAATAATTTCTAGAAAACTGATAAAATTAAAATAAGTTTTATTTGATGGAAATAAAAACCATTTTATCTGACAGAGAAGACACCCAACATCTATCCTTACTTTTCTTGCAGACATTTACACCATTTTATATTTCCCTTTTTCTTTTTTCTTTTCTTTCACTGTCCATATTTATATAGGCTTCTCTTATGCTCTTTTGAACTGACTAGTTCTTTCATTGTAAGTTAAATGAAACTAAAATGCTCTTATTAGGTATGAGAACTCTGTTTTAAAACATTTTTTAAGTTGTATTTTCAGCCATTCTGGGAAACCTGCTGGAATCTGCTTGTTCCAGGAAAACCCACTAGAATGGCAGGCAGCCACTGAACCAAGGGACAGAATGATAAACATGTCTTTGAGAACTGTCTTTGTGTCGTCTCAACTTTCCTCATTACTGAGTGGCAATCTTCATGTGTGGAGCTTGGGGGTTTTCATTTTCATTTTGCAGCATAGCAGTTTTGACTCATTTTCAGACTTACATGTAGCCATTTACCTAAGATGTCTTTATCTTTCAAAAATTAAAAGCTGAAAAATCTAATTCTATAAGCCATGTTACAACACTATTTAGAAATAGCGAGTTAAGTTGTACTTGGTTATTCTGGTTATTATCTGTCAGAGTAAGCGTCTGAATACTCTCTTTGTTTTGCTGCTGGATATTGGGGTATTTCTCACACATTCAGGTGAGAACTTAGAAGACTTGTTTGGCACCTAAGTCTTTGGGACACTGAGTAGGAGTTTGTGTGTAATGTCTTGGCTGTGGTCTGATGACGGAAGAAAGCTGTGAAGGTCTTTGGAAGCTTGAAAAGGCGAAAAACAAGCCAGTTTTAAAAGGTGTTCAATAGCCTAGAGGTCTTAGAAGTCAGGAAATAGGAGACTGGCCAGAAGAAAGAATGGAAAGAAAATTTCCTCACTCCAAAAGAGCTAAAGGCATTTATAATTACATCACCCTGCTATATTTATTATAAAACTACGCATTGATTCTCTGATTCAAGGTAGCCAAGTTCCAATCCTTCATTGCTCTTAGGTACCTGTGTTTGGACTTAATCAAATAACTAATTTCTTCTTATGAAAATATTTTCTTCCTAAGATCAGATGCTAAATTCAGAAAAATAGAACTCTTGAAGTATTTTATATAACAGAAATAAAACCTGCCCCGTGGGTGAACCCCATGTGCCTACTTAGAGAACACCAAGTTTGGGTTGAACTTAGTGACAAATAGAAAGGGAAGAGATGGCTGGGGCTGAAGGAGCATATAAATGGATTCTTCTAAACAGAAAATCAAGCAAACCTTTGTTGCCTCAAGGCAGGCTTACAGCAAATAATTCTCTCTTAGTTAACACTCAGATGCACATAAGAATAACATACGGTTTGCTAAAGCCTATGCCATTGCTAAAACAAAGTGCTGTTACCAGAGAGGCAGCAGACCTGGGCACCATAATTATGGGGGTGACTAACACATATACTTCAATGAAAGAACACAAACCCACAAGAGGGATAAATGGAGCAGCACTAACGTGGCTCTGTGTTTTGGCTCTCAAAAGTTATGTTTACTTTTGAGGATTCATATTGGGATATTGTCTCTAGAAATTTCTTCTTTCAGTTCAACACTCGAATACTGTTATGTAATAGAGCTCAAAATTATTTTAGAACTAAAAATGTTATGGTAAAGTGTTAAGAAAATACCAGGTTATAAAGGTGGAAATCACCTGTGGTTTGCCTGGTAGTGAGGCAGAAAGGCAAACCACCACAGGCAGATAGGACAAGGGCCTCTGAGGAGAAGGGAAGGAGGAAATGAGACCAAGCCATCCTGGAGGGAGAAAGTATGCCTGGAGAACATGATGTTGCTGCCCCTTATAGCTTCAACTGCAATATCTCTTTCTTAGTTACCCCTGCCCCTAGCCCTAGCAGTGGCTGACCACAAAATCTTTCCCTAGCCCACAAATTTGCTTGTGTGTCAATAAATCCTTACTCTACTCTTGTGCTAATAAAGGCTTACAAATCACTTTCCTCCAGATTGACTTAAAAAGACAAAATAGAGTTGATTGGCCCCTTTCTAAATCCTACATTGACATGTCATCCCACCAGTCACCTGTGGGGACAGATGAAGCCCTTAAATCCTGTAGGCAACCAATACCCATGGAAAACCCTTACTTGGGATTCTTCCCCTTTGGGAGTTTCACTTTCATTCTATTACTCTAAAAAAATCCTGCTATTTTGCTCTGACCCTTGCAAGTCTGTGGATTTCATTCTTTGAATTTACAAGACAAAGAACCCACCCATCTATGTTACAACAGGTCATAGTGTTAAAGGCCAAACAGTTTTTTACTTTTGTTTGTTTGTTTTGTGGATGGAAAACTTTAAGGAAAAATCAAAATGAGCATGCAGGTTATTGAAATCAGTTAATATACAGGATCACATGATGGCCTCATATATTCGATTCTAAAACATCTGAAACCTGGAGAAGTTGCCTGGGGGCAGGGGGGGTTGGACCATCTGACACAGGCAAATAAAGGTGCGTTTAGGAGTAATCATGACCTGTATGAATTCTTCCATGAAACATAATGTTTTGGAGCACAAAATATTTTACAGTTATATTCAGGCAATTAGTACATGGTGGTAATAGTATATATGGTGGGGAAAGAAGGGAGGATGAGAGGAGGAGGAGGAAGAAGAGGAGGAGGAAGAGGAGGAGGAGGAGGAGGAGGAGGAGGAGGAGGAGGAAGAGGAGGAGGAGGAAAAATGTTTTGGTTTACCAAATCAGAGTTTTTCAAGAAATGGGATCAGGTCTAGGAATATTAGAGCACAAAGAATTTTTTAAATTAATTCAGTCACTCAGCTCTTCATGTAAGAATAGAATGTCTCAAGAGTGCCGGACTCCAGGAACAAGGCAAAAGATAACAAGCTCTACAGAATGCAAATTGGGTTATCAAGTGGAGCAAATAGAAAGACAATACACCAGAATACAATGATGAGAAAGAATTTGTACTCAATCCAAATATACATACATACATATATATATATATATATATGTGTATATATATATATGTGTGTGTGTGTGTGTGTGTGTGTGTGTGAGTGTGTGTCTGCAATCTAAAAATTAAGGTAATTACTGCATAATTAATACAGCATGCAAACAGGCTGTAATATTTTAATAATTAAAGTAGAAGCTGTGCTTGTCAAAATTTAAAGATATCTTTGTTTATAATTACAGAACTACCAAATGTTATATATATATTTATTTCAGGTGGATGCAAAAGTAGTTCAGATCCATTTACCTGGCATGGTAAATACCAAGTTGTAGAAAACATTTAGATTCTTGATCCGTGAAAGTTTCTAAATGGTGTCTGTAATTTATAACTGTGCCATCTTACTGCTTTGCTGCCAAGAGTATATGAGAATAAGACATACCTAATTGTATATTTTGTGGCATTAAAACATATGTTAGTTAATGGGAAGTTAATGGTCCATCTTAAAAGGCCACTCCCACTGGGCACCTATTTTGATCGGTCCTGTATCTGATTATGTCCACAGAATACTCAGAAAACTAAGTTCAACAAGACACAGGCTTTGGTTTTATGCCATGATACATAATAATATTTTGTAAAAAAAAGAGTTATCTGCTGGGAAGAAAGAGTGAATCTAGTCTTATTTTATGAATTGTTCTGTAACAAAATCTCTCATATCTGTAATCATATTGCACATTATAAGGGAGGGCAATTTGATAGTTGTCAATAAGACTCATACAAATATAGATGTAGATAATCAAATGTACTTGGAAATTAAGTTCAAATCTTATCAAGGTGGAAGACTCTTATCCTGAAGAGGAGTTAGACTTAATTAGAAATAAGTTATAGTGGGACTGGGGTTGTATCTCAGAGGTAGAGTGCTTGCTTAGTATGCATAAGGCACTAAATTTAATCTTCAGCACCACATAAAAATAAATAAATAAAATAAAGTTATTGTGTGCATACACAACTAAAAAATATTTCCAAAACAGAAATCAGTTACAGTTTTAACTCAGTCAGCATAAACTTATCACAATGTCCAAATTACAATAAACAAAAATAGTTACAGAAATGTTCAATTGATACAAAAACATGAAGATACATGTATAGAAACTGTAGTGTGATTGAGTTGTCTTTTTAAATAGATACAGCTGAATTATTACATAATATTAGATGTGCTATTATTATAACAATAATAATAATATATAATAGTTTGCATGTTATTTTTTTGCCTACTATGTCACTGGGATAAAAGATGTACTATAGAGCTGGGGTTGTGGCTCAGTAGCAGAGCGCTTGCCTAGCATGTGTGAGGCCCTGGGTTCCATCCTCAGCACTGAATGAAAATAAATAAACAAAAATATTAAAGAAAAGATGTACTACCACTAATCCTTATAAAAAGGCAATTTATTATAAAAAAGGTCTTGTCTGAAGATTACTGGGTTATGCTACCTTGCACAGGTTAATCTCAGCAGGCCTAGGTTGATTAGATGCTTAACTCCAGAGTTTGCTGGAGCAAGGTACTGACCATTGGCCAACAATACAAAACATTTACTAAAGAAAAGCCGTTGTCTGTAAACATAGGTCTGTGGGTTGTTTCACACTCAGACAACCTTGTTTAGCTACAGTAAATATGAATTAGCAATTTATTTGATTGTGATTTGCATCTGGTTTGCTGGGATCCATGGTTTTTGATAGTTACAGTAGATCACATGGCAGAAATGTGTCTATGTGACCAGTTCTCTATAGGTGAAACGCACCAAAAACAGACTTTGAATTTCCTTGTGTTCCACACACTTGCAGGTGATCATTGAAGAATTAGAAGCAGGGAGCATTCTATGTGATCCAGCAGGGTGAGAACAAAACATGCTGAACTTGAGATTGCTTCAGATCCTTCTCAAAGCATATTCTTCTCCTGCTTTTGCTATTGTGCATACTTGCCTTATAATAAAACTTGTATGTGAATATTATGTTTAAGTCCTATAAGTCCTTTCAGCAATCAAACAATTAAGGTAATTACTGCATAATTAATACAGCATGCAAATAGGCTGTATTATTTTAATAATTAAAGTAGAAGCTGTGCTTGTCAAAATTTAAAGATATCTTTGTTTATAGTTACAGAACTACCAAACTGTATTTGAGACAATGTTGGTGGTAAATACCAAAACCACTTCAGCATGGCAATATTCACTGTCCCTTTACCTGATCATAATTTGACCATAATTTGGAAATGTTTGAAAAAAATCAATTCATATGTCCTATTATGATATTGAACATATTTGTAAACTTTGACATTTTACTTGCTTTTTCAAGAATCAATAGTAAATTTTTAATGAGATTGCTTATTGAATAGAGCACCAAAAATGTTTAGCTTCTAAATTTTTAGTTCTTAAATTTGAAATTTTAGTTCTGAATTTGAAGTTCTTAAAAATGAACCTTGCAATAAGTTAGAGTTTGAAATTTATTTTTAAAAGTGAATGATTATCTGAACAAATTACATGATGATAAATTGAACAGTGTGCAATATTTAATCTGAAATCCTATAATTACACTTCAGAATATTTCAATGTGTGGAAAATCTTTGATAGACTTTCACTTGTATTGAATAAACTTACAATCTATGCAGAAGAGAATGAAAAGTGTCACAAATAGAGAAAATATTTTAACTTGCAAAAATATTTGGCATTGTGGGATACAAGATAAATAAATTAAAAAAAATAAACATTCTGAAAACCAAATTAAGGAATAATACCTGTACAATATCATTAAAAGAATGAAATCCTTAGGTATAACTTTAACAAAAGAAATAGGATATTTATACACCAAAAATCTCAAAATATTGTTGAAATAACTTAAATATCTAAATAAACAGAAAGATATCTCATGTTCAAGAATCAGAAGACTTGATATAATTAAGATAGCAAAACTAAATTGATCTAAAAATTCAATGCAATCCCTATCAAAATCTCAGTTGCCTTTTATGCTAAATTGAAAAGCTGCTCCTAAAGTTTGTATGGAAATATAAAGCACCCAGATTATCCACACACAGAAAGATGGAAGCAAGTGCTCAAAAGATTTACATTTTGATGTGAGCCACTGGTGTGTGTGCATCTTCTGGCTGTACTATAGGAATATTTTAATTCACTGGGAACATGCATTCTTGCTAATATTTTAGTAGTAGAAATCTGTTAATGATTAACAAGCTTGGTGTATTCTGTTGCTGTTTCATTTTACATTGAGCATTAAGGGAATGAATTGTTTTAGTTGTAACTCTGCCAATATGTCTATCTAGAGGCCTGTTGCCATTTCTGTCTTCAGTGAAATTTTTGTCCCCAAGAAAGGATAACAGATTGAGTTGGTGTATTCTTGGTTATCAAAAAATACTCATGTAGCTTCAGGATTTTGAATTGGTGAATATTCATGATGTGTGGAAAAGCATAATACACACCACAATCTCAATCACACAAAATGGGATATTGTGTATATATGCACACAACCTAGAGGGACACGTCCAACTAAGCTTCTTGTGAGTGGATGACTTTGTTCTTTGCTTGTGTTTTTTTTCCCCTGTAATGTACAATTTACTTTTAAAAAATAAAAATTATTTTAAAAACCTGTAAAAAAAAAAAAAAAAAAGAAATAATCACTAAAAGAACAAAGCTGAAGGACTCACACTTCTTGATTTCAAAACTCGCTACCAAGCTAAGTAATCAAGACACTGATAGTGGCATAAGGAGGAACATACATATTGGTGCAAGAGACCTAAGAGTCAAAAATACACACATCATTTGGGGATGGGATTGTGGCTCAGCTGTAGCGCACTCGCCTTGCACGTGCGAGACCCTGGGTTCAATCCTCAGCACCACATAAAAATAAATAAGTGAAAAATAAATAAATAAACACATCCATAGTAGCTGATTTTCAACCAGGGTCCCAAGACACTGGGATCTCACACAAGTTAGAAGTAAATGGTGATTACCAGAGGCTGGGCAAAGCAGGGTGGGGAAATGTTGACTAAGGGATACAAAGTTATAGTAAGATAGGAGAAAGAAGTTCTGGTGTATTATTGTACAGTAGTGTGACTATAGGTAACAATAATATACTACATGTATGTATATATATGTATATATACACACACACCTATATATATATATATATATATATATATATATATATATATACACACACACACACATATATTTTTTTAAAGGCTTGAAGAAAGGAATTTGAATGTTTTCACCACAAATAAATGGTAAATATTAAGTAGATAAGTTTACCCCCATTTGAACATTATATAATGTATACATGTATCAAAATATCACAAGTATAATTTTTATGTATTAATTTTTTAATTAAAAATTTAATACATTTTTTAAAAGGAGAAAAAAATGATCAGGCAGTCCAAATAAAAACTTGGAAATGAAATAAAATAATTCTTATCAAATTAAGAATAAAATAGAATTTCCTTAATCTGACAAAAATATGTACAAAACAACTACAATGAACATAAATTGTGATAGAGAAATGCTTTTCTCTCTCCCATTGACACTGGGAATTACACCAAGATGCCTAAAATCACCACTTCTATCCCACATTTTATTGGAGGTTCTAACCAGTTCAATGGAACAAGGGAAAAAAGGCACGGATTGATCAACAGGACAGGTCCAGCACACAGAGTTGCAGATGTCTTCCTGTGCTCAGGGCATCTCTCATCTGTGTTGGTTAGTGGGAATCCCTTTAAAGGTAGGCTTCCCTCCCACCAGACTTGGAGATGGGTGTACTTTCTTGTGACTTCATTTAAAGTGATAGCTCCCAGATTCATGAGAAAGACATTTCTGAGTTGCACAAACTTCACTGGGCTAAGATTTATATGTATTTCGAAGGAGTTCAGAAAGAATTTGCCCTTGCAATTTTCTAAGGTAAATGCTCTAAGAAAGAAAAGTCAGAGGCCTGGAGCACAAGGAAGTGTGTCTCCATTCTCATCAAGCTGAGGAGAGCACAAGGTCATATCCTTGAACTATGTGGTTACATTCATATAAACTTCAGAAAAGGTGAAGCTACGCATGATATTAGAAATTGAGACAGTGGTTCCCTCTGGGCAGGGATCAGAATATGAGGAAAACTTCTCTGAGTGTTGACTATATTCTGTTTCTTGCTCTGGGTTCTGGTTTTTGTGCACTGTTCTGGGTATATATGATATTTTCAATAACAAGTTTAATTTTAAAATAGAGAAAGGAACTGATGATATGGGGAAAGAATTATAATGTTTGAATAGGTTGATCGGTCTGAGAAAGTGGTATTTAAGGAAAGGTTTGAAAATAATAGAGATTGTATTTGGATAGCTGAGGAACAAGCTTGCCAGCACTCTAGGATATAGGCTTACAGTTTTAATAAGAGGGCTTATTATTTTAGATGGGAAACCGAGGCACAAAGAATTTAAATGATTTCCCAGCCACAGATGTCCTGTAGTGAGGGAAGCATTCAAAGTCATATGCTTTGTCTTCACAGCCAGTGTATCCTTCTGCCTGCTCTTCAACAGAAAGATTTCCTGGGCAGCACGACCATTTCTCCAGTGTCTATGTGGCTGCCTCTGTTGCCTTTCTGAGCCTTACAGTAGACATACAATAGAAACTGGAGATGAATCTGACATACAAAAAATGAATCATGGGAGACTTCTTTCAGTAAATAAAAAAAAAAGCAAAAATAGACAAGAGGAGCTATATATCAAGCTAAAAACTAGGAAATAACTAACAAAATGAAAAATCAACATAAAAGATGGGAGAAAATATTTGCAAACAATATTTTTGAAAAGGGGTTAATATCCAAAATATATGAAAAACTGTTACAGCTCAATCACAATAAAAATCAAAATAACCCTATTTTTGAATAAGCAAAGGACTTAGATCTTTCTCTAAAAGAGATATATAGATATCACTAATCAAAAAAATGCAAGTCAAAACCACAATGAGGTCTCATTCTATACCTATTAGGGTAAGAAACTGCTGGCTAGGAAGGAAGGAAGGAAGGAAAGATGGAAGAAAGGAAGAGAAACCAGCAAATAACAAGTGTTGGCAGGAATGTGGAAAAAATAGGATCCTGTGAATTATTGGTGGAAATTTTAAATGGTCCAGCCACTGTAGAAAAAATGTGAATTTTTCACACAAAAAAATTAAAAATAGAACTACAGTATACTCCATAAATCCCACTTCTAGGTATTTACCTAAAATAACTTTATCTGGATCTAAAAGAGAAATTTGTACTCCCATATTCATCACAACATTATTCACAATAACCAAAAGGGAAACTATCTAACTGTCCATAGACAGATACATGAGTAAAGAAAACATGGTATATACATCAAATATAATATTATTCAGCCATTAAAAAAATTATACTGCCATATACTATGTCAAGGATGAACTTTGAGGAGTTACCATTATAAGCCAGTCACTCACAGAAGCACAAATGTTGCACATATGATTCCACTTTTTTAATGCATCTAAAGCACTCACATCCATAAAAGTAGAAAGTAGAATGCAAGGGGCTGAGGAAGGGAAAATGGGGACTTGGTAATTCACTGGATACAGAGTATCATTCATGCAAGATGAACAAGCTCTGGAGATCTATTATACAAATTGGTGCTTGTAATTAATAATACTATGCACTTAAAATATCAGTAGGTTCCATATTATATTATATATTTTGACGACAACAAATATTAAAAAGACTGCTAAAGTTAATCTGACACTAGGTTGCACCAAAATAGCAACTAGATTTGCCACGGTTCTATCTTCCTCTTCACAGTGTTTCTCTAGGACAGAAATGAACCACATTATCTCTGAGTTTGATGCAATCCCCAAATAATGACAAGGCAGAGCCACCAGAAGCCTAATTTCAAGACAAATATGGTAATTCAGTATTAGCTGATGGAGTCACTCCCTGCATGGACATACACAGTAACGCAAACTAGAATAGAATGGAACCTGTCCACCGTTGGCAAAGTTACCCCAATGAATAGAGATATCTGTTATCAAACTAGCTGATGCAATACTGGATTGTTTCAAAACCAACTCATAATTGATGCCAACTAAAATTACAGTATACTCATTAAAGTAGGTTATTAACAAACAAGGAAAGTACATTTCAAACTTTAAAAAATAAAAGAAATGGATTAGTAGAAAAATATTGAACTTTTAGTCAGAAACTGGATTTATCAGCTTATCAACTATTTTCCCCCTTCTTTGTGACTCTGGCTAAGTAATTTCATTCCCCTTAAGGCTGCAGCTTGTTCTTCTTGTTCAGTCTCAATGTTCAGATTTTCTAGCTCAGCTTTACTTACCTGTCTGCCTGTGATTCCTTAATCCTACCTCCATCATCAGATTCCTGTACAATTGTACAATGATTAATATTTGTCAATGAGAAACCATACCTCTTCTGGCAAAGGCAGAATTAGTCAATAATCTCACATTTCATCCACATCCACGACTGCTTAGGAGTTTTGTTTTGTTTTATTTCAAGCACATCTACATGATTTTATTAAACTTGAGGGAAAATATAAACTCAAATTAGAAAGGCCTTTTCTGGCAATTTGCCTTAGGAAAGATCAGCCTTTTCTAAAGAGAAGTTAAATGCTTCCTGGGCTTAGTCCATGGAATCAAACAGGATTTCTGCATTCAAGTTGCAGCAAAAATCAAAGTCCCAGAATTGACTGTACTGAATGAAATTGTAAACAAGACTCAATACCAGAATCAAGAATAAAACACTAAGCAGGAATATGATTGAGGTTGACCAAATAAGTGGTTGAAAGTTCTGACTCTGATTTCTTATTGGGACTCAGAGCAGGTATCATATCAGAGAATAATGTTAGGTAGAAGAATGCATGAGTCAATGATGAAGGACACAATAATCAATAATCATGGGTCTGGGCTTTCTCCATTTATGTCTAATCCAGAGAAGATTGAGGGGTTGAGTCAATGAAGAACCAGCCATACTGGCTGATGTGTGGCCACATTTATACGAATTTTATGACACCAGCCCTGCTTATGACATTTCATTTAAGCAACAGGTGGAAAGAAGTTTCATTCTTTGCAACTGCTTTACTGATAGCTCTTAAAATACTATGTGGTCTCTTATATATGTTTATACTATCTTGTCTCAATAAATATTAGTTGAGTAAATGAAGAGTTTACTTGCAAATTAAGTTGGAATATTCTGCTTAGTAGGTATGTTCCTTTGATTAATTGCTTACTCTCTGAAGCCTTAACTCTTATGTCCTTTAAAGGGGAATGATAACAGACCTGTCAATATATATGAGGTTGAGGTAAGACATCTAAGACCTAGCAGAGTGCACGGTACACATTTTAAAAAATGATTTATTTTCCTTTCCCCCCCCTTAACTCATTGTTTTAACTACTGCAATTATGGTTTAGAGCAATATAATGAATTTTTGAAAATATCATAATCATTCTTCTGATAGTATTTTACCCAGAGAAGTGAAAAATTCCCCACATTGTTTCAATTAAATAAATTTAAATTGTGAGAAATTCTATACAATTGTGTATTTACTCACTTATTTAAGGAAAGACCAGAATTTCCAAATTAAGTTTTATTTCCATCTGTTTAATTATTTAGTATTATCCTTTTATTTTTTTGAATACTTTCTAAAGTCCCTCAAGGGTAATTAATTTTGCCACCAAATCCAAGACACCCAAGAGTTTCTAGCCAATTGTGTAATCACAGGGTTCCAACAGTCTCATTTTTATTCCTAAATAAATCTAATTTTTCTATATATGCATATCTTCAAAGCTACCGACAAAGTTATTTTTGCTAGTGGCAACATCCGGATTTCAGCAATCCTGGCCATCATTTTTTCACTATAGTAGTTGCCGCTATGTAAGTATGTGCACACTTCTAAAATGACACATAAAAGCATGAAGGACAGCAAAGAATTCACAGCTGTGTCTCCTTTGGTACATAAATTAGGACCTCAAGAAATGACCTGTTTTAACATGAGCAACATTCTCTTGGAAAGAAAAGACAGATGTAGCCAAGAGGGCAGATACTAGTGTGATCTGACAATGATCATCTCAACATCATGCATCATAAATAAATTTATGTAAACATTTCTCATCTGGGAAGCAAAGTAAAAGAGCTATATGTGCCACATTTCAGAAGTTTAACTTGTATATTTTCCACAATCAGAAAAATGGTTTTACACCATAATATAGAATGTATCAAACAGTGCTATTGGAGTCATTAATAAATACAACATAAGAATAGTTATCCTAAAAATATAAGCATTGCCTTCTGCCAGAGATGATTTTATCTGCCTAGTGCAGTGCAATCATTCTCCCTAGGTAGTGACAGGACCTTCTGCTCCTGCCTAGGTGAATGTGTGCCTAAAATAAGCATGGAATCTTTCTTCAGCTTTTACTTCAGTAGCTAGATCAAGTTTGGATGCCAAGGAACTCTTGGACAAATTGGGCCATTTCTGGACTTTTCTTTCCTAAGTGGAATTAGCCAGGTGGAGCCTCCTGCCAATAAATCCTCCCCTTTTGCTAAAAACTAGTTTGGTTTGAATTGGATTTCAGTGTTCAGGATCAAAACTGGTGTGCAAATTCCAGACTCTAAAACTGATTTCTGGTGCCAGTCCCCCTCAAATTGCTTATTTATTTTGTACCTATTGGGCTGACAACTAAAGCAAGATTGCTTTCTGTATTAACACCCAGAAGAAAAGTAGATCATACTTTGTTTTGCCAGTCAATGAAGAAAACTGGCTTGAATTTTTTTTAACTGAGGAGATCATTTGAAATTGACTATTCTTTACAGGAAAAGGGATTATAAATCACTCCAGTTGAAATCATCTTTGTATATTTTTTTTATTCCTAGTCACATTTCTCTAGATGTGTCAAGAAAATAGTTATAACTTTTTAAAAATGTAATGAAATGCTTATATATTTTTGTTTTAATATACAATCTTCTGATTTCTTTTAAGGAGTGCTGATCCTAGCTAGGACGTTGTCTTAGTCAATTTTCTATTGTTATAACTAAATATCTGAGACCGGGTAATTTACAAAAAATAAAGTTTTATGGGGCTCTCATTTCTGAAGGCTGAGAAGTTCAAGATCAGATGGCTGCATCTGGTGAGGTATTACTTATTGGTAGGGACTCTGCAGAGTCTAGAGATGACACAGCATTTGGAGCGGCAACTAACTTATGGGTTTTGAAACTGTCCTGTGACAGAGGCTATGTCCCTCTGGAGAATTCTGGGTGTGAATATGCCCATTGAGAAAGCCCAGTTACTATGGTGATGTAAAAACAACTATTTGAGTAAGAGACTAAGATCAGTTTCTAAAACAAAACATCTTACCTAACATTTATCAGGAGGCCACCTTACCTGAGTTAAAACTCTGCCTCTCTTCTTATTCTGTTAAGATAACCACTCAAGTTAAGTCTAAATGACAGATTTTTGTTATAAAAATTAGTGCAATATTAAAATATACAGAAAGTACAATATATAGCTAAATAAAGATTTGAGATTACAAAAAATATGTTTTTTGATTTGTAGCTATTATACAAACTAAACATGTTCTTATTCTTGTTAATTTCATTTTATATTTTTCTTGTAAACTTTATAACTATTGTATGTTAATGTCTTACAAAAGTACAACTTTCAATATGATAACCTAAGTTACTAAGGTAATAAGACCATCACCCATAGGACAAACAAAATATAAGGCTGACTTCCAGTATTTATCCCATTCCATAATTGTATTGGTCAGCTTATTATTAAAGACAAAAGTCAAGTCACACAATTGGTAGGAGTTGAGCCTTCTTTCATTGTGGTGCCATTTTCAGTTTAACGACAGCATTGGCTTTGGCAATCCTGACATGCTTGACAGGTAACTTTTGCTAATTTTCCTTATCAAGTAAAATATATGCATCAAGTTATTTCTCACTGCTAATCAGATTTGTAGTGCTGGGCCACCCTCTAGAAATTAAAATTGATAATGTTACAGCTTATACTATTTCTTCTTTTCAACAATTTTGTGAGCAATATCATATTGATCACCAAACAGGTATTCCTAATAATCCCCAAGGCCAGGCAACATTATATAGCAGCCTTAAATGTCCCTTAAATTATAATTATAAAAAACAAAAAAGGAGAGATAGAACCCCACAAAATTGTTTCAAAATTTTTTAAATTGTCATGATAAAGATCACACTGCTATTTCAGAGCAAAACATGACTCCAATTACAGTAGGCCCATCATGCCTGGTCTGATGGAGAAATTTACCAACAGAATAGACCAGATTCAATAATAATATATGGTAGAGGCCATGTTTGTGTCTTTACAGAAGGTGCAGTTCAGCCTATTTGGGTATGTGATCATGCTGTTCACCAACATCATGGAGAATCTGGTACCATAGTTGAAACAACTGAAGCTTAAACTGGAGGTGTTGATCCTGACCTTCACCAGAAACAAGAAACTGAGAAAGAGGAGGAGAAATGAAAAGAAGACTCCATGAATCCAGAATGCCAACCTGCAATGTGGGAGAAAATCACCTGACACATCGTGCTGAGCAGATGGTTAAACAAATAGGGAGGTACTAAGTCTCCAGCCACCATGTTTGTGAGTATGCTGGCTTTATTGAGCTGTCAGGTAAGTATAGTTCATGGGAAAACTATTTGGACTTATTTCCCAGATCCACCCAGCTATGTGGACTGGAGCATCCATTCCAGTTAAAACATTCACTATGGTACATTTTTGGAATTACATGTTTGCTACTAATTCTTTTTTTGTGTTGTAACAATAGGTTGCTGCATCTTCTGAGCAGACATCAGAGAACTTCAAATAAAACCCATCCCTTGCACTTAAAATATAAAAAAGGGAAAGATGTTGGGAGGAGCAACTGAATTATGGGTTTTGAATCCATCCTATGACAGAGGCTATACACCTCTGGAGAACTCTTGGTGCAAAGTTTCCAGTTGAGATAGCCCAGTTGCTATGGGGACGCTATGTTCAATAGGAGGTTCTGTGCCAGTCACAGAATTATTCAGTTCTTGAGTTTCAGACACCAGCTGCTCCAGGGTAGAAAGTTATGGGAGCAAGCAGATTATCATAATTGGGCTGCTCATACTTATGACCTTGGCTCCACTGGCTTTGAAGAAACTTTCCTATAATAACCTTTTCTATGATAAAATTAATATAATAAACATGCTGAGCTGACTTGTGATCATGGCATTACATCAGGGTATGGTACCCACTAGGTCTCAACTTCTTCTCTATTTATGTGTCTGGGTTTTTTTTCCCTAATATCCCATTGCCCATCATCTGGTTTCCTGAATTAACTATTGTGCAGGCTGCAACAACACAGCACATGTTATGGCAAGTGGGAATGAGTGAGCATCCTAGCTCAGGTATCTTCTTTTCTTCTTATAAAGCCACAGTCCTATAGAGAACTAAGCAATTTAAAACAAACAGACAAAAAGGGATCTCATGAAAATAGAAGGGAGAACATTAGATTACAGGAAGGAGATCAAGAGGGAGGGATAATGGGCAGGAAAGATTAGAAATTGAAGAATGATATCCATAAAATTATGCTATGTGCATGTGTTGCTGACTTTTGAAGAAAGGAAATGAATTGATTGTCCTCAGTACTTGGAAATTGAAAGAAGACATGTTAAAGGTACTATCTATAATCCTTAAGTGAAGAATACTTGGTGGAGGGTTTTATTTGGGGAATTTTTGCTAACGGCCACACATTTTTAGAAATCCCAATTTCAAAGGTTATAAAGTAAAATGTACTTATACACTACTTAATTATATACTGATTGGTATAACTAGTTTTTGTAATTTCTAAGCAACCAAAGAACACTATTAAAAGGTGTTTTATTTTTTTTTCTATCTCCCATGGAATTTAAAGCACATTCTCATATGTATGCTTTCCTTTACATCAGTTCTAAACCATCTCCAATACAACGAGGTTCTGCAAAGATTCAAAGAACAATTAAATGACCTCATTCTATATATGAACAGTTTAACTGTTCTAGAACTTTAAAAAATTCTGAAAATCAGTATCTGGGTTTAAAAATTACAATAGGTTTCTTGGTCTTTGCTACAAACCTTTAATCTTTTCCTCTCTTCTTCTGTCCTACCCTCCCCTCTCCCTTCTTCTCCTCTTTTCTTAGTTCTCCCTCCCTTCTTTCTCTTTCTTACAAACTGGAGAAAATTAAGAATATAATCAAAGCTCTCCCCGAAGTTATAATAAAACCTTAATATTGATTGCAGCTTCATATATTATGAATACCTTTTAAGTTACTTAGGTGGATAAATGTACTTGCAGTGATGGCCCCAGGAACTATCTTGTATGATACTCAAATGTGAGATGGACACACACAGATGGAAGGAGAGAGGTGTCTAATCTATATTATAGAATGAGGTGAGGCATAAAATTTATATTGGATTAGTTTCTCTTTGGGCAACCTGATCACATTTTTTGAGAATTTTAAAGTTTCAGCATTTGTTTTCTCTCTCCTCAATTATTCACCACAATGAAAATATGACATAACTCATGCCACAAAAGTACTGGGTTATCTTGGATATTGAACTTTCTCAATACCATATTTATAAGTATGATATATATATATATATATATATATATATATATATATATCTCCTTCCTTGGTTCAAGTCATTCAATCCTGGAAGCAATCTGAATTCTAATAGGTCACATTAGAATTATGGTAACAGTTGGAAACTCTTCAATTCAACAGATAATGATATTCCTATAAGTGCTTCATACTGTTTATAAGCTTAGCTTTAAACTAGCCACTTCATTACAAGTATGATGCTGTTGTTATAGCAACTTTGGAGATGGTCATGATGAATGGGAAACTGAGATGGTGATGATCTAAAGACATAATTTAATAATGACTGTCAGGACACCTACTTAGAAAACACTGTCAAAAACCAAGGGGCTTATTACTTATTCTCTAGAAACTCCATAGAGCAAGCTTATTTGGGGCTTAATCCTTCCTAATTAAAACAGAATATATCAGAACACAGATTCCATTGTTTCATCACATTACTACCTATAACTTTATCAAAAAACAATACATCCAAAGGTGGTATATGAATAACAAACTATATTCCTACACTTTCAATGCCATTTTAACATTTTTTTCTTCCAAATGTGGAATAAGGACATATCTTTATTCTACTTATTTATAGTCATTGATCTAGAGAAAACTCATAATTTCCATTTTCATCAAAAAGAGAACAAAACAAAAAAATATCTTACATGTAGTACATGCATTCTGAGCACAAAGTCACTTTTTCTTTTCAGTGCCTTCTTATTATTTAATAAACTGAATATCCTTACAATTTTTTTTCTAATGTCTTCATGTGGAGATCTGAGTGTATCATTCTGAGCTTGAGGAGTAAGACATGACAATGGCACTTCTCAATTATATCTAAATATCCTGTTGTGATTTTTAATCAGGTTCAAACATCCCAATTCAGACCTATGCTTTTTAGAAGTTAAATCAACATCATTTTGTCTCCAAATAACTTTTTTTCAGTGATCCATACTGGGTAAGATAAATTTAGATTAGGAGAGTAATTAAAACAGTTGAAAATTGCTCAAATACTTCAATATTTCTTCACATCTTGACAAGATGAGGATGAGCCTTCTACCTTTGTTGCTGATCCCCAGCAAAGTTTTTCTGAGAGAAGCAGTCTTTCCTACCAGGAAGAGCCTATCAGACACGGTTTGATCTCAGCCTGGCCACTTTCTGAACACTTAGGTAATTTCTGAACACCTTCTGAGTCTATTTCTTCAGGTATGAAACAGAGATGGCACATACTCTATAGGGTTATAGAAAGAATAGAAAAAGTATACATGAAAGATCTTAAGCAAAATAATGAACCCTCACAAACAGAAGTATAGCTCATGACAGCCATTGAAAAGTTTCATTGGTTAAAAATTGATGCCTATTTTGTAATTATCTGCATGAAGTGAGTACTGAATCTTCTAATCAAGGAAAAGTGAATAGACACTTTTCACTCTAAGGGAGTATCAGAGGCAAAGGCAGTCACAGTTTTTCCAAAACTCATAAAGAATCACACCTCACTACTCATTAGTGTTTTATTACCATGTTTCCTTTTTTTGTTTGTTTTTAAGGAATCTTAAAAAAACCCAAATCAAAATAAATTCTATTTTAAAAAGTCAGAACTCAATTGTGACAAAAGAAAAAAAAAACAGCTTTTTCATCAAAGATCTTTTTTTTATTTCTTACATACACATTGGAGAAGATAATGCTAAGTGAAGTCAGCCAATCCCAAATAAACAAATACCGAATGTTTTCTCTGATATAGGGAGGTTGACTCATAGTGGGATAGGGAGGGAGAGTATGAGAAGAATAGATGAATTCAAGATAGGGAAGAGGGGTGGGAGGGAAAGGGAGGGGATAGGTGAGTAACAAGGATGGTAGAATGTGATGGACATCATTATACAGAGTACATGTATGAAGAATTGGATGTCAAAATACCTTATATACAAACAGAAATACAAAAAGCATGGTATTTATGTGTATTAAAAATTGTAATGCAAAAAAAAAATAACGTTACCTTAGATTAGGTAGAGGGAAATGAAAGGAGGGGAAGGCAGGGGATGTGAGGATAAGACAAATAGTAGAATGAAAAAGACATTATTACTGTATGTATGTGTGTGACTGTATGACCAATGTGATTCTACAATATGTATACTCAGAAAAATGAGAAATTGTATCCTATCTATGTATGATACATCAAAGTATAAGAAAAAATAAAAATTATCTTTAAAAAAAGGAGGAATCTGACTTAAGAAAACAGTCTCAAATCCTAAAATACTGTACAGCAGGTGTAGCTGAGCTACTACTACAAATTGGTCTGGAATGGTAGGTTACTCATTATGAATGAGTTATTCAGAAAATTATAATGTTAGGCATTCTGATTTTACACAATAGTGTGATTCGCCAAGGCCGTACATGTACATGCACGTAGTTTGATCAATCTTATTCCCCTGTACCCTCCCTTTCCTTCCCTTACTACCTCCCCTATATATTTGCTCTATTGTACTAATCTTCCTTCTATTTTTCTTCTTATTATTTTAATTAGTGCATTATAATTACACATAGAAGTTTATTCATTGTGGCATATTTGTAGATGGACATAACAATTTTGTTGATTTCAATTTTGTTCCCCAGCACTGCCCCATGCCCTTCCCACCTCCCTCTCAATCCCCTTCCTCTATTCTATTACTTCCCCTTCTATTTTCTTGAGATCCCTTTTTTGTTCTAGTTTTTCCCTTTTTTTCTCTCTATCTCTTTCTCTCACTCCCACATATGAAAGAAAACACTCAATGAGTTTGGCATGATGTTCTCTAGTTCTACCCACTTACCAGAAATGACATGATTTTATTATTCTATGTAGCTGAATAAAACTCCACGTGATATATATATATATATATATATATATATATATATATATATCAACCACTTATTAGCAGCTATAATTGTAGTATTTTGTTGGATAAAGGAAATGTAGTATGTATACACAAACACTATATATATATATAGTGTGTGTGTGTGTGTGTGTGTATATATATATATATATACATACATATACATACACATATGTACACACACTACATTTTCTTTAAACAAAAAAACTACAATTATAGCTGCTAAGAAGATGTTGTTCAAAGGGGAGAAAAGAGGAAAGAAAAAAGAAGGCAGGTATACAACATTTATATGCCTCATTGAGGAGGGAATAAAGATATAGACTATAATATGTGGAAAATAAAGTAAAAGTATGTACTTTAAATTGAACAAAGCTAACCAATGTAAGAACTGAAAATGAGCTAACCCCTAACACTGAGCAGAAGGGATGGTAGAATAGAAATGGAATATAAGAGATCTATAGCTTTTTTTTTTTATAGTGGGGGCATCATTCGACATTTCTTAAGGTCAACACTAGAATCAAATAATAGATGCACTTATAGTTATAGAAGCAATAACCAGAAACTTAAAAAGAATAGAAGTCTTTTAAAAATATCGACTGCAGGGAAGGGAATGGAGATGGAGGGTGAATGGTCAGCAGACAGTCATTTATTACCACAAAGTCTCAGAACCATTCAATTTTCACAAACTTTATTTTTTAAATTCAGAGAATATAGAATTAAAATCACAGATGAAATCCCAACTTTAAAAACCTATTCTGATATAAAGGTAGAATTTTATGGTATATAGATATTTTTTTTTAAATCAGAAATTGAGCCCACATTGATTGGTTTCTAAAGACTTCTCATTGGCTAAGATCTAATTTGCTTTTAAGTGCTACAAAATTCATGGAGTGGGCTTTTTCTACTCTGGCTTTGCAATTTAAGACATGATAATTCTTATCATCAGAGTTTTAAGAGGCATCAGTCCCCTTAGAGAGTGGGGCTTTGGGTGAGTCTTTGTCCAGTAAAGTCCTAAAAAGTGACAGCAGAGAATTCAAGTAACCCATAAAAGATACCAAGTTGAGATGAATGCTGAAGTATATGCAAATTCTTGTTCAGGTCTATGAGGTTTAAAATATTTCTGTTACAGATTAGAAAGGAAAGAAAGTAACTCCACCTGTAGGTATATAGTTTTAAATGAAATTTCATGTTAAAAACATTCTTATTTTACCTGTAGTACTACTATAGAAATTATGTTTAAAATAAATAAAATTTTTTATCCATATGTGTTACATAGTGCACATAATCTGATATTGTTAGATTAAGGTTTGGAAAACCTGGAACATTCCCATTAAATGTATTTCTTTATAAAAGATTTAACTAAAAGAAGATTTTTGTTTCCTGCAGTGTGCATGAAATTCTTTTCTTTCTTATTTAGAATCTGCTGTACCTAAATAGAAATATAAACTTTTTGAATGCAGATTTCTCAATGAAGAACTTTAGGGTTCTTGACAGGATCAAACCTTTTTGCTTTATAAGAGAGTGTTGAGTGGTGGGAAAGGAACCCAGCTGGAAGTCAGGAGGGTTCTTCACTCCTGCCAATCACTAGTCTTGAGAACTCGTATAAATCACTTAACCTTTTAAGCTGCAGTTACAGCTTCTGAAAATAAATTAAATACTGTCCTTTCTACCTCATAAAATTCTCTTCAGGAGCAAATTAAATGATTTTTTCCCAAAGTGCTTTGATAATAAAAGGCCATGAAAATTGCATTATACCTAAGAACGTACACACACACACACACACACACACACACACACACACGCTTTTCCGTCAAATGAGAGACAGACCATTTGAAAAAGAAATACAAAGTGTGAAGAAATAATTAACCACTGGTCTTTGCTTAGCATCAATTAAAGCAATCACGTGATGCTGGAGAGGATGTAAAGAAAAGGAACACTTTGTTAGTGGAATTGTAAATTAGTACAACCACTGTAGAATTTAGTATAAAGTATCCTCATAACACTAGACTTGCAACCACCATATGAGCCAGCTATACAATTTCTCAGTATATATCCTGAAGAATTAAA
This sequence comes from Spermophilus citellus, assembly GCF_964194105.1. Classification (NCBI taxonomy): domain Eukaryota; kingdom Metazoa; phylum Chordata; class Mammalia; order Rodentia; family Sciuridae; genus Spermophilus; species Spermophilus citellus. Next base: position 59,876,295 of record NC_138197.1, read on the forward strand.
GCAATGCATGCATACCTACGTTAATAACAGTACAATTCACAACAGCTAAACTATGGAACCAGCCAAGGTATCCATAAACAGATGAATGGATAAAGAAACTGTGGTACATATACACAATGGAGTTTTATTCATCCATAAAGAAAATGAAATAATGTTATTTGCAGGAAAATGGATAGAACTAAAGACGATTTTGTTAAGTGAAATGAGCCAAACTCAGAAGGTCAAGGGTCCCATGTGGAAACCAGAGAGGAATAATGAAAAGAAAGGTGTGTATATGTGTGTGGGGTGTGATTGCATGAAAAACAAAGTAAGATCAGTAGAAAAGAGGAAAGGGACCAGGAGGAAGGAGAAGGGGAGGGCAAGGGAAAATCCTGGGGAATGATATTGCACAAATGATATTGTTACATTATGTGTATGAATAAGTAACAAAAAATCCCACTATTATGTATAACTAATGTATCAATAAAAATGTAGAGGAAAAAATTAAAACAATCATTCCAGAAATCCCTTTCAGAAAATTCAGAACTTGTGAACCCAGGATTTTGTTATTAAAATATTGATGAGCACCAATATTTCCTCACACAAGAAAATAACAGAAAACTACTGTGTACTTCTGGAGGATGTGCTATTCCCATGATCCCCCATCAAATGCTGTAGGAACTGAGTCCTGCAGACATCAAACTATGGGAAAGGCAGTAATGACCTATCACTCACTTCAACTTCTCTGATCAATGACAGTCAAAATCTAACCACAGAATTTGTTTCTTTTAAAATGTTAGATTCTGTGCTAGAGAATGCAGATCTGAAAAAGAGACTCTTGCAGCCTAAGCTAATGAAATGGATAATAAACTTAGAAGAATCTTGTCAGATTCTAACCCCACTTCTTTTCTTTCAGTGCTTACTCTAAAAAATTAAATATGCAAATGTAATTTATCAAAAAGAGTTCTCTGAACAAGAATCTTTCATTCTGATGACCCCCTCTAATATATTGTCATAACTTTTGTTTTAACTAATTTTTGTTCTAATTAAAAAGAAAGCATGATTGCTATTGCCTTATATAATCATTGTTTAGAATCATTCACATTTTCTTTGATTATCATTACTTCTTTCTTCTCAAATCTTTCATCTGGTATCACTTTACTTCTGCCTGAAATAAACCTATAGAATTTCTGCGTGTCTGAAGATCTTATTGTGACATATGCCCTCAGTGTTCGTTGTTGTTGTTGCCTACCTTTTATAATATATGTTCAGAGGAAATACAATTCTAGAAAGTTCTTTTCTCTTACTTATTGTAATGATTACCTCACTGTATTCTGGCTCCCACTGTGGTCAATTAAAAGCCAGTTGTAAACCTAGTCTTGCACATTGAAGGTAATATCTACCTAACCTGTCTCTTTTTCCCTCATAGCTTTGCAATTTTTCTCTCAGTTTTTGGCATTCCCCAGATTTGCTATAATGTGTCTAGGTGTGGATCTTGTGGGTCTTTCTTGTATTTATTCTGTTCGGGATGATGGGGATTCCTTCACATATGGATTTGGCAACTTTCATAAATCCTGAAAAATTCTCAATCATTACCTTTTCAAATAATGCAAACTATGTATAAGCCAATGTATATGACTACAGCTTACTAGAATGAAGATCCATAAATTATTATTTCTGATTTCCCTGTAGTCATTGTGAATTCAAAACCATTTTCTATACTAGTTTTTATGAGGCTGCTGTTTAGAGACTTTCTTGAAAACCCCTTTGTCAATCTCTATGTTTCCTTATAATAAATCTTCTTTGACTTAGTTTGAACATGTCTTTCTATAACATATATCATCACAATAAAACCTACTTTGCAAATTAAAGTCCTTTTTAGGTTCTCCCATAAAGAAGCATTATCATTGAATAAATTTTATGCATAGCAAGTGAAATGTTTCCATAATCATTAATAAACTCAACCACAAGATATTCAATCATCGTTTAACCCCAAACAAGACAATTCTACCTAATAACATGAAATCTCCTTAAGAGCAGAACTTTGCCTACTCTGTTTCCTATCCTGTCTCCAGGACCCATAAAAAATCTTGTTATGTAATAGACTCTCAATGCATATTTGATGAGTAAATGGGCTCTAGCTATTCATTCCTTTTAAAAAAAAGATTATTGCTTTAAAATCCTTTTGTAGTATTTTAGAACCTAAAAGTATTTGGGGCCTGCTTAGATACAGTCAGACCTCCATTTCCATGGGTTTCACATCTTCATATTCAACCAACCATGGACTAAAGCATTTGCATCGTATTAGGCATTGTAATTAATATAGAAAGGATTTGAAGTCTATGAGAGGAACAAATACTACATCATTTAATGTAAGGGACTTGAGCATGTATGGATTTTGGTATCTGTTTTAGGGGAGTAGGGAACTCTTGGAACCAATTTTCAGTGAACGCCAAAGAATGACTGTATACTAGACAAGTAAAAAAATTAATTTAAGTTACAATTGTAGAAATATAATCTCTGTAAAAGCCAGTATCAAAAAAATAAAAAAACAATTATAGTTATGATATCCCTGGACTAGTTGTAAATATACAATTCAAATAAGTTTAAAAAGCTCTTTTTAAAAACAGCCATATCATAGCAGTAAAAAATTATAGTATTTCTCCGTTCTTTGTGCTTTTTGTTCTTCCCAAAATGTATATTTTATTTATTCCATAAATCTGAGCATCTGAAATAATCTCATTTTAAACAGAAGAAAGCATAGATTTAGGCAAATACTTTATTGACATAACCTAAATCAGCTCTTCTTGAGCAAATTATTCATCTTATTCAACAAGGACTTGGGCCAAGTAGACAAAAAGGTGGAACTATATTTGGTGTAATAAATATTTCAGCTATAATGACATATTTATTAATTTAAAAGACAGTCATTAAAAATGACAACTCACAACTCATCATTACATAGAGGGTGATTTCATCTTTGAAGTGATCTAGTAACATTTATTGGGGTCAACTATATGTTGAGGATAAGATAGTACAAATTTTCCAAAATAGAAGAGCCACTTCACAAAAAATGATGTTTCCCATATGAATTAAGTAAAATAAACAAATGTCTACTTATAATATTTATTAATTTAAACAATATTTAACATAATATTTCAATCACTTTTTTCCACCTTGATATGTCATGAAAGAATTTTATTCACACATACATGTTTGATATCAGTGGTCTTATCATCAAACTTTTATGAGACATCTAACACAGTTGCTCAGAATATATATTTTCATTTCTACCTAAGTTGTTAGAGATAAAGCCATTTTGAAAGTGGTTTATAGCTAGGTGCAGTGGCGAATGCCTGTAATCCTAGCGGCTCAGGAGGCTGAGGCAGGAGTCAGCCTCAGCAAAAGCGAGGCACCAAGCAACTCAGTGAGACCCTTTCTCTAAATAAAATATAAAATAGGGCTGGGGATATGGCTCAGTGCCCAAGCGCCCCTGAATTCAATCCCTGGTATACTCCCCCACACACCAAAAAAAAAAAAAAAAAAAAAAAAGAAAAGGTTTATAGTTTAATCAGTGGAAATCTATCTTAAGCTAGGCTTGTCTTATCTTTTGCATAACATTGAAACTTTATAATGAAATTAGTCCTATAGATTGTTATCCATAATTTCTACAATGTTACTATGTTTGGAGACATGGAACATTTACATTTCTGACCCTTACATTCAAGAATAATTGCTGATTATTTGGCAATAATTTTGCTTCTATTTCTGCATATTTTACCAAGTAACTTCTGACAATAAACTTTGGTTGAGGTTATTTTAGGATATGTATTTTTCTCCAACAGTACTTTATTTTTCACAAAAATAATTGAAACAGTTCCTATAATGAGAAACTCTACAAAGGTGTGAATATAAAACACAGTTTCAAGTGATGATGTTGCCCCCAAAAAATCTATATTTGGACATATACAATAATTTACCATATGATGAAAACGGATATAATAAGTTCCTTGACAATATTTAAATTTGTATTTTTACATCTGTTCAAAACAGTATTGAATGACTTTTCCCCCTCCTCTACTGCTAGAGTTTCAATCTGCAATATCCCCCAAATGTCCAAGTGTCAAAGGATTGCTCTCCACTGTGGCACTGTTGGAACTTGGTGGCACCTTGAAGAGATAGGGCCTATTTGGAGGAAATTAGTCATTGGGAGTCATTGGGGGATTATGGGACCTGAGTCCCACTCCTTGCTCTCTATTCATGTCCTGGCCATGAAATGAACAACTTTGCTCCACTACACCCTCCCTACCATAATGTGCTGCCTTGCCATAGGCCTAAAAACAATAAGGCCAACCAACCACGGAATGAAACCTCCAGAACTATGAGCCAAAATAAAACTTTTCTCTTGATAAGTTGATTATCTTAGGTATTTATTACAGTAATGGAAATTTGACTGACACATGTACCAAACTGAATTCTAAATGGACTTCAGAATTCAGCTCTAATCCTGGTCTTCTTCATAAAATAGTCCCTATTTCAGACCATAATGATCTTTCTCTGAGAATTTCTGCACTATTTGTAATCTATGTTGTTATAGTTTTTACTTTAAACACACTGTACTATATTATTCTTCAATTTTTTGATATTAATCTCAACTCCTCCATTCTGCTTATTTCAGACCTTGTACTATTACATACCACTTACCATATTTGTAAGATGTAGCATAATTACTCAATAAGTGGTCATTGGCTGTGAGTTATATTTAGTAAATTTCACTAATAAACATCTTCTAATTGGGTTCTGTACTATTCCCAAATGACTCCAGATACTAAGCAAAGTGATACAGATCTATTTTATAGAAAAACAAATAATAGAGTCAAATTGACAGAATACTCATTCAGACATGAATAAGTTCTTAGATTTTGGAGATCCAACATGGCGGTGGGCGGAGAGGCAGCGTTTTCAATACCCCCCCAGTGATGGGGTCATAAAGACGCATAGATAACGCTTAGATTCTACCAATGGAGAATCTCCCAAGGTCTTAGCCGCCAGTTTACCACAGCACTGGGGCTTAAATGGGACACGTGGTGGGGCTGAAAGTGTAACTAGATCTCTGGGGAACCGCTTCTGGTGAACAGGACCTGGCTGGCTGGCTGACAGGAGGAAGGGGGGTAAGGGCTGGAGAAGTGAAACGGCTCTGGACTGACAAGTCTGAGAGACTCCCAGGAGATGCCTTACAGGGATTGCTATGGGAAGGTAGAGAGTAGAAGCTCCTCTCGGAGGGCAAAGCTCCACCTACTGGAAGAGAAGAAAATGGATCTCTAAGACTTCAATAATTTTTTTCCTTCTTCTCTCTCTGTTACTTTCTCCCCTTTTCCTTCTCTCTTTCTTTCCCATTTCAAGTTTTATTGTTCTTTTCATTCTCCTCTAATCTATCTATCTCTCTCTCCATCATTCTTTTTAAGAGCACCTTCATTCCCCTACCCCCCAACTTTCATCCCAAGCATTACGTCTTCCATTATGTGTACTTGTCTAAATGCAAATAGGTGAATGTCTCGAGGCTGTCTATAGGGCTCCTAGATACCTAGCTACTACCAACACCCTGATCCAATTGCCTGTTAGTATCCACCTTCACTAGAGCAATCTTCTAAAGTAGCCAAGACATACTAACCCTCGTACCATCATAGCACCTAACCTAAACATATAGTCCTAAGAACAAACAACAAATCACTATATGCATACAGAATCTGGAAGCCTTTTATGAATTGAATGAATCACCTTTAAAGTACAATAAAGCCCAGAATTTGTAGGCATAATCTCCCATTACAAAGGAGAGACAACAGAGATATACAAAGCCAAAACAAATGTATAGGAGAAAGCAATTACAAAGCAGTCAAACAGAGCTGGAAAGTAACGTGAACAACATGAAAAAACAAGGGAAAAAAGGACTACAAACAATGCAAGACAACTTAAATCTACAGGAGGACCTAGAAGCATCAGAAACATGGACAGGGAAAGAAATCAAGGCATACCTAACTCAGATGGAATGGAATATTAGAGAAGACATGAGACAGCAAGCCCAAGCATTGAAAGTATATTTTGAAAATGAACTAAACAAACAAATTCAAACTGCAAAGAACGAGCTTTACCAGGAGATAGAGATTAAAAAAAAAAAAACAGTAATCCAAGAAATGCAAGAAACCATAAACCAGATTAAAAACTCTAAAGAGAATATTACAAATAGACTAGATCAAGTAGAAGTCAGAACATCAGATAATGAAGACAAAGTTTATCAACTTAAAAAGAATATGGTCAACACAGAAAAGATGCTTAAATCTCACGAGCAATCTATCCAAGAGATATGGGATCTCATAAAAAAAACAATTTTGAGAGTCATTGGGATTGAAGAAGGCACAGAGGTTCAAACCAAAGGAATGGACAACTTATTAAATGAAATAATCCTAGAAAACTTCCCAGAAATGAAAGATGGAATGGATTGCCAAATCCTGGAAGCCTACAGGACCCCAAACATCCAAAACTCTAAGAGACCAACTCCAAGACATATAATTATGAAGATAGCTAACATACAGAACAAGGAGAGAATATTAAAAGCTATGAGACAAAGGATGCAGATTACATTCAGGGGTAAACCAATTAGGTTAACGACTGATTTTTCATCACAGACTTTGAAAGCGAGAAGATCCGGGAACAACTTATTTCAAACACTGAAAAATAATGGATTCCAACCAAGAATACTGTACCCAGCAAAATTAAGCTTCAGATTTGACAATGAAATTAAAATCTTTCATGATAAACAAAAGCTAAAATAATTCGCAGCCAGAAAACCAGGACTGCAAAGCATTTTGAGCAAAATACTACAAGAAGAGGAATTGAAAAGTAGTGCCCAAAACTAACAGTGGGAGGTATCTTAGTAAAGGGGGAGAAAAATAACCAAAGAGGAAAAACTAGCCAAACTGAAATAAATAAATAAATAAACATGACTGGAAGTACCAACCATATTTAAATTGTAACCTTAAATGTTAATGGCTTAAATTCACCAATCAAGAGACATAGGCTAGTAACCTGGATTAAAAAAACAAATCCAAAAATATGCTGCCTTCAGGAGACTCATATGATAGGAAAAGACATACACAGGCTCAAGGTGAAAGGTTGGGAAAAATCATACCACTCACATGGCCCTCGGAAGCAAGCAGGAGTGGCCATACCCATATCGAATAAAATAAACTTCAAACCAAAGTTAATCAAAAGGGATAAAGAAGGACACAATATCCTGTTAAAAGGAATCATCCACCATCAAGACATAACAATTATCAATTTGTATGCACCAAACAATGGTGCTGCAACGTTCATAAAACAAACTCTCCTCAAGTTAAAAAGTCAAATATACTACAACAGAATTATTATGGGGGACTTCAACACACCGCTCTCGCCAAAGGACAGATCATCCAGACAAAAGCTGAACAAAGAAACTATAGAACTCAACAGCATAATCAATAACCTAGACTTAACCGACATATATAGAATATATCAACCATCATCAAGTGGATACATGTTCTTCTCAGCAGCACATGGATCCTACTCAAAGATAGACCATATATTATACCATAGGGCGACTCTCAGTAAATATAAAGGGGTGGAGATAATACCATGCATTTTATCTGATCATAATGGAATGAAACTGGAAATCAATGATAAAAGAAGGAAGGAAAAATCCTAAATCACATGGAAAGACATAAAGGATGAGATAGAAAAAATTCTTAGAGACAAATGACAATACAGACACAACATACCAGAATCTATGGGACACAATGAAAGCAGTTTTAAGAGGGAAATTCATTTCTCGGAGTTCTTTCCTCAAAAAAAAGAAAAAACCAACAAATAAATGAACTCACACTACACCTCAAAAACCTAGAAAAGGAAGAGCAAAACAAGAGCAAATGTAGTAGAAGACAAGAAATAATTAAAATTAGAGCAGAAATCAATGAAATTGAAACAAAAAAAAAAACATTGAAAAAATTGAAAAAAACTGAAAGTTGGTTCTTTGAAAAAATAAATAAGATCCACAGGCCCTTAGCCATGCTAATGAAGACAAGAAGAGAGAGAACTCAAATTACTAACATACAGGATGAAAAAGGCAATATCACAACAGACACTACAGAAATACAGAAGATAATTAGAAAGTATTTTGAAACCCTATATTCCAATAAAATAGAAGATAATGAAGATATCGATAAATTTCTTAAGTCATACGATCTGCCCAGATTGAGTCAGGAAGACACACACAATTTAAACAGACCAATAACAAAAGAAGAAATAGAAGAAGCCATCAAAAGACTACCAACCAAAAAAAGCCCTGGACCCGATGGGTATACAGTGGAGTTCTACAAAACCTTCAAAGAAGAATTAATACCAATACTTTTCAAGCTATTTCAAGAAACAGAAAAAGAAGGAGTTCTTCCAAGTTCATTCTTTTTTTATTTTTTTATTTATTTTTATTTTTTTTATTGGTTGTTCAAAATATTACAAAGCTCATGACATATCATCTTCCATACATTTGATTCAAGTGGGTTATGAACTCCCATTTTTTACCCCAAATGCAAGTTGCAGAATCACATAGGTTACACATCTACATTTTTACATAATACCATATTAATGACTGTTGTATTCTGCTACCTTTCCTATCCCCTACTATCCCCCCCCCCTTCCCTCTCATTTTCCTTCTCTTCCCCATCTGCTGTTGTTTAATTCTCTCCCTTGTTTTTTTTCCCCCTTTCCCCTCACAAACTCTTATATGTAATTTTGTGTAACAATGAGGGTCTCCTTCCATTTCCATACAGTTTCCCTTCTCTCTCCCTTTCTCCCACCCCACTCGTCTCTATTTAATGTTAATCTTTTCCTCATGCTCTTCTTCCCTGTTCTGATCTTAGTTGCTCTCTTTATATCAAAGAAGACATTTTGCATTTGTTTTTTAAGGATTGGCTAGCTTCACTTAGCATAATCTGCTCTAATGCCATCCATTTCCCTGCAAAATCCATTACCCAAAGTTCTCTACAGGTTCAACACAATGCCAATCAAAATCCAAACGGCATTTCTTGTAGAAATAGATAAAGCTATCATGAAATTCATATGGAAAAACAAAAGACCCAGAATAGCAAAAGCAATTCTAAGCAGGAAGTGTGAATCAGGCGGTATAGCGATACCAGATTTCAAACTATATTACAGAGCAATAGTAACAAAAACAGCATGGTACTGATACCAAAACAGGCAGGTGGACCAATGGTACAGAATAGAGGACACAGAAACCAATCCACAAAAGTACAACTTTCTTTTATTTGATAAAGGGGCTAAAAGCATGCAATGGAGGAAGGATAGCATCTTCAACAAATGGTGCTGGGAAAAGTGGAAATCTATATGCAACAAAATGAAACTGAATCCCTTTCTCTCGCCATGCACAAAAGTTGACTCAAAATGGATCAAGGACCTAGATATCAAATCAGAGACACTGCGTCTGATAGAAGAAAAAGTTGGCTACGATCTACATACTGTGGGGTCAGGCTCCAAATTCCTTAATAGGATGCCCATAGCCCAAGAGTTATCTCTTGGCTGTTCTGCTCATGGTTTCTTAACTGTCTTGCTGAGCTGTCTATGTTCTTTTCAAGTTGAAATACTTTGTCTTCATTGTCTGATGTTCTATCTTCTAAGTGTTCTACTCTGTTGGTAGTATTCTCAATTGAGTTTTTAAGTTGTTTATTGCTTCCTGCATTTCTAGGATTTCTATTTGTTTGTTTTTTATTACCTCTATCTCCCTGTATAATCGATCCTTTGCTTCTTGGATTTGTTTATGTAATTCCTTGTCAAAGTGATCTTTCATTGTCTGATTTTGCTGTCTCATGTCTTCCTTGAGACTCCAGATCATCTGAAGCATGTATATCCTGAATTCTTTATCTGACATTCCATCTGTTGCAGCTATTACCTCTTCTAAAGTTGAGTTGACCTGCATTGCTTGTGGTCCTTTCTTGCCTTGTCTTTTCATACTGCTCAAGTTTCTTTCTGCCTGGTAAAACTGTTGTGTTTTTGAAATTTTCCCCCTATTTATTTATATTGCTCTTGTATAGTTGAAAAATCTCCCTTGCAGGGTGGGTAGTGGCTGTGCTCCTCCTCCAATTGGGGTGATCTGTCTACCACGCTGGCGGGCCGCTAGGCCTGCTCTGCCTGTCAGTCGCAGGTCTGCCCACCCTGCGGGCATGGGTGGCGGCTCTGCTCTGGCCCCACACCAATTGTGGTGACGTGACTACCACACCCATGGGTCATTGGGCCTGATCCAGATGCGGGCGGCGGCTCTGCTCGGCCCCTACTCCAATTGGTGAGACGTGTCTACCATGCTGGCAGGCCTCTGGGCCTGTTCCACCGGTGGGTCGCAGGTCTGCCTACCTTGCGGGCTCGGGCGGCAGCTCTGCTCGGCCCCCACTCCAAATGGGGCTACCTGACTGCCACTCCGGCGGGTCGCTGGGCCTTTTCCAGACACGGGCGGCGGCTCTGCTACGCCCCCACTCCAACCAGTGTGACGTCTCGCCGGCCGGCTGCTGGGCCCATTCCGCCTGTGGGCCACCGGTCTGCCTACCTTGCGAGCTCGGGCGGCGGCTCTGCTCGGCCCCCACTCCAAATGGGGTGACTTGACTGCCACGCCGGTGGGTCGCTGGGAGTTTTCCAGGCACAGGCAGTGGCCCTGCTCAGCCCCCACTCCAATTGGTGCGACATGTCCACCACGCTGGCAGGCCACCGGGCCTGTCCCGCCGGTGGGTCGCAGGTCTGCCTACCTTGCAGGCTTCGGCGGCAGCTCTGCTCGGCCCCTACTCCAAATGGGGTGACTTGACTACCACGCCATCAGGTCACTGGACCTGATCCAGGCGTGGGCAGCTGCTCTCTTCGGCCCCAGCTGCAGTTGGGGTGACGTGATACCATGCCGGCGGGTCACTTGGCCTGTTCTGGGCGCAGGCGGCAGCTCCACTCTGCCCCTCTGGCCCCCACAGCACCCAGCAGGACCCGGACCGAGAAGCAGTTTCCGTGGGATCCCCAGCCCAGGTCCAAAGCAGCTCCGGGAGCCAGAACCCGGCCGCCCCGAGCTTGGTGCACGCTCTGCTGGGAGCGGGCTCCATGAAGCAGACTCCGTGGGTTCCCCCAGCCCTGTTAGCTTTGCTTCTTGATATACTTTTCCTTACAATTCTGGTACTTGCTGGAAAAAATGTTTTTTGGCTTTTGTAGTCATCAATAATCTTGTATATAAGACCTCTACTAATGTCATGGTAATGGGGTTTTGAGATGTTGCAGCAAGTTGTTGAAAATACTTGAAGACATAGGCTATACATATAATAGCAAAAAATAAAACATTTGAGAGGAAAAATATTTTTCCCTTGACATCACAAATTTAACACATAAAAATGGGGAAACTATAATATATGTAAAAGAAATAAATCACCACTTTTTATTCATGATCTTAAGTGAATTAGAGATATTAATAAAAGTATATAGTGAAAGTGTAGTTAAGTCAAATGATATGGCCTACACTCTAGATAGGTTTGTCTGTGACTAGAGAAAATATAAAATCTACCAAATAATGTCAGAAATCATATTAGTGCAGACAAATAATTACTAGTAAGAGCTAGGGATAATATAAAAGTGAATACCCATTCTAAAAATAATTTTTAAATCCCAAAAGGTATAATTAATATGCAAAATACTATATAGACATAGAAAAAAATCCTTTGAAATCTTAAACGCTAATAAACCAAAATTACAAAATGCTGCAGTCTGGCTGGGCACAAAATAACCGAGCCACCACACACCTTGTAGATTCAAACAGCAACTCTTTATTCCCGAACTCTCACCGACACTCTACCCACACTTTCTGTGAACACACTGCCTCTACCCGGCTCTGCGCACCAATTCTCTCAGAACCCCGCGAGAACTCAATGGGAACTCCAAAGAGCAGGTGCCTGAGGCAGCAGGATATGCCCTAATCCTGGAGCCGCCCAATTCCCAGCAGGATCCACCCTAAACCTGGAGCCACCCTAATCCCTGAGCAGGGTCACCTTTCAACCCCAAAATGCCATGCATCATTCCTACTTAGCTATGGCTCTCAGCATCTCCCCTCTTCTGTTTAAATAAACAACAAGCAATGTGGCTTAGGGACTGTGCCTGTTAGGTTGTCCAATTCAACATATGGTTCTTACCCGTCATCGGATGAGCTGACCTCTAGGCGTCAGCCTCCTGTCTTAGGTTGGTACCACTGCAATTGGATCATACCCATCACTGACTACCAGTCCAGCATAAAGCCATACTTGTGGATAGGCCTATGCACCAGTGGGGTGTGAGGTTCTTTGCCTCACCTCTGTTGGCCCCCAAATTTGGCCTTGGTGCCAGTGGGGGGGTGAGGTTCTTTGCCTCACCTCTATTGGCCCCCAAATTTTAGACCATCACTAGCAGAAGGGAGGAGGATACAGAAATGCCACGACATCAAGCCAATTGACGGCTCCTTTGGAAAAATTGTATCACTGGTGACACCATCAGCAAAGATATGCCAGCACTACCATGATTCGCTGCACCAACAGATAGTTCACAATGCATACAAGTGATACATAGTCCAGGCAAGTTCTGTAAGCAGTTCAAAGTGGAGGAATCTATCAATATGTCCATTTCCTCCCAAAGAAAATCGACTCCTTGATTGAGCATTACTTGTTATTATTCATTGATGCATCAGTTTATATAGATACTGTGATAGCTATCATAGAAGCTGTAGTTTGGTCTTATCTTTGTCTTCACTGGCATTGGGATGAAGATAGGAATTCTGGCAATGATGCTAAAAAGAAATTATGTAACATTACATTATCCTGAACAGAATTATTAAATATAATGAAAAGGAAAGGTGAAAGTAAACAAACAGATCTGTTAACCTCCTTATTTGTACACATATTAAACCAATCCTCAACAGCTGTTTACCCAATTTAAATTAAACCATTAAAATCACGTGAATAAAAAAAATTCGGATCCATTTTTTCAGGAGCGCTCCTTATATGATATATGGACACATGCACACACAGACACACAACACAAAACAGAAGTGTGCACATATAACATACAACACATAAGACGATAGTGAAGGCCTTGTAGCTTTACATAGGTGAAATCTCCATTGCAATGTTTAAAAACTCCACAGTCAAAAAATAAAACTGATCAGAAAAACATTAACTTAGGTCTATATGAGCTCAAAAATAAAATAGAACTTTATGATGTGGGAAAAGGCAATAATAAAATAGATATTGAAAAAAGCATCCTGGTTAATCGCTGTAGCAGATGTAAGAATAGCCAAGCTGGAGCTCTGGATATCAGCTGTTATGGATTTGAGAAAAATCATCTTCTTTTTGGTCTGTAGAAATCGCTTTGGTTAGTCTCTCTGGAATCCAAATCGGCTGCTGTTCTCCCTGTGAAAACACACAAACAGAACCCCGACTCCAGACAATCACTGGGTCAGGGCCTTTCCATTGTCCTGTTGGAATATCCTTCCAAAGTACCTTAGGCTTATGTACATTCTTTGGACACATATGCCTTTCCGCAGCACTAAGCCCTGATGAATCGAAATTTTAAAAGTTTAGAGTAAAAAGTGTTATTTAAAGTTTATCTTTGGGGGATATATACCCCTTTCCAATTCCCTCTTTTTGCTTTACTAAGTACATTTTAATAGTTTGATGAGCTCTTTCAACTATGCCTTGTCCCTGAGGATTGTATGGAATTCCTGTTATGTGAGTAATGCCAAATGATGAGCAAAATTGTTTAAAAGAGGTAGAAGTATAACCAGGACCATTATCCATTTTTAACTGTTTTGGAATGCCCACAGTGGCAAAATTTTGTAAGCAATGAGCTATAACATCTTTAGTTTTTTCTCCGGCATGAAGGGAGCTCATCAAAAATCCAGAAGAAGTATCAACTGTAACATGCAAATATTTTAATTTTCCAAATTCTGGCAAGTGTGTGACGTCCATCTACCAAAAATGGTTAGGTATCAATCCTCTAGGATTGACTCCAAGATTAACCTGTGGTAAAAAGGTCACACAATTTTGACATTGTTTTATTATATGTCTGGCTTATTCCTTAGTTATTTTAAAATGCTTTTGTAAAGTATTAGCATTTACATAGAACCTTTTATGAAAATTTGTAGCTTCTTCTAGTGTAGAGAAAATATGTATGTCATGTGTAGTTTTATCTGCTAAATCATTGCCCAAACTAAGGGCTCCAAGGCAATCCTGTATGTGCCCTGATATGTCCTATAAAGAATGGATCTTTTCTGTCCCAGATTAGACTTTGTATAGTAGAAAACAAAGAGGAAACAGTAGAAGAAGGAGAAATCCTACCAGCATCTTCAAGGGATACTATGGCATTAACTATATACTGACCATCAGAAAATAAATTAAATACAGAATCTTTAAACATCACAAAAGCTTGTAACCCAAAAATGCCATGCATCATTCCTACTTGGCTATGGCTCTCAGCAACAAAATAACCAAATATAACATTCAGTTATTTAAAATTCTTGGCAAAATCATGGAAATCTTCCATTATGTCTATATTCTAGTATGGGGGGGAAGAGTTGTCACCATATATAGACACTATTTCAGTTCTTCCCTATATTTGTATTCATTAACATTGACCCTTTAGAACAAGGGTTGATTGTCTACAGACTGAGGGAAAATTCCAGCATTACCATTTTCTTGTTACTTATTTTTGTCAAATAAAATCTTAGTCTAGAATTCTAATTTATAGAATAGATAAAATCAATATAGAGGTTCCTCTGTGGTTTGTCAATAAAAAAAATTCTGCAGGGAGTCCCTGAAAGTTAGAAAACACAGTGCAATGAATAGTCTAAAAAAATTAGTGAGTTATACCAGAAAACTTCTAGAACACATAAGTGAATTTAGCAAAGTAGCAGGCTATAAAATTATCACCCATACATCAAATGCATTCTTATGCATCAGTGATGAATACAATGAAACATAAATTAGAAAACCTACCCATAATAGTCTCAAAAAATAAAAATAAAGTATTTGAAAATCAATCTATAAAAAGAGGGGAAAGACCTCTATGATGAAAACTATAGAATACTAAAGAAAGAAATTGAAGAAAACCTTAGAAGATGAAAAGACCTCCCATGCTCTTGGATGGGCAGAATTAACATTGTCAAAATAGCTGTACAACCAAAATCATTATACAAATTTAATGCAATTCCTATCAAAATCCCAATGACATCCTTCATAGAACTAGAAAAAGCAATCATGAAATTCATCTGGAAAAATAAGAGATCCAGAATAGCCAAAGCAATCCTTAGCAAGAACAGGGAAGCAGGAGGCATCATAATACCAGACCTTAAACTATACTACACAGCAATAGTAACAAAAATGGCATGATATTGGCATCAAATTAGATATGTTGTTCAATGGTACAGAATAGAATACACAGAGAGAAACCCACATAAATACAGTTATCTCATACTAGACAAAGGTGCCAAAAACATACACTGGAGAAAAGATAGTTTCTTCAACAAATGGTGCTGGAAAAGTTGGAAGTCCATATGTAGCAAAATGAAATTAAGCCCCTATCTTTCACCCTGCACAAAAGTCAACTCAAAATGGATCAAAGACTTAGACTCTAGAACAGTGACCCTATGCCTAATAGAACAAAAAGTAGGCCCAAATCTTCACCATGTCAACTTAGGAACTGACTTCCTTAACAAGACTCCTAATGTGCAAGAAATAAAATCAAGAATCAATAAATGGGCTAGAATCCTACTAAAAAAAGCTTCTTCAAAGCAAAAGAAACAAACAATAACGTGAAGAGAGAGTCTACAGAATGGGAGAAAATCTTTGCCACCTGCACCTCAGATCCAGCATTAATCTCCAGGATATATAGAGAACTCAAAAAACTTAATGCCAAAAAAATAATAATAACCCAATCAATATATGGGCTAAGGATCTAAACAGATACTTCACAGAAGAAGAAATACAATATATCGACAAACATATGAAAAAGTGTTTAACATCTCTAGCAATTAGAGAAATGCAAATCAAAACTAAGATTTCATCTCACTCCTGTCAGAATGGCTATCATCAATAATACAGGCAACAATAAATGTTGGTGAGGATGTAAGGGAAAAGGTTCACCCATACATTGCTGGTGGGACTGCAAATTAGTGCAACCATTATGGAAAGCAGTATGGAGATTCCTTAGAAAGTTTGGAATGGAACCTCCATTTGACCCAGTTATTCCATTCCTAGTTTTATACACAAAGGACTTAAAATCAGCATACTACAGTGACACAGCCACATCAATGTCTATAGCAGCATTATCACAATAGCTAAACTATGGAAACAACCAAGCTGCCCTTCAAAGGATAAATGGATAATAAAATTGTGATATATATATATATATATATATATATATGAAATATATATTTCATACATATATATATGTATGAAATATATACATTGAAATATTACTTTAGCCTTAAAGAAGAATGAAATGAGAGCATTTGCCAGTAAATGGATTGAACTGAAGAATATCATGCTAAGCAAAATAAGCCAATCCCATAAAACTAAAGGCCAAAAGTTTTCTGTAATATGTGGATGCTAATTCACAGTAGGGGGACACCCCCCAAGGGAAGAATCGAGGTACTTTAGATTAGGCAGAGGGAGGGGAGAGGGATACAAGGGTAGGAATGAAAATAGAATGAATCAGACATTATTACCCTATGTACATATATAATTATATAATCTGTGTAACCCTACATCATGTACAACCAGAAGAATGAGACGTTATTCTCCATTTATGTATGATGTGTCAAATGCATTCTACTGTCTTGTATAACTAATTAGAAAAAAATAAAAAGAAAAAGAAGAATCAGTGCATTAAAATGATCTACAACTGTATCACACCAGAGAAAAATAACAAATGACTCATATTTTATGCATTTCCCCATAATAAATCTCTACAAGTAAGCAAGCAAGCACTGAATGCTGATGTATAATATATATATATAAGAAATCATACTAGATATAGACACAATGTAATAAATTAACTCTGAAACTCTTGAGAACAGAGTGCCATATAAAGATACAATATATTCTAAAGGACATTTTCATATGGCTCAAGGTCTATCTCACTAACCGGGGACATGGTTATGTAGGTTGATAGGACAAAAATAATTTGTCTGTATCACACATACCAAATTTTTTCCCAGAACTTTTATAACATAAGTGGCTGTATTTGTTGATAACAATGTATTTCAGCTATCTCCAGAGAATATATTCATTTAGTTTAGGGTTTGAAGTAAGTTTTTTAAAATATTCTTATTAGTTACTCATGGACCTTTATTTTTATTTATTTATATATGGTGCTGAAACTCAAACCCAGTGCCTCGCACATGCTAGGAAAGCACTCTACCACTGAGCCACAACCCCAGCCCCTGAAGTAAGTTTTACAAGTAAATCTATTAACAGAAATGTTCAAAATTTGAAGAGAGAGAAAATATAAAGTGATTATTGCAAAGACAAATTTCCTAAAAATGAGTTTTTCAAAGTAATTACAGATTTAGGAAAATTCCTTTATCATTTTTTATTTAAATTTAGATACAAGTGTCATTTTTACTTGCCCTCTTTCTGTGCTTTAAGCTGCAAAGCCCAAAATACCATGTTTACCCTGTGCTATATGATTGGGATGTATGTATTTGCCCTGCTTTTCTTCTGCAATATTTCCTTGAAAGGTTAATATTAAAAAGAAACTCTAAGTTGGGTGCAGTGGTACATGCCTGTAATCTCAGTGGCTCAGGAGACTGAGGCAGGAGGATTGTGAGTTCAAAGCCAGCCTGAGCAATTTAGCAAGGCCCTAAGCAACTCAGTGAGACCCTGTCTCTAAATAAAATACAAAACAGGGCTGGGGATGTGGCTCAGTGCTCAAGTTCCCCTGAATTCAATCCTCTGTACCATAAAAAAAATAAACAAAAACAAAAAAAAATTCAATTTACAAAGAGAAAAGTTATGATAAATAGAAAATAGACACATTTTCATTGTATAGAGTTGCCTGCCCACTTGTACTACATTTTGCATCATAAATCCCAGCCACAGATCCTGTTTCCCATATCCAATTTCAACATCAGACTCCTCTCATTTTTCCTTTATGTTATGAGAACTTGGCACATTCTTCTGCTTTTTGATCTTTATTTTGCTCATACTTAAAGTGGTGTATATTTAAAAAAAAAACTTCTTTGTGATGATAAGAAAATTTTTGATGGTACAATGCGCCACTTAGCCTGATGTCTGGTAAAGTGGAGATGAAAGAATACAACCTTTTTTAAAGAAATAATTTATTTATTTATTTTAATTAGGTATACAATATAGCCAAATGCATTTTGATTCATTGTACACAATTGCAGCACAACTTTTCAATTCTCTGGTTGTACACAATGTAGTGTCACACTGTATGTGTAGTCATACATGTACCTAGGGTAATGATGTCCATCTCATTCTACCATCTTCCCTACCCACATTTACCCTCCCCATCCTTCCTCCCCTTTTCCCCATCAAAGTTCTTCCATTTTTACCATACCCCCCCCCCCATTGTGGATCAGCATCCACTTATCAGAGAGAACATTCGGCCTTTGATTTGGGGGAATTGACTTACTTCACTTAGCATGATATTCTCCAACTGCATCCATTTACCTGCAAATGCCATAATTTTATTCTCTTTTAATGCTGAGTAATATTCCATTGTGCATATTTACCACAGTTTCTTTATCCATTCATCTATAGTTTTTTGATATTTCTATGATTAAGTGGGGTCAGTCCATCCACTTTGAGATGTAAGTCATCAGACTCTCAGTTATCAGCAAATTAAAGACAGAGACAGAGCCCTGGTAGATGAATAGAGCTGGCATCCATAATGTGTGTTGGCAGTTGCCAACTGATAACTCAGAGTCTGTTGACTCACATCTCAAAATGGAGGTGCTGACCCCACTTAATCATAAAAATATCAAAAACTATAGAAGAAATATCAACTTAAAAGAATGAGTAAATTCCAAGAAGGATTTACATGAAGTCTGGGACTTCTGGGAAGGATCCCAAGTAAGAAAACCATTCTGTCTTTCGAGGAGTGGTTTGAAGAGAAGTGTCATCAAAATGATGGCATTCTAGAAGGCGATATTCAGATTCCCTTCATTGTTGGATTAAGCAATGTGGGTTCACAGAAGAGAAAGGAAATCAGATGTTTTAGTCAACTTTGCATCACTGTGGCCAAAAGACCTGACAAGAACAATGTAGAGGAAGAAAAGGTTATTTTGGCTCATAGTTTCAGAGGTTTAGTCCATGTTCAGTTGACCCCTCAGCTCTGAGCCCAAGGTTAAGCACAGCATCATGCTAGAAGGGCATGAGAAGGAAAGAAACTAGGACATGGTAATTAGGAAGCAGAGAGAGAACCCTCTACCCAGGGACAAATTATCAACCCCAAAGGCACTCACTCCCCCATCATCTCCAGCCATACCCTATCTCCTTTAGTTACCACCCAGTTAATCCATATCAGCAAATTAATCCACCAATTAGGTTAAAGGTTTCATAATCTAATCATTTTACCTCTGAACCTTCTTGCATTGTCTCACACATGAGCTTTTGGGGGGACTCCATAAATCCAAACCATAACAGCAGATGAGAGGAGAGGAAACCTTAAATCTTCCATTACGCCACAAAGAAAAGGAGAACATGCTATCTCTGTCTTTCTGAGTTGAGGTGTATTCCCAGCACAGAGAAAATGCCTTTTGTTGCATAAATTATAACTGCTGACACTGTTCTGTCACAGGCAACGCTTATTTGGTATCTAATCTGTGCTGCAAGCTTATTGAGAATGGAAGACAATCCATCCTTCTTCTTTCCCTCTTCGATTCCTAAACTGATTACAGTAGTGAATGCTCAGAATAAGATACTTATTGAGTTGAACTTGGAGTTCTTTAAATGCAGACACAAATTATGTCCTGCTGTGGATTTTGTACATAGGTAACAATAGCTACTAAACCTGAAATTTTTTACACTACTAAGATTTTTTGTGGGTAGGTATAAGATCTGAACTATAAAGAAGGAGGAAGCACAGCAAGTGAAAGGTGTGTTATTATCAACAGGTCCAGATCCAGACATCTTCTTGTGGTAGGAAAAAGGGCAGGAACACTCAAATACGGCAATGTCTTTCCAGGGCTATCTTGACACTGATCAAAGTTCAACAGTACCTAGTGCCAACTCCACAACCATAACAAGTGCTGATGTAGGGAACCTGTGACACTACCTCTCCTCCTGAAGCTTAAAGAAAAGTGTCAAAATTACAAATTACAGCCCTGTGCACTGGAACACACCTGTAATCCCAGCAGCTCTGGAGGCTGAGGCAAGAGGATTGCAAGTTCAAAGCCATCCTCAGCAATTTAGCAAGGCACTTAGCAACTCAGTGAGACCCTGTCTCTAATAAAATATTTTTTAAAAGGGCTGTGTATGTGGCTCAGTGGTTAAGCACCCCTGGATTCAATCCTCAGTATCAAAAAAATAAATAAAAATAAATAAATAGATTCCACTTTGGAACCCTTCTTTTACCCCACAAATTAAATTATTTTTCCCAACATTTAAATTGATGTCAACTCTTCTTTAAAATTGCTCTTTGGAAATCACTTTAAGAACTAGGATTGATGCTTTCTCATAACCTGTTTTTTAACATTCCTTCCCCTCTCCTCTCTGGTAAGTTTTCAATTCTGGCTACACATTAAAATTACCTGGGGAACTCTCAAAACTCCAATGCCAGGGACCACCTCTGAGAGATGGTCTGAGTTAATGACCTAGGATAGAGCCCAAGCTTCAAAATTTTTAAAATTTTTATGTTATTCTAATGTGAAACTATTGTTTGAAGACTGTTGTTCCAGCCAATCCCACTCATATCCAGAACTACAATTATTATTTGTACTTATGACCCCCAAATTTAAGCCTTCAGCCCACACTTGCTTCTATGCTCCAAATGGGTGATTACTTGGCATCTTTCTCAACCCGCTGAACCACACATGCGAGGAGGTTGAGAATTGTGTTGATTTGTTACTTGCCCATTTTATTCCAACTCCCAAACACAATATCTGGCACACATATGTTTATTAAATATTTGCTGGTTAAATAATTGTGGGGCTGCCTTGTAGGATTGAGGGAGTTCATTTCTTTTGAAAAAAATGTCATTTTTAGCAGTACCATCATTCTTCATTGACAAGACAGTAAAGCAAGTATAGAAATCTAGGGTACAAATGCAGCTCATCTCCTGCATCTATTCCTGGAATCTGCCAGAGAGAACTTCATCTCACTCTTCCACACATCGAAAATTTAGAAAATATTTGTATTCCAAACATATTTGAAGGCAAATCATCCCATTTATACAAAACCACATTGAATTACTTGACAAAGTAATGCTGGGCCATATTAATTAAAATTTTTATTGATTCTACTTTAAGATTATCTGTAACAGACAGAAAACAAGCTGTTTTGACTAGTTAGATTTTTTTGAGAGGTTGTTCCTGAGAAACTAAAATTTTACCTATTTTCCTTTTGTTTTCAAAACTACCCTTTCAAGGAAACAAAATTAAATATGACTCTAAATTTTTTTTTATGTGTGAAACATCTTATTCCTTTGCTCTGGGCATCTTTTATAAATAAAATTTTCATCTGCTCACAAAATCTTCAACTCAAGGTAAAGCCATTTGCAAGAAGGGCACAAAAAGGGGACACAATGGCCGACTGATCTGGACTTTTTATATTAATCTTCTTATCTCAGGCAGAGAAAGGGAGCAGGCCACATCAGAGTCATTTCCTCCCAAGGGAACATTTTGAAGCACTTACCATATCATAATAAGGCAGTCCTGCTTGGCCACAGGGAAAAATGGCACCAGGGTAGATAATTACTGTGGGATCCAGTGGGTAATTACAGGACTCCTGTACTTCAACCAGAATAGAACTCGTAATTATCTCAAAAGCCCAACTTTATAAAATCAGAAACAGCTACCCAAGAAATTACACAAAGTGGTAAAACCTTACACTATTGAGATGTGAAAGAGATGCAAAGCATTTTTGTAACAGAAAAATAGAGGATCTAGAGACTCTACTGGTGCTACTCAGCATGTGGCACCATTCAGCTGACTTGGGGTAAGTTTTGTTGTACTTCAATTTATTTGACGAATATGTCTAAAATCTTAACCAGTCTTATTTCCTTCTTTAAAAAAGTCCTGAAGGTAATATTAATTGTTAAAATTTTACCTTTTGCTTGGTACATTCTTTTTCTCCTATTCTACTTCTTACTGTATCAGTTAAGAAAAACAGAAAAGAAAACCATCAATCTTCAGGCAGCCAACAAGTTATTCATTCAAAAATGAACCAAATTAGGTATATGAATAGAAAGCTTCCTTAGCTGGACAAATGTTGTCATCACACCTAATAGGAACATCCCTGGTATAATTGCTTGTTGGCTTTAATTGGCAAAATATATGAAGCTAAGTAATGTGGAAAAGTTCAACATTGGTGCCATTACTTGAACACCTACTGTGTGTCACACATAGTAGTAGACTTTTTAACACATAATTGAAGTCACAAATCTGTGATTAGATACTATTTCTCTATATTTCAGAGGATAGAACTAAAACTCAGGGATGAAGTGTTTACCCCAACCCCTTGTTTCTCAAGGGGTGGCTTACAGCTCATCAGCATAGGCATTTTTAAGAGCTTATTTGGAATAAGATTTCATAAAAACTAATCTTGGGACCCACTACATAACTTTTGAGCTATCATCCACTTTTAAACAAGATTCCCCAGGTGATGTCTTTTAATTTTGAGAAGGCTATGTCAGTGAGTAAGACTAAACCAAACTCAGGCATGACTGTCTCCAAAGCCTGTGGCCAAGCCACTTTAAAAGAACCACCTTGATGATGTCAGCATTCCTGCCTTCTAGCCTCCCAGCCTGAGCTTCTTAGAAGAGTACCAGGTACCTGGTAAGTCTCCATCAGCTCCCAGGAGTTTGAGAACCTTGCTATAGCCATCTGAGTCAACTTTGCATCTCTACTGGCCCTCACGTCCTAGGTGCAAGCCTCCATCCTTTGGAAATGGAAAGGAACAAGTGGTTTTCATCCCAAATCCTGCTGCCCATTATGCATCTGGTAAAGAGAGATAAGCATCCATGGACCTTCAGAAGCCTGAGAGGAACATGGCAGCTTACCATTTTTAGAATGTTAGTTTTGTTTTGTTTTTCCTTTTTGCTTCCCCTTTCATCATGATTCAGTGGGAACTGAATCACTGCACATGCAAATGGCTATAATTGCTTAGGAAATGTAAATAAAGAGCTATAATCACTCAAACTAAATGGTGGAAAACCAATTTTATGAGGAGAAACCTCTCTATTTGAATGAAAATTTTGATTTCTCTAATGACCTCAACTTTTTATATCTTTTTATAGCATATAAACAGTAACTATCATTGAATTTGATTAGTTGTGAAAAAATGGTGAAATTTAGAGAAATAAAATAACTTATCAGACCTAAAGGCCCACCAAATAGTCTTTGAAGAGTCATTTGCAATATAACCTTTGGAAATGTTAGTTTCCTGCTCTATCCTCTCCTCTGAAAGTAGAATAATTTGTTAGCCAAGAGGGATGTATTGAAGCATGTCTATCATGAAAAGGCCAAATTAAATACAAGTAAGGTATTTAGAACCTTTCTTTGTTAAAGTAAAATTAGCCAAAGTGGAAGTGAAACTGTGTTATATGGCATTCAGAACAGAAAATGTCACTGGTTAAGGGGGGAAACAATCCATGTATTAGAGGAACAAGCATATAATATAAAAATGAAAATTTTCTCGTATATTTATTGATAAAATTTTAGGGAATTATTTGATGACAACCCACTGAATAAATCAGAATAGATTATATAAAAATATTGTATATCCAATATGGAGCAATGTGTGGAGTAATTACATAGAATCTAAAACTCAAAACAGACATTGTAGTTGAGAGACTGAGAATACTGAATATAAATATGAATGGGACATGGGAAATACATTTTAATACCCTGAACTTATTTGAAATGAAGTTATCTTTAGTTATTTTCAGCATAATTCTCCAAATCCCACACCTACAAACGATGTATATCAACTCTTCAAGGCTGAAGTTATGACAACTTTTAAATTATACCAACCACCTACATGCATGGGATTTGAAATGAAGTCTGGATCCTCTGTGGAAAACAATAAATTTAAAATATATCTCATGACCTTTGATGCAAGTATCTAAGAGAAAGACATGTAAATCTCCATTTATGCCAGGATTGGACATTTATAATGTACTAGTCAGGGTTTGTCCAAGAAATAAAACCCAGATAATATAATAGGATGTATATTCACACACACATGCATATACAGAGAGATTTATTGTAAGGAATTTTTCACATAACATGGAGAGTAATACATCCCAAATTCTAAAGGTGAGTTGATAAACTAGACACCCAAGAGAGCTGAAAATGTAGCTTCAAATTGATTCCAAAGGCTTGAAAATCAGGAAAGTCACTGGTATATTTCTAATCTGAAGTCAGTAGGCACAAGGCCCAGAGAAAACCAATATTTCAGTTTGAGTTTGAAAACAAGCAAAATATGATAAGCCAGTTTGAAGGCAGAGGGACAATAAAAAATTCTTTTGGAGAGCATCAATTTCTTTGGTTCTATTCAGGCTTTTTGACTAGTTTGATGAGCTACTCACATGAAGAGGGGCAAGATACTTGACTCAGTCTACCAACTCAAATGTTAATTTCATCCAAATAATTGCCCTCCAGAAACACCCAAGATAGTACTTGGTCAAATAATTGAGTGCCCTATGATTGAGTTAAATTGACACTATAAATTAACTGAAATAAATGCCCAACCACATACTTTGAGAATACCTGTGGGAGGAGACTTGGTGCTATGTGAGTGCAGTCAGTTACAGATGATGTCAACAGTGCAATTTTAGTAGCAGCAAAAGTTAGCCAATAGATTGAAATAAATAATAAAAGAAAGTGTCTTCAGAGACTAATCCACAAAGCTACAACTATCTTATATTTGATAAAGGAACTAAAAACATGCAATGGAGGAAGGATAGCATCTTCAACAAATGGTGTTGGGAAAACTGGAAATCCATATGCAACAAAATGAAACTGAATCCCCTCCTCTCGCCATGCACAAAAGTCAACTCAAAGTGGACCAAGGAGATAGATATCAAACCAGAGACTCTCCGTCTGATAGAAGAAAAAGTTGGCTCCGATCTACATATTGTGGGGCCGGGCTCCAAATTCCTTAATAGGACACCCATAGCACAAGAGTTAATAACAAGAATCAACAAATGGGACTTTCTTAAACCGAAAAGTTTTTTCTCAACAAGAGAAACAATAAGAGAGGTAAATAGGGAGCCTACATCCTGGGAACAAATTTTTACTCCTCACACTTCAGATAGAGCCCTAATATCCAGAGTATACAAAGAACTCAAAAAATTAGACAATAAGAAAACAAATAACCCAATCAACAAATGGGCCAAGGACATGAACAAACACTTCACAGAGGAGGACATACAATCAATCAACAAGTACATGAAAAAATGCTCACCATCTCTAGCAGTCAAGGAAATGCAAATCAAAACCACCCTAAGATACCACCTCACCCCAGTAAGATTGGCAGCCATGATGAAGTCAAACAACAATGAGTGCTGGCGAGGATGTGGGGAAAAAGGTACTCTTGTACATTGCTGGTGGGACTACAAATTGGTGCGGCCAATTTGGAAAGCAGTATGGAGATTCCTGGGAAAGCTGGGAATGGAACCACCATTTGACCAAGCTATTGCCCTTCTCAGACTATTCCCTGAAGACCTTAAAAGAGCACACTACAGGGATACTGCCACATCGATGTTCATAGCAGCACAATTCACAATTGCTAGACTGTGGAATCAACCCAGATGCCCTTCAATAGATGAATGGATTAAAAAATGTGGCATCTATACACCATGGAGCATTACGCAGCACTTAAAAATGACAAAATCATGGAATTTGCAGGGAAATGGATGGCACTAGAGCAGATAATGCTTAGTGAAGCTAGCCAATCCCTAAAAAACAAATACCAAATGTCTTCTTTGATATAATGAGAGCAACTAAGAACAGAGCAGGGAGGAAGAGCAGGAAGAAAAGATTAACATTAAACAGAGACATGAGGTGGGAGGGAAAGGGAGAAAAAAAGGGAAATTGCATGGAAATGGAGGGAGACCCTCATTGTTATACAAAATTACATATAAGAGGTTGTGAGGGGAATGGGATAACAAACATGGACGGAAATGAATTACAGTAGATGGGGTAGAGAGAGAAGATGGGAGGGGAGGGGAGGGGGGATAGTAGAGGATAGGAAAGGTAGCAGAATACAACAGTCACTAATATGGCAGTAAGTAAAAATGTGGATGTGTAACCAATGTGATTCTGCAATCTGTATTTGGGGTAAAAATGGGAGTTCATAACCCACTTGATTCTAATGTATGAAATATGATATGTCAAGAGCTTTGTAATGTTGTGAACAACCAATAAAAAAAATAAGGTGACTAAAAATAAAAAAATAAAAATAAAAATAAATAAAAGATATAGGGATGGCAAAAAATAAATAAATAAATAAAGTGTCTTACAAAACCACACCTTGAGTGTAAAATAAAAGACGGGACAACTTTAATACAAGTTCAAGGAATTATGGGTGTCAACTGAACTAAAATTATATTAAGAGTAATGTTATCTTGAAAGCCATTTTATATATATATATATATATATATATATATATATATATATATATATATTTAATAGCATCACCTTACTGACTGAAAGATAATGTTAAAATTCACAATGCATAGTATTTGGATCATATTTAAAGGCTAAGACTTGTGGGCTGGCATTGCTACTGCTCTCTAAATCTCAGTTCTTGTCTTCCTGGTATACTAACACAGCATTTCCAACTTCCCTTGCCTTTAGGTGGGTCTAGCCAATGAAATGTGTGCAGAAGATATGTGTGCTTTCCCAGGCTAAGGATTTTAAGAGAATGTTCTTAAACATTCCTCCACACATTCAGCTCTCCTCTTTTGCCTCTGAATCCAGAGCTCTGGTGGAGGCCCACAGCTCAAGGGCATCCAGGGTACTGCTGCCCTGTAAAATTCTCTGTGTTGATCAAAATGCTGTACACCTACTTTGCCCCAACAGTAGCCAGTCATATGGAATTTGAAATGTGACTATGAGGACCAAGGAACTAGACTTTTAATTTTTTAAGTTTTTAATTAATTTAAATAGCTACACAAGGCTATTGGCTATTCTATCTGGCAGATTAGCTCTAGAGGACAGAAAATCCACTCCACAGAAAAGATTGGACCACTCAATGACATATGGAGGAAAGCATACCCCCAAATCATGTGTTAAATGTCAATTTGAGTAATAAATAAGCTCTTATAATGCTAAGCCCTTAAGAATGGGGAGTGTTTGTTATAGCATTGAGCATACCCTGACACATTGCCTCAATATAGGTTGAGTTATTCTTTTATTAATTCAACAAACATTTATCAAGGTCTGACTATGTGTCAAACACTTAACTACTCAGAGCAAAAAGCATGATATCATTTTGTGTCAATTCCTGATATCTTTCAAGTCCCATGGGGGTAAGGAACTGGGAAATTGGGAAATCCAGCATGCCAGTGAGTGATGAGCAAACTTGCATTTTTCCTGAGTAAGAATCACCTCACCTCTCAAGGTTGTTCACTGAAAAACCAATGTGCACAATGTCTTAGCTAAAGGGCCGGCAAGGACCTGTATTGATGGCATACCCACCAAGAATGCATAGACACACAGAGCCGGTGGCTGGCTGCCTTCCCGAGGACTCACAGCATTACTGACTTATAAATGAGAGTCATAAAGACCACATAGTTTTCATAATCACCCAAAGACATGTACCTAGGAGATTGTGAGGCCAGAATGGGAACCCAGATCTCTGACTCAAAAGTAGGTAAATTTTTCCAATAAAGCAACTCCCTCATCAGAAAATTCCCTGTATATTTTACTAATTTTGTCAACAAAACAAAGGGACATGAAATTCCTAATATATTATTGGGAAGATTTTAGAATATGAACCACCGAAATATAAGAGATGTTAAAATGTTAAGGCACTATAATGCTTTTACATTAACTTGTTCTACTTAAATTCTATTTTAAGATCAAATCATAAGAAATGTGAGTTCACTGAAAGGAGACTCCTGAAATTAGAACATAACCAATAATACATGTAAAGAACAAAGACAAAATAATATCTGCAGATTACATGCACTCAATGCTTTCCTCTTTCATTTTGTAAAAACATCAATAAAAGTTCTAGCAACCATTTGATGAAAATCATTTGATGAATCTCCAACAAACAAGGATTCTTATTTTATTTTCAGGTATTACAAAATTTGTTTGGCAGCCCTCCCACATCTGAAGTTCAAAATACAAAATAAGGGTTTACTCTAGAATGGGAAATAAAATTTAATGTTATTTCAGTATCAATAAAGAGAAAAATATGTCAAATATCCCCCAAAGCGACCTACTCACTTCTAGAGTCTTTCCCCATCTGCAAGGAGATGAAGAAATACTGTAACTATAAAAAAGAAAACAAAATAACTTGCAGAAAGGAAGCATCTTTTCTGAATCACATTTTAGTTCAGAACATGGCAGAAATGAATTTAATAAAAAAGGAAAAATAAAGCATAAATTATTAAAATTTAAAAATGTCTTCTCACTGTACATCCTGTGAAGTAGTATTTTAGTTACTTCCTCAGCTAGTTTAAAGTAGCCTATGTTCACTAGCAACTTAGAAAATGATCCTGAAGGAATCAGCAGGACACTCTTCAATGCTTTTGGCAATACTGTGTGGAAAAGGAGGACATTATAATTTTGAATTGCCAATGATTTAGAAGAATTGGACTCTGAATATAAAGATGTTTTAGGAATACCAATTTATTTCATTTATATTTTTCTCTCTATGTATGCCCAAGAGAGATATATAACCAAAAAAAATAGCTAAATAGGACTAGAAACTATACTTTAAATAAGTACATAGTAAAAATTCAAATCAATGAGAAGGTATAGAGAAATGGAGCATTTTGGCATTTTTCTTTCTTAATTGTACATTGCAATGCATGGTATTTTAATTTCGATGAAAAATGGTCAAAGGAGGATTTACCTCCTAGAATTGTACTAAAGATAAAATAGATTAAATGAAGCCTGCTACATGTAGTACTAACCCAGTATTAGTTATTATTAGTGATTTTTCTTTGGAAAATAATATAAATTTTTTTTTACAGTTCAGGAGCTCTTCTTTATTATTCTGATTTGTTGTATATGACAGCAGAATGCATTACAATTTATTTTACACATGTAGAGTATATTTTTCATATCTCTGGTTGTATATAAAGTATATTCACACCATTCATGTCTTCATATACGTACTTAAGGTAATGATATTCATCTCATTCCACCATCTTTTTTACCCCCATTTCTCCTCCCTTCCTCTTCCACTCCTTTATCCTATCTAGAGTTCAGTCTATTCCTCCCATGTTCCCCCTCCCAACCTCACTATCATTCAGCCTCCTTATATCAGAGAAAACATTCGGCATTTGTTTTTTGGGGGATTGGCTAACTTCACTTAGGATTATATTCTCCAACTCCATCCATTTATCTACAAATTCCATGATTTTATTCTCTTTTATTGCTGAGTAATATTCCATTGTGTATGTATACCACATTTTCTTTATCCATTCATCTACTGAGGGGCATCTAGATTGTCTTCTTGAATTACTCATGTAGTCCTCACAACTTGTGAGGTAGAAACTTGTGAAGAGGAGACTATTATGGTGAATATTTTGTAGAAGACACAGAAACATAAAAGTGAAGTGGGTCACCTTGTTAGGCATAATTGCATGAGAATGTTTCATTAAAGTTCAGGTTCTTAGTTTCTCCCGGTGTCTCCCTGCTGTAAAAAGCCTGCTTTGAGGAGCAAATAGCTCAGCAACTGCAAGCATTGGAGCCAGGCAAACCCTGATACTTTGTGTGAATCATTCCATTAGGTTTGTTTTTTTTTTTTTCGTGGTTGACTAAGTTTTTTTTTATTGGTTGTTCAAAACATTACAAAGCTCTTGACATATCATATTTCATACACTAGATTCAAGTGGGTTATGAACTCCCATTTTTACCCCAAATACAGATTGCAGAATCACATAGGTTACACATCCACATTTTTACATAATGCCCTATTAGTAACTGTTATATTCTGCTACCTTTCCTATCCTCTACTATCCCCCCTCTCCTCCCCTCCCATCTTCTCTCTCTACCCCATCTACTGTAATTCATTTCTCTCCTTGTTTATTTTCCCATTCCCCTCACAACCTCTTATATGTAATTTTGTATAACAGTGAGGGTCTCCCTCCATTTCCATGCAATTTCGCTTTTCTCTCCCTTTCCCTCCCACCTCATGTCTCTGTTTAATGTTAATCTTTTCTTCCTGCTCTTCCTCCCTGCTCTGTTCTTAGTTGCTCTCATTATATCAAAGAAGACATTTGGCATTTATTTTTTAGGGATTGGCTAGCTTCACTAAGCATAATCTGCTCTAGTGCCATCCATTTCCCTGCGAATTTCATGATTTTGTCATTTTTTAGTGCTGCGTCGTAATACTCCATGGTGTATAAATGCCACATTTTTTTAATCCATTCATCTATTGAAGGGCATCTGGGTTGGTTCCACAGTCTAGCAATTTTGAATTGTGCTGCTATGAACATTGATGTGGCAGTATCCCTGTAGTGTGCTCTTTTAAGGTCTTCAGGGAATAGTCCGAGAAGGGCAATAGCTGGGTCAAATGGTGGTTCCATTCCCAGCTTTCCCAGGAATCTCCATACTGCTTTCCAAATTGGCCGCACCAATTTGCAGTCCCACCAGCAATGTACATGTGTACCCTTTTCTCCACATCCTCTTCTAAGATCTTCTTCTACTTCTCTTTTTAGGGTTCTGTAGTTTTCATTGTATAAATCTTTCACCTCTTTTTATTGGTTGATTCCCAAGTATTTTATTTTTTTTGAGGATATTGTGAATGGAGTGTTTTTCCTCATTTCCGTTTCAGAAGTTTTGTCACTGATATACAGAAATGCCTTTGATTTATGCGTGTTGATTTTATATCCTGCCACTTTGCTGAATTCATTTATTAGTTCTAGTAGTTTTTTTCTAGACCCTTTTGGTTCTTCTAGGTATAGAATCATGTCTTCTGCAAATAGTGATAATTTAAGTTCTTCTTTTCCTATTTTTATGCCTTTAATTTCTTTCCTCTGTCTAGTTGCTCTGGCTAGGGTTTTGAGAACTATATTGAATAGAAGTGGTGATAGAGGGCATCCCTGTCTTGTTCCAGATTTTAGAGGGAATGCCTTCAATTTTTCTCCATTCAGAATGATGCTAGCCTGAGGCTTAGCATAGATAGCTTTTACAATGTTGAGGAAAGTTCCTGTTATCCCAAGGTTTTCTAATGTTTTGAACATAAAGGGATGCTGTACTTTGTCGAATGCTTTTTCTGCGTCTATCGAGATAATCATATGGTTCTTATCTTTAAGTCTATTGATGTGGCGAATAACATTTATTGATTTCCGTATATTGAACCATCCTTGCATCCCAGGGATGAATCCTACTTGATCATGGTGCATGATTTTTTTCATGTGCCTTTGTATCCGATTCACCAGAATTTTATTGAGGATTTTTGCATCTAGGTTCATCAGAGATATTGGTCTGTAGTTTTCTTTTTTTGAGGTGTCTTTGTCTGGTTTAGGAATCAGGGTGATGTTGGCCTCATAGAATGAATTTGGCAGAGCTCCCTCTTTTTCTATTTCCTGAAATAACTTGAAAAGTATTGGTATTAATTCTTCTTTAAAGGTTTTGTAAAACTCTGCTGTATACCCATCCGGTCCTGGGCTTTTCATGGTTGGTAGTCTTTTGATTGCTTCTTCTATTTCATCCATTGATATTGGTCTGTTTAAATTGTGTGTATCCTCCTGACTCAGTCTGGGAAAATCATATGACTTAAGAAATTTATCGATTTCTTCACTATCTTCTATTTTATTGAAATATAGATTTTCAAAATAATTTCTAATTGTCTTCTGTATTTCTGTAGCATCTGTTGTGATATTGCCTTTTTCATCCCGTATGTTAGTAATTTGAGTTCTCTCTCTTCTTCTCTTCGTTAGCATGGCTAAGGGTCTTTCGATCTTGTTTATTTTTTCAAAGAACTAACTTTTAGTTTCGTTAATATTTTCAATAGTTTCTTTTTTTTCAATTTCGTTGATTTCCGCTCTGATTTTAATTATTTCTTGCCTTCTGCTACATTTGCTGTTGTTTTGCTCTTCCTTTTCTAGGGCTTTGAGATGAAGTGTGAGTTCATTTATTTGTTGGTTTTTCCTTTTTTTGAGGAATGACCTCCCGGCGATGAATTTCCCTCTTAAAACTGCTTTCATTGTGTCCCATAGATTCCGATATGTTGTGTCTGTATTTTCATTTATCTCTAAGAATTTTTTGATTTCCTCCTTTATGTCTTCTGTAACCCATTGATCACTCAGTAACATATTGTTCATTTTCCATGTGATGTAGGATTTTTCCTTCCTTCTTTTATCATTGATTTCCAGTTTCATTCCATTATGATCAGATAAAATGCATGATATTATCTCCACCCCTTTATATTTACTGAGGGTTGCCCTATGGCACAATATATGGTCTATTTTTGAGAAGGATCCATGTGCTGCTGAGAAAAATGTATATCCATTTGATGATGGTTGATATATTCTATATACGTCAGTTAAGTCTAGGTTATTGATTGTGATATTGAGTTCTATAGTTTCTTTATTCAACTTTTGTTTGGGGGATCTGTCCAATGGTGAGAGAGTGTGTTGAAGTCACCCATAATTATTGTGTTGTGGTCTATTTGATTCTTGAACTTGAGGAGAATTTTTTTTATGAATGTCGCAGCACCGTTATTTGGTGCATAAATATTGATAATTGTTATGTCTTGTTGGTGAATGGTTCCTTTTAACAGTATATAATGTCCTTCCTTATCCCTTTTGATTAACTTAGTCTTGAAGTCAATTTTATTTGATATGAGGATGGCCAACCCTGCTTGCTTACAAGGACCGTGTGTGTGGTATATTTTTTCCCAACCTTTCACCTTCAGCCTGTGTATGTCTTTTTCAATCAGATGTGTCTCCTGGAGGCAACATATTGTTGGATTTGTTTTTTCAATCCATGTTACCAGCCTATGTTGCTTTATTGGAGAGTTTAAGCCATTAACATTTAGAGTTACTATATGGTTTGTACTGCCAGCCATGTTTGATTATTTATCTTTTTTTTTAATTTAGTTTGTTTCTCCATGATTAGCTTTCCCCCTCCCTCTGTCATTACTGAGGTACTTCCCACTGATGGTTTTGGTTGTTGTTTCTCATTTCTTCCTCATGTAGTGTTTTGCTCAAGACGCTTTGCAATGCTGGTTTTCTGGCTTCAAATTCTTTTAGCTTTTGTTTATCATGAAAGATTTTTATTTCATTGTCCTACCTGAAGCTTAATTTTGCTGGATACAGAATTCTTGGTTGGCATCCATTATCTTTCAGTGTTTGAAATACGTTGTTCCAGGATCTTCTCGCTTTCAGCGTCTGTGATGAAAAATCCGTTATTAACCTTATTGGTTTACCCCTGAATGTAATCTGTCTCCTTTCTCTTGTAGCTTTTAATATTTTCTCTTTGTTCTGTATATTGGATATCTTCATAACAATGTGTCTTGGCGTTGGTCTACTGTGATTTTGTGTGCTCAGTGTCCTGTATGCATCTACAATTTGTATATCCATTTCCTTTTTTATTTCTGGAAAGTTTTCTGTAATTATTTCGTTCAGCAGGTTACTCATTTCCTTGGTTTGAATCTCTGTACCTTCCTCTATCCCAATGACTTGTAAGTTTGGTTTTTTTATGTTATCCCATATCTCTTGGATGTTTTTCTCGTGACTTTTTACCAGCCTTTCTGAGTTGGCTAGACTCTTTTCAAGATTTTGTCTTCATTATCTGACGTTCTGGCTTCTACTTGCTCCACTCTGTTAGTGATACTCTCAATTGAGTTTTTAATTTGGTTTATTGTTTCCTTCATTTCTAGAATTATTGTTTGATTTTTTTATAATCTCTATCTCCTGATAAAGATGCTTAACTTCTTCTTTTATCTCTTTATGTAATTCATTTTCAATGTGTTCTTTCACTGTTTGGATTTGCTGTCTCGTATCCTCTTTAAGGTTCCATTCCATCTGTCTAAGGTATTCCTTGAGTTCTTTATATGACCATTTTTCTGATGACTCCAGGTCCTCCTGAATATTTAGGCTGTCCTGCATTGTTTGTACTCCTTTTCTTCCTTGCTCTTTTATGCTGCTCATATTACTTCTTGTTCTGTTTGACTGCTGAGTTACTGTTTACTCTTATAAATTTATTTGATGCTTGGGAGGAAAGATATTAGATGGGAAGGGAAGAAGTCACTAAAGAGAATGAGAATAGGCAGGTAGAATTCAAGGAAGGGGGAATAAGAAAATTGAAACAAAATGAAAAGACGAAAGAAAAAATAGAAAATAAAGAAAAAAAATTTTAAAAAAATAATAATAAAAATATGAAAATTAAAATTTAAAAAATTAATAATAATAATAAAATAAAATAATTTTTTAAAACATTAAAAAAAGTTAAAGAACAACAACAAAAAATGAAAATGAAAGAAAAAAAACCCAAATTAAAAAAATAATAATAATAATAGTAATAAATGCAGTCATAGAGTTCGATTAACTTCTCTTCCAGTAGGTGGAGCTGTGCCCACTGGGCCAAGCTTCTCCTCTCAATAGGTGCAGCAGCTCTTCCTCCCAGACTGGGCGGGTGTCCAATCCTGAGTGCCTAGGGCCTTCTCTTGTGTTTCCTCAAGCCAGACCCTGCTCACCTGTGATGCTCACCACAATACTGGCTACACTCCAGGTCTGCTGCTCCTGGGAGCCCTGTGTTCATGAACGCCTGGGCACACTCTCCCTGTTTGCCTCCCTTAGACCCTAAGTTTGTAGAGCTTGGGGCTGAGAACCCCCAGCGAATTTGCTTGCCCTCCGGTAGCCACGCCCCCGGTAGCTGGTGCAAGGGACCTCAGTTGTCAGCACTGGTGGGAGCGGTAGCCGGGAGTTTCGCACCACGAGTCCTGCGCCACTCCTGATTCCCTCGGTCTGGCTATCGCGGTCACAGGAGAGCTGGGAGGGGCCTTTATGGGAGAGCTGGGAGGGGCCCTTAAGGTTTCCCCGCTGTGTGGAGAGGGATGGCTAGGGGATTACACACCTGTCGCCGCTGGTTTCAATGAAGTTATCTCCTCCGCCCGTGACGTCAGTTCTCTGCCATGGTGGTATCCCATGCAAATGGTGACCGTTCGTTCCCTTTGCCGGGTGACCAATGCAACGGGTGGGTCCTGACTGTCTCTCCAAAGCCCCGTTTCAATCCTGTGGCCACTGCCTATGAAGGCTCGGTTGGCTTTTACCTCTGTAAGTTCAGAAGGGCCGACCAGTTATTTCAGCGGGATCGTTAGTGCTGAGTCAGGAGAAGCAGGCGAACCAGAGTTTGAATGCAGCCGATCCGGGATCGGTGTGTGTTTTGAGAGGCCCAGACTGTTTGCCCCAGATCCACGTCAGCTCAGCATTGCCTAGTGATCCTGAGAAAACAGCATTTAGACAGTTTACGACTCCCTATGCCCACGCAGCTGAAGAGGTCAGAGACTTGATCTCTCTGCGCCCGCCGCCATGTTGGATCTCAAAATAATATAAATTAAAGGGCTTAATAAAGTTATGCCTTTTGCAATTTTGTAATTTATTTTGCAATTCTGAGACCTCTTCAATTAATTTCACTATTGTGATAATTTTATAATATGTCTATAATTTCTTTGATATTTCTCCTTCTAAAAAGCAAAGCTAAATTCACCTCCTGAGCGTGCTGGCTTTATTAGTGACTGGCTTCTATGGAGAGAGTGCAGAGTGACAAGCAGGGATATGAAGGACTAAGTCACAAAAGGCACTATGGCATTCTCCTTGCCCTCTCTCTCTCCTTTGGATCACTTGCTCTGGGAAACCTGCTGCCATCTCATGAAAGCATTCTGGCAATCCTTCAGAGAATCCATGTGGTGAGAAACTGAGTCTTCTTGTCAACAGTGACCAAGCAACTGATGTTTTCTGCCAGTAGATCCATGAGTGTGCCATTTTGGAAATGAACCTTCCTGTCCCAGTTATGCCTAAGATGACTGCAGCAGTCTTCTAACTATGTGAGTGATGTCGAGTCAAACCACCCACATACATCTCCCAAATTCCTGATTCTTCGAAATAGCATGAGGTATTACGTGTTTATTTTTTTTTAAGCAGCTAAGTTCATAGGTAATTTGTTTCACAGCAATAAATTACTAATTCAATTGTTTTTATTTCCTTTCTATCAAAACAGTAGAAGGAGAAGTGACTGGCATCATTAAATTGACATTTATGTTTCAAGGAGGCTGACCAATTTTTACAGAGCTGCAGCTATGAAAATGGGTACTATTATTAAATCTTTCATTGAAGAAAATAAAGAGCATGTAAGTCTCACTCATTTTGAATAGAAGCCTAAATCTGCATGATTCTTCCTGGCAAAAACATAAAATACACTCTTTTAAGCTGATATTCTATACAATTACTAAAAGATCTACAATTTATAAAGCAATAATTCCATCAATCCTTTCCAAAAATCTCAAGCTGCCTTCCAAAACATTCATTAAGCTCCATTATTGGATTTTATAATCTTGGCTTTGCACATTTCTCAGTTCCCCACCCCTTTGAAATGAATGTTACTAATAATGGGAAAAGTCAGAGTTAACACTCTACTCTCTCTTCTCTCCTTTCCAACCAAGGCCTGCACTAGGCTACCTCAAGTAGTTGTTGCATATCTATCATCTCCTACCCTCAACATTTTTAAGCCAAAGAAATGCTTAAGGTGACAGTGATGACAATGAAGTCAGTGAAACCAATGTACCCATCATCACTTCTGAAATCTGTCATGGCTCAATCTCAAAAATAAAAAACCCTACATCCATGAGTAGTAAATAGACGAATGTAGACTCGAGGGCATGGTCTAAGCACTGTTATCTCGTATATTTGTTGCTGTCATTTGACCCCTCTCTTCCTTGCTATCTGTTATGGCTTGGATATGAGGTGCCCCCCAAAAGCTCCTGTGATAATACAGGAATGTCACCAAGTGAAATGAGTGAATTGGGAGAACTGCAGTTTAACTGGTCCATTCTAGTATGAATGAACTAACTAGGTAGTAACTGTAGGCAGGAGGGCTATAGCTGAAGAAAGTGGGACACTGGAGGCATACCCTAAAAAGGTTCATCTTCCTTTTGATCTCTTCCCCCTCTTCTCTTCCTGGGCACCACAAGATGAGAAGTACTCTTCTACTATACCCTTCTGCCATGATGTTGTGCCTCAGCTTGGGCCCAAAGCATTGGATTGCAGCCTACCATACACTAAGCCTCTGAAATAATAAACCCAAATAAACTTTGCCATCTCTAAGTTGTTCTTGCTGATTATTTTGGTCACAAGGACAACAAGCTGAATAACACTGAAATTGGAGCCAGGAAGTGGTGTCATTGCTGTGACTAAGCCCTTTGGAGAGAACATATCATCATCATGTGTCCTAGACACTCTCCATGGAATTACCAGACCTGTTTTCCCAGTTCAATTTTTAGTCTTGGTTTGGTCCCATCCTTTCTTTCTCTGCCCCCATTCCTACCTTTTGGAATGAGAATTTTTACTGTAAGCCACTATATGTTGGATATGTGTAACTTGCTTTGGATCTTTATAGGGTCTCACAGCCAAGAGTTTGCCTTGAGTCTCATGTGAGATGGATTTGTACTTTAGGGCAATTATGGACCTGTTAAGACTATGAGACTCTTGGAGATGAACCAATGAATTTTGCATTGTGAGACAGATATTTGGGGGACAGAGACAGAAATGTCATGGTTTGAACATGTAGTATCCCTCCCAAATCTCCTGTTTTAATGCAAGAATATTCATAGGTAAAATGACGATGAGTGCTGTAACCTAATCAGTTCATCTTGGTTTGCACAGACTAACTAGGTGATATCTGTAGACAGATGGGGAAAGTCTGCAGAAGATGGGTCATTGCTAGTGTATCCTAGAAGGATTCATCTTCACTGTGACCCCTTTTGTCTCCCCCTTCTTTTTCTGCTTCCCCAGCCAACATGTTCTGAACAGCTTTCCTCTGCCACACCCTTCTGCCATGATGTTCTGCCATATCTTGGGCCTGGAGCAATGGAATGGGCAAACATGTGCTAA
This sequence comes from Spermophilus citellus, assembly GCF_964194105.1. Lineage (NCBI taxonomy): Eukaryota > Metazoa > Chordata > Mammalia > Rodentia > Sciuridae > Spermophilus > Spermophilus citellus. The sequence continues at coordinate 59,914,845 of NC_138197.1, forward strand.
ACCTCTGAAACCATGAGCCAAAACAAACTTTCCCTTCTCTAAGTTGTTTTTGTCTACTATTTTGGTGACAGCAATGCAACACTGACTAACACACTATCTGATTTTCATCTGACAGAAATCAACTTAGAGATGATCCTCCAGCCAAAACCTACTGAACTTGAAAACACAACACCCAAGTGGCAAGAATGTAATGTTTAGGGCTGGTTTCCAGGAATCTGGATGAGAGATTGCGATCTAAGTCAATTGTAAAATGAGGACAGAGAAGTATGTATTAAAAGATTTCATAACTGGGCTGTTAGAACTCTATGAAAAGATACTAACAGTCATAATATACACAGTTTTTCATTCTGCTTTTTAAAATATTTAAACATCAAATCTTGTAGGTTTTCCATTTTTTCCTCAATTCTTTTATTATGATTTTTAAAATTTTGCTCTAATTAGTTATACATGATACTGGAATGCATTTTGACACATCATACATAAATGCAGTACAACTTCTCATTCTTCTGTTTGTACTTGATATAGAGTTACACCAGTCATGTAATCATATATGCACATAGGTAATAATATTGAATTCATTCTACTATCCTTGCCCTCATTCTTTTTGATGACTTTAAAACATTCTATGAAATTAATGTATCTCCACTTAATCAGTATATTTCATTTTTAGATTTGCTATTCCAAATGTGGTCCATGAACTAGCAACTTCAGGATCACATGAGAGTTTATTAGAAATTCAGAGACTTCATTTAAATATTTCCAGGTGACTCATACAATGAATTGAGAAGGGCTGACAGAAATAACAGTAGAGCATGCCAGTGACCTCATCTGAAAGAATTCAGAATGTTAATATTGTATACATATTTATAAAAGCCTACATTTTAAATAAATATTCTCCTGTGTAATATGACTAAAACAGTCTCAGTATATAAGAAATTCAATGACCTTATAACATGGCTAGAGAATTGAACTCAAGTTATCGAAAAATGGGTAAGAGATAATTACTGAAATTTCTTTGCTAAAATGTCTTTAACTGAGTCTGTGTGTCAGCTTGAAAATGTTTCCCCTCAAGGATTTCACTGAGTCACTTGTAAATGGCCTATAAATTATAAACATCTTATGTGTTTACACAATTCCATACACCTAAGCATGCAAAATACTGTCAAGCACAGGTGAGAAAAGTAACACAAAATAAATAAGTTACGTGAAGCCTGTTCAATTTGCTTTAAAAATTAAAAGGCTCTGTTAACACAAACAGGTGACCATGGCAACCTTTGTTGGCTAGGCATGGAATATTAAAGTCAAAACAAACTACAGCAGTCCCATGTGCTTCAAAAGAGCTATGCATATTCAAATAACTCCCATTTTCACAAATCTTGTGTTATTTTTAAGTAATTTATCCTTTTATCAAAGTTACCAAATTTTCAGGCATAAAGTTTTTCATAAATTTTACTATCTTTTGAAAGTCAGGTGAATCAATAGTTATGGACCTCTTTCATTTCTGATATTATAATTGTGTCTTTCTTTTTTCACCTGGCTAGAAGTTTCTATGTGACTTTTTTTTTTGGTACTGGAGATTTAACCAGAGACATTTTACTACTGAACTACATCCCCAGTCATTTTTAGTTGTTCTCAATTTGAAACAGGCTCTCCCTAAGTTTCTGAGGCTGGCCTTGAAGTTGCAATTCTCCTGTCTCAGCCTCCCAAGTCACTTACATGTAACTTTTAAAGGAAAAAAACAATAATAACTTTTTGAATTTTGTTGCTACTTTCACTCAGATGTTTTACTGAAAAGATCTCCTTTTCAACATGAAATATGAACTCTGAAATAAATAATTATAAATTTCTGAGTTCTAATTAATAAAAATTATAGATGGGAAAAGGGAAAATTAAGATATAAACTTGCTTTCTTTAATATTTTTGTGATATAATCATATCATTCAGTGTTGTCATGGAGAGAAGAACAAATGTATATGAAAATCTCTCATGCACATATAAAATAGAATAATTACCAAATGTTTGCAACATCTATGTAAGCTATTATGTGAGGGTTTATTATCATATCAATAGCCTTTCAAATAATATCCAATAGCATAATATCCCAAAAATAAAGTGCCTATTTGAATATCAGCCACCAATCCAATGTGAATATAAGTGTATAGCCTGGGTAAATGGCAAACTAGTGGGATTTTTAGTAGGCATTTCAAACTTTTTTAACCTTGACTGATTTAATTCATACCAATAACCTGGCATTAAATTCCTGGAATTTTTATACACATTTCTATCATTCATGCCACATCTGTTAGTTTGTATTCTTTCAGTATCAAGATAGAGAAAATGGACCAAAGATGACTAGAATTACAAACGCCTTTTATTATCTACTTTATAAGAAATATGGTGGTTGTTGGATCTAGAGGTGAGTCTGTGGCTCTAGGAAACTCTGGCTCTTTCTATCTTTCTACTCTGTTGCCTTTCATATAAATATGTTGCCCTGTGATGTCAAAATGGCTACTGAAATTACATGAAAAACATCCTGAAATAACAGCACCTGAGGCAGGAAGGGCTATCCTTGCACAGTTGATGCCCTTTTTGAGGGAGGAAAATTGTTCTCAGGAGCACTTAGAGGGCTTCTCTAAGTGGCTACAGATCTGTAGCCAAAACGGGATCACATGCTGTCTCCTCCAATGGTCATTGGCAAAAAGGCCTGAGATTGATACCCTGCTATCAAAAAAAGTGAGGCTCTCTTCACAAGGAAGGAAGGAGAAAACTGCTGGGTGGGCAACCAGCAGTGCATAAATCATCCTCTCTTACTAGTAGCAAAATCTGAAAAGGAGAGTTCCTTAGACCAGATAGTGTGTGTGTGTGTGTGTGTGTTTGTAAAACAGAAGTAAAATTTAAAACAGATAACTTGTTACACTAGCATCCCACACTGATGAAAGCAAGTCAAATGGCTGTTTTGGTCATTTTAAATGTAGAAGGAAAAGTTTAGATATGAGTAGTTTGGAATTTCAAACATTTTTTTTTAATCTAACAACCAACAGAAGAGATAGAAGTAAATTTTAGACCAGTGCATTAGATTGTCCAGAAGAAACCTAAGGTGGAATGCCTGCTTTCAGGTAACAATTTAAGTTCTTTAAATTCTTCCTCCATCATTCTGTTGGGTCACCAACAGTATTTTAACTCTTTCTTTAACACAATCAGTATTTTAACTCTTTTCTCTTGGGACTAAATTATTTGAAGGATATCCTATCATTTTTTCCATTTCTCATGCCCTATCATTGGAATTTTTACACTTTTTATTTATCTTTTATTTATATATGACAGCGGATGCATTACAATTCTTATTATACATATAGAGCACAATTTTTCGTATCTCTGGTTGTATACAAAGTATATTCACACAATTCATGTCTTCATACCTGTACTTTGGATAATAATGATCACCATCATTAATAACCCCATACCCCATACCCCGCCCTTCCCCTCCAACCCCTCTGCCCTGTCTAGAGTTCGTCTATTCCTCCCATGTTCCCACTTCCTATCCCACTATGAATCAGCCTCCTTATATCAAAGAAAACATTTGGCATTTGTTTTTTTTTGGGTGTATTTGGGAAGAAATTTTATCTTCAATTCTAGCCAAATATATTTCTGTAGAATCATCCAAGGGAAAGTCTTGAATTTTCCAGAATGTGAAGTCTTATATGTGGCATCTGACAGATTTTGATTATATATTTATGGCAGATAAAAAAGGGAGAGAGGGAAAGATTAAACCTTCTGGGAGAGAGTTGGCTGTGCATTGTCACTTTGAAGTTGAAAATTCTACTAAATATAGGTTGTTATTCTTAGAATTTTAAATAAAAAACAACTTTTGATAAAAAAATAATAATTTAAAAATGAAAAAGGTAGTTTCACCAGAAAATTCTCTATAGAATGCTTTACCACTAGCAATGGACCTCTAAAAAAAATCCTACATCTAATAATATCCATGGCTTGCTTAGATGATTAATGTTCCTGTTCATCAAATCAATGATACAGGCTAAATGGTACAAGATTCACAGTTTGTATAAGATGCCTTTAAAAAAAAGTCAATCATCTAATGAATGCACTATGTCCTAAGTCAACAAAAAACTGATAATGTGACTCTCAGAAATAAATCCTCTTTAACCCAGAAATCCTAGAGTAAGAACCTACATGAATCTTAGCCTTTAAAAAACATCTTGGATTCACACACACAAAAAAAATCTTTTTGAACACCACTAGGCCTCTTTACTCTGTTTTACTATTTTAAACCCAACTACATAAACCAATGAAGTGTTATTTCTTTATAAACAAAACTAAGGTTTATAAACATGAAGTAACTAATTCAAGATTATTAATAATATTGAAGCAAAGTTTCAAACATACCTGGATGCATACTGTAATCCTAGCAACTCAAGAGGCTGAGGCAGGAGGATCACAAGTTCAAAACCAGCCTCTGCAACTTAGTGAAGCCCTAAGCAACTTAACAAGACCCTGTCTCAAAATAAAAAACAAGAAGGGCTGGGGATGTGGCTCAGTGGTTAAGCACCCCTGGATTCAATCACTGGTACAAAAAAAAAAAAAAAAAAGCTTTTAAATCTAGGATTCTGGCTACCACCATTTACCCTGATTGCATTTGTGTATTTGTAAATGTAACAATAACTAGATCAATGTTTTCCCAAATATCTTGGTGAGATGGTAACAGATCTTTGTAACAAACTAGCCCCAAACTGTATTATGGTTCTGTCTAAGAATAAAAGATTACCAGAACTATCAATAAACAGATCAACTATATCACTTAAAAAACTACTCAGAGCTGTGTCTGTTCACTTATAGTCAAGCACTCACACACACTGAAGAAATTTGCTGAATAACTGGTTTATTCAGGGAGAGAAGCTAGAGGGTTTGAATTCTAGAAAGGGGTATTCATGATAGCCGTAATCATTAAGCAGGAAATCCAGTACTCTACATATGAGGAAATGATTCCCCCTGACTGCATACAGAAGTTAAAATAAGGTCCATGTTGATGGGTCATGAAAATCTTCAATCTCCAGTAAGTGTCTGCCTTCCCCTCAACAATTCATGATTCTGTCCTCATCCCTCCCTCCCTCCACTCATTTACATATTTCATTTGGAAATGTGTATAGCAGTACAGTGAAACTAAATTTTATAAACAATGGATGCCATTAGCTTAGACATCATTAGTTTACTATAAAAGAGACATGGAAATTATTTAACTAATAATGAAAGATTTCAGAACTTCAGGGGAATGGGCAGCTTCATATGATGCCATTTCAACAGTGATTTATTTCAGTCTACATGCTTTCCAAGAATGTCATCATCTCTAAATAAGAAATAATCCTTGTCATCTAGAGCTACTTTGGTGTCTCTGTGTTCAGAGAGAATTTTACATGCAACTTTTACACTAACTGGTTGAATCTCTCCAGCATTTCCTGTTGAGAATCATCCCATAGTTTGTATTGTCACATAGTAACACTTTCCTTGGCATTCTTGTGGAAGCATAATGCCTCCTTTGATTACAGTTAAGGCTGCACTCCTTGCAACCCACATGTGGTCAAACAGGAGAAACTTTATAAATGCCTCCTCTCCCACAACTCCCATCCTCAAAGCTTTGACTCTGCACTCAGGCCAGGAGACAAGTTCATGATCTTTTATCACCTCAGCTTGACACTAGTTAGAGCTAATGTCAATGAAACACAGCAGTTAGTTTTTTGCATCCTAAGCATGGGCTGTTACAGGTAGAGAAGATCAACTTTAGTGTGCAGTGTGTTATTTTATAACACAACAACAGTTTATTCATTAAACCACCCAAGGCAATATCCAATGAGGCAATTGGATGGTGGCTTCAGTGTCATTCAGGAGCCCAGACTGATAGAAGTTTTAGTCTCTTCAATCTGTGCTTCCAAAATTTCCCAGGGCATTATACTTTCCAGAGATATGAGTGGCACATATCACCCCCACCAACACTTAATTGGATGAACCCAGCCACGTGAGCATACCTCTTTCTGGGATCAAGATAGGAGATTGATTCTCTCATGATTTTCATGGTCAAACAATGTTAAGAAATAAAAATGCTTAGTTTCTCAAGCTTCCTGCTACAGAACACTTAGCCTTTAATCTGATAATAAATCTTGTAATTTTTTTCAATGGGATATATAAATTTGCAGCATTACTCAAACTGATTTATCCATAGTACTCATTTTAGTCCATGGCACCATGATATAGAGAAGTTCAAATTTAGTGTGCATTGTGATCACCTGCTTACTAAAATAGAAATCACTGAGTCCTATCTCTGGAGTTTTTAATTTAGTGGATCCAAGCCAAAGCCTGAGAATTTGCATTTTGGATAATCTCAGATGATGCTAATGCTACTGGTCCCAGAGCCACACTTTGAGACATGTGGTTTTATGAGATTATTTGAAAGAAAAACCCAAAGTTATGGGAGTGAATACAGCTGCCTATTGGCTGCAAGTACAAAGTTGCCACTGCTACCATAGCCTCTGTTGCTTTCCAAAGCCCAGCCTTCTTACCTGGGAGAAACCACTGTTCTAGTGTATGTGTTAAAGAATTTCACTCATTTAAAATAAGTATTTGATACTGTGTCAATTTTGTATCCAGAAAGACTGAGAATGGATTGCAAGTCAAGCTATCTGGAATTGATAGCTTTTTCTTGGCATAGTGAATAAATCCTCTAACACTATTTATTCATCTTTCCATCCTATAACGTTTACTAAGCATGCCTTGTTAAATAAGAAAAAAATGGCTTCAATCTCAGAGATCTCAGTCTTCTTCAGAAGCAAATGGAGAGATATGTCTTGGGATAGACAAAAGACCTGTATTCCAGCATAGCCCCAAGGGTGTTGTATCAGAGGAAGCTTCCTCTAACAGGCAAAGTGCTCATGAATTAGCATATACCATTCTACTTGCATCCCGTACTGAAACTTTCCTTCAAAACTCAACGAATAAATGTTTAAATTTTGAGACAGATGATTTTGAATGGATTTTATATTATTAATATTTCCCCCTTGGATTTTTAACTTTTTAAATGTAAATAATTAAAACTTACTTAATTTTTACCCTGTTAGATTCTTGTGACTTTTTTCTGTCTCCAATTTTCAAAGCCTAAATTTGTCACTTTTTGACAGTTAGCTAAATACATCATTTAGCCACCAAAGACCTTTACACATCCTCTACCTAAAATTCTCTTCATTCTACCTCACATCAGTCCTTCTGAAAGCAAGTATTGTAGCTTTCCAGCCTTGCTCTTTATAGTAGGTGCTCAGCACATGTCATGGAATCTAATTATTGTCTATAATCTGGATGAAAACTTAAGAGGCAATAAATACTGATGAGATGACCTTAATGAGTATAAAGCTACATGAAATATATCAGAAGTCCAAATTTTTCCACCATGATTTCATAAAGTGGATATCCACAAATACATGAGGATGCCTCTAGAGTTGTATCATTTGGAAGGAAATTGCATGATAAAACGTTACTGTCATATACTCTGAACCTCACAGCACATGAACACTGAACCCAAACCCAAACATGACCTAGAATTCACTTAACAAATGGAAGTTGGGTGGTACCTATGGCTAAAATAATGTGCACACACTTGTCCTATAAGTCACATTCAGACATAAAGTTATCAAATGGAAGGTGAGAGCTTTATTCTCACTTTCCAATTCTAGAAAGTTCTATATAGAAAATAATCTTGAATTCAAAACCATGTGGAGACAAAAGTAATACTATCACTTAGAATTTATATCTGTATAATAGTTAAATAACTTTTTAGCTCTATTTTAAACTCAAGAATCAACTGAGATATTGAGTTATTCTGGAAAAGATTCTATTTCTTTAATTTTAAAATGCTTCTGTTACAAATGAAGTTTTTGGGTTCTGCATCAGAGTGCTGGCTGCCAAGAGACCAAAGAACACAAAGACCAATTCAGCAACTGGTAGTCCCATTTGGGAAGAATGTTTTCCTTTAGAAGATGATTTTATAAATTCTGTGGTGGAGAAAGGAAAACAACGTCCATAAAGTTGACACTAATCAACTTCCTTCTGAGAGTTTCAGATTATAAGAATGAAGTTTAAGTCTGGTTTTCCAATTATCTGTTAATAGTCAAGCAAAGTAAGAAGTGGGCAATGACAGAAGGAAGTCTGCATCACTGGGGAAGACAAGTGGGGGTCCTTTGATGCTATACTGACATCATTCACAGAATTCATTGACCCTTAGAATTTTAGAATAAATCTCTGATGTCCTTTACAGACAGCTACTCTTTGAACAATCAGCTTTTGATCGGCCACTGGGCCTTAATAAAGAGACTGAATATTTAAACAAGTATTACTGAGATACCATGAGATCTGAGCTTCCCACCTTGATTGGGTATTATATGACCTCCATAAATCATGAAATTGAGTATGTACAGTAGCACTTTATCATCACATGGAAGTATAGAATAAGATGTAACTCCAGAGAATTGTGCTGAAGGCACAATTCAGTTACAAGAAGATGTGGCCCAAATGTCCATAGTCCCCTCTCCTGCTACACTGCCTTCTCTCTCCAAGCCTGCACCTATAACTGCATTGGGAATTTCCTATGATCAGCTGAATGAAAGATCAGGTTTTGCTTATGGATGATTCTGAATGATAGACAGATACCACCCAAAGATGGACATCTGTGGCATTATAGTTCCTTTCTAGGACAATAGGGAAAGGACATGGCAAAGGGAAATCCTCCCAGTGGGCAGAACTTCAAGTAGTACATGTGATTGCTTACTTTGCTTGGCAAGATAAATGGCAAGACATGATGTTACATACCAATTCATGGTGGGGGGGCCAGAGTTCTAGCTGGATGGTCAGAGATTTCAAAGTTATTTGACTAGAAAATTGATGAGATAATCTGAGGAAAAGATATATGGATTTTTTCTCTCGAATGGGCAAAAAAATGTGAATGTATCTGTGTCTTATGTGAATGCTCACCAAAGTGTGACCTCAGCAGAGGAGGATTTTAATAATAACAAGATAGAATGATCTGTTCTGAGGACATCAGTGTGCCTCTTTCTCTAACTACTTCTGTCAGCACCTAATGGACTCATGAACAAAGTGGACATTGTGGTAGGGAAACACATTATACATGGACACTTTATACATATAACTAACAACATGGACTCTAGTCATGAAGGCTGACCTGGCTGCAGCTACTTCTGAGTGTCAATCAAATAGCAATAGAAACCGACACAGCCTCTTATCATACCATTCATGAGGCTGATCAATGCACTATCTGGTGGCAAAGTTGATTACATTGGACTATATCCATCATGAAAGTGATATAGTCCAGCATTTTTACTAGAATAGATGCTTAATCTTGGTATAGATTTGCCTGCCCATTATGCAATGTTTCTTCCAAAACTACCATCACAGTATTGGCTGAATGCCTTATCCATTATCGTGATATTCCAAAAAGCATTACTTCTGATCAAGGAACTCACTTCATAGCCAATGAAGTACAACAATTGGACCATGATCCTGAAATTCTAAACCATCCCGCAGTAGCTGGTTGGTAGAACAGTGTAATGACCTTTTGAAGACTTACTTACAGTATTAATTAGGTAATAATACCTTGTAGGACTGGAACAAGGTTCTCCAGGATACCATTTAATCTCTGAATCAGAACCCAATATTGTTGTGCTACTTCTTTAATAGCCAGGATTTATGGGTAGGTCCAGGAAGCAATGGGTAAAATGGGATTGGTACCACTCACTATTATTCCTAGTGGCATGTTAGTAAAATTTTTCTTCCTGTCTTTACAACTTTTTGCTTTGGTGGCCCAGAAGTCTTAGTTCCAAAGGAAGAAATGCTTCTACCAGGAGACACAACATTAATTTCACTGAACTAAAAGTTAAAACTGCTACCTGGCCTCTTGGGACTCTTCATGCTCCTAAAACAAAAGAAAAAAAATGGAGTTGCTGTGCTAGATAAAATGATTGATCCTGACTACCAAGGAACAATTGGACAGCTACTCCACAATGGAAGTGAGAAAGAGTATGTCTAGAACACAAGAGACTTCTTAGAGCATCTATTATTATTATTACCTACATTTGTGATTGACATTGATGGAAAACTACAAGAACCCAATCCAGATAAGACTTCAAATGGCCCAGGAATGAAGGCCTGTGTCACCCACCACATAAAGAACCACAAGTAGCTGAAGTGCTTGCTGACAGCAAAGGCAACATGGAATGGGAGTAGAAAAAGGTATTCATAAATACCAGCTATTACCATGTGACCAGCTATAGAAATGAGGACTGTAAATACCATGAAAATGTCTTCCTCATTTTGTTATAAATATGTTTCTGTGTATGGAAAATATATTTGTTTTCTGCTTTTTTTCAACCCCCCTTTTATGTAACATAATATATTGACTCTTTTAATGACATAGCATTTAAGTGTATTAACCTAATATTGTAGTATTGTAGTCATAAAATTTTATGAAAAAAGAGTAAATTTCACCTAGGGATGTTGCCTCCTCATCTGGGGAAAGGCTTAGAATGGTTTTGGTTATATACAAAACAGTTATATCATGTTAGGTAAAAGTATATCTTGTTATTATCTTTAATTGGAGATTAAGTATGGTTTAACAAGGTACCTATCAGTGCCATGTTGACAAGGGGTGGTCTTGTGATGGTTAATTTTATGTGTGAATTTGGCTGAATCACAGTATCTGGATTTTAATCAAACATTATTCTGGATGCTTCTGTGAGTGTTTTAGTTTTTGTTTCATATTTTTTGTTAGTGCATTATAATTGTACATAATGGTGGGATTTGTTTTTATATATTCATACATGTACAAAATATAAGAGTATAATTTGATGAATATCATTCTCCAGTATTTCCCCTTTTCTTCCCCTATTCCCTCCCCTGTTCCCTTTCCACTACTCTACTAACCTCCCTTCGGTTTTCCTGAGGTACCACCCATCCCCACATACCTTTCTTTTGCATTTTCCTCTCTAGGTGACATATATGACATATATGACAGAAAACATATGACCCCTGACTTTCTGATTTGGGATTATTTCACTTAACATAATGTTCCATGAGGGTGTATATTTTAGTCAGCTTTTCCCTGTACCAAAAGACTTGACAAGAACAATTAGAAGAGGAAAAGTTTATTTGGGGGCTCATGGTTTCAGTGGTCTTAGTCCATATGGCCAGTTCCATTCCTTAAGACCTGAGGCCAGGCAGAGCATCATGGCAGAAAGGTATGGGAGAGGAAAGCACCTGGAAATGTGGCACCAGGAAGCAGAGAGAGAACTCTATTCAACCAGGACAAAATGTATACCTGGAAGACATGCCCCCAATGACCCACCTCTTTCAGCCATACCCTATTGACCTATAGTCACCACCTGGTTAATCCCTATCAGAGTATTAATGTACAGACTAGGTTAAGGTTCTTATAACCCAATCATTTTACCTCTAAACATTCTTGTATTGTCTCATGCAATGAGCTTTTGAGGGACACCTAATACTGAAACTATAACAGTGTGTCTGGAAGAGATTAATATTTAAATCAGTAGACTTTGAATAAGGCAGATTGTACTTCATAGTGTGAATGGGCTTCATCAATCAGTTGAAGGACTGATGAAGACTGACCTTCCCCAAGCAAGAAGCAAATCTGTCAACACATCGCCTTTAGATTTGAGCTGTGGCATTAATGCTTTTGTATTTGGATCTCCAAATCGCCAGTCCAACCAGAGCACCTTGGACTTGACAGATTCTATCATCATTACCTCCCATAATATATCTTTCTATGTATATAATTCATGCAGGGTCAGTTTCTCTAGAGGACCCTGCCTAATACAGTGTGATTCTAATTTCATTTAGGTATTTCTTATTTCACATTCAATTCTACTGCTTATTCTCCCTAAGCCTTTTTACAGAAGACATTAATTTACATTTAATGCATTTTTAATGCTATCTGAATTAAAGCACAAGAAAATTTACATCAAGTTCAAGTTCTAAATAAAGAAACAAACTAAGTCAAATAATACAAGTTAATTCAGTTGTATTATTTTTTCATTATTCTATACTTGAATTGAAGAAATTTGACTTGAGAATTGTGTCAACCAGGAGAATTCTAAGGCCTCATAAATAAGAACAAATGACTTTTATTCCTTTTTCTATCTTCATTTTTCTATGCAATATTTATATTATCTTCATGTCTTTCCAAGTTGAAACCTGATATATTTAATCATCTATACTTTTTTCTGTATAACTCAATGCCTAACATCTCCCCTTATTCCAGGTCTTAGGCATAGGCATCTTCTTCTATCAGCAATTTCCAAAAGACAATGTTATTTCTGCTTTTAAAGAGAATGCTCTTCTGAATCATATACTTAACATCTTGATACATTTTTATATTGTTAGCTCACAGGGTATGCAACTAGCAAGGAAAAAAAGATATTTTTGTTCAGGCCCTACATGCTCAGAGAGCTCTAATTTTTAAAAAATACAAGAAAAAATCTAGACATATTATATTTAAACTGCTAAAAAAAGTGGCAGATAAAGAGAAAATCTTGAAGACAGCTAGGAAAAAATAAAGACAAATAACATAGAGAGAAACCAATGGCAGACCTCTAAGATGAAACAATGAAAATCAGAAAACAATGAAGCATATATTAAAAATATAGAATGAAAAGCATCAACTCAGAATTTTATGTCCAGAGGAAAACAAAGACTTTTTATATAAAAATTACATTTATTTCCAGTTGAGATGCACTTGAAAAACTATTGAAGAATGTTCTTATAGAAAAAAAGAGGATAATACCAGAAAGAAATACCAGAGTTATGCAATAAACTATGGAGTGCTGAAAGGCATATGAGATAAATATAAAATTCTTTGTGTTCTAACACTCTGTAATTTAAAACAAACAAGTACTAATATACTGTATGTTTCAAGTATGTATAAAAGTAAAATGTATACCACCAATATCACCAAGGATGGGACAGAGAAATTGGAGAGTACCTATTTTGATTGTTGGGCTGTGAGAAAGTTAATTTGAAATGGATAGTTAGGTAGATGAAGGCTTCCGGAGAAATAATACATTTATTAATGGATAAATGTAGATACCTTTCCCCACTCCTACAAATATTCTTTCAGAGAACCAGAACCCTATTAACTCATATCTGGGCTTTTAAAAAAGTAATATTTATAGACTGTGGTTGACATAAATTAGGTTCCTTACTCCTGACCCCTACAGAAGCAGGTGAAAATGAGGTTCCCGTTGCCAACAGTGGGGACCCAGCAATTTGAAGGAGGGGGGCAGGAAGTATATGCTTACAGGAAAATGAGAGTTGAGTGAACAAACATAACTGCCATTAATGTACCCAACAGAATTGATTTAATGAATCCTTTGCTATTTTTATTGGCAATGTTCTAAAATGAAAGCATTTTGAAACTAATTTTATCAGAACAAAAGACAGCAGAGGAATTGGTCTCTCTACACTGGATACTGACAGCCCAGAGGCAATGTCTTAACAGGATCTGGTAGTGAGCTGCAGCCATATCCTCAGGATTCTGAAAATATTTGTTCTAAGTTCTATTACAAATGCAGTTAATGCAATAATATGCATTGAAGGGAAATAACAAATGCATGTGTGTTACTATAGTATATAAGAACATAAGTATCCTGACCTCATTTATGTAGTTTTTAAAAGTTTGTTTTGTTTATTAAATTCAGATAAACAATAGAGAAAGAAAAGACTAGAAATTTTCATTGTATTCATTTTAATTAGCTGTGATACCTCTCTTAATTTTGTACTATTCAGAGCTTACCACTTTAGGAAATATCAAGCCTCATAAACTCTTGTTAATATTTATTATTCCGTGAAATCTATTGCACCATATCCCTAACCCAACAGATATTGAAAATGGCCATCTTGGCCAGAGAAATGGGATACTTTAATAGATCTAAATCACCTGCTCAACCCCTAAACTAAAGTTGGGGATGAATGTAAAGTATGCATACTGAGACTGGCAAGTGGGGTTGTTCCCTGTACTTCCAGTCACTGGTTAATAATAAAAAATTTAAATCACCAACAATCTAAATTGATTTTTATCTTAACTAAATTTCTGTAACAAACTGCTATAGATTGAGGGGCTCAAACAATAGAAATCAATTTCTCACAGTTCTGGAGGTTGAAGTCCGAAATTAGAGTGCTAGTATGGTCAAGTTCTTAAGGACACTCTTCCTAGTTTATAGACTGACAACTTCTTCATGTATCCTCACAGGAAATTACAGAGAGGGAGAGAGCCCTAGTCTCATCATTCCTTGATAAGGGCTCATGTTTCATCATGAGGGGTCCACTCATCCTCTCATCTATTTTTTTTTTCTCAAAGGACCCATTTCCAAATACCCTTGGATTGGGAACTGGGGCTTCAACATTTAAATTTTACAAGGATACAAAATTCAGTCCATAACACATTATTAAAAATTTCTAGTCTTAGATAATGACTAAAACTCTAAACTTGATTTTAATATTTCTTTTCCAGACCCTCATTCCCCAGCTTTCTAGCCATGGTTTTTAACCCCACAGTCATAGTGATAGCTGCTGCTCAGAAAAGGAGAAAGAGTAGCAAGAAAGTTTTCACTTCATGGGAAATGTAGGAAAACTGTGTTTGGGAGGCATTTTGTTGAAATGCTAATGCATGTTCTCTTTTTTTAAATTTTATTTTATGTAGTGCTGAGGATTGAACCCAGTGCCTCACACATGCTAGGCAAGCATGCTACCATTGAGCCATGACTGCAGCCCCTAATGCTTGTTCTCTTGTATAATTTTTCTAGCTAAAGTTCCTGCCAAGCCATTGATGCCCTCTATTCTTGTCTCTCACCTGTCAGTCACCCAGTTTCTAGTGCCCTACTCCTTGGAGGTTCTCTCTTCAGTGATCCCATTGCCCATTGTTTACCCAAATACCCTGGGAGAGTAGTAGCTCTCTTTTGTTTACCACCAAGCCACCTTTTCTCTTGCCCCCAGACACAAGTTGAACAACATTCAAGGAGCCCTGATAAAAGGGGTGGGATCACACAGCAAATTCTCCAGTGTTCGGAATGTAGCCCCCTCACTAGGCTTGGTTTGCAGGATGGACATTTCCCACCAACCTTTAGTGAAGCTCTCTCTAAAGAATTCCTCTTCCTAAATTCTGACAACCTCAACATTTTTTCATTTTCCAATGGTCTTAAGTTTGTTGACATCTATTTGAAAATATTTGCACCATTATCTAGCTCTCTGATCACTTTTAGATTCTGATATGTGGGAGAGTTGCATGATATCCTGGTATCACATTTAAAACACCTATTTTAATGTGGTATAGTTCTCAATTTTTTATTACAAAAGTAACATATACTCATCGTAACAAGAGAAAAGCCAAAGACGTATGAGCAAGCATTCCCTCTTCGCTAGTCTCAAGCCTGACTCCAATCCCAGTTTCTATCCCCAAGAAGTAACTAATCCTATCAGTGACCTTCCTCAAATTTCTTTTTGCTCTTTATATGTTGTGGATAATGACACAGTGTTATTGTTTTCATTCTAGTTTTTAGCTTTAAAGATTGTGAAATGGATGCCTCTAAATATTTGTTTTATGTAATCAGATATGTTCATGTTTTTCCCTATGGTTTCCCTTATGCTCTCTTGCAAAAAGAGATTTTGTGGATAATTTTGAAAAAAAAATTGTTGATAAAAAAAAGAATTTACTCCACAAAAAGAAAAAAAGAAAAACAAATGAATTAACTGAAAGAGTATTGTAGATTACTTTCTGAAATGATGTGCAATACCCCAAAATGATTTTTCTTCCTAATTTAATTTGGATAGCAAAGTAGCATAAAGGATATTGTTTTTGAATAGTGAAGTGGTCTAACATACTACTGAGGAACTACTATTTATGCACAGGAATAAAATTATTTGTGTAGAAAACATTATCCTGCTAGAAACAGAGGAGTGCATTCAAAGATGATCTTGGATGTTCTCCCATAAGTCTTTGGTAATAGCACATAAAGAGAAAGCAACAAGAATCATATAACCACACTGCTCAAAAAAAGAGCTGGGTGTTAAGCAGCTGAAAACCTCTTCAGCCAGTGGTTTGTTAATGAAGATTATAGAGCATTCTGGAAAAGCTCATTCCTCCATTAGTTGTACATTCTGAGATCAGCAACAAGAAAAGAAAATTAAGAGCACAGAAACCTAAAATGTTCATGAAGGGTTATTTAAAGCCTGCTGGTCAATATATTTTAAGATGCTCGGTAGACAGGTGACAAAAAGATAGAAAAGAATGCTCATTCGTTATATATAGGCACCAGACATTGGCTTACATAAGATCCCTGCCCTATAAATATTGAATTTTCTTTATTTTTTTATTTTTCCTGAAATTTTTTTATTGATTTCAAAAAAGTGACAGCAGAATGCATTTACAATTCTTATTACATGTATATACCATAATTTTTCATATCTCTGTATATAAAGTATGTTGACACCCAATCCGTGTCTTCATACATGTACTTTGGATAATGATGTCCATCACATTCCACCATCCTCGCTAATCCCCTGGCCCCTCCCTTTTCCTCCCATCCCTCTGCCCTATCTAGAATTTATATATTCCTCCCATGCTCCCCCTTCCCATCCCACTATTTTAACTCTTTGTGGTACTCATGGTGTCATTTTGAATACATTGTTTCTAAATAATATTTGCTGCTTCTTCATGTTGCTGTCTCATTAAATTTTCTGCAACTTTAGTTTCCAAAGCAAAGGCATAAACTCTTGTCTTATAGAACCTCCAGGAAATATTTAGCAAACCTTTATTCCACTTTCCTCCATTATTAATGTGACTGATCTTCAACCACCTTGTTACAAATACCTTGTTACAAATACTTACCATCACAGATCTAACTAACTAGAATACCAATAAAAACTCAGTGGGGAGTCTGGAAAAGCTTTTTAAGATCAAAGTATATATTCTGGCCTCCAAAAATGTTTTAAGAGCTCTAAAAAACAAAGCTATGTCTAGTTAATATTTCACTACTAACATTATGGATCTCCATGTATCATAATTCTAACTCACTACTTCTTGATGGAGTTGCACACTGAGATCATTTTGGAACTTTATAAATAAATCACTGATGTTGGGTATCATCCCTAAAGATTCTTATTCACATCTTGCAGGTATTATAAATTTTAAAAAATAATAATAAAATAAATCCATGAAGGAATTCAAAATAATTATCACTGGGGTCAAAATTTGCTAAGTCTTATATTTGCAAAGTCGGGTAATTTTGTTTCTAAACTTAAGTTCACCTTGCTGAACTCATTTTTGCATTTGAACTTGCAAAGATATTTCTGCTTGCTCTGGTTTTAAAGAATCACTTTGAAGGATAAGTACTTCCTTTTCTGAGTAAATATTCAAAAATGTCAAAGATCAAATTTCTCTCAAAATTTTTCTTCTCTCTCAAAGTATATCCCTCTTCCCTCAAATGGCATCTGGTTTGGAAGGAGGGAGATGAAAGTGTGGTCTCCAGTCTTCCATGCTCTTTATAATTCTCCTGACTATGCTTCCTACATACCATAGTTGCATAAAGCAACAAATAGAAGGCATTTAGCTTTGCTGGTGTCCTTTTTAGAGCCATGTACAAGTACCATAATAGCAGCTGACGAGAGACTGCCTGGATTCAATCTTTGTCTCCATCTCAGCTATTTATCATTTCTTTGTGTTGAATTCAAAGTACTCTCTACAAGCTATTTTGAAATATTCAATTAATTGATATCAGTCATTGTTATCATGTAATGTGTAACATGAGAAGTTATTCCTCCTATCCAAAAGCACTCCTGTATCCATTTACCAGCCTCGACCAACCATCCCTGCCCACACACTTCCCAGGCTCTGGTAACCACTACTTTGTTCTCTACTTTTGTGAGATTAGAATTTTAGCTTCCACATATAAGTGAGGAAGTGCACTATTTGTCTTTCTGGGCCTGACTTACATCACTTAACAGAATGTTCTTTAGTTCCATCTGCAAATGACAGAATTTCATTTTTTATGGCTGAATATATCCCGTGTGTGTGTGTGTGTGTGTGTGTGTGTGTGTAATTTTCTTTATCCATTTGTCTATCATTGAACCCTTAGGTTGATTCCATATTTTGGTTACTGTGAGTCATATTACAATAAACAGGCAAAGGCAGATGTCTCTTTGAAATACTGATATCAATTTCTATGGATCTACATCCAAAAAAGGTATTGCTGGTTCATGTGGTAAGTTCTAGTTCTAGTTTTTATGGAATTTCCGTACTGTTTTGCATTACGAATGTAATAATTTACATTTCTATTTCTTCACATCCTATCCAGCAGTTTTGGTCTCTTTGATAATAGCCATTGTAACTAGAGTGAGATAATATCTAGTTGTTTTGATTTTAATTTCCCTGATGATTCATGATATTGACTATTTTTCATATACTTGTGAAACATGTGAACATTCTCTTTTGAGAATTACTCAGGTAATTTGGTCATTTTTAAATTAGATTGTCTTTGTGTTGATTTCCTTATATATTCTGAGTATTAATCTCTTCTCAAATAGTTTGAAAAACACTTTCTCTGGTTCTACGGGTTGCCTCTTCACTCTGTTAATTGTTTCCTTAACTTTCTTAGTTTGATATAACCCCATTTGTCAGCTTTTGCTTTTGTTTCCTGTGCTTTTGGGACATGGGGGTATTATTACCCTATGTACATGTATGATTACATAATCAGTGTGACTCTGCACCATGTACAGCCAAAGGAATGACAAGTTGTGCTCCATTTGTGTACAATGTGTCAAAATGCATTCTACTGTCATGTATAACTAATTGGAACAAATTTTTAAAAATTTTAAAAAAAATTCTGCCCAGACCAACATCGTAATTCATTTCCCTTTGTTTCCTCCCAGTACTTTCAGTTTAAAGTCTATTTAAGTCTTTGATCCACTTCAAGTTCACTTTTCTATATGGTGAGAGGCAGGAGGATAGTTTCTTTATTTTTATTTTTCTCTTTCTCTCTTTGTCTCCAAATAGATAATCAGTTTTACCAGCACCATTTATTGAAAAGACTTCATTTTTTCCATGTATGTTCTTATTGCCTTTGTCAAAAATTAGTTGGCTGTAAATATGAGGATTTATTTCTGGGCTCTCTATCCCATACTATGGATCCTGGTGTCCATTTCTATGCCAGCACCATGCTGGTCTGGTTACTGTAGTTTTGTGTACTTTGAAGTCAAGTATTATAATGTCTCCAACATTGTTCTTATTTATCAAGAATTCTTTGGCTCTTTCAGGTCTTTTGTAATTTTGGACACATTTAGGTATTTTTTTTCCTAATTCTTTTTAGAATATAATTGGTATTTTTATAGGAATTGCATTGAATTTGTGGATTGCTTCCCAAAATACTGGCAACTTTTCCTATCTATGAAGATGGAATGTCTACATTTTGTGTGTGTGTTCTCTTCAATTTATTTCATCAATATTTTAAAATTTTTGTTATAGGAACAACTCGTTTTCTTAAATTTATTCTTAGGGTTTATGTTTTGTCTTGTGGTGTTTTAAAATTAAAAGATTTGTCTATTTTTGTTTATCTTTTCAAAAAAACCAACTCTTCATTTAATTAACTTTTGTGAGTTTTTAGTTTATATTTCATTTGTTTGTATTCTGATCTTTGTTACTTCTTTATTTCTACTGAAAAAAAAATAATTTGGGTCTGGTTTGTTCTTACTTTTCTAGTTCAATTAGGTAGAGTAAGTAAAGCAGATTGTCCTCCCTAGTATGGGTAGTCATCCAATCATTTGAAGGCCTCAATAGAATAAGAAGACTTATCTTCCCATAAATGGAAGTGAATGCTCCTACCTGGCTGCATGATTTTGTGACATCCAACTTTTCTTGCATTCAGCCTCAAAATGAAGCCTTGACTCTTGGGTCTCAAACCTGCTTAAACTTTCAGACTGAAAACTAAACCACTGTTTCTCCTGGGACTCCAGCTTGCTAAGTGCAGATCTTGGGGTTGTCCGCATCCATAACCATGCAACCCCGTTCATTATATCTTTATAATTACACATATGTGTATGTTAAACACACACACACACACACACACACACACACACAGAGACACACACACATATCTTTTTCTGTTTCTCAGTAGAACTCAAATACAATATCTGTGCAACATAAGAGAAGAAATGTAACCTTAGTGTCCCCTAATCATGAATTAAAGTTTTATTGATTGATTGATTGATTGATAGGTATTAGAGATTGAACCCACAGGCATTTAGCCACTAAGCCACAGCCCCAGCCCTTTTTTATTTTGAGACAAGTTCCCACTAAGGTATTTAGGGACTAACTAAATTGCTGAGGTTGGCTTTGAACTTGTAATCCTACTGGTTCAGCTCCTGAGCTGCTGGGATTACAGATGTGCATCACCATGCCCAGCTACATTTTAAAAATAATATCATTTTTAGATTCATTTTTCAGCATGAGATTTAACAGATGGACAAAATATAAAAGACTTGGGTGAGATTTTTTTAACAGAATGCAAAATGTAACAGAAAAGCAAAATCCTAATTGATATAAAGTGGTCACAGAAAAGGTAGAAAATCAGAGAAGATGCAGGGATTCTGATATCTTCATGTCATGTAGTAGGCAGTCAAAACACTACTGTAAGACAACAGAACAAGAAACAGGGATTTAAAGTTACTATGTGAAGTTACAAATTGAGGAACTTACAATAATATAACTATCAGACTTGAGCAGTGGAAGGAAACCGGGTTAGTAAAGCCCAAGCCTTACCTTCCATGACGGGGACTTAATGGATACCTTCTGTCTCATCCTTTGTCTCACATGACAATTAGCTATTGATTAATGTGAAAACAGAGATATGATCATGTTTTCTGATTCACTGAGGAAACCACCAAAAGATGAACACAGAAATTACCAAAAGTTTTCTTCTATAAGAGAATGATTAGGGTAGGAAAAGGGGACAGGGATGGGGAGTAGGAAGGAGGGTAGACATGGCCAAGGCACAGACATATGCACATATGGAAAAGTCACAGTAAAACCCATTAATTTGGACAATTATTATGCATTAATAAACATAATAAAAAGTTTACCTCTGACGTATACCTTTAGAGAAAAGGCAAAGCCAGAAGAGAATTTGTTGCTTTTCATTATATAAGGAATTCAGGATTAAGTTTTTTTTTTAATCTTTATTCAGAACAGTGAAAAAGAGAAAGGAAATTGAAAATGAATTGAGGAAATAAAAGAGCAAATCAAGAATAAATGCTTTTTAAAAATATCAGTGTTTCCTATGGGGTGGATGACACAGAGCTTTGTATTTTAATGCTAATTTTTGTGAGAATTTCCTGCTGATTTCTAGTGATTGTTAGAAATATCAGTCTGAAATAGAAAATGGTGGTGGTGAAAGTAAACCTTGCTTACTTCAACTTCAAGATATTTTAGGAGTAAAGATGCAGGCTCTTTCTTCTCTTGAAAGAACAAAATGCATCTGCTCCATAGGATTATTGACAACCTTTCTTCTACCATATGGGTTTTATTTTTATGCAGCAGCACGAAACTACAATTCTGAGTCTAGCGTTCTACCTTTTATTTATTTTCTTCTTTTCTTTCTTTTGGAGGAAAAAAACACATGCTGATTCTTAGAGATTGAATTCCTACTTGTGTTGCCTTATACTCCTTAGAGAGCATTTTTTAAAAATTTCTTTTGAGAGATGTAATGGATTTCTATTATCTAGAGCTGTATTATTAAGCAGTACAGCACAATACACACAGATGGGGTATCAGATTTTTTTTTTAAAGAACTAACAGAAAAGATAACAGTCAATTAAACTCTGCAATGAAAATGCTACAGATTATAAATGCATTCTGATCATAGTACTACCTTGATATGTCAGGGTTAGACAATGACATTTAATAACCAATCAAGGCAAAAGAAAAGAAAAGGCATACTCTGGCACGACAGAGTGAAAAGAGCAATTGGCAATAAATAACAAATTTTTCAAAATAGCATTTTAATCAATCCAAGGCAAGTCCTTCAATGCAACAAAGAAAAATAAAAATCATTTGAGCCTTGACCAAGGAAAACACCAAAGAAGCATGAGAAAGAGTTGAAGGGGCTAACAATGTTATTCAGAAGATAATGCTTGTATGCTGATAAAATTGGAGGACAACCAAAAACTAAATACTAAATTGAATGCAAACCCTGAAATGCCTCGGATATTTGAATGTATTTCTGAAATATACATCAAAAGGTGGAGCTAGATGGGCCCTGAAAGCAGCACACCTCACCATAGGTAAAAAGTGGGAGAATGAGAACAATTACAAACCACAGCACAGATGGGGTGACCACAACTCAGTAGTGTGTAGGAAACATTGAAACCTCCTCTTTAGGGTTCTGTTCTACTCTTACACTTTCTATCACCCTAGTTGATATCACCTCAGCTCTATTCACTAGCAGGGTCTGTTCATTGTACCACTCTTACTACCTTCTCTTTTCTTGCTAAGGCTTCTAGTAGCGCTTGCTGGCCAAATCCAAAGTCCATATGTTAGTCCTCTTTCATGGTGTTTCTATTCATTTACATTTATTAGATATTCTTTCCTTGAAATGGAATGTTTTGTTTTATTTTTGTTTTGCACTTCTGGTGGTTAAACCCAGAACCTCATGCATGCTAGCCAACACTTGACCACTAAGCTATATCCCTAGACCTTAATATATATATATATATATATATATATATATATATATATATATATAGAGAGAGAGAGAGAGAGAGAGAGAGAGAGAGAGAGAGAGAGAGAGACAGGATCTTACTGAGTCTCTCCATTTGGCCTTGAACTTGTGATCCTCCTGCCTCAGCTTCCCAAGTTGCTGGAAATAAAGGTATGCACCACTGTGCCCACTTGAAAAACAGTTTTTTAAAGGTTTACTATGTATACCAAGCACTTTTATCAGCTCTATGGATACAAAATAAGATGAAACAGAGAAAATTCTTTTTTATTTCATAGGATTTACATTATAAAGGGGCACAGAGAAATAAGTGAGATATTTAGTATACTAAAAAATGATACCTCCTAAGAAGAACAAAATGAAACAGAGGTGGGATGAGGCGCTTAAGCAGATTGGGATTGTAATTTTAGGTAAATTGGCCAGAAGAGGTAATACTGCGTACTGATTAAATACTTGAAGGAACATAGGGATAAAACAGGTGAGTTTCTGCAGGAAGATCAATTGGGTTGATAGAAAAGTATGTGCAAAAACCCTGAGGCAGGAACACTCAGGGCACACTAGAAGACTATCAAGTGATGGGTATGGCTGAAGCCAAATGTGCATAAGAAAGAGAACAGGGAATCCATGATTAGGAACAGATCCCATGGAACATTAGAAGAGTCTTGACTAAAGTGAGACCCATTGGGCTTTTAGCAGAGAAGAAAGATAATAAGACATATTTTAAGAGGGTAAGTCTAGCTACTCAATTAGACAAAAAGGAGTTCATGGATTTAAACAAGAAAACCAATTAAGAGGCCATGGCAATATTGTGGATGAGAAGTGTTGGGGGCTTTAGGATGGTAACAATGACAGTGATAAGGAGATACACTCTGAATGCTGTTAGAATTTACAGATTTGGGGCCTAAGCAACTGGAAGGATGGAATTGCCATTACTAAAATGAGAATGACCACACATGAAGTAGAATTAAGAAGAGAGCATGACAAAATGTCAGAAGCTTGCATTGGGACATGTTTACCATCAGAGGCTTCTTAGACACTCATGTAAAGCTATATAGGAGGAAGCTGGGTCCCTGCGTCTGAAATTCAAGGGAGAAGTCTGAGTTAAAAACATGCATTTGGAAATCATAGGATGCATGGAATTTCAAGTTATGAGCTGGTTAATCACAAAGGGAATGAAGACAAGTGGAGAAAAAAAAGAGCTCAGAGGACTGGGCTATAAGACACTCCAGTGTTTGAAGTTCTGCTTCTCCTTCAGTCCAGTACACTGCCAGGCCCCCAGGTTCTTTTCCAAGTCTCCTCTCATCCAGCACCAAAGTTTTAGCTCCTCTGGACAAAGAACCATCAATCCTGCCTTTCATTCATCTTGCTCCTGGCTACCATATTTCCTCTACAGAATTTAACACAATTTGTATTTATTGTTCATATCCCTTCTCATTTACTATCTGCCTGCTTCACTAATCTGCAAGTTTTATGAGCTGAGAACAGCTGGTCATTGACCCTCCATATACCAGTGACAAGCTCAAAGCCTGGCATATTGAAGGGAAATGTTTAATCAAAATAAGGAATATGAGCCATTCACTGATGACACTCCATTATGTAACTCCAATAACTCCAATCTAATTTATTTCTTGAACTTAAGAATTTACCAAAGTTCCCCACAAATACCTCCAACTCAATACAGACTGAGTATCCCTTATCCCAAATGCCTGGGACCAGAGTGTTTTAGATTTGGAGTGTTCTGGATTTGATAATATTTGTATAGACTTTAGTAGTTGAGCATCTCTAATCCTAAAGTTCAAAATACAAATGCTCCAAAATCCAAAACTTCTTCAGCATCATGTTGGTGTGTTTTAGATTTTGCATTTCCAGATTAGGGATATTCAACTTGTGTATGCAAAAAGAACTCTTGATTTTGCTTTGTAAGCCAGCACTGCCTACTCATTTCTTATTTTAGTACCTTCAAAGATCATTGACTTGGCCTTTCAAGTCAGAAATCTGAGAATCATTCAAATTTATTTTTCCTACAGTATCTATATCTCAAGTGAAGCAGGAGACATCATAATTTCAGAACTTAAATCATACTACAGAGTTATAGTAACAAAAACGGCATGGTATTGGCAGCAAAATAGATGATGACCAATGGTACAGAATAGAAGACACAGAGATAAACCCACATAAATACAATTATCCCATTCTAGACAAAGGTACCATAAACATGCAGTGAAGAAAAGATAGCTTCTTCAAACATTGTGCTGGGAAAACTGGAAATCCATATGTAGCAAAATGAAATTAAACCCCTATCTCTCACACTGCACAAAACTCTGTATTTCATTAGTCAACAAATCTTGCCAACTCTTTTCCTAAATGTCCTTCAGTTTTATCCCTGCTGCCTTTGCTTTACTTCAGTGTCTCAATTTTTATTTCAGAAAGTTTTATATTTGGGCTGAGGATGTGGCTCAGTGGTAGAGCCTTTGCCTAGAATGTGTGAAGCCCTGGATTCAATACTCATCACCAGCTTCCTAATTACTTTTCTTGACCCTATGCTAACTCCTTTAATTTACTCTGCTCATTGTTCCTAGAATAATCCTTCCAAAAAGCAAATCCAAGCACATCAGTCATCCTAATAAGGTCTCATATGGTCCCTGATGCCTCCCACAGGTTGGAAAACTAAAGATCAAGCAGCCTGTGTTTAGTTTGGTATAAATATTTGTTAAGTAAATTTGAATTTGTTTATAGCAGTTAAAGAAGGAATATTTGGTTTATGAACCTATATTTCTAGTTCACTTGAAAAACTAAAGGTTTTGTAACAATTGACACAAATTGCCACAGAGCAACAACATGGAACAGAATACCACCTACTTCCTACAGATCAGGAATGTCTTGAGTGCAGTTCCCACACAGCACCCTCACTCACAGATCTCAGGGAGGACTAGATGGGTGTATAAGCCTTGTGCAGATGCTTTTGCCAGGCAACATTTTTGGATCCCATCATCCCTCCTGGCCTCACACTCTATCATGACATGTATTCATAGTTCTCTCTGCACTATGATCTCTAGTTTCCCTCCAGTTCCACACACTCTTTCCTCTATCTGATTGTTCTTGAGTACCTTTAAATTTCCCTCTCAACCATCCAAGATAGATCAGATCTTGATAAGCCCACAGCCTCACTTCCTCCCTTTTTAGTAAATTAGCAGAAAACTGGCTCAGCAGGTGTTGATTTGCTCAGAAAATGTGAATGATTCCAGCTGCTAGGCTTTAGAGTCCCTCTAATAATGTCACTTTCCTGTCCACTGTTGTATAGTCACAGCATGGTGTTTGTTCCTTTGACCCCCACAAATTTTCAGAGTTGCAGGTTTAGAACCTCTTTCAACTAGAATGCTGGCCATGACACATAAAGCCTACAATTGTCATAAGGTGTGAAACAACAAGAGAGTAGAAGATCACATGTGCTCTGTTTATCCTCTTATTGTTTTCCCCAATAAACCCTTTAAAAAACCTGCTCCATACAATGCTAGTTGTGTGTGTCCATGACCTCTTGTCACAAGGCCTTCACTTTCTTACTCAAGCTGACCTTGACTTATAAACTCTTCCTGACTTCTCCAGGAAGACTCAGATATTTGCTTCCCACGCTGCCCTGGGCACCTGACTCATTCTCTTAGAATTAGCCCTAATACTTAGAGGATCTATCAACACTTCATGTGCAAATTTATTACTCATCTTTCTAACACCACACCAGGCACATTAATTAGCTGAATAATTTCAGTGGAGTCACTCAAATAACTTTCTTGTAGTAGTTATCCATGACAGAAGGCAGTGATTCTTTCCATTTAACGTAGTAAGGTGTAAAATAAATAACATTAGGTTTAATTTTTTCTGTATTTCTTAGCATATTTCTTTTCATTCTTTATAGAACAAACTTGTGGAATTGTTCTGAAAACTGACTTGAACATGGTGCCCATGGTGCTCAGCATAGAGATGGTAGGTGCTCAGCCAAAAAGCACTATACCCAGGAGGCAGCCTTGCTTGAAAAGTTTTGGAACTGAACAAGATTCCAGTCCTGCAGCCAAAACAACAATGCACAGCACAAACTCTGGTTAGCAAATGAGCAAATCCTAGCTCTGCCCATTATTCTTGGGCATTGTGCTTCCTCTTCTTGCTCCCTGAAATCACTCCACTAGATGTCTGCCTGACTCCCTTTCTTCCCCAGAACTCTGTTCAGATGTCTTCTTATTGAGAAGCTTACTCTAAAGGAATCCAAGTGGAATGGCCCCCTGGCACTCTCTTTTCTCCTTGCCTTACCTTTGCTCTCCAGTTTATCACCATCTACGATTCTGCACATTAGCTCTCCTAGCTTCAGCATTAGCTCAATAGAGTAGGGACTTTGCCATCTCTCTTTGCTTCAGCATTTCCACCAGAATGTCTAGAAGAATGAATCTTGGCACATTTCCTCTTTCTCATTTATAAAGAAATGGGGTAGAAATAATGTACTTATGTCTTTTCAATGAAATGATATATGATTCCTTTCTCCCAGTTCTTTGCTCACTGACTACAATAATACACCTCCTTCTTTTATAAATAAGTTTAAATTCTATTTTGCAGGATAAAATTGATAAAGTTGGCCATAATGAAAATCCCTTCTTCCACAAGCTACTCTGAGCTGCATAAGCAGTACTAAGTGGTAATATATTTGTATCTTCATAAAATTCAGAAATTTTTTAGTTCTTATCTGAAAGCTCACCTGGACCAACTCATTTTACAGATATAGACTGGGGGGGGAAAGGGCGGGGGGCTAAGCAATTTAGTCAAGATCCCACACAAAGTGGCAAAACCAGGAAAAGCACAGCTGGCAGGATCCTAATCCATCCATCCCATTCCAGTAAACTCTGATCCCACTGTCATTTAAAAGGCAGGATTGAAATAGCTTCCCCTGACTCAGTCCATTCCTTTTTCTACTGTGGTAACCTGATGGCTCATCTGCTTGCTAAGGGCCATGCCCAGTATACCACTCACTCAGTAGAAATAGTTTTACTTTCAAGAAGAAAAATGTCTTCTGAAACTCAGGTGGAATTATTGGGGCAGGGAGAGCAAAACCACATTAGAGGTGATTTTAAAAGTCTAAGTTCTTCAGAAGTAATTCTCTATCATTTGTCCTCTGTTCTGCAAATTTGCTCCTATGGATTCATGGGACACATAACTCTTAACAAATCCAAGTCCTTGATCTTCCTAAGGCTGCCTGGACAGGTGCTTCAACAATTGTAAATTTTCAGAGTATTGAGATAGCTACTCAATTTAACCAATTGTAGCAACTGCTTTAATTGAGTACTCACTCTGGTTTGAAAGATTTTCATTCTACAGATGCTATTTAACTATTCTGTCTTCTGCTGGAAGTCAGCTCCAGATCACCCTAATGCACACGGGCAGTCAGAATTAATCAATGCTTCCCACTTACACCCACTTCAAGTCCAAAAAAGAATAAAGTTTTCTAGCTACAATCACCTTCATTGCAGAGGGCATCACTGCCCCCTGGTGGAAATACTAAAAACTATTACTGAGACACTTCCCCCACAAATCCTTCACAGGTAAGAACCTTCTGCGGCTTATCCAGAAAACACCAACTTCCTAGTGATCTCCAAATTGGAATGTCATGGGGTCCCAAATACCATGTTATAATCCTACTTCCTTTTCTACTCTCTAATCTCTCAACCCCTGGCTTACACTGCTTCAGCCATCTGTGATCACCCCTCATCAGATGCTCTCTGGAAGAGTGACACTGGAAAAACTGAAACATCCTCAGTTAATGTGCATGGACAGAACAGTGATCACTCTAGGGCAAGGCAAAATTTGTATTTATAAATTGAAATCATTACACAGCTGGGGTTTATGGAGAGCTCTAACTCATGTATCTACTAAAAATTGGCTTCAGTTGTAAACTTGACAAATTTGCAAATCACCTCTTAAATCCTCTCCACTTTTTGTTATCACCTAGGTCCTTCTCCTATTGAACAAGTTAATGAGTAAGGTGGGTGAGCCTCAGAATATATTATTTTACCCTTCCTGATGTAAGATGTAGGAAAAACAGTGTGACAGCAGCTGTGACAAAAGAAACCTTTCCCTCTGACTCAGGCCTTACTCCTTTGAGATCTTTTCTTTTCTAAACACATGGGTGCCCATCCTGGAAGATCATTAGCATCATCTGGAAAGTTGTTCTTGTTTTTAAATTCTTATTGTTAAGCACAAAATCCCAGATACTTACTGAATCAAGATTTCAGAGACCAGGGATTCTAATTGTTTTCACAAATAAGGCATGTCTCTAAGTAAGCTTTAAACTTTTTGAGAAGAGTATTTCTTTCATGTTTCTTACATAACTGATTTTGTGTCCGTCAGCTTTTTGTCACTGTGACAAAAACAACTCAGAGCAGGAAAAGTTTATATTGGCTCCAGTCCAGGGGCTTAGTCCACCATCTGCTGACTCTATTGCTCTGGGCACGAGGTGAGGCAGAACATCATGGCAGAAGGGAGTGGTGGAGGAGCACTGCTCCGCTCATGGTAGCCAGAAAGCAGAGAGAGCAAGGAGAAAGGGCTACAGAAAAAAATGGACCCTTCAAGGGCAGGCCCCCAGTAAAGGGACCCACCTCCTCCAGGCATGCCATACCTGTCTCCAGTTATCCCCCCCAGTAGGCCATTCAAATGGACATGGATTGATTAGTTACAGCTCTCATAAACTAATCACTTCAGCTGTGACTATTCCTGCATTAATATAGGAGCTTTTGAAGGACACCTCATCTCCAAACTATAACAGAGAGAAGATTCTTATGTTTGTCAATTGCCAGCAATTTCACTCACACATCATTATCTGTGGGCTATTGCCATGGATACCATATATATAATTAGGCCTCCATATTTATGGATATCACATATATTGATTCAACCAGCTGAAAATCAAAAATATTTAAAGAGTTGTGCCTGTACTGAACATCTAAAAACATTTTTCTTGTCATTATTCCCTACACCATACAGTGTGATTGTTTAATAGCATTTGCACTGTATTAGGTATAATAAATCTAAAGATGATTTAAAGTATTCAGGAGGATGTATGTAAACTATATATAAATATTATGCCATTTTATATGACTTGAATATCCTTGGATTTTTGTGTCCCTGACATGGCAGGAAGAACATGTTCTGGAACCAATCCCTTGGGGATCCTAAGGGATCACTGTATTATGGAAACAGAACAGGGTGCCTTTCCAACTGCCCTTGACACTACTTTCAGAGTGATATTTCTAGACACGAAATGGATCCTATTGCCAGCAGAATAAAATCTTTTGATGGATATCAGGCATGAGGTAAAATTTCTTGTTCATTACCATAACAAGCAAAACTTGTCATGTGCAACCGTGACCAACAACTTACAATTCCCCTGAACACTGCACCATTTCAAGCCTCTTGGCCTGAATTCAAAGCACTGCTTCAACTGCACTTTCCCCATCTCTACTCCTTTCTGCAGGACAAACACTTATGTTTCAAGACTCTTTTATAAAGCATTTCCCTGCATTGTTCCTCTTACCAGGTAGGGCTGACCACAGTACCTATATTACTGCGCTCTAAGTATTTGCTTGTGGACTCTGCTTTGGTAAATTACAACTATCCTGAACGTAAGAGAATTATGTTGAGCCATGTTTATATCTGGAACAAACTATTGTTGAATGATTGAATGGGTAGAAATACCTAATATATACACAGTTTCAGCTTTGACCCAGTTTATCATTTCTGCATCCCCAAACTGATAAAAATAAATAAATAAATAAGCCCCATATAAAGTAACACAATTAAAGAGATCTGAATTTTAAAAAAAATTAGCACCCAAGAACCCCTCCTCAGGTGGAAGGTGAAATGAGTAGCTTCAGCTGATGAGCAAAATGTGGGAGTAATCACACAGCTGGGAGTAATCAGCCTGAATGGAAGGAATTATTCCCTGGGGGTGGACACTACCACCATGTTCCCACATTTCATGAGACTTGATTCAGTCTAAGCCATAATGTATATTTTAATCATGGTAATTAACAAATCATAAGTAAATCACTTTACTTGTATAATTATATCTTATAATTATCATATAGCTTTATGATGGATAAATCATACTTCTCTAATACAAACCCATACTTCTCTAATATAAAACTCTTAAGAAAATAAATGTTTGTGAGCATTCAATTTAGCATTAAATAGTAATAAAATATTTCCAGATCCCTAAATACATGGAAATGTAATACATCTATACTAACAAAAATGCATGTATGTAAAAATCATTACATAGGTAAATTTAGTTTTTAGTGCTTTAGACTGATAATCTGGCAATGTAGTATATGGAAATGATTGAAAAGTGGATCAAGAAAAGTTTTCACAGCCCCCTTCTCTCTGTGTAATAGAAAGTTGGCAAAGGAAAATTCAAACTAAATGAATTAGCAGGGGGAAAAAAAAGCAGATATTATCTTTCATCCACATCTGAAATAGTTTTCTGGTCTTTCTTTTCCAGCATAACTTCTGCAGTAAATCAAATAATTTCCTCCTTCTTCAGTACAACCAGATCTAAATTTCAGATAACAAAAAAAAAGGAAAAGTAGAAATAGGGAAGAAGGAATAAAATAAATTTGAATTATAAAGCCATCCTTCTCATTAAAAAACAACCACCACCACCTACTCCATATTAAGCACATTCTCTGTCAATCTTTATGGCCACCTGTGAGGTAGGGACCTTTGTAGGAAGTGAGACTTTGTAAAGAAGTAAGACTTTTTAGGTCTCCAGAGAGTCACTGGCTAATTACTTCAATGTTCTGAGTCAGATCCAATTTCCCCTAATTTTATCAAGTTCCTCATTTCAAAAAAGTAGGAAGTTTCATCTCTCATCTCATTAGGTTGGTTTCTGAGAGAATATCCCATAAAAGAATCCCCAATTCTGAGTTCTTAACTAAGGAATCATGCCCTGAAAATCATTGAGGATTACCACTCTTTTTACAACTGTGCTGCCCAGGAGAGGAGCGTTTAGCCTATATGTCTAAACTACTGCCTGATAGGAACAATCGCCCAACACTCACACAAGAAAAGCATGATCTGAATAGGCCTATTCAATCTTAAAGAAACTGAACCAGCAATTAATTAATAACCTTTCAAAGCAAAAAACACCAGGCCTAAAAGGGTTCACTGGTGAATTCTACCAAACATTTAAGGATGAAATGGTACAAATGCTGTGGTGCTTGCAGCTTTTTCCTTAGGTCTGCATACATGTTTAATGTTTCTCTTTAATTGTGGGAAATTAACTGTAAAATATACGTGTAAACCAATACTTCATTTTTATACTGTCTATTCCCTTAGTTGTCTTTGTTGTTTTAGTGAATCTTAAAAAGGGGAATAAGGAAGTCTCTTTTCATGATGCTTCATCTTGTGGTGATCATGCCCTTGATTTTAAACATCTTCAACATCTCATTGACTCTTCTTGATGAAGTAGAAGAAAGTAATTCTTTTGAAGTTGTTCCCATATTCATTAATAATGTCTACCACAGAAGACAATGCTAATTCTTTCATTCCTTATGATTTGGCTTATCATATTTTGCGATTATTTGTGCAATTCTTTTGAACCACAATTATCCCCTTTTGATCAAATTTCTTTTCAATGACAGGATTACAATGTTTAAACTTTTTCTTTAAACAGAAGTATGAAAACTCTTCCAACTTATTGGCATGCTTCTTTGTAAAATATTTAATTAATGTTGACATTTTCATTACTTCAATTTTAAAAATCTCACTTGCAGGTTAAGCTAACACTGGTGATTACTGGTTTGTGAGAAAAGGTATGAAGACCAATTTCAAATATTTAACTGAGTAGTGTCAACCTTCTTCTTCATTTTTGACATTTTTAACCTGTGCTCTTGTAAAACTCTTGATTTCCCTGAAAGCATCTTATGCCCCAACACCAGGAGGAAACCCATTTTTTTTCTTATGTGAAGGAAAGACAAATAGCTCTTCTCTGTCATGGAATCTTCTCTGCATTTGGTGATCATAACTTCGATCATGCGGGGGCTCAGACCCAGGAAACAGATTTAGGGTTTCAGCAAGTAGAAGATATAAGATGCAGTTAGGATAGTAGACATACATGCTTTATTCGGAGGTGGTAACAACCTCCAGCTTCAGCTCTAGGCCCCAACAAGTTCTATTTAGCCCCTATTTGCCCTCATTTAGTCCCAGAGTCTTTTCAATAGGCCCTTTTTATATGCAGACCAAATAAAGAAGGCACACTGCCAATAGGTTACATCTATGGGCACAGGCGCACAGGAAAGAAAAATTTTGAGCTGACATTACTTAAAGATTAATGTCAATTTAATGTTAAGTAATGGAGAGCAAAGGGTTAACTACCAAGATGGTTTTTACTAGCACCACTGTTCACATTAGAAAAACTAGGTTTCTGAATACACGTTTTACTTCCATATGCTAAAAATTTGTCATTGTATTTTTTTTCTTTTTTATTTGTTATATTAATGCACTCACACAATAAAATAGTATCATTTGATTGATTTCATTCCCCAATTCCTCCTCCCCTTCCTCCCCCTGTTTCCCTTCTTCTATTCTACTGGTGTCCCTTCTTTTGTTTTTTTTTGTTTTTTTTTTTTTTTTGTAATTTGTTATACATGACAGTAGAATGCATTGTTGACACATTGTACACAAATGGAGCACAACTTCTCATTCCTCTGGCTGTACATGGTGCAGAGTCTGTCATTGTATTTTTATACCTTTAAAACAATATGATTTATTGCCATCTGTCTAGAACATGTAGCAAATACACAAATTACAAGATCTCAAAACAAGTGATATCATCCTGGGGTTAAACACTGAAGGAGGACCCTGAAGACTTGGGATCTTCCATATGTTTGGGTTGTGTGGTGTTTGATAGATGTACTCCCTTTCTGAGAAAACATTTTCTATAATATATTGATATAAATCATTAACTACATGGAACTACATGGATGTATGCCACATTAGACTGCTTTTTTTTTTTTTTTAACAAAAAGATCTTAAAATTTAGTGGCTCTCAAAGAATAGACTTTTCTCTCTCCATAATCTAGAACGTGTTTTTGTGTGGTCTCAAAGGTAAGAATGCTTTCTATATATCAAAAAATTGTATAAACAAGAACAGTAGGTTGCCTCTAAAACCTAAGATAATTATTATTTGGCCCTTTACATGGAAAACAAAACAAAACAAAACAAAAAAAAAACTGCTGACCTTCTGCATGTGATTTCTCTGAGGCAGGGGGAAATTTCTGTTCCAACAGATCACATGAAGACTCCATGTTCACCTTCACCTGTGGTCATCTTCATGAGCACCCTCAGGGTTGACTCTTCACTCCACTTCCTTTTCTCTTTTCTCCTTAGTATGCAGGGAAAGAGAGCGTGAAGGTCAAGCACTTCTTAAAAAAAAAAAAGATAGGACCAGAAGGTTCATATATTACTTCAACCTAAATCACACAGCCAGAGAACAAACAATACCACATGACCCTGGTTCACCATAAGATCAGGTGAGATGCTCTGACCCAGCATCATGTGTTCACCTAAAATCCTCAGGCTTCTATTACTAGAAGGACATCAGGGAGGATGGGTAGAAGGGGACTTAGAAGTCTCTGCCACATACACTACAGAATTCTCCTGATTCCTAGGTTAGTGCTGAATCTCCCACATGGTTAACAGTCTCCCACCTCTCCCTGCCCCAGGAATCAAGATCACTCACATGCATAGTTCTGCTCACTCTTAGGAAGTTCTTTTCCTCTGTGGGGATTACCCATCAACAACCAACAGATAGGAAAAGGCAGCCTGGGGGAAAGGAGGTGGGAACAGGCAGAGATGAATGCCCATGAGATAGAAGCGGGTATTTTAGGATCCAAAGTTAATGGCCAAAGTAGCTGAAAATGACACTGGTAAGTTCCTCAGCAACTCCCCGTCTTTCCTGAGAAGGCTTGTGGAAGAGAATTCCAGCTACCTACCTCTTACAGAAACTCCCAATTATAAAAATGAAAGCCCAATCAGAGCTTAATAATCAACTCTAGTAAGATTCCTGGGACCTGCAGGTAAATCTGGTTCTAAGTGAAATCAGGTTTCCCATCACTCCATTTTTATTTGATTGATATTTTTCAGTGATAGTGTCAAATGGTTGCAGTGGATGAAGAAGCATGAAAATATATTTCTGATAATCTCTACTTATATTTTACAGAGTAAAACAACAAGTAAGCTCTTGGACAGGCTTTCAGTTTGCCAGGGAGAGCAGAACTATGCATGTTTTCAGGGGAAAGCAAAAAATGCTCCACTGTCCTAGGAGGGTATTCTAAATCTTCCAGGCCTAAAAGAACTTGAGGCAGAGAGTTAATACCTACAGACCAGGAGACAAGGGAGAGCAGAGGGATTTCACAGGCTATCAAAAGAAGACTGACATTTTGTTTTAAAGTCCAGGCTTACCAGAGCAGAGTGTTGTCCCCCACCAGGAGCCTGCCCTGGCAACCCAGGTAAGCAGAACCATGAGCAGGCAGAGAAAAATAAGAACACCTTACCTAAGGAGAACCAAGCAACTGTAGAAAGACAAACCAAACTAATTAGGAAGGACTCTGGAAAAAAAAAAGAACTGTCAGAGGAGAGAGAAGACAACTTTAATGAATAATAATAGCATTTAAGAACATCTCTTTCTAACATAATAAGACTTCAGGAAACTAAAAAGCATTGTTTTACAGTGAAAACAACTACGTAGATTAATTAGAAAAGAGAAAAAGTAAATGGAAGAAATATTTTAAAACACAATTTGCAAATAAAAAGAGATAGTGTATCTTTTAAAATTTAATTGCAAATATGGAAACTACTGCAACTGATACAAGCAGAAAGGAATTTACTATAGGGAAATGCATCCATCCAGACTGTTTGGACAAGAGGAGCAGCTGCTAGCTAGTCTGACCCCCAGAACCAGCTCAGCAAGTTACTGCCTCTACCACAATCAGGATGATGGGAACTAGGGAGCCACTGCCTGCCTTTTGACTTCAAGATTACCATGCCAGCTTCGTGCCAAGAAAAAAGTACCTTATACTCTGCCAACTCCCACTGCCAGTAGCCAGCCACTGGGATTGTCGTTGCTGCCACTGGGAAAACAAATGCCTTAGCCACTGTGCTGCAGAAACTGATTCCTCCTGGTCCCACCTTTTGCCCACATGGTGGGAGCCAGGCTAATGAGACACAGGTAAAAATCTGAGAAATATGGTCTGTGCTTTTCCTATGTCTAACACACACCAAAGCCTACTAGATGGGGTCTAGAATCCTTATCTACTATGTATTGCATAGTGGACATCAGTCATTATCTTTGTCTGTCTGGAAGAATCCCACATAATATAACTATTGTATTTTATCAATTCTAGAAGGCAGACCATCTCTCATAATTGAAAAAAATCCCTGAAATTGGGTGCTTCTGATCATCAGTGACATCTTAGATTCTTCCCATGTTAGGGGTTACCTCTTCAAACAAAGGAGAGAGTAAATGCTCAATAAACATTGACTAGTACAATTATTATTTTCATCGAGAGAGAAACGAGAGAGGAAACATTAATGGCACCTATGACATTTTAAAATTGAGCATCTCAATATAGTTGGAAACTAGAAAGACAGATAATTCCTATTTTCCTATGATGATGCTCATATATAGTCATATATTTCATATCTGTAATTTAAAATTCCAAAATCCCAACTATTCACATCTGTGCAGTAGTTAGCAGATCAAATCTTCAACAACTATGCAAGACAACAACCTATTCTAAGGCCAAAAACAATTTGAAATGATTTTGAGCTAAAGTGTAGGAAGTGCTTGGGAAAAATAACAAGTAGCATAGAGGGACTTATTACATGTTGATGACTTTAAATTTTTATGAAAGACTCCACAGCAGCTGTGAATTCAATAAATGTGGTCATGTGGAGGTATTGCTGAATTGCTATACAAAATCTTGTCATTACTCTTTAACTATGATGTGAGATTTTGGACTTAACAGAAAAAATATACCTTTGCAAAAAAAAAAAAAAAAAAAAAAAAAAGAAGAGGCTATTCAGCACACATGGGGACATCTAGCACACATTTAATACACAGGAAGGGCTACCTGAATTTAAGTTTTGTAGGCATTGTTTTACTGTTTTAAAGATTTATTTTAACCTTTCTGAATGGGATCTTTATGGGTTAACATTATGTTTCAATATGTAAATTCTTAAAGAAGTTCAACTCTTTCTCATGTTCTTTTGAATTACTTGAATCAGATCCACTAGCTGAGCTTCCATTTTCAAAGGCTTTGTATTTTGCATAAGCAAACACAGAGTTTTAGGGCCTCTGACTGGACTCACAGACAGAAATAGATGCATCCTGGACTTCCTAATATTGTAAATACTGTTTTTGTTATGTCTCTACACCCAAAGACCAAATGTCATCTTGGTCTTGCTCTTTTACATTTCCAATACCTAGCCCTTTAGATGCTTAATAAACATCTACTAAATAAATTAATTGCAAGATTACTGAATTACTGATTAATAGTTCTATGGAAAGAAACACTCCAAGAAACTTAAAATTCAATACAGTCTTAACACTCTCAACTTCTGGCACAGTACCTTTCTTTAAGGAAGGAGGCAAAATTACAAAGTAGCTGTTTTGTTTTTTTCTTTTAAAATTAAAAAAAAATGTTTGAAACATAACACACATATATAGAAAAAGAGAAATATATGTACAGTGAAACATGAACATATTAAATGAGCACTTAAGTAACATTTAGGAGCCAAATAAAAAATAAGACTGCCAGGCACACAGAAGTACTTTCCACACCACCTCTAGCTGCCCAGCTCACCTGTGTGACACCTGCCAGTCATCATCCACTCCTTCTCCTCTCTAGGTAACCTAGGTCACCACTATCCTAACATTTATGGGAATTATTTTCATTTATTTTATCATCTATGTTTAAATCTCTAAATTATATCATTTGATTTAATTCCTTTAAATAGAGTTTCCATGGTTCATCAAGATGAGACTTAAGTTTAAACTTTTCAGGAATACTTCATGTCTCGTGAGCAATGAAATGAATTGCTAGACACAAAACAGCTTTACAAACACTGGTCATTTTCTTATAATTATAAAAAGAACAATAGAATAAAGATAATTCAGAGCAACATGTTTATTTAAGCACTAGCTAAGCTTTCATTTACAAGCAAATGTTTTCAGGGAAAAATCACTTAAGACAATATTTTCAAGTGTTACATCATCTACACAAAAATTAAACTTGCAGAATTTACAAATTAATATTCTGAGCACACAGATAAATTATACATCCTTTTGCAAAATCCCATCTACAGCATTTAAAAATTCACACAGGCACAATACAACATCATGTATTTTTACAATCTACCTATTTGCATAGCTTTTCCCACCATAAATGATAATAGTTCTCATCAATAGCTACTAAGGTATGCCAACATAGTGTATTTAAAATATATTTAGCAGCATATAAAAATTAGATAAAAGGGGAAAGGAAATACTACTATTAAATAAAAAAGAAAGTAAAAGGTGATAATAGAAACAACTCCATAGGAAAATAGATCAAAATATCTTTCTGTTAGCACATCAAAAGTGTATACCATTACAGAATGTATGCACAGCACTAATAAAACAATTTAACAGTGTCTTAGTCCTGAGCACAGAATAACTGCAAAA
Source organism: Spermophilus citellus (assembly GCF_964194105.1). NCBI lineage: Eukaryota > Metazoa > Chordata > Mammalia > Rodentia > Sciuridae > Spermophilus > Spermophilus citellus. The sequence continues at coordinate 59,953,449 of NC_138197.1, forward strand.
CTTTGGTCAATACAAGTGAATGCAAACATTTAACACAAATTATTAAACAATCTTTGTTAGTAGATTAAAGTCAATTTCACTTTATGGGAAATCATCAATAATATTTTCCTTGTATTTTTTTCAATTACATTAAATGAGCATTGAAATTTGGGAACCCTCTATAGACTGATATGAATATCTGACAAGCGGACCACAGTTTGACTAACATTTCCAGTATGTTTAAGAATGTAAATCATGTGAACAGGCTATATGAATGAGTGAGCAGGGAGGTGCATTGTATTCTGTGTGTGTTTTATGACTGTCACAAAAGCAGACATCTTGTAATTCAAATAATTTGAAGGTTGTCTTTTTATAGCTAGGCAAAAATCTAGCCACAATAAAAGTGCGAATCAAGCCATATATCAATTGTAGAATACATACATATTGGTAGATAGTAAAATTAAGCACACAGGATAGTACACATTTTTCAAGAATATCATTAATATTTAGTAAATGGATTCAGATATATTTTCCAGTTAATTCCATTCATAAGTTTATGTCTAATAAATGCAGGACACTTCCATAAAGAACATATGGGATATTATCACAGTATTCAGTTTGTGACTTATCTTCATTCATGTTTAATTACTGGCAAAATCTTCCCCCATATCTCCTGTGTCAGAGATCTGACCATCTTGCAAATTGCGAGCCTTCCAAATTCTCACAGTTCGGTCACTACAAAACAATAAATGGACATGATGAACAGAAACAGAAAGGTAAAGACATAGCTGTTAGACTTACTTATTATGGAAACGTTTTCTAGATGGCCTTTGATAAATGCAAATAAAAATATACATTGTCTTAGAAGAGTAGCAAACATATATCCACAATAATGATAATGATAATAGATAATGATACTAACTCATCTTATCAAGGGCTGACTATATGCCAGGCATGGTCACTAAGAGCCTTTACATACATTAATGTCTTTAATTTCCTTTAATTACCACTAGAAATAGATACTACTGCAATATTTTTATTTTATTTTATTTTTGAGAAAAGGTCTTGCTATGTTGCTCAGGCTGGCCTGAATTCCTGAGCTCAAGATATGCTCCTGCTTCAGTCTCCCAAGTAGCTGGGACTGGGATATACTTTTATTGAGTAAATTGTGGCCCAGATCACAAAATAAGTGGGAGATGTGATCTGAATTCAGGCAGTCTGGCTCCAAAGCCCATCTCTTAACACTAGATCTGAACTCATCATTTTAGAAAACATGTGATATGAAGTAGGGTCAAAAGTCTTCAGGCAAAGACGCCCAGCGTAAGGGCACAGTGAGGTTTCTGGTGGGCAGGAGCCAGGAAAGGTTTCCAGGGAGCTGGTGAATCTAGGAACAAGCAGGGAAAGCTACCTTTGGGTGAAATCAGCAAATAGGCCCACAGAAAGAGCAAGAGGCTATTGAGAAGTGGACAAATACTCCACCTAGCACAGAGTGTGGAAGATTAAAAGTATTTTTCTGATGCCCCATAAGTAGATGTGATTATTATGTATCAATTGGAAATGAAGAATACAAATTTTTTAAAGAAGAAAAAAATGTGTCTAAGCGTATTTGCTTCTATTAACCCAGCATGTGGACATTGGGGCCAGTCATTTGATAGTTACATTTCTTAACATCTCTCATGGCTTAAAAAGAAAATGTGTCTTTTCCTGATAAACCCAAAATCAAAGGGAAAGTTCCATGGAATTTTATAGCTAAAAGGTACTTCAGAGATTTTGTAACCCATTCCAGGGAAAGGGGGGGGGGTATAGTGATATGCCCAGTATACCAGTAAAAGGCAAAGATTCATAAGAGAACAAAGTTTGCTGGAATTTCATAAGCATCCCACACAATACACATACATTGGTAACAGCAGTAGGACCTGTGTATTTATCTATCCATTCAGCCATTCCACTTATTGATTCACCCATTTGCTCAGCAAATATTTTTTGAGAACCTATGTGCCAGACACGCTGTTCCAGATGCTTCGGATACAGCTTAAAAACAACAATAACAACAACAACAAAAACAAAACTAAAAAAGCCTCTGCCTTTGTAAACCACACATTTTAACAAGAGGAGACTCACAGTAAACCACAATGTATAACAGATACAATTAGTAATGAGGGCTATAGAAAAAGAAAAGGCAGGGCATGCCAAGGGGGATCCTGTGCACTAGGCTACAAGAGAAAGAACAATGTGAAATAAAGTGGAAAAAGTCAGGATCTCTGAGGGGAAAACATCTAGGCAGAGGGAGGGACAGGGGCATATGCCCCCAGGCAGCAGTGAGACTGGCAGGTTCAAGAACCAACAAAGAGGCTATTGGGGTTGCAGGATAAAGAATAAGTGGGAGGGTAGCAGAAGGCAAGGCAAGGGAGTTAACAGATGTTCAGAGGACCAGGCCAACTCAAGCGAAATGGAGGATCACTGCAGGCTTCTGAGCAGAGAAGGAGCACACTCTGACTCCTAAGCTAAAGGGCAAAACAACAGAACCTTACGAGAGATTGGATTTGGAGTGCAAAAAAAACAGAAGGAATGAACAGTTCTGACCTGAGCAAATGAAACAAAGAAGCCACCAGCTGAAAATGCTGTGGGATGAGCACATGTTTGTAGGGAAGATCAGAAGTTCCATTTTGAATGTTAAATTTAAGATGATGGAGCCACCACAATTAGTTATGACATTAATTTACATCAGGTCAACCTTTCTACCATAAACAAAGAGAAAACTTTACAAAATATATGGAAGGAATGTTTTCAGATACTGAGTGTAGCAGCATAGGACTCAGACCCCCCACTCTGAGACAACTTTGAAAAACCAAATCTGAGAATCATTGGGATAGAAGAGAACATCAAGATGCAAACTAAAGACATAAAGAACATTTTCAGTGAGATAATTACAAAAAAGTTTTCTACATCAGAAATGATAAATCTATATATAGGAGACTTTCAAGACCCCAAATATACCTACTCACATAAAAAGTTCACCAAGACATATCATAAACAAAATGCTTAACATAGAAAATAAGAAAAGAATATTAAAAGCCACAAGAGACAAACATCAGGTCACATTTAAAAGGAAACCAATAAGGTTTATCAGCTCAGACCCTAATATCAAAGAGGCCTTGGAATGAGACATTCCAAGCCTTAAAAGAAAATAACTGTCAGCCAAGGTTACTATAACCATCAAAACTCGATTTCAAATTCAAGGTGGAAATAAAAAATTTCTATGACAAGAATAAACCAAAAGAATTCATGAGCACTAAGTCAGCACTAAAAAGACTACTCAATGATAAATGGCACACCGAGGAAATAAAAACAATACCCAAAGGTCCCAAACAAAGTTCAATAGAAGAATAATTCACTAAATGAGAATCAAGACAGGATAAGATATAGCAAAAAAATCAAAATGGCAGAAAATCACAAACACATATTCATACTAATGCTGAATGTTAATAATCTCAACTCCCCCAATTAAATACACAGATTAGCAGAATGAATTAAAAAACAAAATCCAACAACATGCTGTTTATAAGAGTCAACTTATAGGGAAAGACATCCACAGACTGAAGTGAAAGGATGGAAAATAATATTCCATACATATGGTCCAAGAAAACAAACAGGAATAGCTATTTTCATATCTGACAAAATAATAGAAACCACATAAACACATGGAGATTGAATAATACTCTATTAAATGAAGAATGGATCAAATAAGAAATGAGAATAGAAATCAAGAAATTCTTAGAAATAAATGAGAGGAGAGATAAAACATATCAAAATCTTTGGGATAGCATGAAAGCAGTTCTAAGAGGAAAATTTATAGCATGAAATGCATATTTCACAAAATTAGAGAGATCCCAAATAAATAAGCTTATGCTTCACTTCAAGGCCTTAGAAAAAGAAGAACAAACTAATCTCCAAGCCCATAGAAAGCAGGAAATCATTCGGATCAGAGCCAAAATCAATGAAATTGAGAATAAAAAAAAAAATAATACACAACATCAATGCAAAAGAGAGTTGGTTCTTTGAAAAGATAAATGAAAGAAAGAGTGAGAAGACACAAATCTCCACAGATTCTTCTGAAATTCAGAGGATTATAAAATCTATTCTGAGCTGAAACTGTATAAGTGCTGAAGAAAACATAGGTACTGGCACCAACTTCCTTAACAAGACCCAAAAAGCACAAGAAATAAATCAAGTGATTTTATTTTATTAAGTTTATTTGGCATCTCAATAAGTGAGATGCCATCAAACTGAAAACCTTCTCCACAGCAAAGGAAATGATTAAAGTGTGAAGAGAGAGCCTACAGAATGAGAGAACATACTGGGCAGCTATTCCTCCGAAAGGGGATTGATATCCAGAATATACAAAGAACTCAAAAAACTTAACTCATAAAAATCTAATCAATAAATGAGAAAAAAAAAACTAAACAGAAACTTCTCAAAAAAAAAAAAGAAGCACAAATGTCCAACAAATATATGAAAAAAATGTTCAACAATCTCTAGCAATCGGGAAAATGCAAATCAAAACTGCAATACGAGTTTCTCTCACTCCAGTCAAAATGTCAATGATCAAGAAAACAAACAAAATAAAATGCTGGAGAGGTTGCTGGGGAAAAGGTACACTTGCAAACTGTTGGTGAGATTACAGACTAGTACAATCACTCTGGAAACCAGTATAGAGATTCCTCAAAAAACTAGGGATGGAGCCTCCATATGACCCAGTTGTCCCACTCCTTGGTATTTTCCCAAAACATCTAACACAGCATACTACAGAGATACGGCCACATCAATGTTTACAGCAATGCAATTCACAATAGCTAAATTATGAAATCAACCTAGATGCCCATCAACAGATGAGTGGATTAACAAATTGTAGTATATGTGTGTGCATATATGTATGTATGTATGTATGTATACACACACACACACACACACACACACACACACGTATAATGCGATTCTACTCAGCCATAAAAAAATATGAAATTATGGCATTTACAAGTAAGTGGATGGAAATGGAGAACCTCATACTAAGTGAAAGTAGCCAAACTCAGAAACTCAACAGATTTTTTTTTCTCATATGTGGAAGCTAGAATAAAACAAAGGAAAGTTGGAGTGATGGATAGGATAACATAAAGAACCAATCAAATATAAATTAGTAGAAAAGCAAAAGGAAGTCTAAGAGTAGAGGAAGGAGAATGGGAAAGGGGAGGGAGGATGGGAAGAAAAGCAGAGGAGGGATCATTAACTGAAACCCATTTCCATGCATGTGTGAGTTTGTCAGAATGAATCCAATTACTATGTATAACTATAAGCTCTAATAAAAAGTAAAAATAAAATAAAACAAGCCTTTTGTGCTGGAGATGCACCTCAGTGGTAGAGCACTTGACTAGCATGCCTGAGGTCCTGGGTTCAATCCCCAAACAACACCACCAAAAAAAAAAAAAAGTGGGGGACTTTTGATTTTATTAGCTATATTCTTGATTTTGAAAACGTATAAGTACAATTGCATCTGATGTGTCTTGCTTAAACTGAAAAAAAAGTTTAGCTCTTGAAAATGAGATCATATAATAAAAGAGAGGTAGGAATATTTATATCATATGTCAGCCCCTAGGATTCAGTCATAACACAATGCTTAGTCTTGTATTGAGTATCCCACAACTTGGAGTATATCATTTTCAGTAAATTATCAAGGACATAAGTTTCCAAGGAAATAGCAAAAGTAGACACTCTTAAGAACATAGCATATTTTACAAACATCAGTGAAGCATCAAAGGTCATCACCTTAGCAAAACAAAATAAATTGGCTTTGACGTTCCTTAAATATGAAAATAAATAGATCCAAATGAAGAGAAAGATTCAATAGAAACAGCCTAACTAATAAGAAATGGCACAGAAATAAAGTAGAGGTTTCAAAATTAAATCAGGGTATTCATGCATTTGGGATAGACTGAATCAAGGTGATGTTCAAATTAAATTAACATAGCCATGCACAAATGAGACAGGGAGATTTTCTAAGATAGATATTCATGAAAAAATACATTATCTTTGAATGAGACCAATATCTCACATTATAATACATGCTTTCCTTTCCAAAGAACTCATATACTGAGTATGTCATTTTTAGGGTCATAACATCTTTTCTCTATCTCATTCAAACATCTTCTTAAATGTCACTTTCACTGACCACTCTATTTTGTAACCTTCCCCTGCCTTAGTTTTCACCATTGCACTTCTTACCATCTAACATATTTTGACTTGTTTAATTTTTGTTTTTTATCATTAGGATGGAAACTAGAGTTTGTATGTATTTTGTTCACTGATGTATTCCCAAGAGACTAGAACAGTGCCAGGCACATAGGAGATTCACTGTGAACAAATGAACAAACAAATGAACCCATCAATCTAGTCATCCATAAAAGGGAGGGAGCAGATTGTATTACTATATTTTTTTTACTTTAAAGAGAGAAGAATCACATAGAAATTTTTGAAAAATAATTTGTTCTAAATATGAAGGATGGCAAATTTGTTGCCTCTCTGAAAATGAAAATCTTTAAGATCACTTGTCTATAAATTTATTTTTAGAAATTAAAATCACCAATAAAATATCTTGCAGCAGACCTGCTATTATAAACAGAGTGTTAGTACAGGACTGACATTACTGTTTTATAACTTAGGAGCCTCAATTCATTGATCTCAGTGTACACCAAAAAATATAAAATAGGTATCTTAAAACAGACATTAGTATGGCTGTAATAAAAGAAGGTTCTCATGTTAGATATTCATAACTTTTAATATTTATTAAATCTGAACACAAGCAACCAATAAAGAGCAAAAGCACGTGGGATAAACTTACTCAGCTGCAGTAAAAATGTGGGTAGAATTAACACATATGGCATTGATGGGACTATCATGACCCTTCATCTCTCCAACTGGCACAAAAGTATCCATGTTCCAGAGCTTCAAAATGCCCCCTCTGCAGCCACTGAGCAAAAGTGGGTGGCCTGGCACCACTCCCAGGGCACAGACCCAATCCTTATGAGCATTAGGAACTTGCTGAAAGGAAAAAGAGAAATAAGGAGCTTAAGGGGCCCCTTCCAAACTGACATTTTCATACCAAGATAAGTTATACTTTTATTAATAAAACTCGATATTTACAATGCTAAGTGGTGTGAAAATTATAAAAGTTCATTTTCTAGGTATTCACTGAGTGATGTAAAGAAATGAATCTGTAATTTGCTCCCAAATTTGCTCACTAATCTCCATAATTATTATCAGTATTGAAGACTTATAATGTTAATAATCTGTTGATTCTAAAAAAAAAAAAAAAACTCAGAATGCTTACAGGATTTTTCAAAATCACATCCTTCTCATGAGCAGTAAGTATCTCTTCTTTCTCCAAATTTATTATGTATCTAATAAAATGAGCTTGAAACCTACAATATCATATGTAGATTACAAGACCTACTTCATAAAAACATTGGTTCAAACCTTGGGTGGAGAATGTAGAGGCCTCAAGTTTTTAGCTGAAGATCATATGCAATCTACATATTTCATAATGAATAAATAACACTTACAAAACAAGACTATATAGCCACAGTCTATGCATAAATATATTTATATGCACAATATGAAAATCAGAACCATGAATGTATATCTATAAAAGAAAAGCTTCTAATGCAGTATGTGCATCTGTTGTCAAGTTTTTCTATTAATATTCATGCTACTTGTTCTTTTTGTCTTCATCTGCTGGTTGCAAGCAAGAAAGTGCTAGCAACTGTAATGCATACGTATGTGTGTGCGTGAGCATATATATGGCATAAATATGTAAGGAAAAGCCTGAAATTGTAAACAACTTCATCTAGTTTCTTCCTCTGTTAGAAATATGCATAAATATTTGAATTTAACTGACAACAAACTATCCATTCTGTGGGAAATGAGAGCACCACCACTCCTGGATGCATGAGAATACTCCTACAGTTGAGAAATCATGGATATTACTCTTAACCTTAACTAAACGTGCTACTGTGGAATATATGTAGAAAAAGCAAAACAAAATGAGAAACTGCAACTGCTCTACTCCAGGGATTATTATATTTAACATATATGATGTATGTAGGGCAATTCCAGATCTTTCAACTCTTACCAGTATCTGATCTCTCATTTAGCAGGTATTAAGTGTTGAGTGATGCCCTTCTACCAATTAGTAACTGTGGTACTTGACAATAAACCATTTTTTAAGAGGGAGTCCTGATTAATGTTATTTTTAAACAATAAAAATCTATATAGAAGCTCTTTGAATTCTTAGAATAGATTACTGAGGGGTTTTGAAATGCTTACTTCATACCGTGAAAAAGTTCAGCATTACCTGAAGAAGGTCTTTTTGAGCTAAGTCCCATTTCTTGATTCCATTATCTCTGGACCCACTAAATAGATTATCCCCTTGAATGGTTAGCGCTTCTATGCCATCATAATGAGGGGGTTCAAAATTGTGGGTGGGACTCACAGTTCCAAGAGCCCCTTCAGTTACATCAAACATCTATTTTTAAAAGTAAGGCAGAAAGAAATCAGTTATTCCATTTAAGTTATAAATAAGTATATGTTCACATTTATAGAAACACATATACATACACAAATCATACATAGTTTGTTATAATATTTTACTAAGTTAAATGAATTAATCTGATATGAATGACTGAGGGTGAACTGAGCCTTATTCACACCAGTTTGGCCTGTATGTCACATGCTTTCAAAAAAAGCCAACCAGATTTTTTCACGTATAAGTAAACCACTTGAATCAAATGTATGAAATATGATATGTCAAGAGCTATGTAATGTTTTGAACAACTAATAATAATAAAATAAATAAATAAATATTAAAATTCAAAAAAGTAAAAATTAAAAAAACGTATAAGTAAATAAATGACAAGTTCAGTAATTTAAAATACTACATTCAATCCAGTTGAAATTCAAATAAGCCATATGGCTGTTATTTAACCAATATTAGGTGATCTGCAGTCCTGGGGGCCATCTCTAGTTCCCCGAAGCTGCTGTTCAAAACCTCTGTGCTTTTCTAAGTTGCCTTTATCTCTTCTAGCAATGGCCGAGGCCTTCCTAAGAAGACTTGCATGATCCAAAACACTCTGGATTCTTCCCTCCGTGCTGTTTCTCTTCATCTTCACACATGCTCTTGCCCTTCCTTCTCCATCAGAGGCTGCCATGTGCTTACTGTCCAAGCTCACTTCTAGGCTCCGACTGGAACTCCCACCACTGTATCAATGGCCTCTCCTTCATCACTCTTTCCCTCTCTACTGAGCCCATTTCCAATGCACAGAGCTTTGAGCTACTCTCTCCCTTGGCTGTGTCATCAATGAGAATTCTTGGAATGTCTGCTTCTACTTGAATGGCTCCCAAAACAACATCTTAGTCTTTGCTTATCTGGAACTATGACTTGCTTTCTAACGGCCCATTGGCTGCATAAGGATGTCCTCTGTTGGGATCTCAAATGCAACACTTCTAGATAGAAACTATTTATCTATTCTCATCTTATCTGTTAATTACATAAAATTCTAAAGGCTATAAATGTTCTCCATAAAAGATGTTAATAATGAATTTAATTATTCATTGGAAGACTAAGCTAAAAGATCTTTGAAATCTCTCCCAATCTATATCCTATGAAAAATGAAGATATATGATTAAATAATAGTGAAATCAGTGACTGTGAATGAGGAAAAAATAGGAAGAAAAAAGCAAAGCCTAGAAAAAGGAAACAAGAAAATTTGTCAAGAGAAGGGAAGGGGGTCCTATGGGGCTAGGGATACAGTTAGTAGAGTAGTTGCCTCACATGCACAAGGCGCTGGGTTTAATCCCCACCACCACAAAACAAACAAACAAACAAACAAAGAAGGGGTTTCTACACGAATTGGAGTACTTCAAACCTATCATTTAACTGGCAAATAAAGGGGTTGGGAATTTAGCTCAGTGGCAGAGCATGCACCTGGCATATGCAAGCCCTGAGTTCAGTCCTCGGCCCTGAAAAAAAGAGAAAAAAAATAGGAAAACATACTTCAGCAACACTCTAATACATACTTTGATGTAATGATCCTTAGAGCCAGTGATGATTAGATCTTGTCCACTAGAAATCTGTTCTACAGTAAGGCACATAACAGGGCCTAGGTGTCCTGTTAACTTTCCTGTAGACTGAAACCTTTAAAAAGAAAGAAAAATGATTTTATTTGAAAATATTTCTTAGCATGATGAGGCTAAGCCTCAACATAAATAACCTACATTTTCTCATAAAATTGTTCACTAATTTCCTTCCTTTCCTTCTTTTTCTTCAATATAGGGAATTGAACCCAGGGCTTCTCACAAGTACTTTTCCACTAAGCTGCAACCCCAGCCCTTTTTATTTTTATTTTTTTTACTTTGAGACAGGATCTCACTACATTGCCTAGCCCACCTCAAATTTTTTTATCCTTTTGCCTCAGCCTGCCAAATAACTGGGATTCCAAGTAAGTACCACTACACCTGGCCAAATAAATTTTCTTTTTGGTTTTAGTTCCATCTAAATGAAACTCTGTTCAAACCAGAAAAAAAAAAAAGCCAAACTAAAATATTCTATGATAGAAGTGGGAGAGTCCTATGCTACCTATTTGAGAGTTGATTAATGTCATTTAGATAGTAAATAGAAAAGCAGAAAAATTTTGAAAGTTTGCTTAAGGTTGATTTGAACTCCCTCTAGGTAAATTTTAATCTGTTAAAAATCTGAACAGGTTATAGACATATAATTAATATTTTTAGGTACAATTTATATTTGAATAAAATAATACCAGCAATATAATCATGAAGCCAGAAAAATTAGGAGAAAGTGAAATATTTTATTACATACATATACACATTTTCACATATACACACATTATATATACATACACATTATATATACATACATATATGTACATACATACAGACATATATACCAATGGACACACATATATGTATGTATGTATATGTCAGAAAATAGATAGTTCACTTCAATTATTATAAAAATATGAAAATCACCAGGACAGATATCTGGCTAGTAGAAAAATATGTGATATAAACTGTCAGAGGGTGGTAATGACCCTGTTTCACAGTCCTATCTCAAGTCAATCTTCTGGAATACAGGGACATCTTTCTGTAGGAAGAGAAGCACTCTGTATTTCCTGAATTGTGAGCCTCACTCTAGTATCCTGTCACAGTCTATAAATAGCTTTATCCTTCATCACAACACAAACTCCAAGACAGTAGAACCCACAGTTGTCTTGTTCAGTATTTACTCCAAGGACCTACCATACTGTTGGTGCAATACCTGCCACAAATTAGTGTTGAATAAATATTTGTAAAGTAATAAATAAATGCACCCAGGTTGGGGATGTAGCTCAGCAGAAAAGCACCTGCCTAGCATGCACAAGGCCCTGTGTTTATCCCCAGCACCACCAGGAAGAAAGGAAGAAAGAAATGAATGAAGGAAGGAAGGGAAGAGGAAAGGAGGGAGGGATGGAGGGGAGGAAGGAGGGAGGAGGAAGCAGAGCACCCCTCACAGATTTGGCATAAATAAATTAATGTTTGGTGAATAAGTGAATAAGTGAATGAATAAAATAGGAGGATATGGTTTACAAGAAAGGAAGGAAGAAAGGAATGAAGGAAGGAGGGGAGGTAGGGGTGGAGGAAGGGAGGGAGGGAAGGAGAAAGGAAGTAAGGGAGGAAGAAGAGATAGGTTCCTTTCCTGCCAAAATTTCAAAAACTAGAAAAGAAGCTAAAACAAGCCCACAACTAATGGATAAAAGCTCAAACATCATGGCAAATAAAAATTAAGTGGAAGACAAATGCCTTACATTTCAATTTATCATTTGTTTTCTTTTAAATCACTTTGTCTTCTTAACATTTTATCTTTCTATAATTTATTATTTTATATTCACAAAACCGATGAGAATTTATGATCCAAGTTATTAAATTGTATAAAATGAAAAAGTTGATATAAAGAATGTTTAATTCATGTTGCAAAAATAATTATTTCAAAGGTTCTGGTGGAACTTGGATGAGAATCCTCTCCTCAATTTAAATAGCTCAATTTAAAGACAAGTATCAAAAGACTGTAAAATAAAGAAAGGAAGGAAGGAAGGAAGGAAGGAAGGAAGGAAGGAAGGAAGGAAACTGAGTTTGTAAATGAGGACAGAAGAGATATCTAAGACTGCTGTGCTGAATAAAAAAAAATGTATTATTTTACATTGTCTTAGGATATAAAATTAGATTTCACAAGTATAGTATTATTAATGTGTGAGGTTGCATGTGCCATATGCAAGAAGTATGGTTTTGTTCGTTTATTTGTTTTTTAATTCTACCTTTTAAGATCCCACATTCTGACAGCATTTCCAGAAGCTGCATAGAGGAATGTGCCGGATGGATTTAGTGCAATTTGATTGATCTGGTTCTCCCCAGAAGGAATAGCCACTGTCCGGCTGGTACTTGCAGAACAAGCATCTCCAAGGGTAACTTGACCTGACGACCTTAACACACGCAAAAAAAAGCAAACATAGTCATGTTTCCAGACATGAGTTTGGCTTACAATTTCTTGAATTCCTAAGGAAATGGCTGTGGGCAAAGAGAACAAGGTGCTTTTGTCACTGTATGCATGATGCCTAGCAGAGCACCCCTCACAGTTTTGGTACAAATAAATTAATGTTTGATGAGTAGTGAGTAAATGAATGAATGAAACAGGAGGACATGGTTTACAATTTTCACTTTAATGCCCATTATAACACTAGACAGTCTAAGTCCTGAGATAGGGATGACTATAAAATCACTCAGAAAAGACAAATGACATCATGCATAAAAATAATTCATTTGTCTGCAGGTTCCAGAAGCTGTCTGTGAACTAGTCTTACCAAATTTCTTTTGTGAGTAAAAGTTGCCATTTTGGATTAAAGGCACTGGGATCTTTTTAATTATTTGAGTTTTGCTTACTTTAATTCAATCATAAATAGAGTATATGTGCTAAAAAATCAAAATTTGTTTCTATCTCTCCAGATAATTTCTAGATATTAATTTTTTTAATTTTGAAACATTTTCTCAGCTAAATGCTAAATTAAGTTATAAGGAATGTTTTCAAATGAGTTTTGTGATTCAACTGTATTGGTAAGTTTTTAGCTTAAGAAATAGTGTTATTTTTCTATAAAACTTTCCTCAAGAGACTTGTATTCAGCACGTAAAATAATTAGTAGTTCTCAAATTATAAATTAGCACCTAAAAGTTAATAAAATCTACTTACAAACTAGTAAAAATTAACCTTTCCAATGCTCCCTTCTCCTTCCTTTAAGCAATTGCAGAGGTAGCCTTAGTTTTGATTATGTAAAATAGTTCAATCTTAGGGCAAAATATCATTATCCAACACAAACAGCAGTTATAAAATTTGTACTAATACCAAAGTATTGGTGAGCTCATTTTCCAAGGATTAATATTTATTTGAAGTGAGTAATATAAATTATTCAATTTCATCAAGTAGTAAATAGTATGAAATGTAATTTCTTACTATTTGGAAGGGAAAAACATGAAATATGTATTTGTTATAAATAAATATTTTATCCTTTCCTGTTTAAAACCAGGATCTTATGTTTTGTCAATCTATTTTTCCCTTATTTATATGTACTTTAATTATGAAAACTTTAACTTTCTCTGAGGAGTCGATAGATATATACAATTAAAATGCATTCATAGCCTTATATTTTCTTGTCTTTTGTAAAAAAGAAAATAACTACTGCCCCTTAAGCTATTTTTAAGTTACTTACGTCAGTGTTCGGATGCACTTTGCTGAATCTCTGATATCCCACACCTTAATATAAGATGTTGACACAGTGAAGACCAAACTGGTATAATTACAGTATTTTACAGATACAACGTTGTTGGGATGACCCCCCAATGACATTATCTCTTGCCCAGTGACCAGATTCCATACTTTACAAGTACGATCTAAAACAAATAAAAAGAGGAAATGATATTAATATCAACTACTTTAGGTTCTCTTAACAGTAAAAATTATTTAAACAATTTCTCTTCTACAAGAAGAATATGGGAAAGGAAATCTAATTATTCAATTAAACTGCAACAGGCATCCTACCTTCAATGTTAACCTTCTGTAGCAGTTTTATAGCAAGGTAGGTGCAATAGATCAGATCAGAGTTTGGAACATCCTGTTGTATGTATTACATGGTATTAAAAATATTTATGTAAAAATTTTAAATACCCATATTTAAATATTTTTAAATAGTCATAAGCACAATCTGAGTTGAATTTAAAATTGCCATCTCCAACCAATATCTTCAAAACATACTGCTTTCTTTACTCTTACTGATCTTTCATATGCACATACCTTTCTTTTCCAGGGCACTAGTGGATTTTATTTTTACTTTGACCCCAAAACATAATCCCAGAACTATTCCCCCTTGTTTTGCTGACATATTGAATCTATAATTATCCTGGAGATTTAAATTTAAGTCATCAGAAAAGTGTGATACTTTCACATAACGGATTTTTTAACTGTAAAATTTCTTGCCATTATTTTCAATTCCTAAGTTCTAGCTAGATCCATATGCTTCCCTTATAGACAATGAACAATAATGTCTGCATGTTAAACTGAATCATGGAATGTCTCTAAATGCTAAGGAACTCTTACTGGCCCACCACACTCCTTGCACATGCTTCCTTTTTATCTCCCCATTCTCACTGTCCACCACTTTTCTTATTTATATTCTACTTTCAACACTATTGGGACTTGATTGCCAAACACAGCCCACTTCAACTGCTATGTCTGTGCTAATGTTGCCTTGTAATCTTAATTATCCTTCCTTCTATGCCAATATCCAAAGCATCCTATACAGTTCATCCTAAATGCTTCTGGTCAAAGCCTTCCTTGGTTCTCACACCTAGGCATAATCTTCCCTTTCCTGAAACCCCAAAACATGGTCTGTAAGAGCATTTATAGCTAATGTCTAGTTGCTTGGAATTATACCCAATGGGTCAAAAGAGCAGGATGAGAGAGGAGTAGACCAGGTTTCTAATCCTGTTTTTTTTTTTTTCACTTCCTAGCTATATTTACACAGGAAAATGATTTTTTTTAAATTATTTTATTGTTGGTTGTTCAAAACATTACATAGTTCTTAATATACCATATTTCACAGATTGATTCAAGTGGGTTATGAACTCCCATTTTTACCCCGTATACAGATTGCTGTGTCACATCAGTTACATTTCCATTGATTTACAAATTGCCTTTCTAGTGACTGATGTATTCTGCTGTCTATCCCATTCTCCACTGTCCCCCCTCCCCTCCCCTCCCCTCCCCTCCCCTTCTCTCTCTCCATCCCCTCTACTATAAATCGTTTCTTCCACTTATATAATTTTTCTCCTACTCCTCCTTTCCTCTTATATGTAATTGTGTATAACCCTGAGGCTCACCTTCCAATTCCATGCAATTTCCCTTAACTCTCACTTTCCCTCTCGCCTATCATCCCTGTTTAATGTTAATCTTCTTCTCCAGCTCTTCGTCTCTACCCTGTCCTTGGTTACTCCCCTTATATCAAAGAAGACATTTGACATTTGTTTTTTAAGGATTGGCTAGCTTCACTTAGCATAATCTGCTCTAATGCCATCCATTTCCCTCCAAATTCTATGATTTCGTCATTTCTTATTGCAGAGTAATACTCCATTGTGTATAAATGCCACATTTTTTTAATCCATTCATCTATTGAAGGGCTTCTAGGTTGGTTCCACAATCTTGCTATCGTGAATTGTGCTGCTATGAACATCGATATAGCAGTGTCCCTGTAGCATGCTCTTGTTAGGTCTTTAGGGAATCGATTGAGAAGGGGAATAGCTGGGTCAAATGGTGGTTCCATTCCCAGCTTTCCAAGAAATCTCCATACTGCTTTCCAAATTGGCTGCACCATTTTGCAGTCCCACCAACAATGAACAAGTGTACCCATTTCCCCGCACAGGAAAATAATTTAATCCCTTGAATCCTGAATTTCTTCATCTATAACATGAAGATATAATATATATCCATTCAGGTGGTGAGAAATAAATGAGATATATTTATATAGTGGCTCACAGCCTCTGATAATATAGCTAGTATTCAAGAAATGATAGTTGCTATTGTCTTATTTCTTTTACCCCACTAGATATTTTAATGGCCTTTTATAAATGTGTATATTAACGTGCATTACAAAACCCAGAACCACCCAAACAATGAAGGGAGATATCTTACTAGTCTGAAACATTTCGATATTTTTAGAGCCTGTAAAAACTAAACCATTAAAAAAAAACTATTAAATATCCACACTAAATAACTACTAGCACCTTTTGATCCAGTGAAGAGGAGATCATCAGTAGAATCCACACAGAGCACAGCTTTTGTATGCCCTTCAGCTATGTGAATACACTGAAGTGGAGATGCTCTGATTCCTTTCGAAGCAGGAAAAGGGTTGATTATGCCCCTGAGTTTGGGGAAAAAACATACAAAGATTCACTTCAAGAGCTCTATCTCATGAGACTAAGTTATTTTTCCTTATTTTAAGAAGTCTTTATAAGGAATTAGTAATAAAATCTAGACTGCTTCCTTGTTTATAAGCAAAAAAAATGAGGTGGGGAGGGGGGATAATACTAGTACTAATAGCAACTAATCAGGCTTCTGCTAGCAGCTGTGTTCTGCAAACAGCAAAGCCCATGATATATCTGGATTTTCTCATTAACAATTTCATCTCTGCAAAGTTTAAGGAAGCAATACTGGGAGCTGTTTGAGTGTATTTTGTTGTGACAAATAAGGAAGACATAGAAATGAAGAATAACTCAAAGAAGTGACTCAAGGTTATGTGGGAGAGTAATTCTAGGTCAAAAGGAGCATGCTGAAGAAAGAATAATACACAGTATGCGACCTTACATTAAGAAAGAAGTTTTCAAACAAAAACTGAAGAAAAAAGAGGAATGTCTGCATGAACAGAAATTGAAGGGAGGAGAATGCAAAAGATCAGAAAATTAAGTAAGAAAATAATTCTAATTAAGCTCAGCACTTTTAAAATGAGAATTGTAAATAACAGTGAAGCTTTTTAGGGAGTTTCTCATAAGTTTAATATTTCTGGAGTTTCTCCTTTCTGCCACTGGCTAAGCACTATGGAAATAAAAAGATTTATCAAAACACTTTTCCTATCTTAAAGAAGTTTAAGAAACAGTCTAAATTAAAATAATTGCACTGGGAAAGCTAATCTGAGAATAAATTAAGATGTGATAAATCTATCAAATACTTAGCTCAGAGCAAGAAGAAAAATTGATAAAATATGTCCATTTAAAGCAGATTGTATAATATTAGGACAAATACAGATATAAAGAAAAACTTTAATTTCCATGTTCCTGAAAGAGAAAAATCTTCCAAGAGGTATAGAACAAAAGTGATTAAAAAGAAATGTAAGCCGAATACAAGAGAAAAACTGACAATGCAGATGTACTCAAAGAGTTCAGATATTTATGTTCTTAAATTACTATGTCATAAGGTTTTGAAATTATATGGCATTGTGGAGGAAAAATCATTGTCAGTGTGCTTATAAATCCCAAAGATTGATAAAGAAAATAAAACATATACACTTGATTATCCAAAAGAAGGTGGGAAAACAGGTTTCAGATACTATACATCGGTGAAATTTCTTGAAGAGTCTCACAAATGAAAATAGAAAATGAACCATTATATAAACACTTAAAAATAAATGTTCATCAATAAAAGAGAACATGAGCTCACAAATCTCCTGGGGAGAAATTCTTTGTAGGGTTAATAGGTGGCACACCAAGTCAGTGTCATATTTATTATGTATGTGGACTCCAAATAAAGCCATTTATTCAGGCTTTTAAACAATATCCCTGGTGACAAGGTAATCATGGAACTGAACTACTAAGGTAGTTCCAAGGACTGAAGAGTCACACTAAAGAGTCAATCTCAGAGATCTTTGGTACCTCATCAATCTTTCCCTAGCCATAAAGACAGAAATGGCTTATTAAATTGATATATTAAAAAGCTGGGGGCTTCGATTGTGGCTCAGTGGTAGAGTGCTTGCCTCACACATGTGAGGTACTGGGTTCAGTCCTCAGCACCACATAAAAACAAAGAAAGATATATAAAAAGAAACAGAGCAACAATGCATTGCTATGCCTAATTGTGTTAATAATGCCTGAGCCAAAATAAAACTCATTTTTTAAAAAGGCTATTAGTATATTGTATTGCCTGGAAAAAAATCACTGAAAGAATTCATTTTTTTATGAACCTCCTTAGCAATAAAATAATCACTATATAAAATGTAAGCATAAAATTTAAGTCAAAGATAGAATAGAATGATATAAGTAGGAAAGAAAATCATAGTAACTTAGGTTTAAACACCTAAATGGTTATATTTGTAGAATAAAAGATCAAAGAATTAACACTCTCAATGATTCATTCAACAGAAGTAACTATTTCAGAAGAATGTAAGAGACCTAAGGTATTTCACCTAGGCCACATTTAGAATGAGGTTTAGTCTTAGATGCCACATTTTAAGAAGAACATGAAAAAAAATGGGACTTTTCCAAAACAACAGAAGTACAAGAAAGACTTTATTACTTACAGAACGGATGACAAAACTAGAACTATTAAACTAATAAAGAACATTTACTGAAGAGAGGATACAGTGGCACTGCAGAAAGACTAATCAGCAGCCACACATATATAAAAGTATTAAATTAAATTTGGTATAACTTTAGAGAGCTGATGAAAGACTAATGAGTAGAGATGTAAAGGAGATGAATTTGAGATCAGCTAAAAAAATACCTTATTTTTAAGGACTAGTTATAATGATTTCAAAAGTGAAAGGACTGTCTTATCATTGGAAATACTACCAAGAAATGTCATCTCTGGGCACGTATTTTATGAAATCCAATGCAATTACTTGAATACATATGTCAGTTTCAGATTCTTGAAATTAATGCTCAGTAAATGTTTGTAATCTGACAATTTAAAGAGATTAAACATGAAATGGGAGTGAAGTTTCCTCAAGAGTCTAAATCTGCTATTATGAAATCTTGCTGATGTCAAGTTCATAGCTACAAGCTGAAGCCATCAAACGTCAAATACTGAGAAGGTATGATTATAATGAAGAGTAGGCTACTATTGTTACTTCTCAAACAGCAAAGACTCATGTATATAAATCAAAAGATGATTATAAAGAAAAATTTATAGCATATTATCAACTTTATCCCCTAATGATATAACATCCAATAGAAATCTGTCACATCAAAGATCATACTGGGAAAGTACTCTAAATATTTGCCTTCTGAAAAGAAGGATGTCTCTTTTTCATTCTTAAGTATTTTAATATCATTGACTATTTAGTCTTCTAAAGAAAATTAATCCTGATATTAATAACAGCACTTTATTAATTAGAAACTTTAATATTCTCAAATATTCAGAATATTAGGGTTAATAACATATATCTATATATATTACCCTAAAACAAATACAATAGAAAAGCTCTGTGCAGTGGCTCATGCCTGTAATCTCAGCTAATCAGGAGGATGAGGCAGGAGGATCACAAGTTCAAGGTGAAACTTGGCAACTTAGTGAGACCCTGTCTCAAGATAAAACTAAAAAGGACTGGAGATGTGGCTCAGTGGTAAAGTGCCCCTAAGTTCAATCCTCAGTAACACAAAGAAACAAACAAAAAGATAATAGAAAACAATACAGGCACTGGAAGAATATATCCACAGTATTTCTATTAGAATTAATCCATTCAAATTCTTAATATGAAAAACGAACATTAAAGTAATTCATTAAGTTAAGGTTAAATTTTGCAAGTTTGTTCACGACACCTGATCTGAAGGGGAAAGGAAGCATTTATTTTTGTTCTATTCAAATCTGTAAAGTGTTATAATACTGTGGAATATTGATTTCCTCTCCCTTCCCCTGCCTACCTTTTGGAGGATCTGTTGATGATCAGCAAAATGGCAATAAAACAAGGAATACAAGTGGAACAAGGGAAAAGACAAAAGGACAAGTGGGGAGAGGAAATGAGAGAAAGAGAGAAAGAATTAAGACCTCCCAAAATCCATAACATGAAAAAATTCAACAGTTATTTTAGAAACTACGTCTATCAGTAAGGAAAAAAAAATTTTTTTCAATAAAACCTCCTTTAGTTTCAAGTTTTTGTTCTTAATTTTTGGCATGATAGTATGTTTTTTCCCCCTAGTATTCCTTTACCCTGTGACCTTTTTGTTTAAATTTGCTAAACCAATAAGAAAAAATATTTGATCCATCCCACACACTGGGAAGCATTAGAACTAATCACTGAGAAGCAAACCTTCTTGACAATAATAATCATAAAGCTTTATTTCTTTTAAAAAACATTTCTACTACAGACATAAAACACACAAAAAATACCACAACTTTTTAAGCTATCATATAAAAAGAGTTGGCCACTACTTTAAGGTATCATTGCAAAAAATACATTAAAAGTAATACATCTAAAAATATTAGTGCATTTACATGGTTTACAACAAGTCATGCATGCAACAAAAATGAGACTTGCTTAGGATTTCTAGGAAGGCATTTTAGAACATCAGTGAAATGCCAGAATGTAGGAAAGACAGAAAGAAAGTACCTGTGTACCTCCGACAGAGAGGAGTCACTTTCATCAGACCTATAGTGAAAGAGTTAGAATTATGAGCAGAAAGAATACGGATGTCAACAGTTAAAGACATTGACACTGGACTGAAAATCAACAGCACAAATAACAGACACAGCAAATGCTTCCTTTGGTGGCCTGCTCTTCTATTTGTCTGGATATCAGCAAGTTTAAAATATAGATAAGTCAGGCAAGAAACCTGACTCATGTTTTCTACCAAGACTTAGGCAGGGAAGAAACTTTCTATTAATGATCCACAGAATCTATCCTCACTTCTAAAATTTAGGCCCAAGACAGGAATAATAACAAGTACGTGAATTAGGTTACTTCCAGGTTTATTCCATTTAACATAATTAGTACTTACAAAAATTTTTTTCCATTTCAGTAGATTTAGACTCTTATGTGGAAGTTTCACAAATGCACTGTATGTTTCCATGAAAATTAAGTCAAAATTCTAATAATCCTTGGTTTTAACTCACCTCAAAAACACTGAGTTCCTTTGAGCAAGGAGACTCTAATAATTAGGGGACTTTAGTGGAATTTTAGAATTAGGCAAGCCACTACTGAAGGTCCTACTCAGAAGCCTTCAAGACTAGAGGTGAGTTCAGTCTTTATGAAAATCTAATATATTGTATAAGAGACTTTGGGACAACAAAGACAGGTGAGTGCTGGTGTGGAATGTGGTCAGATATAGCCTGTGGGATGCACATCTCACCAGGGAAGTGAAATGCTCTCAAAAAGAGCCCTGGGGAGAATGAGATGAAAGGTAGAAGTTTCTGAAATGCAAAAAGGATCAGTTATCCTAAGTTTTAGCTAACGGAATTATTTATAGTTCATACAATATTTAGTAAAAAATATAAAACTATGATTAGATTATCAAGGTCATCAAGACTGACAGAAAAATTTATAACTCCTGTGAATGCATGGCAGATAAAATTTAGCAATTCTTCACCTAACTAGTGAAAACTGACTTCCCAAAGTTTCCCAATGTTCTGTTTTCCTCAATAACTGAGAGAAATGATTTAACAATATTTTTTTAAGTGTTACTTAATAACACATAACATATTTACCTCTCTAGACTCTTTCTCATTTTAAAGGGCATGTCATTTACTGGTTTAACTATATAAAATTATTATATAAAATATAATAATGAATACATAAAATTAAATGTATCCATAAATTAAGCAGATTAAAATTTTACTCAAAATGATGGATTGTTTAAGTATATAGAGCCATTTTAGCATAATCTAAACATGCCATAAACATCTTAAATGACATCCTATATGTTTCAGAGACCTGTGATATACAGAGGGATAACAGCATAGAAAGATAAATGTCAAGCACATACAGTCACGATGCTGTTATTCAAAATCCAAGCCGACAAGTCAGAGTTAATAAATGCCTCACAGCAATATTGTTAGTACTGAATTCTTGCAAGCGATTATGGTTCAGTGTAGGGATACTTTCTCTTGTCTAATTTAATGAAAGTAACATTTTCCACATCCTCTCCTTCCCCACAACCTCCTTCCAGTCCTCCTCCCCTACCTCCTCCAAGGTTCTCTTTTATCCAAGAACACAAGTACTGAAGTTTTGTGGTGAATTTTTCTAGAATCACCAAATGATAGTAACAGGTTACACATATAAGAATGGTTTTTTAAGTTGTTGTATCTACCAAAGGTAAAAATCATGCCTATTTTCCATTCAGGAGACCAGGATTGGAAGCTTTTGTGGGCACAAAGAAGCTGAAGAATCCCAAGAAATTTAAACTTCAAATAGTCTCAGAGGTTTTTCATTTCTAATTTACTTGCAAAAGAAAAGGCAAGATAGTGTCAAAGTATAGCAATGCAAATCTACAACAGGGAATAATGTTCAGCAGGAAAATAATTTTCTCTCATTTAGATTATATGGTTCTTTCCCATTGGAAAAAATACATGTAATATGGCAAGAGTTCACAAGTCAGACACCATCTCCCACACAGAGATGTTTTTGCAGACTGTACTTAAAGATTCAAAAACTTGTATATAAATAGTTGGGGCTCTTTTCCATAATGACTTACTTATCCTGCTGAACTGAGGTGTTTCCCTGAGAAACAGTAAGACGATTAAAGACATTCAGTTCATTACGGGGCCGGCTTGGTGGGGAAGAAGGAGGTGAGAGACTAGCTTCTGAAGTTCCAGAATCTGAGCTACAAGAAAAAAGAACATTAAACAGATGGCTTTAATTGGTTATGATTTGTTAGGAAAGTTATAGGAAACATGCGGGGTTTTTTTTAAAGCTTTTCATTAGAAAATTCCTTCTTTTCTTCCTCTCTTTCACTTTTTTTTTTTTTTTTTGTAAAATAAAATGCATACTGAACAATTTAATTAAAATTTAAAAAAAAAATTGTTACATGGGTTTTGTTACATGGACCACAAGGTGGCACTAATGAAAAGTTCTGCCTGCTGAAATCTGAAGTCCATATCCATAAAGCAAGCCAAATTTAAAATCGTATGATTTTAGAGTTGAGACAAATTGCTCACTTTATAGATAAGAAAACAGAGAGCTAGAGAACAATTTGCCTAGTTAGATGTTTCATTTGTTTATTTTAAAATTATTTATTAACTCCAATTCCCCATTTTCCAATTATTCTTGAGACTTTTGATTCAATAAAATCAGGCAAATTGCAACTTTAAAAATATAGGAAGTTAGGATGATAAGAAGGATAATTTCTATGACATTCAAGTCAGCTATATCAGTGTCAAAATAGAGAGTGTTTCTTAGCACAAGGGAGAAGGGTGCTACAAGATTGTCCACTTAGATATAGAAAATGCATGAACACTTCTTTTCACATTCATTTTTATGATAAAGAAATTAAGAAAATGTATTTTATTAATATTTTAGTGTAGACTGGCATTGAGGCTCTCCCTCAACAACATGTCTGAGAGCTACCTGTCACACACAGAAAGTTAGATCATTTGAGGAAGGTGTGGCAAGGTAACCCTGGCTCTAATCCACTCAATTAATGCATGATATGGTGTTGCAATTTGTAAATGCCCAGTTAAGTGGGTCATCAGATTGTATCATATAGTAGTAAGTAAACTAAGCCTTCAAAAAACAAACAAACTAAACAAATGAGGATAATTCAATTTAAACATGAGAAAACAGCAAGATAATGGCACAACTAACACACCCTGTGATTAATACTAGTTTTTTACCAGCCACTCTAAAGAGGTAGTCAAGGTCTGTTTTATCAAATGATAGTCAAAATAATTTTAAATTTTTCTAGAACACTATTTGAAATATACATTTAATATGTCTCAGCCCACATGCATAAGAACTCTTTCAATGATAATACAAAAGTAACTGAAAAATCAGTTAGTGGACATGAAAGGGAATAAGTGCTACGTATATGAACAGTTACATGTGTGACCAAAAAGTCACACAAGCTGACTTGATTGTCTTGATTGGTCAAATCGATCATAACCACAGAGCCAACCTAAATCTAGAAAATAAACACAGTACTATCCTTCAGAATCTGGTTCAGCAGATGTATTGTACAGTCTTCTACATAAAATGCATTAATCACTTACTGTTTTTGTTCCTTGGACTTTGATTTTTCTGCTTTTTCATATGCCTTTCTCCGTGTTACAGGGGAAGGCTCTGGTAATTTCTTTTCTGACAAAGATGACTGTCTAGAACTAAAATAGGAAAAGATTCTTTAACTATCTTCTATTATTTTAAATATATATATAATAATTTTAAATATATATAATAATTATTTATTATATATAATAATAATATATAATATATAATGATTATGTATTATATAATAATTATTTTAAATATATATAATAATAATTTTAGATTGATTGGTAGACAATCAATCTAAAATTTTTAATAGATTATTACTTGAACATGAAAAATTAAACTAGAATAGGAAAATATTACATGAGTTATTTTTGATTGATGGAAGTTTCACAACTAGAAATTTTGAATTAGTAATCTTATTAAATATGTTCAAACCTATTATCAGTACATGTCAACATCAACACTATACTGCTAAATGACTATAATAAACATTTTAAGTGTAAATGCCAAAGTTTTATTGTCAATTGCTTCAGTTGAAGGAAAATTATGTTTATAAAAGTTTTGTAAGAACAAGAATAATAGACTATCAGAATATGAGAAACAATGAGATTTAATAAATTAATATTTAGTCACAAAATAGTAATTCAGATAGACACAAAAATAATGACAATGATTTTACCGAACTAGTAATTAGGTATTAATTAGTAGCTATGTATATTTTAGTAATAAAAAATCCTTCTCATAAGTTTTAAATGTTGAATGATTGCCATGTAATTAAAAATTCAGGATTATGACTTTAATGTATGGTAGTAATGATTTTTATGCATGGTGGCAAAAATTTATTCTTGGCTAGTTACATTAATAAGAAAAAATAAATAAACTAAGAATTTTCAGACCTCCAGAATGGGCTTACATGATTCCTATTTAAAAGTGATAAGTAAATATATTAAACTTCATGTGTCTTGACTTTTCGAATCATTTTAGAAATTCTGTGTCATGTAAATCAAAGGGATTATAAAATAATTATTTTACTTCATGAAAGAATGTCATGCAGGAATGGCTTACGAGAGTTACTACACCAAGTAACTGGCAATTCTAAAATTTGTAAAGAATTTCAGATTTACAGTATAAATTTCTGAATTTATGAAAACTTAAATCATATGAAGATAGAGTTCAAAATATATTTTCTACTATCTGTCTTATAGGGTACATTTTTTAAATGAAAAACAAAAAAAAAAAAAGTCAAAAGAAGGTATTACCTGAATCTGGATTCCAGGCCACAGATTTAATCTTGATGTTCCAAAACTCCTTACTCATCTGACAGACTAAATGCTGAACACATGCAAGCCCTAAAACTTGTGCTTAGTTCCATATCACTACCTTCACCAAAAACATTTCTTCTATTCTCTTCTTACCACAAATGCATTGAAGCCATAGCTATACTGGTTAGCAGTATTCAATAGTTAATTACATTAGCCACCTCAAGCACATGCAAGAAGGTTCTGTCATCAATAAAATTAATTTTGGAACTAAAAGCACATGGGATTACTAAGTGGATGATAATGGAAATATCTTCATCAAATAAAGAATCTTATTGGAAACATATATTCAATGGTGGAAAGTTTGTGATTTTGTTTTATTTGCAGTCATACAGTATGTACCATTTTTGTGAGGGCAATATTCCTCAGTGCAGAGGTGGATATTCCATAAACTGCTTTCTAAATTGTATGTGAGGATTAGTTTGAAAATATTATTTAAAATCTTTACAAGTGAATGACTGATCTAATTTTAATTTAACTACCATAACACACACACAAGGTACATCCACACACTAATCTGTGTAGGGAAATATTTCTTTCTTTTCAAACTATTAATGAAAATATTCTGAGCAAAAAGACTTGTTTTGAGTAGAAAACTTTATTCCTAATATCATAGACAAGAGAGAGAATATTTTTCTTCAAATGTTTAATAACTCCAATAAAAATAACTTGTGTATACATTCATCCAAGAAATGAAATGTGCTTCAAGGTAAAGAATTAGAAAAGCTAAAAATGTAGTAAGTTTGCAATTCATATTTCTTTCTGTTTTTCTTTAAAATGGTCAGCAAAGATTTACCACTCTGACCAGGCTTGAAGAACTAGGAAATAAGTATCCAGAGAAAATGTGGGTCTTTTAGTTTTTGTTTATATATATTGGGTTCAAAGGCATAACTTTATCCCACTTTAGTGTTTATATGTGAACTTTGTCTATAATTCATGACTTGACCTTTGTTAAAATTGAAACCCCTAAAATGACCCTACAGCTTAGTGATAAGGCAAAGCAATTCCATAAAGAACATCTCATCTTAAATTATTTGACCATAAAAAGATCAGGGGAAACAATACCTAACAGAAATGACTTTGAAGATCAAAGATCTTATTTATACAAGATTTTTAAAAATAGAAATAGAAATAAGAAATTAGCAACATGCATATTAAAAAATAAATAAATAAAAGCTAGAAGAAAAGAAGTTAGTGTAGCTGGGCCAAACTTACATGCAGCCTATCTTAGAAGGTAAGCCAGATGGGGGAAGAAGCTCTTTATCCCTAGCAGAAGTACCACTGGTCTCTGTATTCATTCCAATCTCTTGCCCTTCTGCAACAGGTGTAAGAGGGCCAGGCAAGGAGGCATCTCCTGCACTAGTGTCTGAAGCTAGTTCACTGCTATCTGCATACAGCAATTCCATCTGAGTGGTGGTTCTCCTTCGGGCCTAGTTAGAGAATGGAAGGAAAAGCAATCAGGAGCAAACTTCTGCACAGAACTTGATTGGAGAACAGAGATTTATATTAGTTTGAAATAGGCAAAAACATTTAGCCTATATTTCCCTGACAAGGGTGTCAAACAAAGCAAGTGAGATAAGTGACAAGCAGAGCTCTAGCCAGATAAGCTCTATAGAAGCCACAATAATTGCCTACATGTGCATTGTGCTTATGTGCAAGGCATAATTCTAAGTATATTGTCAAATTAACACATGGATAGGTCATGTCATCATCCCTATTCACAAATGAAGAAACTAAGATACAAAGAAACTAAATAATTTTCCCAGGGCCATGCAGATAGTAAGTGGCAAAGGCCAGACAATCTGCCTCCATTTATCACAAGTGGCCAGCTTCCTCAATATAAATTGGAAAGAGGAAGGAAGGAAATGGTGGGAAAGAAAGGAAGGAATAAATTAAGACAGAAGATAATTAATTTTAGGGATGCTCAACTAAATTCTCATTTTTCTCATACTTAAAAGCTTTCTTAAATATGCATTTTTAATATTTGTTTTCAATTTTTGTGACCCTTCTCTTCTTTCTAATGCCATAAATCTATGTTTAATCTGTCTACTGGCTAATTCAATACCAGTCAGCACTAGCTTTAAGCAGCTTGGTGAAGTGGGTAAGTCATTTTCCTAGAATTCAGACTCACTATAAGCATTCCTTTCCTTACCTTTTTTTTTTTTTTTTTTTTTTTTGGCGGGGGATTACGAGGGATTGAACTCAGGGGCACTCAACCACTGGACAACCCTATTTTACATTTTATTTAGAGACAGTCTCACTGAGTCGCTTAGCGCCTCAATATTGCTGAGGCTGGTTTTGAACTTACAATCCTCCTGTCTCAGCCTCCTGAGCTACTGGGATTACAGGCATGAGCTACCAAGCCCAGGCCTTTCCTTACTTTTAGAAACCAAATAAACGGGGTTACCACTCAGAGTTGGTTTTGATATCCCTGAGATATTAACAGATAAACAAAGGGTCTACCAGATTATATAACTCCAGAGGATAGGTACTTGTACCCCTGCACTTAGCACAGTGGTATAGACTTACAAGATCAACTTTATTTTTTCAATGAGTGAAAAAAAAATTATAGGACACCATTTTAGTATTTTACAATTCAAAAGAAATAGCAGGGAGCACTTGAGAAACGTTTAGAAAAGAGAAAGCCTTGCAGCCCTGAGTTACACTCAATTCTCTCCACAACCAGGGACCCAGGGAAGATAGGAATCTTTGGGGGGGGGGGGTAATTTCCAACCACAGTGGTTCTTTCTGGAGAGAACCTTTAGGCTATCACTTCACATCTCTCTCTGACATCTCACAAGGACATAAGGAATGAGGCTTCCCCAGGACCTAAAAGTTACTTTATGAGATTCTCTTTTCTGCTTAGAAATGGATCCAAGTCATATTGAGAATGTTTGCTTTGAGTTTTGGTAACCTGGTTGGTCAGTTTAATAAAACATAAACCATATGTCATCAAGTCAGTAGCTCAAGAAGCTACAGGAGTTTGGAGACATATTTTTATTAGTTTTTCTCAGTATTTTAAAGATAAGGAAATTCTTCATGAAAATCCATATTTAGGATTTCTTTTGAGAAAGTAGGATCTGGTAAACTTAGTTCCATATTCCCACATGGCAAAAATAAGCAAGATTTTATGGTGACTATCTTCTTTATGTAGGCAATTACAATGAACCCCTGGAACACACTATTTTACATCCTACCAATTATTCATTTACACTACCTGATTAACAATAGTTGGCCTTAAATCTATGCATTTACATAGTATTATTCTTCCAGGTTGTGATTCTATGCATTTGTTCAACAAATACTTAAACACTATAAGAATTTTTTGTTTTCAAATGCCTTGAGATCATTAGTTAATTCATTTAGTATCAAATACAACCATTCACAATCTGAAATGTATCATGGTTTCTTACATATTTAACAGTATGTATGATTTATATTTTTTTAAAACACAATAAATACGCATTATAGATGCATAAGTTTTAAAACACTATAATTAAGGGTCAACATTATATAAGCTACCTCAAGACACCAATTAAATAAAATAAATAACACTTAAGAATATACGAAAATGCTGAAATTTCAAAATTCATCAATGATAATGATTTTAAACCTCCAATCTAAATGATTTACCTTGAAAGCCCCTACCTTGTATGTTGGTTTACATTTAGTTAACCAGTGGCTTAAGAATTAGTCTCCATAACCCATATCCAGTGGGAAATGTGCAAGAATAAAATAAAGCTCCAATTTTTTTAAAGACTGATATGATTTTTTTAATACCTTTATTTTATTTATTTTTATGTAGTACTGAGGATTGAACCCAGAGCCTCGAACATGCTAGGTAAGCACTCTACTGCTGAGCCACAGCCACAGCCCCTAAAGCTCAAATTTCAACAAACAAAACTGTTTCAAAATAATTATTTTTCAATTGTCACTTACAGATATTATCACTTACAGATAAGTGATAATTTAAAAAAAAAACAACTAAATTCCTTACAAATGAGAGCGTGTTGGTAAAAGTATGCCTACTGGCTACTCTATGAAGAGCAAAATCTATAGCCTAAGATAACAATACCTGGTGTTTTCAATTCTCCTTACCTTGTTCTTAGGTTTCACTTCACCACAAAGCTTCATAAGGTCTGAAGAGAGTGTGCTGTATGCAAAGAAGGAATTAGCCACAGGATTAAGTGAGAACATAGTATAGAAAACTACATGTCTTTTATAATTATGAAAAATATATATCTATAGAAAACAGAAAACATTTAAAGTAAAAATGAATTTATTTTAAAAAGTCATTTTTCTTCCTTAAATATCCCACTACTTTTATTTTAAAATTTGTGAGGGTTAAGGATGACTTAGTTTGGTTTCTATATCATTGTTGTTGGTGGTTGTTTATTTTCAGGTTGGGGGGGTTTGTTTTGTTTTTTAGTACTAGAAATTAAACACAAAGCCTCATGCATGCTTAG
Source organism: Spermophilus citellus (assembly GCF_964194105.1). Lineage (NCBI taxonomy): Eukaryota > Metazoa > Chordata > Mammalia > Rodentia > Sciuridae > Spermophilus > Spermophilus citellus. Next base: position 59,983,542 of record NC_138197.1, read on the forward strand.
CAAGAGCTCCACCACTGAGTTATACGTCTATAGCCCCCATAATTACTGTTTCTAGTGCTATTCATCATAAAATTCAAAAAGTTTTATGTTTTATGATAATTGTTTAACACAAGATAAAAAATACTAAAAATATAGAAACAAGTCAAATCTATTCAGTCTCCTTAGGCTCTCTTACCTTCCTTCTGATCCTGGGCTGTTTAAAGGTGCATCCTCATCAGTACTATCCTCTACATTTTCTAAAAAAAAAAAAGGAAAAAGAAAAGTCCCCAAATGAATGTTATCTACATGTCATAGTTTAATTGATGTCTACAGTCCCTATTCTATATAAATATAAGTTCAACGTCTCAAGATGGGCACTTTGGTTTTAGTAGCTGTTCAAAGTAGGAAAACCATACATTTGAATGATGAAACGTGGAAAAATATTGGATGGGAATTAGATCATATATTTATCTGAGGATATATAATTATATATATTTCTTTCAGATTCATGTATTCAACCAAACACAAAAATCCACTAACTAATAATACAAGGTTAAGGTAAGCATGGTGGCACACACCTGTAATACCAGCAACTCAGGAGACTAATACAGGAGAATTGCAAGGTAAAGCCAGCCTCACAAACTTAGTAAGGCCCTAGGCAAGTTAGTGAGACCCTTCCCAAAATAAAAAATTAAAAACCAAAAAGACCTGAGGATGTAACTCAGTGGTAAAGCACACCCAGGTTTAATCCCCAGTGTGAAAAAAAAATTTTTTTAAACACAGTTAAATAAATGCTGTATGAGTTAGCTTTAATGAACTGAGTCCATTATTAATACTACATAAATGTAAATATACTTTTTACATTTTATCAGTTATGCCATCCTGTTTGTTTTTTAGTTTCTAGGTATTGAACCCAGAAATGCCCTACCTCTGAGGTATATTCCCAGCCCATTTTAAATTTTATTTTTGAAACAGGGCCTCTCTAAATTGTAGAGGCTGGCTTCAAACTTATAGTCCTTATAGACTCAGCCTCCCAAGTCATTGAGATTTCAGGTATGCACTGCCACACCCTGCAGTTATGGGACCTTACTTAAATATTTTTCATTTAAAATTGTGTTTAATTTTTGCCTTCATGTAGAATAGAGTGTATGAAGATATTCAGAAGTCACAAACCAGCATGCAGTTCATTCACATGTACACAGAAGACAAAAAAATAGCTGTGCATGCAACAGTTCTATAAACTAATACAAATAAACCACTGCTATTCCAGAACAACTGTAGCAGACTAGAAAAAAAGGAAAAATCAAATATTTAAAACTAGTAGGAAATCAGTAAATAAAACAGCCACAGAAAGTAAACTAGCTAAACTATCAAAAAGCCCCTAATGTAAGTGCAGGTTTTAAAAACACATATATTATAAAATCATTCCATAAACTAAAGACAGTATTGTAAGCAACATATATTTTAGTTAAAAATACATAGGAGTCACTTTCTTTTAATTTCTAATTATGTATCACACAGGTGGACTGTGACACCTGAGTCAACTATTTTCTGTCTCTCCACTGATAGTCTCTTCCTTCCTGGTTTAGCAGACACCTTTGGAGAAGTTCAGTAATAATTGATAGCGGTATCTAAAATGAAACCACATAAAGAACCCACACAAAGAGAGTTTACTTTCTGAAGTAAGAAAAGAGTGGTCTTGCAGGCAATGTGTATTTCAAAGCCTGTCACTCAATGAAGGCTCAAGGACTTGTTTCAAAGACAGGATAATTGAGTGTTAAGGTGACTGGATGAGTAGATAATATAGAAAAAGAGGTCCCAAAGAAATGAGAAGCCTAGCCTCTGTTTCCCCAGGTATAACAGCAAGCTACAATTTGCTTGCCTTTTTCTTTCAGAGAGTGATGGAACCAAAGAGAATGCAAACATCATGGGAGTGTTTAGTGAAAACCACTTCAGCCCTGATTGTGCATGTTCACCCTAGAGACAATTATGTCTTGACATAAACAACCTGGACAAAGAGATCCCCACCCATAGTCACAAAGAGAGGAGTCATCAGGACAAAGAATGGTCTGAAGCACTGGGTTATCTGAACAGCAGGACACCCCATGGCCTTTCTACTGCACTTCCAACTCTGAACTTAACCCTAACCCATGGCCAGCAGCTTTGTTCATCATCATAAACCTAAAGTCAGACAAAACTCCCACCTGTCCTAAGATTTATCAATATCAGGGTAAAATTTCACAAACATCATTGGAAATAACCAAGCAGGACTTTTTTTTATTTCAGTCTTTTTTTAAAAGTTTTTTTTTTAAATAAAAGATCTATATTTATAGTAAAACGTAGTTATGGAAAAGAGTCTATACAGCAACCCTGAGACTGCTACCTTTAGAAACACCTGTTTACAAGACTGCACTTGGGCTGACATTTGAAAACAGTTCTCAGAAAATCCCCAGACAATGCTAAATAAACAAAGGCTGTTCACTATGCCTGGATTGTGCAAACAGCATGGCTGATGCTGAACACCTGCTTTCCTTCTGGAGGTTTGAATTCTAGGGTGTGTTAGATCATACCAGAGATTAGAGGGTACTTATCTGACCATCACTAACAGCACTCTGGTGCTGAATGTCTAATGGACTTCCCTGGCCTGACACACAGCTGCATTTTTGTTCCTTGGGGCTAGAGTCTGAGTGATGTCTCATAGGAGAGAGCATAAGGTAGCCTGCACATGGATCCCTATAGACCCATCTGTGTCTTTTCCCTTTTCCACCTATGCATCCTTACCACAATTGTTCTCCCAAATTTTAGTCACAAATACAACTACATGCTGAGTCTCATGAATCTTCTAACAAATCTCCAGAGACAGAAGTGACCTTGTGGACCCTTATACAGGTTGGGTGGTGGTGTGTGGGAAATAAATGTTCTTCAAAGGCCCCTAAAATATTAGCCTAGTAGTGTGGGGTGTTGGCTATGGTTCAGCCTAAAGTTGCATCATTACATGCCACATACTTGTTGTTCAAAAGCAACAATCTGTTTGTAGGCCTCATCTACATAATATCATGGCTATATCTTCATGCTTGTGCTACCCCTCTTCCTGGAGTGACACTTCAATATTGTCTTTTGCCTGGATAACTTATTTTCTTCCTTTATGTTTCATCCGAAATGTCACCTCCTCCAGAAAGTCTTCATCAACACTGCCATTCTTTATGGATGGTCCCACTCTGTGCTCCCATAATTCCTCATATGTATCTCAACCACTGTCCTCACTGCAATGTGTCATAATTTGCTGATGGTCTGTCACTCTTAGCAGGGCATCAGGTCCATGAGATCAAGGTTAGTGTTTCACTCATCTCTGAGTCCAGCACCCAGTCCAAGGCTTCAGGTACAATTGGAGAGCTAAGTAAAGGCTAATTAAGAGCTAAGTGAAGAGCTAAATAAAGTGTTGTTGTTGTTGTTTTTTTTTTTAAGAAAAGTATCAATGACTGTGACAACTTTCTTTTCTCTTTCTATGCTTTTCCTTCAGCTCCTCTAATCTAGATTATATCCTCAATCTCTTGACTCTGCCATGAGTCACAGGTTATATCAGCTGAATGGGTTTGTACTCGGTGCTTCTGACCCCTCCTCAAAGTATAATTAAAAGTGATTCAAAGAAAAGCATTAGAAACAGAACAGTAAGAAAAGAAGAAAGAAGAGCAAGAAATGAGAGAAGGAGGAAGAAGAGGAGAAAGGAAGGACAGGAGAGGAGAAGAAAGAGGGGATGAAATCTCCTTTAATACATATAGAATGGCAAGAATGCTGGATTTAATGCCAGGAACCTGAGTGGCCTATATGGTTCTTTTAATCACTCCTAATTGGACCTCGTTGGTCTTGTCTCAATCCTTGTCATAGCTTGAGTAGCTTTCCATACATATTATATTATGCAGTTGATCTCACTGATCTCAAGGAATATTATCTAGATATTAACATGCTGTATATAAATCAAATAGATCATATATTTGTGACTTCATTTAAAATAAATACAGATTCATAGGCTATGTTTATTCTAACAACATAGGGATGTAATTACATTTAATATTTCAGTTACTTTCTTCTTCTTTAATTATCAACATTTAGAAAACATATAACAGTTATGTAATTAGGAAAAAGATTATGATCAGATTTTTAAATAATTTTAAGCAAATAAAAACTACCCCAAATAATCATTCAGACACATCACCAGTAATAAAATTTCCCCAATATTCCTGGTCCTACATATATATCATTAAAAGGAGGCACAGATGTTACCATCAGGTGGGCACAACTGTTGTGGATGTTAAAGAGAAAAAGTTTAAAAACCTTTGTACTCAATGACCTCTATTGCACATTCTAACTTGAAAATATCCTTATGATTATAAATATGGCATCACCTTGCTGAAATAAAGTCTTTGATAGCTTTATTCACTTTTTAATATTAAAAGTATGTGACTAATTTTACAAAAATAAAGAATAGATAAGAACATAGCAAATATATACAAAAGATTTATGCAAAACAAAGTTATTTGTGATGTTAAAACAATAGATGCATGTTAACAGATACACTTAAAAATTTAAAATAAACATATATGTCATGTTTTCCTATAAGAAAGAGAAAGGACTCAGAGGGTTTCTGAAACTGGAGCTATAACTGGAGCTCAAATAATAAAAGAGACAAATAACTAAAGCATACTCCTTTGAACATTTAAGAGTTTTAAAATCAGGAATGTTTAATAAAGACAAAAGACTTAGTATGTTTGTGGTCAAGGAAACATTTCAAAAATGATCATGCAACAACAACTTGACTGCCAATAAAAACTTTAAGATGTACCACAATTAGTGTACATGAACAATTAGTAATTCATGCAGCTGTAGGGTACATAGAAAGCTTAACATACTTACCTAATGGTACGCTATCTAGATCTGTGCAAATAACAGCAAAAAGGAAACAAAAAGCAATACTCCAATCAAAACAGATCCAGTGTTAAGAACTCTCACATAAAACAAGATTATGAACCATTTGTAAGATATATAGAATAGATGCCATAGCAAACACGAATTTATTTTTAGGGCAGTTAGACGCAGAATAAAGTAATGAAACTTAGTTAATCTTTTAAGTAATTTAAATAACCAATTCTGAAAGTTGGTTGGTGTTTTTATCCATAAAAACTAATTACATAATAAAGTTAGATAAGTCTTTTTAAGTTGACAATCACTTCTTTGAATAACAATAATTACTTCCCCAAAACTTATATACACATGCAAATTAAAGACAGAATAGTTATTCAGAGCATAAGTATAGCATCTATTCAGTCAAGCCATAGAGGAAAGAGAGTATAGCATGTTCAAAGAGCAAAGCTACCATGCAACCATTCAATTAAAATGTAGTCCAAATTACCTTGTAAAGCATGGCCTAGTAAAGCATCTAGCTCAGGATTTAATTCTGCTTTCTCTTTCAACATATGAAATAAGAGCTGGTTTTGTGTAGCACTGGTTATTTCAGTTTGTTTGAGTCGACCTTCAAGAACTTTAATTTGAGCCTCTTTCTGGGCAGCCTGAAGACCCTGCAACAACAACAAATGATCTTGACTCACACAAAATAGAATCTACCAGTAAAGATCAGCAAATGCTTACAATACACAGACTTTGACATCAGACAGACCATCATGCAACCTCGACTCTCCACTGACTAGCTTGGTGATTTGGGCAAGTTTACCTGTCCAGGAGACTGATTTTCAGTCTCCTCATGCATAAAATTATGTGAATAATACCTACTTCCTGGCACATTTTGAAGAGTGAGAGAACATAACATAATGGGTCTAAAACAGTCCCCGTCAAAAACAAGCAAGTCAGAAGTCATAATCATCTTTACTGGTAACAAATTAGACAAGCTCTATATGACTGTTTTTTCTGTCTGAGTTTTGGTTCCAGCTATAAAGAATCAATACTAAGCCAGTTATGATACCAAATTTGTTCACTCTGAGAACTTTTTTCTTGTGATAAAGTAAAATCGGAGTTATATCTTCTCTAATTTGTTTATCTGTTCTAAAAGACAAATATAATAAACAACAAGCTAATAAAACTGATCTAAGTATTCCTTACTTTTCTTGACTCTAAAAAAAAAGATTTAAAAAATCATAGAATTTGGAGGGAAATGGATGGCGTTAGAGCAGATTATTCTAAGTGAAGCCAGCCAATCCCTAAAAAACAAATGCCAAATGTCTTCTTTGATATAAGGAGAGTAACTAAGAACAGAGTAGGGACAAAGAGCATGAGAAGAAGATTAACATTAAACAGGGATGAGAGGTGGGAGGGAAAGGGAGAGAGAAGGGAAACTGCATGGAAATGGAAGGAGTCCCTCAGGGTTATACAAAATTACATACAAGAGGAAGTGAGGGGAAAGGGAAAAATAATACAAGGGGGAGAAATGAATTACAGTAGAGGGGGTAGAGAGAGAAGAGGGGAGGGGAGGGGAGGGAAGGGGGGATAGTAGAGGATAGGAAAGGCAGCAGAATACAACAGACACTAGTATGGCAATATGTAAATCAATGGAAGTGTAACTGATGTGATTCTGCAATCTGTATACGGGGTAAAAATGGGAGTTCATAACCCACTTGAATCAAAGTGTGAAATATGATATATCAAGAACTATGTAATGTTTTGAACAACCAACAATAAAAATTAAAAAAAAAAAGATTTACAAAGTGCTTCCTATGTAACAACATAACCCAATATCATGCATAATTATAAGTCACCAATACTTTTCTTTAAAAACAATGTTCTTTATTACAAAGAGAAGAGTTACTGGAGAAATAAACAACACTACAATGAATGGGTCAAAACTTATGTTTCAGTAATAGGGTAGCTAAATCTTACCTTATTGATGCCCATTGACAGGAAGTGATCTAGCAGGTATCGGGCTTCTGTAAGTGTGCAAGCATTAATAACTGCGGTGACATCCAAAGTCTCACCTTCTTCCTACATCAAACCAGCATATTCTGATTATGATTTTGACCTGAATCTTGTATATAAACATAAGGCAAAACCCTACTGTATTAGTTTAATAGTATTAGATTAGCCAGTGAGACTCCTCAGAAAAATATAACATTTTATCCCTTCACCAAGAAATATATCTGAAAAAAGACACATGTGAGTGGTTAAGAATTCAAGGCAGGATATTATAAAAGATATATGCATTGCACAAACAAGAAACCATATCACAAAATCAGCAGATAAATTGGGAGAGCAAGCAAGGAGTTGTTTACATGTAAAATCTGAAAATTAGATTAAACCAATAAATAGGAAATTCCTTCCTTTAAAAAATTCAAAGAGCTTTTAAAGATAAATATAGTTCATCAAGCCATCTGACATCTTTTAAATTACCTTTGCTTCTTCCATCTGCATGATGTTGGCTTGACAATCAGAAATACTGTCATTGATATAATCTATGTTAGCAGTCAGTGATTCCATCTCTTCATTGATGTTAACCACATTTTTATCACCCTCTCCATTCTCCTTGACTATCTTTTCTCTTCTTTTTGAAAGTTTTTCTCGTCTTTTTGTGAGTTCTTCCCGTTGCTATTGGAAAAAACAGGTTGGATTTTAAGAAATAACATTTATTTACTCATACACAGGACAATCAAAACAAAAACAAAAACTTAAATGTACCCAGGGAACAAATTTAGAAGAGTAAAATTAACAGTTGGCTAAGGGGAGCATGTCTAGTTTCTACTTTCTGTACCTTGAGGAGTCTGTCCATGTCGGCTTCCATGTTGGAAATAGTCATTTTCTGCATGATGATATCAGTGACCCTGCGCTCTAAGAGCTGCCACTTCATGCGAGCTGTCTTAGAAGTAAACACTCGGCCAGTCAGTCCTTTCCTCAGATATTTTTTTCTATAATCATACAAAAACAGACAAACATAATTACTATGCATTTACATGACTGTGCATCTGCCAATAATAAGACTTGTTTAATTTATGCACAGTATTCAATATTAACGCCCAAAAGGTTTATATAAGGAGCAAAAGAAGAATCATTTGGACCTGGTTCCATTTGTTGTGGGCGCTGGTAAGGCCTGGACTCTTGCCACAGGAATTCTCATTTTCTGCTGGGTGCCTGCCCTTGATGGATCTGCTTCCACAGCAGCTGCACTGGAACCTGCATCCTGAACAGGGGCATCAGATGAGCTAAGCTTCCGAGTGACTTTCCCAGCCACTTTATCTGACATGGGCCTCACTTGCCGACGAAGAGCTGTAACCTTAAATGGCACAAGAGTTGTCTCAGTCTCTCAGTCTGTAGAAAAACGTCATTTATCTCAAGGTCAAAATGTTTCCTCCAAATGGTCAATTTGCTTACTGTACCTCTTCAGTTTTGCGGCGAAGAACCACCTCCTGGTTTCTTTTTTGGGCTTCCAGAAGTCTAAGTTGGTGCTATAAGATAATATTGAATGAACTGAAATATTAAACCAAAAGATATGATACTTCCTATTCCCATACTGACATATTTCCCCATGTCTCTGGAAACCTCCAGAGTTATTAGCACAATCTGAGTTAATAACCTTGTATCCATTACTACAGATAGGGCTCTTTTATTACAACAAACATAAACACATAGTGATATAGCCATCGCTGCCTAAAAACTGAAGTTATCTCTGTACCACTCACTTCTGTTTAACAAACACTATAGTGTTTGCAATATGCATGTACTTTTCTAAATGCTTTATTTACACCTCACCATTTTTGTAAGACATTTTGATTGAATTGCTGGCTGAGGCATGAGCAGGAAGAAACAACTTACAATATTTGTAATAGAGTCATCTTACTATACATATAATGATTATAAACTTTTAAATATAGTGAGACATTAATCATATTGGCATTTTATAGTAATTTTGCAATTTTATTATGATGAGTAAAATAAATGAACAATAAACATGTTTTAAGTACTTTAGGTAATAAATATAATTAGCAATGTGTTTCTAGGTACTTTAGACAATAAAGGTAACTAATTATAGATTAAGCTATTCTATATATAATTTAGGAAAGAATTCTGGCCTAAAAAAGAACATAGATACTAGTTCTGGTTCTATCATTTATTCAACTCTGTGATCACTGGCAAAGCTTAGGAATTGGACTTGATTAAATGCATCCCTTCTAACACTTATAATCTCTTCTATAACAAACCCGCCTCATGTTTATATCTCAATTCCAAACAGATCATTCACTTCATGTTTATGTATATGTTTTTCTCCTCAGAGGAGAATTCTTTGAGAAAGGGATTCTATCTCATCCCTACAACATTTACCTTGCCTACCATAATAACTGACATAGAAGCAAAGTTTTTAAATATTTTTAGAGCTGGGGATGTGGCTCAGTGGTAAATCGCTTGCCTGGCATGTGCAAGCTCTGGTTTCAATCACTATTACAGAAAACATTTTTTAAATGTATAAACTATCAAAAGCTAAAATTAACATATAGTTTGGAACTTATTTCTACATTAAATTTTTCCCTATTAAAAACCAAAACTCAAGACTATTCATATTTTTGCATAGAATATAACACTTGGATCTTTCTAAATGATGAAAGATAAAGATGATAAGGAATAATTTAGAAAGGGGTTCAACATGCACACAAAGCAACAAATAAGTAGGAGAGGAAGTCTAAGTGTTAGACTTTCTATGTGATTAGCCAGCCTCATTTCTTTATAACAGAATATAGACATCATATTGTAATGGTTAATTCAAATTTTCCATCCCAGGAGATAACTGTTTGATATTGATACTTCATCTCAAATGAATTGATAATATATTGATAATTCATCTCAAATGAATTAGTAATAAAGAGATAGATGGCATATCTTGTAAAAAAAATTATTATTGTCATCTGGAAGTTTTCAATAAAACCAAAATAAATAGCTAAAAAGTGGAAACAACTCAAATGTCCAACAACTGGTGAATGGATGGAAAAAAAATGTACTATATCCGTATAGCTATAAAAAGGAATTTGAAGTATAGCTACATGCTACAACACGATGAACCTTGAAAATATCATGCTAAGTGAAATAAACCAGACACAAAAGACCACATATGGAGCTGGGGAGGTAGCTCTATATTAGAGCACCTGCCTAGCATGGGTGAGGCCCAGGATTCAATCCTCACTTCTGGAAGAAAGGGGGAGGGTTACATATGGTAGGATTCCATTTATATGAAATATGCAGAATAGACAAATTCATAAAGATAAAAAGTAAATTAGTGGTTGTCAGGGCCTAAGGGCAATGGGGAGTGACTGCTAATGGATATGGGATTTCTTTCTGAAGTAACAAAATGTCCTGGAATTAGTGGTAATTACTGCACAATTTTGTGAATATACTAAAAACTTGAATTGTACACTTTCAAATGATTTTGATGATATGTGAATTATATCTCTAAGTAAATTGTGGAAAAAAATAGACAATATGTTATACTTTTATTTGATTTCAGTAGAAACAAATTCTATTAACAAAATCTAAAGTGCCCAGGAATTGAGTATGACAAATACAATGATTATTAAAATGTTGCTATACTGGGGAAAAAAGGAAACAAATATAGCCATAAATATGAGTCATCTGACTAAAATATCAACTTTTCTATGTCATAACTCTTTCCACTCTATCTCCTTAAGTTTCCTCTTTCAATACTAAAATAGGTTTCCATTTTCTAAAATATACTGTATAACCTTATTTGTTTCCCAGGGAGGATTCAAATAAAAGCAAGAATAAAGAAACAATGGGAAGGGGCTCTTCTTTTAAGAAAAAAAAAATCATAAATATAATTATTTATTCTATTTTTTTTTAATTTTTTATTGATTATTTAAAGCATTACATAGCTCATGATATATCATCTTTCATACATTAGACTCAAATTGTGTTTTGAACTCCCATTTTCACCCCAAATATAGATTGCAGAATCACATCTGTTACATATTCACATTTTTACATAATGCCATATTAGTGTCTGTTGTATTCTGCTACCTTTCCTAACCCCTACTATCACCCCTCCCCTCCCCTCCCCTCCCATCTTCCCTCTCTATCTCCCCTGCTGTTGTTCAATTCTCTCCCTTTTTTTTCCCTCCCCCTTGCCCCTCATAGCCTCTTGTAATTTTATGTATCCTTGAAGGTCTCCTACCATTTCCATATGCTTTCCCTTCTCTCTCCGTTTCTCTCCCCTCATTCGTCTTTGTTATCTGTAGTCTTTTCCACATGCTCTTCCTTCCTGTTCTGTTCTTAGTTGTTCTCTTTATATCAAAGCAGACATTTGGCATTTGTTTTTTAGGGCTTGGCTAGCTTCACTTAGCATAATCTGCTCTAATGCCATCCATTTCCCTGCAAATTCTATGATTTTGTCATTTCTTAGTGCTGCATAATATTCCATTGTGTATAGATGCCACATTTTCTTTATCCATTCATCTATTGAAGGGCATCTAGGTTGGTTCCACAGTCTAGCTATTGTGAATTGTGCCGCTATAATCATTGATGCAGCCGTATCCCTATAGTGCGCTCTTTTAAGGTCCTCAGGGAATAGTCCGAGAAGTGCAATAGCTGGGTCAAATGGTGGTTCCATTCCCAGCTTTCCCAGGAATCTCCATACTGCTTTCCAAATTGGCCTCACCATTTTGCAGCCCCACCAGCAGTGTACAAGTGTACCTTTTTCCCCACATCCCCGCCAACACTTGTTGTTGTTTGACTTCATAATGGCTGCCAATCTTACTGGAGTGAGATGGTATCTTAGGGTGGTTTTGATTTGCATTTCTCTGATTGCTAGAGATGGTGAGCATTTTTTCATGAACTTGTTGATTGATTGTATGTCCTCCTCTGAGAAGTGTCTGTTGAGGTCCTTGGCCCATTTGTTAATTGGGTTATTTGTTATCTTATTATTTAATTTTTTGAGTTCTTTGTACATTCTGGATATTAGGGCTCTATCAGAGGTGTGGGGGGTAAAGATTTGTTCCCAGGATGTAGGCTCTCTATTTACCTCTTTTATTGTTTCTCTTGCTGAGAAAAAACTTTTTAGTTTAAGTAAGTCCCATTTGTTTATTCTGGTTGTTAACTCTAATTATTTATTCTAAAGAAATAATGATATTACCAAAGGTTTGAAAAGAAGAAGAAAGAATCAACCATGATCTATAAACGTAACACAACTACAGTTAGAATGTTGATATGTATCCTACAAATTTTTTCCCTCATTGCAATCAAGCATATATATGTATATATTAAATCCTGCATTACACTTAATATTAAATTATAATCTTCTTTCCTATAACTATATTGTTCCCAAATCTTTATTTTTAATGGATGAATAATAATCCATTAAACATCTATTAATCATTCCCTCCATTGCCAAGCAAACATTGCTGTTTTAACTTTTTTCACAATTGCAAATAATTCTAAAGTGAAGGCTTTAACAAATGTTTATTTTTCTGACTTTAGATATCTTTTTGTAATCTGAATTCATGAGAGTAGAATTCTTGAGTCAAAGTTTATGAAAATTTTTATAGTTCATTGGAAAGCCTCTTTTGGTGAGAAATGGTTATTATTCCAGGAACACATGCAGAATCACTGGTGACCAGACTGTCCTTAGAACATCCTGAAATTGCTAACCTATGTAATATTGAAACCAGCTCTTTGATCTTTTCCTGGAGATAACCTGTCATTCTTTGCCATTTACTTTTCTTTTTTAAATATTTTTTATTTATTTATTTTTATTATTAGTTGTTCAAAACATTACATAGCTCTTAACATATCATATTTCATACATTTGATTCAAGTGGGTTATGAACTCCCTTTTTTTAGATGTTGATGAACCTTTATTTTATTCATTTATTCATATGCAGTGCTGAGAATCAAATCCAGCACCTCTCACACGCTAAGCAAGTGCTCTAACAGTGAGCCACAACCCCAGCCCTGCCATTTACTTCTATCTCAACATTATCTCATTCTATAAGAAATAATCCTCAAATAAAACTTACAATATTTTTCATAAGTTTTTGTATTGAATTACTATAATATACATATGATAATAAATGTAATTTTACAAAGTGAATGTTTAGTGTTTTTAATCTACACTTAATAAAGTTAGAAATGTTTCTTCTATTAAACAATCTTGTTTAACATAGAATATTCTTATATAATTAACAGTTAAAGTTGACTCACATCTCTTTTACGTTGATCCTTTTTCAATTGAGCAATCTCTCTGTTTCTTCTAGATTCTGTCAGCCTGGCTTTCTCTTGTTCTTCTTTCATTTGTTTCATTAGGCGAACCTAAAATTAGGGATATACGTCTCTTGGAATTATTCTCTCAAGACATTCACTAAATTGACACATGTATGGAAATAAGTTCCTAAAATTCTGAATACACAACATGGAAACACATGGGTTTATGCTTCACACTTAAGAAAGTCAGTTCCTATTTTTGTAGGATAAATACATTTCTATACATTCCTGCCAAGTTGCTTAGTGCTCTATGCTTTCCATATTCAATGTTCAGTTGTTCTGTAACCTGAGATTTTGATACTATTCTCAGTAGACAAGTAACCATGAACAAGTTACTTTAGTTTTCTCATCTATGAAGTGGAAATACTACTTCTAAAGAACTGGACTAATGTGAGAATTCAATGAGTTGATAGTTGATGATGTTCATAAGAGGGTCTAGTGAATAATTAACACCTAAAAATTTTCAGCTATTGTTGTTGATATTACCAACTGTACAACATTATGATCTAACTACTTCCTAAATAATTTTAATGTGAACTATTTTAAGGAAACTACACTGATTTTCAGAACAGACTTTATGAATAATCAATCCTACAAACCAGATTAAAGATCAGGATTCACAGTCCCTTTGGTCAGGTGAAGAAAATGTGTACTTTTCCATATATGAGACTCACAAACATCAAATTCAAGACTGTTGTTTCCTCTTGGGAAATGGGGAACATGATTAGGAAGGGATGAACAAGAGGCATGTTGTCTATCTGTTCAAATATTTTTAACTAGATTACAGATATCATGTTTAATATTTTGAACTAGATAGTGGATATCATGTTTATTATGGTATTAAGTTTTTTGCATGTCTGAAATATTTTGCTTTTTGTTGACCTCATACAAGAGGTTTATGAGAAATATGCAAAGTCTGCAAATCTCTGTTGACCCACATGATTTTCAGTTACTCTGGAGAAGGCTTTGATGAGGTACAACTATCGGAAACAAATTCTAATTGCTAAAGGGAAGTGCAACATTTGTAAGATTGGGTTACTTTTTATTGAATATGGAAAGAACCACAATAATTTCTTTGTCCCAAGTGACATAAGCATCCTTAAGATCAAACTTTAAAGGAAAACATAATCAATACCTTTGTTTTTTTCATTTCCATCACATCCTGTTGCAATTTCTTCAATTGCTTTTCATACTGAGACTGATTTTTAAGCAACCTTGCATGTTCTTTTTGAGCGGTCTGAAGTCTCTGCAGTTCTTTATTCATAGCTTGTAGTTTCTTTTCATATTCAGACTTAACTTTTTTTGCCTTTTCTTCTGAGTAAGATTCCACTGAGCCTAAATCACCAAAGGATATTTGTATTTGTTTTTGTGAATCATGCTTTATTTCAGACTTACAACTTATAACCCTAAGGAAGAGTTACCTCCCAAATACCCACATCTCAAGAAAACAGGGTATTTTCTATCGTCTTCTCTTTTGTTATCTACTCAATCTGTTTAACAATTATTGAAGTAATATTTTTAAATTTCTCAATATTGAATCAAGATATTAAAACAATTTACCACACTTTGAATAAAATAATTAAACACCCTATACAGATATCATCATGAAAAATAAAAATAAATAACAGTTTTTAACATAATGAGAAACATAACAAAGAAATGGTTGTAGGTAAAATACAATTTTTAAGTTAAAAAAATACAAATTTGACTTGCAAAAAATACAACAAACTTTGACTTGCACAAACTTTGACTTGTGAATTATAATTTTTTCTTCTAAAGTATAAGACTATAAATAATCATTCTGATGATTTTCGTTTTTCATCTGCATCAAATATAATTCTTACCTAAGTTTTGAAGTACTTGGTCTCTTTCAAGCTGAGTATCCCGGATTTTATGTTGTAGCATCATTAGCTTCTCTTCATACTGCCTTTTCAGCGTCTGCAGTCTTTTCTGGCTATTTTCTAGCTCATCAATAAGTTTTTGCTTAATTGCAATTTCACATGTAATGTTTGCTAAGTCTGCTTGATAATTGGCTATTTTAAAAAGAAGAAAATAAAATTACTGGGAATAGGAAAAAATATAATTCTACCTATCAAACAAGAATGTAAAAACCATCATCTACTTGTAGGAATTCATTTGGCAGCTATAAGGAAATTTCTTAAATTAACCAAAATCTAAAAATGCGGAAGAAAGGGCTGAGGTTGTGGCTCAGAGGTACAGTGCTTGCCTAGCATGTGTGAGGCACTGGGTTCAATCCTCAGCACCACATAAAATAAAAAATAAAAATATGTGTCCACCTGTAACTAACAAATAAATATTTAAAAAAAATAAAAAGGCAAACAAGATAGTGTATTCATATTGGTCAGGACAATAGATACTATCTATACTAAAGAATAGAAGACACAATGACTAAATCCAATCAGGAAAGGAACTCATTTACTCAGCCTTGGAGTGTGTATGTAGGTCAGCAGTCATAAAAGCCGCTTTCATCTAGGATGAAATAGAGACTGGGAAGAGTTTTCTATCCTGGTTTAAATAACTACCCAAACAGAATTGCTGCCCTCATACTAAAGGGCAAGTACCTTTTTCATCTGATTCAGAATCTGATTCATCAGAGCTTTCACCCCCTTCAATGTCATCTTCCTCCTCTTCCTCCTCCTCTTCCTCATCCTCATGATCACTCACTTCTTGACTCTCTTCCTGAAATGTGATTTGTGACCATTAAAAGTACAACACTGGCATAGCAAACTGATTGCCTCATTAATAGAAACGGCTTGAATACAATGTATAGAAGCACAAAAAAAAATGTCACTTTCATCAGCTCAAAAGCCATCCTAAGATTTAAAAGTTATTATATAATAATCTTGTCTTTAATCAAGAAGTACTTTATCTCTCATAGTTTTCTATCTCCACACACATAGAATGCTTTCACAACAGGCCAGGTTGAGAGTTGTCAATGACTTAGAACTCACACTTCTAAAGAAAAAACAGTCCTCAACACATGACAACCACTTCCTTTTCTACACACAAATAAGTATCAGCAACAAGAACAACCTCATCTGAGTATTACAATTTACAAGTTAATTCTTCCAAACTTACTACTTCTAAATCATTGCTTTCTCTTTCTGAAACACCCTTTTCTTCTTTTTTCTCCTGGTCAGTGTCTGTGTTATCTTCTTTACCAGCCACACTAAAAAAAGGAACATTAGGGTGTAGTGTTAAAGTTCAAATCAAAAATTTTTAATTATCATTTGTGAAAATGTACTAAAAAAGTTGGTCAATTGACTTAGCAAAGCTATCCTGTCTAATGCTTCAGAGAAAACTAGAAATCACTATTCACATCATTACAGGAGAGCTCATTTTCTAGAAACATTGATAAACAAATTATATCCTAAAGTATAAGATCTTATGAGACACTAAAATCTAGTCATAATAACTACCTATTAACTATAATGAACAAGGCAATTTAAATTCACAAGAAATCAAAACACACATTTTGTTTTCTGGTCTGAATATATAAAACTTTTTCCCAAAAAAATACAAAGCTATGAAAACTACTCTTTTGTCAAAGTCCTAATAAATTTGAGAATAAATTTAAAGACTTAAAATAAGTTTGTCCACAGTGTGTTAGTCTATGCTAGCTATATCCATCAGAGTATTCAGGTCTTTTAGGTCATTTCCACAGGACAGGGCTGTTATCACAGAATGGTTCTTTGCATATCAAAACTAGTTCGGGCTTCTGCAACAAGATTCCACATACAATAGGAAGCCCTGGGTTTTTTTTTTTTTTTTTAATGTTTTATTTATTTATTTATTTATTTATTTATTTATTTATTTTTATTGGTTGTTCAAAACATTACAAAGCTCTTGACATATCATATTTCATACATTAGATTCAAGTGGGTTATGAACTCCCATTTTGGTTTTTCAGTGATCTAGTACCTACAGCCATAACTACACAATGGTGTCACATAATGTTTATAGCTGAACTAATTCAGCCCTAGTAGTCCTAGGAGAAGATATAAGACTGTGTTGAGCAAAGTTTTGCCCATCCAAACTACTCTGATACTTTTTAGGGTTAGCAACCATGATCAAGTATGAATAGAAGTTATACTTCTGTTCACTAGACTTATACATTTAATCAAGTTAAACAATATTAAGAAAATAAACAGTAAATGAATTTATATGGTTGCTTCTACAGTAAGAGTTTTAAATGATTAAGAATAAAAAGAATACTTGAATAAGCCAGTGTTCTCCAAATAATATTCCTCTAAAAAGAGCTTTTAAATTTTATCAGAATAGCTTCATAACAGCTTAATTTTTTTCAGATATTGTGCTAGATTGAATAATTTCCCTGCTACGTGTACATATTTTTAGATTATAGGCAAAACAAAAACAGTTTCATTTAGACCCTGTTATTATTTATTTAATTCAAAAGCTTAACTCTAGGTTCTTATCCCCAGATATTTCTGTACTCAGAACCATAGAAATATAAATATTTTCACCTTATAAATACTTTTCTGAGTTCATCATATATGTTCACTTGTGTGAGTTTTTTATTTGATGTCTGTCTTTCCCAATAGAATGACAGTCTCATGAAGGCAAAGAGCATGTGTGGCTCAGCTCTATATTCCCAGTACCCAGAAAGGGCACACAATAAATGTACTGAAGTATTGCTAAATAAGTCAATCCCTATGACTTTTCATGAGCACCTCTGTTTTAATAAGCCTATGTGTCTCACACTCTAGTTAAGTTGGAATAGAATGGTAAGGTTTGAAAACTGCACTTAGATGCATGGAAGACAGCATATCTCTGGAGTAAGAAAAAAGGTACCAGTAAGAATAGCAGAAAAAGAATCTTAACTAGAGTCAAGTAAGTTGTTCACGGTTTTTGATGAGTGTTATTAGAGAAAAATGAATTTGAAGAAACTTAGAAATCACCCAGAAAGAACCTTTCTGTCAAACAAGAAACAATTTTATGTGATATATTGAATACCTCTTTAGGTTGCTTATAATATACTAGGACTGCTGGTTACGACAATCATGCAGTTCAAGCTAAAAATCTAAAAAGAAATCACCCCTCCATCCAACCATATTAAAAAATCAGCAAAGTGGACTCAAATACTGTCATACTTGAAGTTTGTGACCAAGGCTTAGAGCTAGCAAAGGAGAACATGTTAGCCAGACATATGCTTCAGGTCTCCCTACCCCACCCCATGGAATATCACTATATCACCCACAACAATTGCAGCTTACAATTTTTCTTATTGTTGGTTCCTTCATTAGTTCAAGATCCATCCCAAAACCCTGTTTGCTCAGATTTGTAACCATAGGACCATTTTATTTCAAATATTTGACTGAATACACACTCCTGCTCTCCCCAAGTCACCAATATCCTGCTTAATAACTGTTATCTTTCACAAATATATTAAATAATTAATTATAAGTTGTTTATGCCATTCTGATGCATAAAAAAGAGCTTTCCTGATATTACATGATTAATTCACCATTACAAATCACTTTGAAGAATTCAGGTTTTAAAATATAAGTTGATACTTAAAATTATTATACTCAAATATTCAAGTTTTTCTCAACAAATTTGCACTTCACATAGAATCAGAATCTTGGGAGCTAGAAGTAAAATTAGTAATGAACCCATTCATTTGGTAAATAAAAAAGAAACTGTGGCCTGGGGAGGTTAATTCCCTACAGGAAACTAAAACCAAGTGTTCTGACTCCCAGGCCAGTATTCTAGAAGCTTTCACTCAAAGCTCAGCTCACAGACCTGAAGCATGTGCATCACTAGGACCTTTTTAATATGCTGAATACAAGGCTCCACCTCAATCTTACTGAGTCAGAATCTTTATTTTTTTTATCAAAATCCCCAGAGATATGTATTTATGGTTGAGAAATACTGTCTACCAAACTGCATAGCTTTTGATATCCTTCAAGGATCACATTAAAGTTGCAAGTATTTGCTAAGTACGTTTAAAGGATATTTTCAAGGTGGTAAAATGCTTCCACACATAACTTTAATGTTGCATCTTATTTCACCTTTTAAAAATAAAAGAAATTTCACAATTTTAATACTTTTATTTAATTCTAATGATCAATGTTATCCTAAATATATAATAATTCAGTGAGTTCTAGTGTGATCTACAGACAATTAGAATTATATTCTAATTGTAGAAAACTTAAAGAAATTATAGACTGATGAAATATAAATTTAGAAATTTTAGAATAATTATAATGTATAGAATATAATTCTGGGATATATATTATAAAATAATTTCAAGAAAATAAAGTTTTTAAGATAGGGATAGTTAGGGTGAAATATTCATTTAGTTGCACAGTAAAAATTCTCAAGTTCTTATCTTAAATAAGAAATAAATTTCTAAAGTGGTGTTTCTAAAATAATTAAATATTATTTTAAAGTAGTTTATTTTCTTAATTAATTTGGATATATAACCTGGAGATCTGTTTAGAAAATCTATGAAGATAAGTACTAAAAAGAAGTAAAATACTACTTGATCCTTATTTAAGTAATCATAATTTAAATTTTCATAATCCAAATTCAAGTAATCATAATCATAATGCAAATTTTCATTAAAGTTCAGCAATAAGCTTCTCCGCTTTCTCAGATTCCGAACAGAAATAAGGAATCTATCCTGATTTTGATACTCACTTCCTAATACATTTTAAAAGCAAATTTCTGTTTTCTAGTTCAATCTTAAGAAAACCTCGCAAGTCTTATCTATAGTAAGGCCACAGTTTCCTTTTGCTTTTGTTGTCATGTTTTCTAACAGATTACACCAAATAAGGAAGAAAAGAGAAAGAGGCCCACCCATGTGCACCAAAGTGCTACACCAAAAATGCTAATTCCTGCCCAATCAATAATTACCACTCTGCTCACACGTTTCTGAAAGATACAAAATTACTTGCTTTTTAAAAAAAATAAATCCAGTGGTAGGGTATTGCTCATTTTTGTACTATAAAAGTTAAGTCATCATCATAATT
This sequence comes from Spermophilus citellus, assembly GCF_964194105.1. Lineage (NCBI taxonomy): Eukaryota > Metazoa > Chordata > Mammalia > Rodentia > Sciuridae > Spermophilus > Spermophilus citellus. The sequence continues at coordinate 60,003,794 of NC_138197.1, forward strand.
ATGACAGTTTACTCTAAAAATCCATAAAATTACCTGGATTTTAATTTAAGTAACTAGTGAAGTTTTTATTCTTAAAAATGTACCTTCAAAATGTTTTTGGTACCTTTGTTGTTTCTGTAAAAATCATCAATATTTTTAGGAGTATACAATTAATCTAGTCTGAAGCAATCTACAAATCTATAACACATTTCCTTGTTAATGGCAACTAAGTATTTAAACAACATTTTAATAAAAAACCTGGGAAATATTCCAACCTTCTTTCTTCTCGATTGCTTTCCTCAAGTTTCTGTAGCCTTCAAAATCACGAGGCACAGTATTGGAAGGCCAAGCCAATGAAGGACAAACCAGACAGTAAAAAGCGAAAGTGATAAGAAGGTAAAAATGATACATGAGCTTGAAGACTTTAAAATAAATTTTAAAAGATATCATCAAAGGACAATACACAGTAAAAAGGCAATACATTTTGTATGAATAAAAAATAAGCAGAAAATCAAGTAGCATTTTATCTAGGAAGAATAAACAGAGACTATCAGTTGAAATCATTCAGCAGTAAAATGTACAGTCTCAATTTATCTAAATTGATAAGTAGTATGAGTATGAAGATGCTGTTGCTTTTGAAATTTTGAAATGGATCAATTTTCTCAATTTACCCCCACAAAAAAGCCCACTTTCAATGAGATAGTCTCTTTCTTTAAAATTTTTACAAAAGACCATTTAATGGCATCATTAAAAATCTTCACAAAGTAATGCCTTTATACCAGAATATGAAAATACTAATACTACATACTAGAATGCTACTTTTAAAAACTTGGTTTTTGTTTTAATATACTACATGTGAACATCACTAAATCTAAATTTTAAAATTCTCTATCAAAATTATACATGAAATGGTATACAGGCAAATGAATATGGTTGTTATGATATCAGTGAAAAACTGTAATTTTATTAATTGAAAATAAAGTCTCATAACATTGGGATTAAGGATTTTACTGTACCTACCATTTTAAGCTACCTACCAAAAGGGCATACCTAAGGCAAAGTGGAAATAAAATGGAAACTATAGTGCTTTCCATTAGTAAGTTTTTTTAAGCAAAAAAGTATAAGAAAAAATATAAATTTGTAGATATAGACTTTGAAATATAACTTAAGGAATATTTCATACACAATCTTGCAGGGAAGGCACTACTCAATGGAATGTACTATATTTCATTATTTGTCATGTAGACAAAAAATAGGTGCCAGGCTCTATTTAAGAATATAGCAATCTGGATGTAGTGAATTTCTGCCCAGAATTCCAGAATGATTCTTTGTTATCATCAATATTTAAAAATGAAGAGATTGAGCTTGGGGTATGATTTATTTCATTAAGCCAGTTCTCATTTAAATTTTATCCTGTGTATGCTTGCGTTTAATTTTTAATTTTTTGGTCTGTGATTTTTTTTATCAACATATACTGCTACTACAAGATAAGACTAGCAGTCTTTCTAAAAGGAAAAAAAGAAAAAGAAAAAAGTCTAGAATGATATTAACCAGGGATCAAATGGTTGAGTATAGCAGTTAGAAAAAGGAAAGTAAGCCGTCATTTAAGAAATTTGGGTGCTTTTAGAGTTTCAATCCAACACCACTAAATATGAATATAGTGCAGTCTGAAGGATGAGAGAAGTTTTCATTTTATTGCAAGTCATTTAAAGCTAGATATCCAAAAACATGGAACTAAATGTGTGAATGGTAATTTTTTATATGCACAAAATTTTAAGTCTAAACTAGGCTTACATTGATGATAATGAGCTACAATGGCTCAAAAGATATGGTTCCCTAATTATAAGCCCAAATTTCCTATTTCAATATAAAGATTTTTTATTTACCTTACAAAAGAGAACTATATTAAAATGTGTAGATCGCATGAACCAAAAAGCAGATCAATTTTAAATGTCTTTCCAATTGGGTCTTTAAAAAACATTGCAATCAATATTTCAAAAAGACAGTGGAGAGGCAGAGATAAACTGATAATCCAACACCTTTTCCATATCTTAGAGGAGTTCAGTTTCTATTTTATTTGGTGCAAATACAATGCTGAAAGAGAAATTCTGCCAACAATTCTAACATTTACATAAGTGAAAATGGGTAACATTGTCTATGCAAACATTCAGAGGCAAATAACCTAGTTAACAGCGCATCTTATGAGCCTTGACAGTCCCCTATTTTTTTCTACCTAAACCCCTAGTTTCTTTTTAGGTCCACAAAAACAAGGTCAAAGAATTAGAAGTGCACTTAAAACCCCACATATTAACTATCAGTTTCAGCTCTGGTAAGAATGATAACAGAAGAGGATATCTGCCTTTGTGTAGATCAATTAATTTTTGGCATCCTCCTTGAATGCAAATTCAGCTTCTCACATAAAAATGACACTCTTCCTACTAACTTTTACACTGTCAGAGACCCTACAGCTACTAAAACCAAACCAGCAACACAAAACAGTAAATTCAAAGACAAGAACTTCTAAACAACATGCAGATCCAATGGTAAGCAGCTGTGACAGCCATGACAGCTCAGAACAGTCTATGCCAAAGGTCAAGCCCCAGACAGGTTTAGGAATTCTCAGCTGAAGGAGGATTAAAACATCCTCCCTACTTTGCTTGGTTTTCTTCTTCACTAGGCTCCACTGTCTGAAATTTCACTGGATTAATGTGTCCTCTCTTATCAACCATTTTCCCAGTATGAATTCTTTTAGTCAGCTTTGCTCCTGGGTTTGAATTCAAGGAGATGAGAGGAGAAAAGCAGATGATTTTGAAATGTGGAGCACTTCTGGATAGGGCAGAATGATGTGAGAACTAGTGTGCACAAGGGAATGGACTGAGGCAGCAAGGGTACATAGGGAATCAGGAAAAATGAACAAGTAAAGCAGAAATTCACATTTTTCCCCCAAAGGCTGGCCTATAACCAAGATAGGGAAAGATTTTTTTTTCTTTTTTTTTGCTTTTTCCTGGTCCCATGTGAACTGCTCTTACTACACTATAAATTGGTCAAAAATCATTTCATATGAATATACCAAATACCGTGCATTTATAAAAATTTGTCCCAATTTCTGAACAATTAATTTATCATTGAACTGTCTGTGCAAATTGAAGCAGAGTCCAAATTTTGCAGTGTACTCTTTTGTCGACAAAATGGATGAATTTATGAGGTCTACAATGCAAATGATCCCAAATCAATAAATCCAAGCAGGATCTTTGGCCTCTAGAAAGCTCCAGAGGAAGACTAAACACCAGCTTTAGCACAGCTGCAGTTATTCTGAACACTCTGGGGCTATTGGCTCATTGTGTGTTTGTTTTGTTTCAATCCTTTGGCTAAAATGAGAGCTGATCTATGTTTTAAAATAGGAATTTATATTACATACATCTAAAAGTTACTGAGATCTAAGTGTGATGAATGAAATGCTTTATCAACCTGAGTAAAATAATTGGTTTTCATTTTCAATCCAAAACATTTGTCTACAGTGTAGTAAGACAACTTTCATTAAATTCTATAAATTTGTATATGCAATAATATGAATTCATAAAATTTATCTCCAGATAAATCTTCTATTTTCACAAATTATAAGAGTGTCACACTTATGTAAACATGGTCTATAAAGTACTCGGTAAGATAATAAATTTTAGGAACTATTAATTTGCTTTTCTCATTTTAAGTTTTCTTATCTGGCTTATTCTTTTGACTCACAAACATTTTATCTCCAATTATATCCCTATTTGTTAGGAAATAACTTTTTTTCCTCGTTTAGGTTTTATATTTAAATCCAGTCCTTCAGTGAGTTACTATTATTATCAACACCTACTGTTTTCTTTATCATAAGAATTATTTTTACAAACTAACATACTTACTGAATTGTAATTGTTCAGCTTGAAGTAGCTGCTATTTAATTTAAATTCTGCTTACCTTACAATGGATAGGAGTTCCAAAATAAAGAAATAAGGTCAAATCTTATTACTAAAGTATTTTCCCATTAGTAAAGTTTATCAGTCAAAAATGCTTATTACAATGCATTATCACAAAACAACCTGAACCAGAGATATTGAGTACATATCACCCACTATAAAAATATCAAAACCAGCATTTTTTATTGGGATTCCTATTTATTTTTCATTATTCTTATTCACAAGCTATTAAAGCAATATCTCTTAACTTCAAAGGAAAAGGCTCATGACCTTCAAAGGTATACACTTATTCATACTTACTTACTTATTATTCATAAACACAAACTACCTTGGGTTTAAAAACAAGTCAAACCTTTTGACATTTTGACCACCTACAGAATTGGATTTTACAAGTAAATGAAAAGTCATGTGCCTGAGGCTCATGTTCATTCAAGTAGAATGTTGAGTAACACTAGTTTCAATAATCCTATGATCATTATTTCAGTTTTAATTGCCTTCCACAAGGGAAGAACTAATCATTATACATTTCTTAATGCTGCCATAATCAGTCATCCATGAAAAACACCTATGAAGCCATTAGTACCTTAAGAATTCAATGCCTCCTAACCATAAAAGTGCAACTCCTTGAATTAATTATTTTAATCATTCTTTTTTTAATACAAAAACAACGCAGACTTAATCTGAAGAGTTTAAACTTCCTATAACTTTGTTCAAAGTAGAAATGCCTGGGTGCCTAAATAAATTTCTAAATAAACTGAGCAAAACAGCAAATAGAATTGTGTCAATGATAATTCTATAAAGCTCTCTTCCTGTAACAAACCATGTGGTAAATGAGATGGCTCCACCTGCTTTTGAATATCTAGCCCAAAATGATTAAATGTAACTGGCATGTTCAAAATATACTCACATTATTATCCATATTGACTGCACTATAGAATCAATGTGTGAACATATAAAAGAATTTGTGAGTACTATGAGAATTTAACCACTCACATACTATGAGTAGTCAAATTTTTATTTTATTCCTCTTCTTTACACGCAGTTGATTTCAGAGAGAAATGTCATGATGCAAAGAAGAAAAGGCCTAAAACAGTGGTGAAAAGCTGAGTAACTCCTTGTTGGAAGATTCAGATAGCCTGATATAGCATGGATAATGTTCACATGATCAAATTAAAAGCCCTGCAGAAAATACTTAAGAGACCAAATGACATTAAATGACATTTTGATGGATTAGTTTAGCCTTTAGTTAAACTAATCTAGACAGAAATTAGAATATCCATGATACTACTTAATTGTATTAGGAAATGGGGGAAAAAATGAAACACTGAATTGTAATGGTACAGTGAGCTTTGAAGAAAAGCAAGATGAACGGAATGCAAAAGCAGCTATTTGAAAATAAAATAAAAAATTCTAATAGTAACATTATCTTGTCACAGTCTAAATAAAAATTCATTAACATACTGTTAAAATTAAATTTATTTTTCTTACGTATAAGTAGAGATAATCCATTAATAAGTGTATAATTATCATTGGCAGCTAATTTAAATTATTTCTTTAATATGGGAAAATACTTACTGTATATACTCATTGCAATCACAAATTAAAATATCCTGAAAAGAAAAACAGGTATTCACATAACATTGATTTTATAATACTACCTTTTTTTCTTCCTCTTTTCCTTCCTTTTCAGCTTCTCCAAATCTTTCTTAGCTAGATCTATAATTTCAATAGTTTCTTTGTCTGAAGATAATATAGTGGGAGAGAAAGCTGATGATCCACTGAAATATGGCGATCTTGATGTGGCTCTTGTCAAGTTTTTTCGAAGGTTCTCATTCACTGCTTCACTTTCTAATAATTTTGCCCTAACAAAAATATACTTAAATAAGGAACATGTTTTATTATAGTAAAACATATATAACATAAAATGTACCACCCCAACCATTTCTAAGTGTGCAGTTCTGCAACACCAAGTACATCACTACTGTATTCAACTGTGGCCACCAACCAGCTCCAGAACTTTGTCATCCTCTCATACCAAAACTCTGTACCCATCAAACATTAACTCTTTCTTTCCCACCTTCTCCAGCCTCTGGTAACCAACCATTTACTTTTTTTCTATAAATTTGACTGCTTTAGAAATAAATAGGGAACATTTTAAATCAGTTGTTTTGCATGCTAAAAATAATTCTGAAATTAATTTCAACATTGCTATAAGGTTGTTGAAGGTTTACTTTTTCAAAATAATTGTGCTTACAAATATTAATGCTTAAGACATTTTAAAATTCCAACTGAATAAGTATAAATCTCAATCTCAAATCACACTCATCAGTGCTCAAAATAATTCTAACTTTCAGAAGCCAGTGGTAATTACTTGAATTCTGGCTTTACAAACTCATTATTTAAACTTAAAATATAGAAGCAGCATGGACCCCACAGTCTCAGTTGCTCATTCATCATAATGAATAGCACTTCCAAAAACCTTACAAGGAGTATTCAGTCAAATTTGCCCCTAACTGGTAGACTGACATCTGGTTCTGAATGTGGCGTGGGAAAAATGGTATCTCCAAGGAAACCAGAGTTTGATAATTGAAAACATGCTTTTGTCTGCTCAGGCATCCTAGTAACAACGGGAGTAATATACATACTGGCAGCAGTAAGTGAAAACACAGAATAATAAGATCCTAAAAGATCCTGAACTCTTTAAAAAAATGATTCAGAGAGAACTCTAAGCCAATACCTTTACATGAATTGATTTAAACCATCAAGAACACAATTGTCTACTTCAATACAATAGAATTTCAAGGTTAATTTGGCACAATGGTGAGAAGAACATACTGCCTACCCTTGCCTTAACGCTATATTATTAAGCACATTTGCTTTATACTCATATTTTTTCAGAAGAAAATGCAAGATTATTTGCAATCTTTAAGCTCTGAAAGGAACAGTCAGCTCAGTGTTCTTTCACTACTAAAATTATTTATGATATTCTTGAAACCATCTAGAAACAGAATATACATATATCAGTGAACATATGTTTCACGTCATTGTCCCACACATTTTTTAAGAACTTTTCTTTGTTGTTGTTTAATATATCTGGTGTCATGTAGGAGTAGAACAACAATTTTAGCATTTTTAAATGGTTAAATAGTGGTAGGGGTATAACCCAGTGGTACAGTGTGTGCTTAGCATGCATAAGGCCCTGGTTTCTAACCAGGACCAAAAAAAAAAAAAAAGTTTTTAATTAAATTTTAAAATAAATGGTTAAATACCTATATATAAAGATTTCAAAGTTATTTTGAAGAAAATTCTGAATATAATACTGTTAATATTTTTTAATCAAGAAGGCAAGTTAAGTACAAAAAATTGTGCTGTGAATGAATAATTATAATTGTAATGCATTCCACTATTGTCTTGGGTGTAATAAAAAAAAAAAAGACTCAGGTTAACTTTGGAAAAGCAAAATCAATATTTATGATTATCAAACAACAGAAAACTACAAGCAATATTTTATGCTTTCCTAGATTTTCAATGTAGCACAAGGCCTGGATCCATATTAATGAATGCTAAAATGAAAAACAATAAATCAACAAAAAATAATGACTTGTATTTGAATTGTTTTGATTATTATGTGATGAAAGATGACTTGTGTTTTGTTGGGTTTTGCCTGATTTTAAAAGCTTGCATTGGTTGGGGCATATTCAATGCTTCTTTGGTTCTGGTGCTGCTGATAAACACTGAAAATGTTAGGGCTCACTTCCATAAACCCCAGACTACATTAGCAGAAGCCACTTCTTGTACAGGCTATAGAGGGAACATATCTCTCTCTTTCCCCCTCCTTTTTCTTTCTCTCTCTTCCCACTCAGCTACCCTGGCACTTATTGCTTCCCACATTTCCTTTAATAGGAGATTAGACAATGATTCGTGAGAGGAAGTAGACAGACATCCTTGGAAAGGGGCAGACAGGGTTTGCATCTCAGCTGCACTCCCTGGCTCTTGGGCCATCAGTCTCTAAAAGCCCCTCTCTCATCTTGATAAAATGGAGATAAAGGTAGATACTTTTCCTAGGATTGTTATGAGAATCTATGACATAATTAATCTAAAACTAGCCTTACTAATGCTCTATTTAACAAATAATAAGAATTTATCAAAACTTTGGAAACAGTAATGATTTAGTAATAGGGGACTTAAAAACTCAATTACTATCACATGATAGTACTATATGGAGCCACATAAAAACAATTTCAGGAAAATAATTAATAACATTTGCTCATAATATAATATTACATTTAAAAAAACAGAATAACAGAGTAGCATATAAACTCTGACATTAATTTTATTAAAATATTGAAAAACTACTAAAGATATATACCAAAATATTAACATTAGTTCTTGGAATGGTGAGAATATGAGAAATTTTATCTTTTTATATTTTCCTACAGGCTCAAAAATCTCTACACAAAATTTAATAACTCAAAAATACAAGGATTTAAAAAATAACATGACAGGCTGGGGCTGGGGCTCAGTAGTATAGTGCTCACCTAGCACATGCAAGGCCCTGGGTTTGATCTTCAGTGCCACATAAAAAATAAATAAATAAAATCAAGGTATTGTGTCCAACTATGACAAATAAATAAATAACATGACATGACATGGAAACTTATTTATAGGTAACTACTATTATTTTATGATACAATGATAAGACTTAAAATAGAAATATTCCCAAGGGGCAATAGATCAATATAAATTTGCATGAAGTTTAAGCAGCTATGAATAAAAGTCTTCATGAGACCAAGTTTTGACAGAAATACGGATTGAAGTAGAATTTAGAAGGCAAAAACAGAATGTGAGAACTTGGATCTGAACAATAATAAAATTAGACCTTTACAATACCCTTCAATTTAAGAACCTTTAGATGTTTTTCTTTGATTTGAGCCCATAATAATTCTGTGAGGATAGCAGGTATTATGTCATTATTACAGATGAACAAAGTAAAGTGCAGAGATGTCAGGTAACTTGGCCAAGGTCATACATCTTATTAATAAATAAAATCTTAAATTTTAATCCAGGTAATCCAATTTGAATTCAAGTTTAACTTGAGTTTATCCCATATGTAAATTATTTTACATAATAAATTATAATGCTGGGATTCTAGAAGATTACTCTCCAGGGTTGGGACACATCTAATTAAAGAGCCATCAAAGTTGGAAACCTGAAACAAGGTATTAACCTATACCAGGAAAGATCTGATCAACCCTTGAACTCAGGGCTCATGAGTCACATCTGTTCTCAAAATGGATTAAGAACTGGATTTAAAACCTTGAAGAAGGAAGAGGCTATATGCTGCTTTCAGCCACTAAAAGGAGTAGAAATGACTCAGGCAGTTTTCGAGGAAAGAGAGATACTAGTCATGTCATTTGTTCTATAATGAGATCAAGCCTAGTACAGCCTTAGAATAACAGGGTAAAGAAGAGGAAATAGACTGCAAGAACCAGAACATGCAATCAGCCCTAACAACTGGCCAGCATCAAGGAAACAAAGAGCTAAGGAGAAGCACTGATGGAAGAGGACCTTCATAAATTTACAAAGATACCAGTTGTGTTTCAAGGAATGGTAAAGATAGGGTCTACAAAATGAAAAAATGTTGGTCAAAGAATGAATTTTGAATAGTAGCCAGGGAAAAGCACAGTCAATGAAAGGCAGAAACTGCCAAGTCCAGTTTAACTTCTGAGCAGGACACAAGGCCCCAAAGCCCTCTGCCAAACAGAAAGTAAAAATTATATATATACACACACACACATAAAATAAAAGTTATGTTTATTTGAATAACTATCTATTGCCACATTAGGATATCTTTTCATTTGGTTTTGATTTTAAAACATTTAGGGGATCTGCTGTGCCCTGTGGAGCCAGAAACAGAGGAGGCAATACTTATCACAATACCTCTAGAATAGCAAGAAGAAGAGAGGGGAAAGAGAACGCAAATGCAAGATGGGGACAAGTTAGGGTAGCTGCAAAAGATGATCTCCTCCTATCTGGCTACTTGATATATAACCAAGGGAGATTTGAACTTAGATGCTTCCACACGGAGCTGACTAGAGTTTTACTTCAAGGGAAAATAATTCAGTCATCAGGGCAAACCATGGAACTTAAAATTTTATGGAAAAATAATTAATGTCCCTGACCTCCTTTTTCACCCTTATTTCCCCAACCTGGGTTTCTGGTCTTCTCAACATTCCCACCCTATGCTTGGGCATCCTTTTACTAAATTCTGTCATTCTATTTACTATGTGTTACTATTAATATATGATGTCCTACCTAAACTTCACTGCTTATGTCATGGCATGGCATTGATATATAGTCAGCATGTGCACTACACTGCATGACATGTGAATGAATGTACCAAAGAGAGGCAGGCATAATTGATAGACAGGTAATGATTCACTCATAAGAATGGAAACAAAGACTAATAGAAAATTCAAAAATCTGGAGGTGACTTTGTAGACATTGATATTATGGAGAAAGGAGCATAGTCAGGAAAGACACCAAAGTCAGCTTTATCAACATCTTTTATGCCTGTACAATGTGTCAGGTTAGGTAAGCAACCAGTGAAGGGAATAACAATAATAGGAGGATAATATGGGAAGAGAGAAGAGGACAGTGGCTTGGAATATGACATTGTGGGAAAGGCAAGTACCTAGTCCTCTAAGGTTAATATGTCCAAAGGGCTGAAATATTTCCATGAACAGCTGCTGTACAATAAGCCAACAAACAGATACACTATAATACTGTAAAATCCGTACTAACATGTGCATTATGTTTAGAAAAACTATACCTGAGATCTTCAATTTCTTTGATATAGCTATGAATCATATTACTGATCTCCTCATTTCCTTCACCTGAAAAATAAAATATGAAATTAAAATTTTCTTTTAAATGAAGTTGTTGGTTTTTTGGTTTTTTGTTTTGTTTTGTTTTTTGGTTTTTTTTTGTCAACAAAACAGGAGGGAAAAAAGTTTGGAGATAAAACAACAGTAATTTAAGGCACAAAATTCTTACAGCAAATTTTCTATCCTAATTTAGATGAGCAGACCATAAGATAATATGATGCAAAGGACATATTTTGTTTGTAGAAGAATTTATTATTATTTAAAATGAGGTATTTAACTTAAAATCACAGATTAGATACACACCATTTGGCATTTCTACTTCAACTACTCTAGGTGATTAACACAATGTTCCCTGCCATCCAGAAGCTAATCCCTCATTCATCCCTCTACACGCAAAGGCATACCTGCTCTGGCAAGAACTTGGTTGGCCTGATCACTAACAAGCTGTGTGATTCTTGACCTTAATGCATCAACCGTCTCTTGCATGGCTTTTATTCTTACACGCAGGTTGTTATTTTCAGTCTGTAGCATAGCATTCTCATGAAACATGTCATTGATGCTTTCCACACCCTCCTCATCAATTATCCTTTTACCCTGGGAAAAAAATATAAATTTTCTTGTTTGTTGAGGAGCCTTAAATACACGAGTTTTTTTTTTAACTCCAGAACTATACAATTCAATAACCAAGAGCTCTTTATCTTAGCAGCCCCAAGGCAAAAGATCCCCTCTGCTACAACCCTTTATGGTGCATTAGTCATTAAAAAAAAAAAAAAAAAAAAAACTGATTGGGTAAGAACTATTTTGAACAAATGGTCGGTTAGATTGGACTAAACATCATTAACACCAACCACAAGGAAAAGTAGAGAGTCCTACTTCCAGATACCTCCACAGTTAAAACCAAGTGACTCCAGAGTCACATCACAAAAAGCAAACCATCACAAAATGGCATCCCTGAATACACACAAGCCAGCCCCAGATGTATCACAAAATTTAACAACCCCATTTGCTTACCGTCTTATATTCCATGAGCTCCATCTGAAGTCGCGTGATCTCACTACGGAGAGCATTGATTTGCTGACTAGCTCTGTCCTGATTAACCATCACCTTGTTCTTGATATTTCTAGCCCGATTGGCATATTTCAGAGTGTTTAAGGTTTCCATAAAATCTCTGTCTGAAGGGCTGACACATGCTATCATGATTGTTTGGCTGAAAGTTACAAATAGTAATTAGGTTTACATATAAAAGCAAATAAAATGCTGAAATGTTCATTTTAAAATAGTTTCTTTTCTTTGAAATACCAAAAGATTGATGCTACTAACTTAAAAATAAAATCAAGTTTAAAAGCCCCCATGCTTTAAAGCCATCTTTAATCTTTAAAGGAAAAAATTTTGTATTTTTAGGTAATATTGGGGAAAATTAATTTGTATTATTCTTCTTTGACCCACATGCTTTGAGAAAGAACAAACACATGCATTTGTTTCTCACTTCTGTACAGAAACTTTCAGAAGCAATACGGGCAATAAGCTAACATTACTCTATCTACAAATATAATAAGTTGAATATCAAAATAATTTCATTAATATGTCAATATTTTTTGAAATTTCTTCCTTTTATTTGGTCACTGAAATCTTGACTTTTGAGCCAGCAAATAATTTTACACAACATTTAATCACACAAAAAGAGAATATTATATCCTTATGTTTCACAGTATAATATATCATTTGTGATTGAATGATCAAAGTTCCATAGTTTCCAACCAGATTATATTAGAGGGAAAAATGGAAAATATTACACTAGAAACATTAGTTTATGGTCATGATAAATTGTTTGGCTAACCAAAACATGGTCTAGTGAAATGCTCAGCCTGCCCCAGCTATTGTTTCTGTCAGTGAAACAAAAGGAGGTTCTGTTGGACACTTGTATTTTCTAACTAAACAATGATAGGAACTGTTGTTAGAGATCTAATTCACCTGTCCTGGTAGAAATCAGTGCCTTTCAATTCTAATCTGTAGCCTCCTAATATACAACACAATATTTGTACCATATTAGGTCATTAATAATTGTGGTGTGCATGTCTACCTAATATTTATTGCAGGTAAGTTAGATGAAATAACTCCTGCCTCTCTTTCTTCTGATGAAGATAAAGTTATCAAATAAAAGGGAGGTTTTATGGATGTTGATTAGAACTCAAAGTATGGTTCCCAGTCCAGTGCCATTCTGCTATTTATTATTTTTCCACAATAAATAAAGAAAGTAAGAATAAGCATTTTAGAAACTTAACACTTGAACTTTCTGTAATCAATCCTATAATCAATGAACTCATCTCATTGAATAGAGTGCAAACCAGTTTAAGTGTTTTCAAACTCACATGGTGAGTCATAAATGGGGTAAACAGTGCAGTCATGCACAATATTTATTAATCCACCACCAAATGGGGAGGGGTGAGGGACTCGTCCTTCACAAATATTTTGAGAAGCACTAAGATCTTGCAAAGTTTGATAAGAATGACAAAAGTCAGGAATTCGAGGAACTAGCTAAAATCAATTGTATAGGGAAAAGTTGATATATTAAGCAAAACCAAAAGATACAAATTTCAAAAATGACTTTCTTAGGAAAAACTCAAAGAAAACTTTAAAGCTATTTATTTTTAAATTTCACACAATAATTTCAATTCTGTTCTAAAGGAAATGATATCATTTAAACATGCTATATTATATATGTCATATATTAATTTATAGTACACATCTGGAAGAAAATATATCACAATGTTATCAGTGGTTACTTCTAGGCAACAGAAATATAGCTAATTTTTATCCATACTTTATATTTTTCTGTATATTCTAGAATCTTTGGTATAAACTTGTAATGCTAAACATTATAAATATGTAAAAGTCACTGTGTTTAAAATAATTGTAAAAGACACATAATTATTAACATAAATATATGAAGCTTATTTCCAATAAAAACACCTTGATTAAAATTTTTCTTTTATTTGTATGAGCTTTAAAAAATGAAGATATTTTGCTTTCTGAAATTTAAATTAAGCACAATGCTTTTCAACTAGAAATTCAATCCTACCATTTTAAAGCAGAAATTGAGGTACACTAAAAGTAAAATTAGAAGGGTTCATCTCCCCAGACACATTACTATTCATTAAGCAAACAGGTGACATCTGAGACTATTTGGCTATAGCCTGTCTAAAACTCAACAGGAATTCAAGATCTGCAGTAAAAATATTTTAAGAGTGCTTAAAGAGCAAGGAACCTTTCAAAGGAAGCGAAGTACTCAAAAGTATATATACTTGGAAAGTCATTTAACATCTCTGCTTTTTTTTAAAGTTAAGAAATAAATACAACAAATTACCACAATTTTAAAAACTAGAAAAATGTACATTTGGTTTAAAACAAAAATTTCTTTTTAGTTATAACAAAAATTTTTGATCAGATTAATACAGAAATTCGGACTGAAAATGTAGAACACTAAAAAGAAATATGCAACATGGATGCAAAACTGTGTCCACACATAGGATATACTATAAAAGAAATGACTTAAGACAATGCCAATATTACATAAAAGGAAAAAATATAAAAATGCTGTTTATTTCTATAAAAACCTTTTTTCTAAAACAAACTGATCTCAAATCAAATATATTTAACATTATCCAAAATTCTTTGAATAATCATTGTTCATAAAGAAAGTTTGAAGTTTAATTACCAGATTATTGTAGAGTATCTAATGATTTTTTTTTCAGTAAATGAATTTTAGACCATCAAAAACACTGTAAAGGGCTGGGGATGTGGCTCAAGCGGTAGCGTGCTCGCCTGGCATGCGCGAGGCGCTGGGTTCGATCCTCAGCACCAATAAAAATAAAATAAAGATGTTGTGTCCACCAAAAAATAAAAAATAAATATTTTTAAAAAATTCTCTCTCTCTCTTTCTCTCTTTAAAAAAAAAAAAAACACTGTAAAATAGATTTGCTGTGCTTGTTTATCATTGCCTGAATTATACTATGATTGCCTTAAATGCAAAAATGTTTCCAGTTGGGAAGTCAAAGTGTTGACATTTACAAAGTGGAATGCTTTACCAAAAGGATGTGCTTAGTTAATGAACCATGTCAGAATGCAAAGGACTGGAAAGTTGAAAACCAGCAAACAATTATATATTTCCTACAGTGGACATTTAAAAATTTTTTTCCGTATATAAAAAAAAAAAGTTTGAGTTTTGAGGAGATTCTTCGATAATATGTTCAACAAAAATACTCAAGAGTATTTAAAGATAGCACTTAATTTTTTAACAAAATTTTATTTATTTTATGTACCATCTACTGTGTGCTAAGTACTTAAAACAGAAACAATGGTATAGTAGAAACAGCTCATATTGTAAACTTTGCTTACAAATTAAATGACTGATAAATTACTCCACCTCTCTGGATTTTAATTTCCTTATCTATAAATAGGAATAATAATCCCTCAAGGAGTGTTATAAGGATTATATGAAATAATAACATAATGATTCACACTTGTTACTTAACTACTAGTTTATTGTCCTATTAATTTGCTTTATAATAAAAGAAGTTATTATAAATCTATAAATCGCATTATAGATTTACTAAAAAATAACAAATAATTAAAATTTAGTAATATAGAGGATAGTCATTTATGCATACCTATTACCCCCAAGAGAATCCTGCAATAATCTTGTCAGCTTAGAATCTCTATAAGGGACATGGGTGGCCCTCTTGCTCTTGTCTCCCAATGCACTTATTACATTGCCAAGTGCCAACTAAAAGAGAGAGGAGAAAAATCACATATGTTTACTAATTATAACACTTTTAAATAAAGAATGACTATAGAAAATAAAATGGAGACATGACAAATATGAGAACATCTGTTTTACATTTGTATTTTCAAGTACATATAAAGTAAACTTCAAAGTTTTCTATATTAAGTACTAATAACTGATAATATTCAAAATATATAAGTATTACTTCTCATATACATATAAATATTACCATAAAATATTAATTCATGTTGTAAATTCTTCTCAACTCAATTAAGAAACAAAATGTTTAGTTAGTAAACAGTCCTGTGAAACTTTCTTGTTGCAATATAGACCCCTTATGTGGCTAAAATATACTTTAACTACAATAAAAGTATCAGTATGATTTTTCTGAATTAGAAATTCATGTAAAAGTAAAACTACCCATAGAAATAACAATGAAACTATATGCTATGCATTCATTTTTTTTAAATAATATGAATAATGAGTCAAATTGCTGAAGTCTACAGTTACTCCTGCCACCCACACTGTTTTTCCTACTGTCAATGAGCTAGCATTTACAGGATAAGCATTATCTAAAACTGGCCACGCTAGCCTTCAGTAATACAAATATCTATAATTATGTCATTGCTATGACCAAAACATACAGTGAGGGGCATCAGGATTGTACTGTGTCTTGATCCTCCTTTTCTAAACAGGCTAGTTACAGTCTTAAGCACTGGTCACAATGAAACTACCAGATATGTCTCAACATGCCTCAACAGCCTAAACAGGAAAACAGAGCAATGACTTTATCTTTCCCTGACAACCCACATGTAAATACCAACATAATTTTATCTCCTAAGAAATTTAAAACAATACACAAAGTCCAAGATCCAGGTCATGCCCTTTTATACAACATGCAAATATATGGTGGAGTATCATGGTATTGGGAGGGCTGCAGTGCCCCAACACCAGGGTCACATTGATATATGAGCAAATGTTGAGCAAAGATTAAAAAAGGATGGGGGAACATATTTTTGGAGACCCCACATCCAGGGTAGAACAGAAGCAAAGCAGAAAGCACACAACCTGATGTCGTCAGCACCACAGAAATTTAGTGATGCTATTACTTTTATGCAGGAACAAATGTCCAATTTTATAATGAAGACAATAAAGAAAAGATTTAGTAAGCAAAATTTGCTCT
The DNA here is from genome assembly GCF_964194105.1 of Spermophilus citellus. Lineage (NCBI taxonomy): Eukaryota > Metazoa > Chordata > Mammalia > Rodentia > Sciuridae > Spermophilus > Spermophilus citellus. Next base: position 60,020,582 of record NC_138197.1, read on the forward strand.
AAAATATTTTCTTCCACATAATGGAAGTCTTAAACCAACTCAAGCACAAGTGTTTTCCAATCAACATACCACTAGGTGGCATGGCATTAAAGTTAATTTCTAATATAATTATAAAAATTTCATTAAAAAAAATCATTTGACTATAATTCTCAAAACCAATAAAATAACTGTCATTAAATGTTAAATTCAAAGCTTCTTTGAGTTTCATAAAATACCTAATATTTTTTACTTTGAAAGTAGAAAAAAATTTTAAATTATATATGTGTGTGTTTGTGTATATATATATATATATGTAAACACACCTTCTTCACATATTGTAAAATTTAACAACTAAATTTACACACATAAAGAAAACCTGCAATGTGAGGGGAAAGGGGGGAAAAGTCTACATGTAATGTCAAAGATTCATGAATCACTAATAAATTACTGCAACTTTTATTTCTCAGTTGTGTGCATGAAAAGATCCCCATAAGAGGATATTATATATTGTAAAAAAAGAAAAGGACAAGAGTAAAGCCCTGATATATTCCAGGCACACAGCTTTAGTCTTACAAGTCCACAGTTGATAGAAATGCCTTCTTTTGCCCTCTCGCCTGTAGCTCCAGTTCGCTTCAGTCTTTCTGATCCTGCCAGATCAACAAAATGGAATTTTGCAGTCAAGGTTTCAAATTCATTCATCTGTGATGATTCAGAAATCATCTTATTATCAGTTGCATTTTCCTGCAAGTAAGGTAAACAGTGAAAGTATTTTTATTAACATGACTATCCTCTAACCTCTCCTTGTCCTTATCCCATATACCTATATAATCACAACCGAAAAAGAAGGCATGAAGCCAAATGAAAATAAATGCAAATGTGTCTGCTGGAAATTTGAAACCTAATATTGGAAAGAACTTACTTTCCAAAGAGGTCAAACTCCAATATCAACATCTGAGGCTTTACTTATGTTGAAGAAGGGAAACCTATAGCACATGGTCCTCAAATCCAAAGCATCTTGGGTAACTGCACTCATTACTCCCTGCCCACATACTCTACTGAGATTCATGTAATGTTTAAATTATCATAAAATAATTTTGAAAGTTTAAGAAATGAAAACTATCAACTCACAGCATCTACTTGAGGACACATTCTGGTCTGACACACATGAATGGTAAAAATGGCATGTGAACGAGAACTCTGAACATTCATCTGGGTACTGGCCGTAGTGCGGGATAAAGCACCCAACTTCAAACACTGCATCATCTGGAAAAGGAAAGAAAGCTTCACCTGAGCTATATTTAAACACAACACAGTGAAATTTTACATCTGAGCTAAAAGCTAAACCCCATTAACATTAAGGAATGTAAAAGATGCAGTTTTTCATATTTTAATTTTAGTTTTAGGCACTTTTTGAGCTGAACTTCTCGGTATAATGGTGTATTATTTTTTAAACCGGAGAAAACACTGAGATTCCATTGTTTGTCATTTGCTGACTTTTGCAGATTCCATTCCAAAATGGTTACAGAAGAATACTTTGGCACAAAGTGAGCAATAACTTGAATTTACTCAATCTCTTCTTGTCTTCTGTTGAAATTTTTTTATGGATTTTGTAATTTTTCTTAAGTTTTCCTTTCGGAGTCAAGTCACACTCTATCTATATATGTTATACCAAAAGATACAAATGGATTATGATCTCATCCTTCATCATCAATTGTTTAACCCTATCTGTGAAAGAAAACTATACACACACTGCCTTGATACTTTTGAAGTCATGAAGTCACTGCCTATATTATAACATTGACATTTTTATAATATGTCCTGCTTTAAAAATATAAGGAAAAAAGATATGATTTTTAACTCCTTACATATAAGGACACAAGTTTCAAATCTTTATCTTATGCAAACTAAATAAAACGAACAAAAGGGCTATATTTCAGCTACAACATAAACGTCACCTCTGATTCTGTATTCACAGTACGTGTTGTGACTCCCACAGTATAAATTCCTCCAGTCGAATCTTCATGAATTCTTATATTTGATTTTTTATTTTTTGCATCAATGTCACGAGTGGTATCAAACAAGTCAAGGACCTCTTCATTATAGAGCTATCATGAAGAAATATTAGAAGTTTGATTTTGATAGAAATTTTTCCATGAGTGTCATAACATACACTCCATAGTGTATGAACATAAGGAAGAACACTTTTTCTTTTTTAACTATTACCTACCTTTCTTTTGGTAGAAATGCATCCGTGTATTCTCCATGGTTTTTAACTAAATTGGGGTATCCATTAAAACTAGCAGTAAAATAAATGATATTAACTTGAATTAAGTTTTCTACTTTGTACTAATACAGCTGAACAACATGTTCCACCAAGCAAAATGATTAGTTTATGGATCAGGTGATTTAGACCAAAACACACTTGACCAAGGACTCAGAATTATAATGCCAGGTTCAGTTCACTACATTGTTACTCAAATCCGACATATTCTTCTGTCAAGCTCCTCACAATAGATTAAACTGTCTTAAATTAATCAAAACTTGCCCCAAACTTAGGACTGCATTGACGCATCTGTCTTTGCAGAGACCAGCCTCTGCAGCCAGATTAGTGCTACTGCTGTAATCCTATTATTTTTCACATGCTCCCCCTCCCTTTTGGTCTTAGTTACTGAGTTTCCAACACTTTGTGATCCTTTCTAAATTATCACAGTAATTTTCATTTATCTTTATCCTTGATAAAGAAAGATTCAAAAATAAGCAATATTAATTGTACTCTTACGCTATGTACATTGCTAAAGTGTTCATTATCTTATATGCTAATATCAGTGCCTATAAGTAAGGTGTACTTATTGCCAACTATCTAATGTTAACTTACTTGAACAACATTTACCAGTATATCTACAAAGCACTGTACTAGAAGCCAACAATATAAAGTCATAGGGCTATGGCCTTAAGAATAAAATTTAAAGGAAATCAGTGACACAATTAGATTATTACCTCTAAGAACTGGGCATTCACTTTGAAGTCTGGAGGCGGAAGCCCATTTTTAATTGCTGTATGTTTTTTTTCTTCAATACTCTTGAAAAGATGTTTCACAGCCCGAGAAATAATACCCTGTTCTCCTTCAGTGATATTAACATCAAATCCTGTTCCCATTGTGTATGTTTTGCCAGCTCCAGTCTGAACAAAAGAAAAGAGAAAAATGTTCAACCTCAACATAACCTCAAGAAACAAAAATGAAAGTACAATTTAATTGACATTTCTGAAAAGGTACAACTCCTATGAAATTAACATGGAACTTACTTGTCCATAAGCAAAAACTGTAGCATTGTATCCTTCAAAACAACCTTCAATTAGTTTTTCAATACATTGAGTATAGATCTGCTCTTGCTGAGAGTCAATGTCAAACACATAGTCAAAAGTAAAAGCCTTATCCTTCCCTAGGAAGACCTGAGGTTCTCCTGGTGTGACAGATGTACAAATATGGCATCCTTCAATCTTTTCTTTGGCAAGCTGTGGTCTTATTCTGTGAAAAACAATGAGTAAAAATAAAATTTAAAAAAGAAATCTTCAAATAATATGACTTAAAAACTCTTGGCCAAATCTTTTTTTAAAAGACTAATGTAACTATCATCTGCTCCTTTAAGTGAAAAGTTTAAGTAAATTTTGAATTACTCCGAATAAATTTTAGTATATGAGATGACTTATTTAACAATTCCAATGAATTGCTTAACAATCACCAAAAGTCATGAAGAGTATAAAATTAATCTTAAATACTTATTCAGGTAAATAATTTTCCTTGATTTCTGTAAGCAATAGACAACTTGGTCAAATAAAATCTGCTACCAAAATGTTGTTTTTGTTATTTTTTTAATATATTTATTTTTAGTTGTGGATAAACTTTTATTTATTTCCTTTTACGTGGTGCTGAAAATCGAACCCAGTGCCTCACACATGCTAGGCAAGTATTTACCAATGAGCCACAGCCCCAACCCCTGTTTTTGTTATTTTTATTTTAGGCTTCCTCTCTTTATTTCCAGTGATCATCATAAGCAAAAATAAAATTATTAAGAACATATTTATCTTGATACTCTGATGACCTTAACTCAGCTTTTTGCAAACTCTTTATTAGTGATTTCCAAGCTTATTTGACCATTATCTACCCTCAGCTTAACATGTTTAAGTACATGCTCATAATTTAAATATGCATATCTATTCATATACATATGTATGTACATCTGTATTTATTAGTTTTATATATATATAATTTTCAGAATTTTATTAAAAAATAAATTAAAAATAAATACAAATAGAAGTTCTATTATTTTCTCTACAAAACCCAGTAATTTATCATGAGTTCTCCTCCCTTTACTTGGAAGACCACAGTACGACAGTCACCCCATATCCAAGGTACTGCTCCAAACTCCAGTACCTTTCTGTTCTGTCTTCTCTTTCTAACTTCAGGCCTATTTGCAAAGGAAAGTAAATACAGTGATATGTTCGTAACAGCACAGCCCCAAATCTGTCCCTATTCTATTCACTCTATAAACAGGACTATACTGGGCATGGACCATACTGGACATGCACACCAACAACTTACTAGACTTTTTAAAGAGATTCCTATTCGTTATGGAGAAAAAGAGTCAGTTTAAAAATGGTAAATGCAGAAAACCAAAGATGGAAAATATAAAATAATAAAGACAGTGTAAGGAATGGACTTAAAGAAATCTGTTCCCACATACTTGGGTTTTTTGTTTTTCATTTTATAGGCTTTTTTTTTTTTAAATTAAAACTCATGTCTATAGGGGAAGAATGAGTTCATCCACTTTGTAAAGATAAAGTCAAGCCTAAATCCAGATCTTTTGACTTTAAACTCTTTCCAGTTTATTGAAATGAGAGCCCAATAAATGGACAGGAAAGAATTCTAAAAAATAAGTGAACTTCAGCAACCCTAGTTATCCACTCTTAGAATTCCGTACTCCCAAAAAATTTAAGTAAAAAAAAATGTATTTATTTCAGCAAGGATTCCCTTTCTTCTGTGACATTGGTGTTTTTCTTTGACAAAGTCTTCGGCTGTGTTTGCTTTAATGTAGCATAATAATCAACATGGAGTGAGCCAGGTACTGTGGAAAGAGCAATGGAGTAGCCATCAGAAGGCTTGAAACGTATTCCTTAATGTCACTCACAGACATCATGTGATCCTCTCTTAGAGCAACAATTTCTTCACTTCTGGGGGGAAACTATAATTTCTTCCAAGATTCCTGCTAGATCTAACACTAAGTGTAGGATACTGCATATAAAAAAGAAGAAAAAGGAAACAATATTTTTGTACTGTTGTAAAATGATATTATAAAAAATGAAACAATTCCTCATAATAAACTATGTTCTTACATTATAAAAACAGCCCACAGTAGTAATGGCTTTAGCTTTTTGGCATCACATATTCTGGATAAGTGGTGTTTTTAAAAATTAATATTCTCTTCTTTCTAACTTTATTTTATACAATTATGCAGAACAAACGATACCAAAACCCTAATTCTTGCCAGGCACAGTGGCATAAACCCATAATCCCAGCAGCTCAGGAAGCTGAGACAGGAGGATTATGAGTTCAAAGCCAGCCTCAGCAAAAGCAAGGGGCTAAACAACTCAGTGAAACCCTATCTCTAAATAAAATACTAAGTAGGGCTGGGGATGTAGCTAAGTGGGCAAATGTCCCTGAGTTCAATCCCTGGTACCACCCTCCCTCCCTTCCCCCCCAAAAAAGAAAAACAATTCTCTTTGGGAGAATGACCATCTTTATTGTTGCCAATCCCAAAAATAACACAACCAATAACAATCTCAGCTAAATGACAACTTCTCCCTCTGTCCTATTCCACCTATCTGATCCATCTCCAAGAGCTATCAATTATTTCTGTAATAACTCTCCAGTCCACCAAGTTCTCTTTCCTCATCTACATCATCCTAATTAAAGCCATCATTATCTCTTACTTAGAATATTACAAAAGTCTCCTCATATATGTCTGTCAAATCTTGCCCCCAGCAATCTGTTCCATTCACTGTACAATCAGTGATATTTGTAAAATACAAAGTTGATCAGGTTCCTAAAACCCTTTGATGCAACACTGTGCTTTTGCAATGCTCCATCTTTGCATTAAAGTATTTCCATTAATGGTTGTGGTGAGGGTTTATTTTAACCAGGTTCACTAACCAGGTATGCATTGTGCTCTCTTGCTTCTATCCCTTCTATAAGACACTGCTTCCTTCTCAACACTCTTCTCCAATCTCTCAATTTGCAACTCTTTTACAAGCCTAAATACCTTATGTTTTCAATCTCTATTCAGATATTAATTCATTTTGGAAACTCCCATTACCCCTTTGCATTCCAATATAACATCAATACATGAGCTCAGTGTTTTTCTCTGCTGAAAGCCACCTAATTAACCCTAGGCTGCTGCTCTCCTCCAGCTTTATGGCTGCTATACTATGAGAAGCTTAACAAACCCCATGTAATAAGACAAATCAAAATAAACACATTAGTCTAAATGAAGATATGCACTAGACTACTCTTTGAAATGTGTGCCTTAATAGTTTCAAATAAATTATTATAATCATCAGGTAACTTAGTTGGCTATTAGAATACTTTTAATTTCAGACAAAGGAAACCTAGGTGCCATTTGAATTGCAGATCTCACAGCCAATTTTAGAATGCCAGTATCTCTCTACATGTCTTTAACCTTCACTTCCCAACATATACTCATCTGGTTATTATACTTGCTAATGGCACAGAGGATCTGTTTGAAACATAGATGATGCCCAGTTCCACTTGTTTGCATGGGTGGAGGAAGTGGTTTTACTGTCATCAAGACATACTGAACTCTTTGCACTAGATGGAGGTGATGGCAATTTTCTAGCACAGGTCTGAGAAATTCCCACATGAGAGGGGATGGTCTTCCACGCATGCATGCAACTGGACTAACTACACTTTTAAAGTTAGGGATGCATTTTGCTTTTCAATTCTTCTTCAAAAATTTAGGATTTTAAATTCTCCAAATCTCTAAATTTATACTTGTCAAAAATTTTCACATGAAGTACCAACCCAAGCCAATTCATCTGCTTAAAATGAAAAAGAGCTCAAATTTATCTAACTACAAGTCTCAATTTTGAAACTGTTATTCATTATTGGGATTACATAGAAATAAAATATAACAGTCCTCCTGAGAAATAGCAAACAAAAAAAAAAAAAAGAATCTGATGTTTACAACTCTGAATATTTTAAATATCTTTTTTACTATTTTTATGTAAAAAAATATGACTATTAAACATATTCATCTAACCCCAACACTAAGAAATTATCAAGGTAAACAATTTGATTAATATTAATATAAATAAATCACAAGCCTTGTAGAATTTTAATATTCCACAACTAGATATATTTGAAACTGCTTCTTTTAAAAATTTCATAAAATTTATGCCATAAATGTTTAGGACAGAGCATTCTAATATTACACAGAAATATTATATTTTAAAAAGCTATTATTTATATATTTATGTAGATAACAACATATATCTATATATAACAGATAATTATAAATTATCTACCTATAATTATTATATCTATATATCTAAGAATTATGGATAATTACAAATAAATATAGTGTGTAGATAATTACAAAGTTATAAAAAATGTAATTTGATGTACCTAGTTTGTGAAAATTGAAGGTTTGAAACAGAGTATGTTATAAACTGTTAATTAATGAAGATGAAGAAACAAATGCTGTCTTCATTTTCTCATATCTGAATCTTTCCCTCAGCACTTAGCAGCCATTTAGCTTCTCTACTCTCACACTATTAAAACTGCTCCCACAAATGGCACCAACAACTTACTTATTTCCAGTTTCAGTGGACCATTCAGTCTTCAGAATTTGATCCTATATTTGATCCTAACCTCTTTTCAGAATTTTATCCTACATTCAATCCCATATTTCTTAAATCTCTACTGCAGTTGGCTTTTGTGATTTCCAACTTTTTTAGTAATTCTGATTTCTGAACAAATATTATACTTAATACCACAAGTAACTACCTACCTTAAAATGTCAGTCTTTCCCCAGGAAAAAAATGTCCACATTCTTAGGTTGTCATCTAAGAATTTCCCCAATCTGGATTCTTCCTGTCTTTCCATCCTCAAATCAAGTCACCTCCAGCTACATCTAACACTTCATCATTTCTTGGTCAACTTATATACCTTCATTCATCATACATTGCACATAAATTCCCCCATATAGAATGTTGGTCCTCCATTTTTCTACCTAGAAACCTATTTGTAATTCTTTAAGACCCACCTCACACACCGGCACCTTTATAATTCTTTTCCTTTTCCCCAAGCTGACCTAATTACTTATTCTTCCGAGGACTTTGTTCATGATTTTATAATAGTAGATATCAAATTGAATTATTGTTTCTCCACTAGCAAATAAGTCTTTGGAGACACAGTATATTATAAATTCATGAAATAAAGCAAATCAGAAAATGTACACCGATCCCCCTACATTACACTAAGAGAAGAATGATTATAATAATCTCATACCACTTTATTCTTGCCACAAGAAAACTTGTTCTTGAACAAGCATTTACTCATTCTACCTCTCAATTTTCTAATCTATAAAATAAGGAAGCTAGATTCAATATTTCTAAGGTTCTCTGCAAGTTAAAATTCTTTTTAATTAACCTTTCAAGAAAAACAAAATAAAAGTTTCCTGTGCTGGCTTTTGAAAAGTGGCAACAAACTACTTATTTTCTTTCCTGCCATACACTATGCTCACCATTAGTTATACCATTTGTGCCTTATTTCTTCATAGTTCCTATTGTATACTTCACACTTTCTTATCATGACTGGGACAAGAAGTTTCATTTGTGAAAACATTATCAGGGTTCCTTGCAGTGGCATTAGCCAGTGAATATAGCAGGAGATTCTGAGGCTGAATCTACTGTTTCCCAAAATTGCACCCTGCTTTCTGTTCTTTGAATTCATAATAACCAAACTACTTTTAATTAACTGAATATATCGAGTAAACCAAGAGAACTAGTTTCAACATAAACTGGAAGACAAAGATAAACATAATTTGGGGAAAGGCTTATACTTGCTAATTTTCAGCTAGAGTTTTAGTAATGAAACTCAGCAGAACTGAGCATACACTTAATTCTGCTACGTACTGTTGTTAACTGGAAATGCACCACGGGACTTCAGCAACCCTGGACATTCTTGCTGGCATGCCAAGAATGTAAGACCCTGACTGCTCTTTCATGGATTATTTCTCAAGGTTGTTTGCAACACGTAACCTTTCAGGATAAGTAATGTCTTCTACCTGACAGAGCTGGCTTGCTTCTGCTTACTATAAAATCAGTGAATCCCCCCTTTTGATGAATCTTGATGCTACACTGCTTGCATACCATCCACGTAACAGATGTCCTGCACTAATCCTGATGTTAGGAGGGAATCAGGAATCAGTTTAAATCAATGTGAAACTTATGGTGCTTACTATACTGTGAATAATATAAATCCTTAGTCAAACCACTTTCCATAGCCTTCTTTTGGTTTGATATGATTTGAAAACTGTCTTTTGAACTTTTCTGTGTAATAAAATCTACCAGGGTAGATTAAAAAGTCTTTAGCCTCCAACTTAGGAGTCTTGTGTCTTCTGTCACTATCCTTGGGATAGCAAGCATGAAAAAGTGTGCTGCCTATAAGTAGAGAAAAATCTCAGACTCTTCACAGGTCTTAACACATACTAGCTGTGACCTTTGGCAAGTCACTCTCTCAGCTTCAATTACCTTATCCATAAAACATCTATAAAATATTATGTCACATCCTGATTTTAGAATCTTGAACAATGAGATAATATGTGTCAATGAAAGCCTATCAAGCATCATTATACCATTTTAAAATTCTTTAAGTCAGTTCCCCCATAAGGCACCATAACACCTTACATCAATTTAGGCCTTCTAACATGTAAAAGAATACTTTTGGGGTCCCAAAACTGTTGTTATATTAAAAGAAAACCCTCTGAGCCAGGCACAGTGGTGTACCCTTGAAATCCCAGCTATTTGGGAAGCTGAGGCAAGAGGATCACAAGTCCATGGCCAGCATCAGAAACTTAGTGAGACCCTGTCTCAAAAAAAAAAAAAAAAAAAAAAAAAGCTGAAGATATGGTTCAATAGTAAAGTGCCCCTGGGTTCAAATCACCTATACTACCAAACAATAATATAAAATAAAAGGGTTGGGGATATAACTCAGCAGTAGAGCACCCCCAGGTTCAAATCCCAGAACCAAAAAATAAGCTATGATTTGGATTTTAGGAAAATTCGGTATGAAACTACTCTGGAAAGAATAGAAGTATAATAGAACACTGAACATTACCTGCATGTGTATGTACATATACATACAAATCTATACATACATATATTGCTAAACAAAGATAATCAAGCTAAATATTTTTATACCTCCATCTTAAAAAAACAATAATCCCAAATTAGTCTTTTCATAATACTAATTAATCAAGCTTTATTCATCCCACTATTCATACCAATATAGGGTACAACAGGAGTCAATAGGAGTCAAAATGAGAATTCTTTTCTTTTTCTTTTTTCTTTTTTTTTTTTTTTTTTGTGGTGCTAGGCATTAAACCCAGAGACTCATGTATGTGAGGCAAGCAAGTACTTTACAACTGAGAAACACACTCAGCTCCCAAAAATGGGTATTTTCATTCTTTCAACATTATTATCACTTTTTTTCTATCTCCATATAGCTGGTAATAGAATTGCATTCAGAAATAAACAGAACTAAGTTTCTAAATAACAGGTTTACTTAAAAGGGGGGATTAAATTATTATGGTACAATTTTTCCCTATAGCTAATTAAGTTGAATTAAATGCTAGAGACTAGAATGTTGACACATAACTAAGCAATAATTTGTAGTTACTGAAAAAATTCTGACTTAAGGAAAACAAATAAACCCATGCCATTATAATTTATAACTTATCACTATGTGTGCAAACAATTTTTTTTTCAATATTAAAAGAGTAGCATTAACATCAATAATGTAAGCCCACAGATGTAGACAACAAACCTGCATTTTTAGATGTATGTGGTTTTTGAAGTACTTTCAGACTTACACCTCTACCTCTCCTATTCCTCTGTCCCCCATTTTATTAAAAACATCTCAAGGGATAAATACACCTTTCTTTTGTGAATATGTGGGTTGTTATTTTTCCCCACAAGTAGAAAGAGAACAGCACATAAAATGTCCCCCTTTTTGCCATTGGCCATTGCTGGCTTCTTGTCCTGTTGAAAAGTAACATTGTCCTTCCTCCATCGTTTCACAGATGGGGCAAACTTTTCCATCACCTACACGTCTTTGTAAACTGCCTCTTCTTTTTTTTTTGCTTGAGTTATTCTGATCTCATCCCCACACGACTGTGGCTGCTCTCCAGTTTACACAATAATCTGACCTCATTCCCACTTTGTGCAGCTCTTTTACTCACACCTGTCTGTAACTAGCCTGCTTGTCACACTGTTAACGCCTTTGTTCTCCCTACATAACAATAAATCTATCCCTTGTACAGATCTATTGCCTTTATCTCATTTGTTAGTGTCTTGGGTGATCATCATTATTGGCTGCTACTTACTAGTGCTCCATTTAATTTCTTAATGTTAATTATATCCTACTAGTGTCCTCCCTTCTGTTTCCAAAAATTTACTGCAATTATCATTTTGTCACAGCTGAGCCAATAGAGTTTCTTTTTTAACATTCCTATAGATCATTCCTATAAGTAGACACTATGTCAAAGAAGCATCTGCTGTTGTTTAAGCCTCCACCTTCTGTTCTAGAAAAGTTTCTAGCACACCAGAAGAACTTGTTAGGCCAACGGTGGCCTTGCTGAATTGTCTCCCAAGAGACTAGGCCACACAAAAGGAAGTCCTCTCCCCCAGATGGATCTTTAATTACAATGATGGCTGACTGAAAGAAAGGTATGTCTTTTAAGACATTCAAGAAAGAAACATCCCTCAATAATTTCATTTTTTAAAACTCATCTGCTCAGTAAAAGTCCAAAAATAATAAAATACCACCACATGCTCCAGGGACCAGGAAGCATACACTTCTAAAAATGACAGAAAGGTGAACCTCACTTTATAATCCACTAATGATAAGCCAGTGTGAAAAACTATACATCAGTCTTGTCCTAATCTAAGTAATGAGTTATGTATCCTTCCGCCTCATCTCCACGTGATGGAGCTGATCAAGTTTATTTTTACCCAATAACATGAAAAGATCTCCATCAACATATTGCTGTTCAATTGAAATGCTTAATACAGTGTAGAGTTAACATTTGAAGCTTCAATCCTCAGCTGTTACTTGGTCTCTGGTTTGCAACACCATTTGGAAAAACAAAGATTTATTTCCCCCAAGTGCAGTAGCTAACTGCACTTCCATGTAGCTAACTTGGGAAAGAAGGCAGGGGAAATAGATGATGGAATATTGTACCAACTTCTTCTGACTTTTACTCAAATGTCTCCTACCCTTTTATCCTCCCAGTTTATCTAAGGATATGGTACATTGAGAAAAGCTCTCTTAAGTAAGGAAACTAATTCCCTTCATAGGGAGAGGCACTGTGTAACTTCCTCTGTTAAACACCAGATACTCAAAGAAATACATTGAAATACTGCACATAGTCTGACAAAATAAAGAATAAATTAACCAAATTCCGGATTTAGAGGAAAGTCCAATCCTCTTTCATCATTATAATTAATTCTTTTGGAAAATGAGTCTGTCTTCTTTAGTCTTCCTTGAAGAAACAGAAAACCTTCTACTTAAAATAACAACAACATAGGGAGAGAAGAAAGTACTTTAAGAGACAGAGTGACCCACCTACCTGTTTTCCAAAGTGCTCATAAGATTTCAGCCTTGACTGGCCCTTCATGTGGTGGCATATCTATAACCAAAGTCCCTCAGAAAACCAATTTAGTCAACCAAATCCCATGGAACACCTACTACATACAGACTGACAAAGATTTAAAAAAAAAAATATATATATATATATATGAGGAATGTAGCCATGTGGGTGAGGGCTACAAGAAAAGTAAACATATGTTCAATGGAATATTATAGGAGAAATACTTGGCCAGAAGTGAATAAGCTAGAAACAGGAAAAGCTACACACAAGAAATTATATTTGACCTGAGTTTGGAGGGTGGTTATAATTCTTTAGACTGAGAAGAAAGAAAAGTCAGTTCAGGCATTTAAAAAAAGGCACAAAAGCAAAGATGCATAAAGTATGTTTCTTTGCTGGTTATGACATAGTCCTCTTCAGCAGAAGCAATAACATTAAAGTTGGTAACATTTAGAGAAGATTTATAAATATCAGGACACCACCTAATTAGATATCCCAGCTAAGACACTGTCTTCTAAAATGATCATCCTGGTTTCCACAAGATGAAAGATGGCACCAAAACACATATTTGAGTCCTCTGCCAAATAGTTTCCCCCTCCAGGTTGATTCTTGACCATCTTCAAATTGCTTTATGCCCTGGGAGACTGACTTTCATGGGCTGCAACAAGGGTACCCTTGAGCACCCATGAGGGTCACAGTGAGGACAGTAGGCACCAGTAGGACATTGCAGGGTAGGAGAAGAATGAGGTCAGGTTACTTATTTTCCTGGTTCCTTCCCCACCAGGTACGGGTGATAGACTATGTCCCTTTATCAAATGCCACAGGAAGCTCCTATTAGGCAGTCATTTCCTATACCCATAGCTAAAAGAATGATGTGGCAGTACTATTTTTATCCCTTATCTCTCTAATGTTGCCTGTCTTATACCACACTCTCCCCAGTTATCTTGTTTGAATGGGTCACCTGATCCCTACCAACTAACTGATTCAGGGTTAACCTCAGGAAATGGCAAAAAAAAAAAAAAAAAAAAAAACTTTTTCAGCACTACATTGTTACCATTCATTTTACTCCCATTTCTGAAATCAGCATTGACCTACAATAGAAAGCCACCAAATTCCCTGAAATTCTCCAGCTCTTCACAAGCAAATAATTGCAAATAATTGACCTTTCTTTTTCCTGGGCAAAGCTGGAGCTTAAAATATATGTAATAAGCTTTATTATATAATCTGCTACAAGTGATAATGCAAAACTTAAAAACATCATTGTTTTTGTCAATAGAATGATTTTATATATTCTTATAATGAGAAGAATTAATTAGGGGCCAGGGCTATGGCTCAGTGGTAGAGCGCTTGCCTAGCATGCATGAGGAACTGAGTTCAATCCCAGGCACTACATAAAAATAAACAAATAAAATAAAGGTATTGTGTCCATCTACAACTAAAAAAAAGGGTTTTTTTTAAATAATTAATTTTAAACACGTTTTTAAAATGTGTTTCAAAAACTTGAATGAAAGATGGGAACAGGTTCCTGAGGAGAGGAGGAAAGGGAGAAAAATCATCTCAGAATGAGGATCATAACAACAGGATGAAAATCAAGTCTCAAGTACCATCAATAAGTTTCTAATACTTCCTACTTTTTTCTTATTACATTCCTATCCCAATTTTATACAGATTTTTCAAAAGTCCTCTCTAAATGAAACCTTTGGGGAGATGCAACTATTTTATGCTATTGTCTAACCATACTATATGTTTATTAAACTATATAATTATGAGAAAAACTGATTACATTCTAAAATGATAGTAATATATCCTTGATCCCATATGTATATTATCCGTTCTTATAGTCACTTCATCTCTGCTTCTAGAAATACAAACAACCTTTTAAAAGCATGGACAATACAGTACAGGTTAGGATTCTGGTTCTGAAGTAATTATAATAAGTCATTGATACCAATTTTTACCATCAAGGAAAAATAACTCCTACCACAAACATCAAAATAAACTGTAATTCTGTCATCTCATAATATCATGCATGTGACAGGCCAAAGCCAAAGCTAGAAACTACAAGAAACACTTTTTGCAAATGTATGAGATTCAGCATTTTAATAAGATCCTCCATGGCCAATGATACACACCCACATGTATTTCCTGCTCCTTGAGTGTGAATGGAACCTGTAAATATGACAAGATGCCAATTTCAATTCAGTTACTAACCAGTGAATGTGGAGTTAATCAAAGAGAGACTATCCTGGATGAGCCTGATCTAATTAGGCAGGTGTGCCACTGCTCTGCTGGACTGCAGGAAGAAAGCAAGCATCCTATGGTAAAGTGCCTAAAGAGAGACACCTTTAGGCACTGAGAGCAATCCCCTGACACCAGCTAGTAAGAAAACAGGACCGTAGGCACACAACCACAAGGAAAGAATCTGCCAACAGCCTGTGTAAAGTTTATAAGACGACAGCAAGCCCAGATGAGAACTGCAACCCTAAATGATACATTGACTTCAGCCTCCGGAGGCCTGAACAGAAGATCCAGTAGAAGGTTCTTGGACTCCTGATGTATGGAAACTAAGACATAGCAAACATGTTGTTATAGTTTGGAATGAGGTGTGCCCCAAAAGCTCCTATGTCAATGCAAGAGTGACCTGATGAGACTATCAGAGCTGAAACCTAATCAGTCCATCCTATTTTGAATGGAATAACTGGATGGTAAATGTAGGCAGATGGAAATGGGTCACTGCGGGTGTGCCCCTTGCTCTCTCTGCTTCCAGGTCTCCATGAATGCTCCATGAATGCTCCGTGAATGGAGCAGCACTTCTCCATCACACTCTTCCACCATGTTGTTCTGCCTTATCTTGGGCCAGAACAATGGAGCCAGCCCACCATGGACTGAACCTCTAAAAGCATGAGCCAAAATAAACTTCTCATCCTCTAAGTTGTTCTTGCCTGGTATTTTGGTCACAGCAAAGTAAAGTTCATCAACTATACATGTGTTATTTGTTTTAAGTTGCTGAATATGTGACAGTTTGTTCCATGGCAATAGATAACTAATACAGAAAGATACCTTACGACCTTTAAGACATTAGACCTTATTGTTTCAAGACCATAATCTTCAAAAGGACTGTGTATAAAATTTTGAACTTGGTCTAGTGACATGAGTCACTTCTGGCATATTTTGATGACAAGACTAAATAGATCAAAGGAGATTCATTCACAACACCATTAATCTATTTGTCTTTTGCAGAAAAAAAATGAATTCATTCTCCTTCTAAGTTATTGATCTTTACATACCTGCCTGTAAACTTATTTTCTTGATTTCAGAATCCCTGAATCAAATGTTTGATAATAGTTACATTTCCTATGTGTCCTCAAAAATTTTAAAAAAAATGCTGATAAAGAAAATTAACTCAATTAGAAACATCGTTTCCTTTTGATCCTTTAATTCAGAAGCCATTACATAATAAGACTGTAATTGTATTAAGTACTTTTATATTTTCTAAGCTTCCTCAGCCTGGGTTCCCATTTTTTTTTTCTGCTTATTTTTTACTAGGAATCTGTGATATTTTTCTTCTGGTAGCAGCTCCTGCTATGTACAAGTACAAAATATAAAAGGGGAATGGAATATATTGTGCCCTTTGGCTAGCTAAATAATAGTCCCAAATCCCTGAAACCATGAAGGCATTACCATACTTGGTAAAGGGGATTCTACAGAGGTGATTAAGAATCTTGATATTATTCAGGTAGCCTGATTTAATCACAAGTGTCCTTAAAAGAGAAAGTAAGATTTACTTCAGCAGAGGCACATCAAAGTGCTGCAGTGTGAGAAAGACTTGACTAGCCTTTGCTGGCTTTGAAGATGGAGGAGGGAGCCAAAGGTCAAAGAACACAAGTGGCTTCTATAAGCAAGAAAAGGCAAGAAAAGAGGTTCTTATTGTAGAGTGAGCCTCCAGAAGGAATACAGTCCTCCCAGATCATTTTAGGATTTTTGACCTCCAGAATTACAAAAGGGGAAGTCCTTGTGTTTTTTTTTAACCACCAAATTTGTAATAATTTGTTATAGCAACAATGGGAAATTAATATTTGCTCTTCAACTTATATAAATGGTTTGGTTCTAAAAATATTAGTCATAGTCAGAATGATCATATAATCTACTGTTCAATCTAGGATAACTCCAAAAGCAAAAGGAGTACTATTAATAATTGTTCCAAAATAACTGTTATAAGTTAAAAATGTCACAGTAAACTGAGATGTATGCTCATTCTACTCATGGTACACTCATAGCAGAGAATTCAAATAAAGTTAGAGATGAATATTTCAGCCAAAATGAGGAAAGAAATTTTTAACAATTAATACATCAAAATTAGGTTGATTATCTTAGGAGATAGGAGGGTCCCCTCACTGGCTACTGATAACAGGTAAGAGTAGTATCAGTTCTCAAAACTGGCTGCATGGGAGAATCACCTGGTAAGTTCAATGTGTTTATTTATTTTGTTTAGTTATATTTTAATTTATATTCTCAGGCCCCACCCCAGACCTATTAAGTCAGAATTTCCATAGGTGGGGCACAGAATCAGTACTTTTAATTAGCTCTCACTTGGATTCTAACGCAGTGCTAGCCCAACACCAGACTGTGGAAGCAGTGGTGGGCAGTACCATTTATGGTTCATTTTGGAAATGGACCTTAACACTGTAGGGTAGAGTCCCCTGCCACACAACACAAATAACAATGTCACTATTTCCACCACTTTTTTCCTCCCAAACAAAAATCTTAGTCCTGAGGCCTAATATGTTTTAAAAAAAAAAAAAAAAAAAACCATAAAAAATGAGCAACTCCTACTGGAGCTGCCCGAGGATTCCTCACCACTAGGTTCCCCACCCCCAGTAGCTTTTAATACACTCCATGAAGTACCAAGCTCCTCTGAAAACAAGGTGAAAACCAAGGCCTCACAACATCAGAAGTAAGGAGGTTCATCATGTCCATAGTTTGTTGTGACTTTCAAGAGCAGTGTTTCAGAATTTGGATTATTGCAGCTTTTGGAATATTTGCATTTACATAATAAGCTATCTTAGGAATGGGACCCATGTCCAAACATGAAATTCATTTATGTCTGATATGCACCTTACACACAGAAGTAATTTTATACAATATTTTTAATAATTGTTGTGCATTTTGATTGCTATCTATCACAGGAAGTCAGGTATGGAATTTTCTACTTGTGCATCATGTCAGCGTTCAAAAAGTTTCACATTTCAGATTTCAAAATTCTGGATGAGGAATGTTCAACCTATATTTTAAAATTGTTTTAATTAATGTAAGTCTGGATTTGTCATCCAATTTATTTTATAAAAATTACTTTCCTTGATTTTCCAGCTCTTCTGAAGGTACCTCATGTTAAAAGGCTGGAAGTTGGAGGTAGAGAACCTATCTGTCTTTTATCACACTCTTAATGCATAGCAGATTCAGTTTCTTATTTATTTATATGATTTTATATTAAGAAAGAATGATTTGCAGTTCAAAAAAGAAGTCTGAGAACCTTGTCATAGAATATAATATTTTAAAATATAAATTAAAAAATAATTTATACTTATATAGAAAATAAATTAAAATATAACTAAACAACCCCTGTGTCTGGTAAGAAGTCACATAAATAATATTAGATTTCCTGAGGTGAATATACCTCTAAAATTTTAGAAACTTCATATGCTGATGAACAATTACAATCTAGTTATCAAAACACTAAAAACATGAATTATGTTTGAGAGGGTAAGGTTGCCTATGAATTTTAATTTCCCATATCACCATATATTTTTAATTTGGTGGAAAAAAAAAGAAAGATTATACTATGGGGTATTTTTAACAGGTAAGTAGACAGTTTCTAAATTATTGTTCTTACTGTATTGGATTCACTATATGAAACAACATGATAGTATAATATTTCATACTATCCTACTTGCTAAGTGCAGTAGGGCAGAGCTGAACATGAAAGAGCATCAACAAGATTCAGCAGACTAGTAGAATTGTTGTTGTTGTTGTTGTTGTTGTTGTTGTTGTTTTGTTTTGTTTTTGTGGTCCTAGGGATAGAACCCAGGGCCTTGTGCATGATAGTCAAGCACTCTCTACCAACGGGGCTATATCACCAGCCCCTAGATTTTTTTAAGGTGTTTTAATTATTATTTATTTATTTTTATGTGGTGCTGAAGCGAGTGCTCTATCACTGAGCCAGAACCCCAGTCTCACTAGTAACATTTTAAATAATAATAATAATAATAATAATAATAATTGCAGAAGGTCCCTCACATACGAAATATTCCATATTTTTCTAAACACACAAAAACATACATGGATCATACAAGAGCATATAAAATGAAATTACCTGTCAATGAAATTGGCTCTCTAATGGCTAAATTTTCATAAACTTCCTCTTTTTTTTTTTTTTTTACTGACTGTCCTTTTTGCTGAATATCATTCATGGGGCTTTATATTGCTTCATGAAACATCAGAAAGGGAGAATGTGAATAGCAGTTCCCATACAATTCTCACCAGTTTAACTTGACCTATTACCTTAACCTGAGATCAGAGTTCGGAAGTGAAAAGATCCCTGGCAAATGTGCAAGCTGGCTTTCACTCTCAGACTTTTTAGCTCATGAATGTGCTAGAGAAACATTAGAGAACAAAGTATCTTTGATAAATGCACAGAATGCACTTAATCCTTTTCTTGAATTGAAGGTCAGAGGAAATAGATAAATGTCATTCATTAACATGGATACTAAAAGAGTTAGGAGTTACATTGTACATTCTGAGAAAACAATCTGAGTCTCCTGAATTGAATAAAAATGCCATTAACAATTTTTGAACCACAAAGAGCTGTCTAAGCCATTAGCTTTCCCTTTAAGTACAAGGTTTAATATCTACAAATAGATTATGAAGGCTTCTGCTTTATCAAAATAGTGTTGACTACACTACAGACATTTGAGGTTAATTACAAGAACTAAAGGTTTATAGAAAATAGGAAGACGTCTTCCTAGATTTGATTGATGTAACAAATAACTTATTGTGCCTCTATTTGTAAGACGCTATGGTAGGCATTGCAAGAAAAATGAAGAACAAACTATAAGTTCCTGACACCTGGGAATTTATCATCTAGTATAGAAATGAGGCAAATACAAAAATGACTGTAACTCAACATGATATACTACTACACACAAAAGAATCTTAAAGCGGTACTTCCAAACCTCAGTGTATACATGAACAACAGGAAGAGCTGATAAAAATACACATTCTGATGTGGATATTCAGGTGGGAGTTAAAAATCTGCATTTCCAACAAACTACAGGTAATGCTGATGCTCTTTTTGGGGTTTGAAAGTCAAAGGTGGAATAGGTGGAAGACATCAGCCCAAGTCAGAAGAGGGGAGAATAGTATCATTATGGCAGGGAAAAAATAAAAGATGATATTTCAGAAGGTTTTTAGGTAGACAGGATCTGGAAGAAAAAGAAATGAAGTGAAAAAGAAATTACTTGGAAAAGAAATAAACCAAAGAAACATGTGCTTTATTCCTTACACTGTGTTTTTCACCTATGGAAAATCCTAATAATGACTATTAGAGCTATTGTTTTAAAATAGCTATCTCATATCTCATTATTATACATACAGAATTTTATTAAAGTGCCAAATCCTACTAACTTTATTTCTAGGCATTGCAAAGTCAAACCAACTACAGTATTTAAATCAGTGATTCAAAGATGAGCTCAGACAAGAAAGCTCAACAGAACATGAAACCTGTAGGCCAGATTCTGGGTTTTATCTTCACTCCACCACCCTTGGGCAAGATTGCTCCAAATATTTGCAGTCACATCCAAGAAGAAGGAAGGTAAGATAAGGAATATGCACTATTTTGGTTTCATGTTCCTCAAGAGCACAGGACTCTTGAAACATGCATTTGTTTTCTATTGCACTGTACCAAATTACTATAAACTTGGGACCTATGACAACATATTTTCTACAAAACAAAAGTCCAGGCATGGCATAGCTGGGGCCTCTGCTCAAAGTCCTAGGAGAATGAAATCAGGGCAAGAGCTGGTAGTTGTTCCCAGTGGGAGTTCAGGGTCTTCTAAGCACATTTAAGTTGTTGGCAAAATTCAGGTGTTAACAGTTCTGAAGTAAGGTCCTTGTTTTCTTGCTGGCAGATGGCCTCTTTCAGCTCTTAGATACTGCCATGTGGCCCTCTCAAAATATGGCAGCTTACTACTTCAAAACCATCAGGAAAATCTCACTCTTATCTCATAAAACCTAGTCCATATAAAGCAATTATGGGAGTAATATCCCATCACTTTTTCCATATTCTGCTGATTAGAAGCAAGTCACAAGTATTATCCAACTCAAGCCAAGAAAACTACACGAAGTAAGGAACGACAGGAGCCAGGGGTCATTGGGTCTTTAAGGTCCATGTGTCACAAAGTTCTTCCTCAGAAAATGTGACATTTTATTAGAGACTTGAAGAATGATGAGTCAATTATATTAGAGCAATGGACTGAGAAGGCAACCACTGAGGAAACAGGGAAGGAAGGAAAGGACCCTTTAAAATGCATGCCACCAATGGCCACATTGAATATCTTTTAGTTTCATAACTGGATGGAAGTGAATATGAATAAAACATATTGTGTGAGTTTTATATACCCAACTACCCAATCTTCTCAATTATTTTAATCATTCTCAGAGTTATGATTCAATGTGGAACAAAGAAAAAATATTGCACATCTTCCTGGAATATTAACTTTACATTTGATAAAATTAATTAGTACTTAATACATTTTTAATAATGAGAAAATATTTCTAGAATGCATATACAAAATGTAGTGCAATATAAAATTTAAATCAATTTTTTAGATAATACTTGAAAATTTAAAGAAATTTCTAATTGAATAGCACATTACACATTTTCTCTCACTGTGGTGAGGGGAATTTTGAGTGAAAAGCTTGAGACCCAATGTTATTGTGGGTATACACAGTACTTTATACCTCATTAAGTATTAATGAGGAGAAAAGCCTCACAGGTGAAGAAATAAATTTTTAAACATACAGTTTCAAATGTAATGCAAATGAGCATATTCACTATAGTCTCTGAAAGGCAAATTGCAGATTAAATTGTTCCAAAGGCAATTAAATTTATAAGTCATGCAGTCAGGTGTTGATGCCTAGGTTACTATACTTTAAAATCATCCTTCCCAAACATTAATTTCAGTGTGGTGATAAAAGCTTTGTGTTTGATTTGGGTTTTGTTTTTACTTGTGTTCTTTAAAATCAAAATGTCTATTTGCATAATACTAATGGTACTCCAAAACCCATCCTTTTTTCCTTATTAATAAAAATGTTCACTATTAGTAACATGTTTGCCTGAATACTCTGCACATTTTAGCCTCCTTGTAGCTATGTGGTCACGTGGCCAGGTTCTAGTCAATGCCAACACTAGTCTTTAAATTGTAAGGATGGGTCTTGGCCTTTTTTCTTGCCTTCACGCTCACTAGAATCCAATGGTGGTCTTGCCATGTTGACCTGTGTGAACAGAGGTAACACTAGAGTCATATAGAAGAATCCTGGGCCCCCAACACAGTGTATCTTATCAGTCCTGGTCCGTTTATATAACACATATAATGTGGAAGAGATGTAAACTTCTTTTTGTAATTTGGGGTCTTTGTTCAAACAGCTCAACCCATACCCTAACTAAATAGCTGTAAGAAGATACCACCCTAACAGAACTTGTGATATGTGGCACTGACAAAGAATGAACAGCAGGTGAACACACAGTCTGAAGAAAAGTTGCTGGCTCTTATTATGCCATGCCAAAATGTTCAGTTAAATGTCATCTTGAAAGTTAAGTACCTTGAAGGGATAAAGCCTCTAACTTGAAGGAAAGTAACTTGAAAAATCAAGAATGTTAGTAGGTATTGACTTCTTGCTGCCTTCAACAAAGTGCTTCCAAGATATATCAATTCAGCCTAAATCAAGCAGTCTCAAGTAGATGTGGAAGGAAATTTGGCTCTACTGAGGAAAATTCACACCATACACAGCCTGAATTCTAAGTTGGCTGAATATCTCATAAAGTGGGCTTCACTGGGTTGAAAAGTAGTTCCTCTACACCCCACACCAACACGATGAAAACAGAATGTTCAGAAATCACTCCTTAGGCCTACCCTGGGCCCCAACAGCTCCCAATCAGACAATGGGAGCTAGCCAGCAATTAAGAAGATATGGAAGCTATTACCTGTTCACCCAAGCCTCAAGAAATAGAGGTTTGCAGAGTACAAAAGTCAGCGATTAAAATCCAGATTTTTCCCCCCATGCTGGGGCTTGGACCCGGGGGTGCTTTACAATTGAGCTGCATCCCTGGTCCTTTTTATTTTTTATTTTTTTTATTTATTTTTTTTTTTTAGAGAGAGTGAGAGAGGAGAGAGAGAGAGAGAGAGAGAGAGAGAGAGAATTTTTAATATTCATTTTTAGTTCTCGGCAGACACAACATCTTTGCTGGTATGTGGTGCTGAGGATCGAACCCGGGCCGCACGCATGCCAGGCGAGCGCGCTACCGCTTGAGCCACATCCCCAGCCCCCTGGTCCTTTTTATTTTTTATTTTGAAACAAGATCTTGCTAAGTTGCTGGGGCCGGTCTAGAACTTGCAATCCTCCTCCTTCAGCCTCCCAAGTTGCTGAGAATTCAGGTGTGCACCATCATTCACAGATAAAATTCAACATTTAGCTGGGGTAAATAACTAATTATGTTAACTTTGACTTTTAGCCAATCAGCTCAAATAGGTTTAAAGTTCAGTGAGTTTTAAGAGGATGTAGTACTTACACATACAGAGACACACAAGCCTGGACTGCTCAACACAAAGCCCCTTAGACTCCCTTACCTGCACCATCAGGAAGTGAGTTTGAAAGCTATCTATCTATCCCAGGACAACAATATACTTTCCAATATCCACTTTATATCTGGCCATGGAGAATAATAAAGAATCTCCCAAAGGACAAAGTCAGAAACCAGGGAGAACAAGTGATTTCCTCCCTGAGGACAATGGGGCCAGTTTGTCAGCAGGGCTAACAAAGACCTTTTTCTACTGCCAACATAAAAGACTTCATGATTTCTATGTACAGAATTTAACAGGTGCTAGGTAAGGATCAATGACTTTTGGGTTTCCAGTATTCCCTTTTCCAAATGGAGTGTTTCACCCAGCTTTTCCTCTATCACTGTATATTGGATGTGTTATCCTACCCCTACTTTTATTGTACATTGGACACGTATTTCATACAGCAGACAAGTTGGCTTTCCGAGTAAATGGGCCAATCACAAGAAGCTATAATAGGACGTAAGAACAGACTTCCCATTATCAAGGTACAATATATTACGAGATGGGTAAGATTTGGTGAAAGAATGAATATGTCATGGATGAGAAATAAAGTGCACATGCAGAAACTGTAAGATGTCTCCCCAAATCCATGCTCTCCTTCCAGAGGAACAGGAATTCTGGGTGGGTAGGTATTTGGAACTCTACATTTCCGAACTTGCTCTGCTACTACATGTGGTGATATGACTGAGTTCTGACTAAAAGATTGCAAGATGACTGATGTGTGCTACTTCTTGGTTAGTTCCTTTTTAAAAAAAAAAAAAGGACCATGTCCTCCCTGTTCCTCTTCCTGCTAGAATGTGAACATGGTATTTTCCATCCATGCACTTGAGATCAATATCCTAGGGACAGCCAAATTACAAGACAGAAGGAACCTACATGCCTATAACTCTACCACTCTACCACTGAGCCATATTACCATTCCTCTCAATTAAAAATAAATAAGCATATAACTGTAAATGAAAAAAATAAATCTGTCAGAGAGATTAATATTTGCTTTCTTTGGTTCCTTAAAATTGATTCAGTAAAAACTTATATACATAAAGATGTCACCTGAAAATCAGAGAACAAAAAATAATAGCTAACAGAATGTTTTACATTTCATGTGCTTTTCATATATCTCTAACATACAGAAATTTGCTTTGTCCATTAAAGAGCTAGATATCAATAAGTAAAAATATTGTATATATTGTATCATCCAAAACACAGGCTTCAAAGGAGCAATGTGTGATATAAATTGATGAGTAATACTCCCCATGGTACATTACCTGTATGCCTAGTTGGTCACTAACAATAGGCTTTAGACCTAGTTTCACTGGAGTTTTCTTGCCATTGCTACTACTGCAGAATCCCCCCAAACCAAATATTATTTGTAAGCAATTTAAATCCTAAAATAATTTCAGGAGTAAGACACATTTACCTTAATCAGTCTCCAGGACATGCTAAGATTCTAGGATCAGCTGGAAAAAAAAAAAAAAATGAGCACACTTTGCTAGGAGCAGTATATTCCTAGTACATCCTTAGCTGTTGTGCTCTAAGAGAACAAAGCACCACCACCACCCATCTCAGGTATCCATTGTTATAAAACTGGAAATCCTTTAAAATTTTAATTTAACAGTTTAAATAACTTAATCCAATTCCCATTTACTTTGAGTTAATGCTTTGAAGTTTCATGTGTGGTTTTGACCCTCTTCTCCTAGATAAATTGGTGTTCTGTAATCTGCAATCTGAGGGCTTAGCATTTTTCTCCTCTCTCCTCTACTACCCATATACTACACACCTTAACATCATTTGTTACATTTGTCTTTCTCCCCCACACAATTCTAACCCAGTTGTATTTTAGGGAACTGCAAATGAGTCTCTATTTCATCTCTTTGTATCTCTTCTCCCATATATTTAACCTCCTTTGTCTAGCACTATTCTTTCCACCTGTCAGTGTCTTGGGAGGATGAAGGAGGTAAGGTTATGAAAAGTATTCAAAGTGCAAAAATCACCTCTTCCAGTTGTGCAATCTACTCACTGTATAATCTTTACAAATTATGAGTATTCAAATCATACCTATTACATTCTTACATAAGCAAGTTGTTATGATTTGGATGTGAAGTCCCAAAATAGTAGTAACAATTTGATTATTACACTTGGGTAATCATGATTACAATAATTGAATGTAATTATTATATTGGAGCCAGGATAGAAGGAACCATAGCTACAGTCTCAGTGGAACACCTGGTGATTTCATCAATGAAACACAGCATGAATCTGGAAAGAAAAGTATCCTATGTTCTAAAAATAAAAGATCCCTGAACTTGAATAAAGAGTTCTAAAAGCAAGCTCCCATAGCAATGAATTTCAGTCTTCTTGGTTCTTAAATTTTAGATGGCAAATAGC
The DNA here is from genome assembly GCF_964194105.1 of Spermophilus citellus. Classification (NCBI taxonomy): domain Eukaryota; kingdom Metazoa; phylum Chordata; class Mammalia; order Rodentia; family Sciuridae; genus Spermophilus; species Spermophilus citellus. The sequence continues at coordinate 60,046,785 of NC_138197.1, forward strand.
AGAAATCTGGATACTGAAGGATTCATTCAAATATCGTCAGAATGTTTTTTTCAGTTCCCAAGCTCAGATACCTAGAGTTTGCTTGATAAGAGACACCATCTGAATGGGTTTCCCAGTGAGCTTGCTATGGGTCCTGCAATAAATTCAGTGGGGGATACAGAAGAGATCTAAACATGAATTCTGGTTGGCAAAGACTTGCCATCTACTTGGAGAAAAAAGTCTGTAGTGATACATGCATACCCATATTTACTAGCTTAGGTGTCCATCAACAGATGAATGAGTTTTTTTTTTTTTTTTAAATGTGGTACATAATGTTGAGTACATGTATGAAGACATGAATTGGTGTCAACATACTTTATATACGACTAGAGATATGAAAAATTGTGCTGTATATGTGTAATAAGAATTGTAGTGCATTCTGCTGTCATTTATTTTTTAAAAAATCAATTAAAAATTTTTAATTGTGGTATATATACACAATGGAGTTTTAGTCAGCCATAAAGAAGAATAAAATTATGCCATTTTCAGGAAAATAGATGGAACTTGAGAGGATAATTGTAAGTGAAATAAGCCAAAATAAGCAAGTCAAGGGTCATATATTTTCTCTCATATTGAATACTAGAGAGCAAAAAATGGGGGATTGGGAATTAACACCCATAATTTAAATTGCGTTCCTATTCATCAGTGATGATTCCACTAAACGAGAAATTAAGAAAACTACCCAATTCACAATAGGTGAAAAAAATAAAATATTTGGGAATCAATCTAACTAAAGAGGTGAAAGATCTCCACAAAAAAAAACTACAGAATACTAAAAAAAGAAATTGAAGAACACCTTAGAAGATGGAAAGATCTCCCATGTTCTTAGATAGGCAGAATTAACATTAACAAAATGGCCATATTACCAAAAGCAATTCCTATTAAAATCCCAATGACATCCTTCATAGAAATAGAAAAAACAATCTTGAAATTCATTTGGCAAAATAAGAGACCCAGAATAGCCAAAGCAATCCTTAGCAAGAAAAGTGAAGCAGGAGGTATCACAATACCATGCCTTAAATTACACTACAGAGTCATAGTAACAAAAATGGCATGGTATTGTCACAAAAACAGATAGATACCTAGACCAAAGATACAGAATAGAAGACACAGAGACAAACCCACATAAATACAGCTGTGTCATACTAAAAAAAGATGAAAAAAAAACTACATTAGAGAAAAGATAGCTTCTTCAACAAATGGTGCTAGGAAAACTGGAAATCCATACATAGCAAAATAAAATTAAATCACTCTCTCTCATCCTGAACAAAAATCAATTCAAAGTGGATCAAGGACTTAGCCACTAGAACAGAGACCCTGCATCTAATAGAAGAAAAAGTAGGTCCAAATCTCCATTATGCCGGCTTAGGAACTGACTTCCTTAACAAGACTCCCAAAGCACAAGAAGTAAAACCAAGAATCAATAAATAGGATATAATCAAACTAAAAAAGCTTCTTCACAGAAAAAAAAAATAAATAACATGAAGACAGAACATACAGAATGGGAGAAAATCTTTATCACCTACACCTCAGATAGAGCATTAATCTCCAGGATATAAAAAACTTTACACAAAAATAAATAAATAAACCAATCAATTAATGGGCTACAAAACTGAACAGACACTTCACGGAATTAAGGAAATGCAATTCAAAACTACACTGAGATTCCATCTCACTCCAGTCAGAATGGCAAATATCTAGAATACGAGTAACAATAAATGTTAGTGAGGATGGGGGCATAAAGGTACACTCATTCATTGCTGGTGGGATGGCAAAGTGGTGTAACCACTATGGAAAGCAGTATGGAGATTCCTTAGAAAACATGGAATGGAACCACTATTTGATCCAGTCATCCCACTCCTAGGTTTATACCCAGAGGACTTAAAATCACCATACTACGGTGACAAATCCATATCAAAGCTCAATTCACATTAACTAAACTATAGAACAAACCTAGGTGCCCTTCAACAGATTGATAAAGAAAATGTTATATTTATATACAACGGAATATTATTCCACCTTAAAGAAGAATGGTATTTGTAGGTAAATGGATGGAACTGTAAAATATTATGCTAAGCAAAATAAGCCAATCCTAAAGAACTAAAGGCTGAATGTTTCTCTGATATGTGATGCTAATTCACAATAAGCGGGGTGGGGGGAATAAAGGTACTTTGAACTAGACAGAGGGGTGTGAAAGGAGGGGAGGGGGTATGGGAGTAGGAATAATAGTAGACTGCATTGAACATTATTACCGTATGTGCATATATGATTACATGAACTGTGTATGTCTACATCATGTACAACCAGAAGAATGAGAAGTAATGTATGATGTATCAAATACATTCTACTTTCATGTATAACTAATTAGAAAACAATTAATAATTAATTTAAAAAATGGGGGTGGGAAGCATGGATTGGATCTCATGCAACCAAAAGGGAGGCAAATAGAATAGAGAAAGGGGACTAAAGAGTGGTATTGGAAAGGGAAAGGGGAAATACTGGAGAACAAAACTGATCAAATTATATTGTATGCATGAGGAAATATGTAACAATGTATTCTACTATTATGTTTACTTACAATGCACTAGTAAAAGGAAACTAGGTTCACTATGCGGAATATAAAGCTATTTATTTTGAAACATTTTTCTTGTAAAATGTTAAATCTTATTTATATAAAATCTAGCATAGTTCCTTTATAGTATATATTCTCACACAATCAGAGTTTTATTTACTCTATTACTGGTGAGATCCAATTCAGTAGACAGTGCTGAATTCTCCCAGCCTTGAACATGAGTGTGCTGTGCTGTAAATGCTCTCAGCTGTTAAGTGCACCAACTGCCTCCTTGTCCGAAGCTGAGTGAGCTTTTTCCAGCACTTAACTGTGGTTTTTCCACTGCCATTTATGTTCTTGCAAACATAAATGATTGACAAAAAAAAAAATGTGCAAGTGCTGAGTTTGTCACAAAGGAATAACCATTGAATTGTAAATGCAAATGTTCCTGTGAGACATCCTTCAAGAAAATTCTGAATGAACCAGGGGTAAACTCCTTTATGTACTGCACAGGCATCTTACACACCACTCTAGCGGGAGGGCACTGGCCAACCCCTGTGTGAAGAGGAGTTGTGAGGAATGCTGCTTGAGGCACACTGTGGCTGAAGGCAGTGTGAAATGTCCAAGGATTCCCTTTACGGTTCATGCATAAACTCTGTTCACTCCCAGCTTTAATGATGCTCCCTCCTTGCTGGAAATATCCTTTATTTTAGGACCTCAGGTCCTGCTGATTATTGCTTTAGGATCTACTGTCTCTTACCCTCACCCTCACCCCAAATTTTGTGATTATTTCCATCTTTATCAATCTCCGCCTCTCTGCTTTGCTTCATGTTTTCCCTTTCTCTTGCTACACTGGGACTGTACTCCTGGTAGAGCGTTAGTTTCTGGGCTCAGTTGTCTAGAAAACTCAGACTTATTTAAGCACTATTAAACTAACTGAGGTAATTTCTTGATACTTTCCACAAAGTGTTAAAGAAGAAAGAACAAGGTTCTAACCATTACTGTTCCTGAAGTAGAGTGAGGAGAAAGGAAACTTGCACGTTGAACGTTTATAATGTGCCAGGCACACTATTGGGTTTTCATGTCATTTCATGTAATATCAGTTCATTCTCACAATAAACCATCCATCCAACTTTGTTGATGAAGAACAAGGAAATATAAGAGAAGTGAGTGAGCTTTCAACTTGTATAACATTGAGCTCAACACAACAGTACATGCATCATAGCCTGGGGGTAGGGTTATAGTGGGTCAGATCAGTTCAGGCATATTCCAGAACTTGAGTGTCTAAATACTAAAACAATCTGCAGGAAATCCATCAGTCCTCATTTTGAATGCTTGGTTTCATCTCTTTTTCATTCTGCCATTCAGATGCTAATTAAAGCAGAGGCAGCCAGGCAGTGCTTCTCCAAGCCAATTCTTCACAGAGCATGCAAAATAGATGTCATCCTCACATCAAATGTTATAGTCTTTGTCTACATGTTTTTAAGTAGAAATATGTTAAAATCTGTCTAATTTAAACTTCATTCTCTTCAATCAGATCTTTAAAGAAACTACATGTGGTTTCATCTAGGTAATCACTTTTATCACTTTTGGCAAATCACTTTACAATAACTAAATTAAAAAAATGGTCTGCATTTTTAATTTTACTATTTCCATATGTTTGACAAACCAAAAATATTGCTATATCTAAAGACTATTAGTATCCAAAATCAACAAAAAATGGCAAGGATTCTAAAGATTTTAATCACAAACACTTGTATAATATACACTATCTGTCTAGTACGGTTTTACACTTGTTATTCCTTTCAATCAAATTAGCAAAAATGCTAAAATCAAATTTGCCAAAAATGCTAACTTTCCTGTCATGTTAAACTCTTAATAACACCCTACCACCTTCAAAGCTAGGTTGAGCTATTACTATCCTCAAATACTCTGGGTCCTTCTCCCTCCTTTGCTCTACAAATGTCCTGTCCTCTGCCTGAAAAGTCTATCCTCAGGATATCACCCAGCATTATTTCCTGTAGGAGGCCAGTCCCTATCTCTTTAGGATTAAGTGTTCCTTCATGTTTCCATAGCACCCTGTGCATAGTATTTTTATTAGGATTATCTGTCTAGATGTGTTTTTTTCTGTGACCATGAAATCTCCAAGGGCATATTTAGTACAAAGCAATGGTAAAAAAAAAAAAAAAAAAAAATCAGTAAGCATGCAATTAAATTAAGTAAAATCAGCAATTCAACAACTTATCTTACTCAACAAAACTTTATATTTTGAAATCCCTAAATAGTAAACAAACATTTTCCTCAAATCATGACTTATAAAAGAATAATTGCATGGACAAACATGCATATACACATGTACAATGAATTATATAATAGAATTGTAAGAGACCTGAAAGATTATTTATTCTAACTTTCTCATTTTATAGAGAAGAAAATTCAAACCAGGAGAAGGTAAGTGACCTGTCTAAGTTCTCCAAACTGGAATCCTCCCTGTGTTATGTTGAAATGATATTTAATCTGCACACTTTGGTAAACAATTCCTGAAATCCTGGCGTCTCTAGAATAAGTGTCCTTTGTATCCCAGGGAGATGATTGGTGACTGAGGGACTCCAGATAGCTTCAGGATGAGGGCTGATCACAGGAAGACCAAGGCATAACTGGATAACTTTGTGACTTTCCAGTCCAACCCCTCCACCAACTCCTGGGAGAGGAGAGGTGCTGAAGGGTTAGTTGATCATCACCGGCCAATGATACGATCAATCCTCCCTAAAATTCCAAAAGGACTGGACTCAGAGGACTTCTGGATAACTGACCACACACAGCGAATGATGGCATGAGAAGCTCTTTACCCCTTCCCAACATACCTTGCCCAATGCATCTGTTCATTTGTATCCTTTGTAATGCCATTTATAATACCCTTTATAATAAATGGGTAAACATAAGAGAAGTGTTTCCCCAAGTTCTTTTAGCTGCTCTGGCAAATTAATAAAAGCTGAAGAGGAACAGGAACAAGAACCTTCAGTTTATGTCTAGTTTGTCAGGAGTACAATAACAACAGACCACTTGGCAATTGGCACCTGCAGAAGAGAGGTGAGAGCAGTCTTGTGGGATAGAGCCCTTAAACTCTGAAACCTGATCACCAAGTAGAAAGTGTTATAATTAAATTGAATTAGAACACACAGCTGGTATACATTGAAGAAGTGCTTATTATGTGAGGAAATACCCTCACACACCTGATGTCAAAATTATTGAAACTGATATGTGAAAGTGATACGTACGTCGTGTTGTTTTTAATATTACAGGAGTCCAGGGTCAGATTTCTTTTGTAACAGGTTTGCACCTTCTTTGGGGGATTGTGGCTTGCTACATTTAGTAAGAACACCACTGTTTCAGTTTAATATAAGTAACATGATGACATTATTTCCATTACCACTTAATTAGAAGAATAAAAAAAGGGTTGATATAAGAAAAAAAATCAGTCTTAAAATAACTTCAGAAATTGTAAATGAGACTCTTACAAAAGTAATGCACATTTGTTACATTGCTACAAAGTCATTATCTGATGAGGATTAATATAGGGTGTTTCTGTTGCTATTGCCACTGTAACAATTACTACAAATTCTGTGGCTTAAAACAACACAAATTTATAATATTATTATTCTGTAGTTCAGAAGTCTGAAATGAGTATCACTGAGCTAAAAATCAACACATGTCATCAGGGCTACATTCCTTTCTGGAGGCTCTGGTAGAGAATCCATTTCCTTGTCCTATTGAGCTTCTAGAGGCTGCCCACATTCCTAGGCTCATGGAAACTTCCTCCCTCTTCAAAGAGAGCAACAGGAATCACCTTCTTCCCAAGCACATGGCTCTGACCTCTTCTGTTTCCCTCTTCCCTATGTAAGGACCCTTGTAATCTCTTGGGCCAACTCAGATAATCCAGGTTGATCTCCCTATATTAAGGTCAGTTAATAAGCAACCTTGATTCCATCTGCTTCTTCAATTCCCTTTGCCATCTTATGGAACATATTCACAGATTCTGAGGATTAAGACTTGGACATTTTTGGTTTTGGAGGCCATTATTCTGCCTATCGTAGGAAAGGAAAAATGCATATGTATATGAACATATATATGTATTCACATACACATACACACACCACACATACATGTGTGTGCATGTATGAAACCTCCACATCAACTAATTTTCTATTAATAGAAAAATAGAATATCAAGAAAGAAAGAAAAAAATCCTTCAATTGATGAATGGGTGAAGTGCAAAACATGTACATAGTACTCTGCAGTGAAAAGGAATGATACATGCAACAGTGTGAATGAACCTCAAAAACAGCCTGTGAAAGACACTAGACTCAAAATAGCAGATTCCCCTGGGAAAGCTGGGTTCTCGGACTATTCCCTGAGGACCTTAAAAAAGCGCTCTATAGGGATACGGCTGCATCAATGATTATAGCGGCACAATTCACAATAGCTAGACTGTGGTACCAATCTAGATGCCCCTCAATAGATGAATGGATAAAAAAAATGTGGCATCTATACACAATGGAGTATTATGCAGCACTAAGAAATGACAAAATCATAGAATTTGCAGGGAAATGGATGGCATTAGAGCAGATTATGCTAAGCGAAGCTAGCCAAGCCCTAAAAAACAAATGCCAAATGTCTGCTTTGATATAAAGAGAACAACTAAGAACAGAACAGGAAGGAAGAGCATGAGGAAAAGACTACAGTAAACAAAGACGAATGGGGGGAGAGAAACGGAGAGAGAAGGGAAAGCACATGGAAATAGTAGGAGACCTTCAATGATACATAGAATTATAAGAGGTTATGAGGGGCAAGGGGGAGGGAAAAAAAGGGAGAGAATTGAACAACAGCAGGGGAGGTAGAGAGGGAAGATGGGAGGGGAGGGGAGGGGAGGGGGGATAGTAGGGGATAGGAAAGGTAGCAGAATACAACAGTCACTAATATGGCATTATGTAAAAATGTGAATATGTAACAGATGTGATTCTGCAATCTGTATTTGGGGTGAAAATGGGAGTTCAAAACACAATTTGAGTCAAATGTATGAAAGATGATATATCATGAGCTATGTAATGCTTTAAATAATCAATAAAAAAAATAAAATAAAAAAAATAGCAGATTCCATTTTCTAAAAAATTTCTGGAAAACTGTAGGGACAGAAAGCAGGATCAGTAGTTGTCTAAAGCTGGGGAAAAGAGGAGGTTCTGATTGTAAATAAGCGCAAAATAAATTTTTAGAAAGTGATGGAAGTTCTTTAAAACTGGACCATGACAATGGTGGCACAAGTGCATAAATGTACTAAAAATTATTTAACTTTACACTTACACTGGGCAAATTTTATGCTCTATAAACTATAACCAAATAAAACTGCTAAAATCTTATCTTTTGGTTCTAATAGCATTATGTATGTGCTCAAAAGATTTTCTTGTTAGTTTGAAGAACAAAATTGAAAGGAATTCAAATCACCATTTTAAATTTTAATGTCTAAAGTAATGTTTTTGAAGGTACAGTCAAGTACACATCAGAATAATATTAAGAGCTAGTAAAATTGTACTCCTACTTCCACCTCCCACCCCTAACCCCTCCACACACTATTCCTCACACTATGGATCCAACTTTACCAATTTTTTTTTTCCATAGCACTTATCACCCTCTAACATACTATACAATTATTTATTATTATTGCCTTTTTCCCAGAAGTGACTCTAACACTCACATAGTCATACACATACAATGGTAAGACAGCTCCAAAAGAGCAGGGACTGACATCTTCCTATCACCTGAGAATAGTTCCTAGCTGAAATTGTTGGTACTTAAATATCTGCTGAACGTGTGAAGTTTAGGATTCTGGGCCTCACTGCAGGGCGTGCAAATAGACCATGTGAACTAGGGCCCTGAGTTCCACATCTTGACCAAAATAATGGGATGCTAACATTTGAAGTCCACTGGCCCATAGGGAGCCCAGCTCATCACACATGGCCATAGCAACTGAAATGCATGGCAAAAATAATCTAACACCAGCCACTGTCCAGAAAAATATAAATAGCTGAGTATAGTGCTTATAGACTTAACACAATGTTGGATGAAGAGGGGAACAAATTCCTCAGTTTCTGAGTATGAAATAGAAAGTTTTGCCTCCAACACAGCCAGTTATACAAATCAGACATAATACTCTTGCCAGACTTTTAAATTGTATACCAAGAGAATTTTATGCAACCACAAGTCAAATAAACAACTAAAAAGGATTCTTCTAACTGTAATTTTAGCTATAAAGTAATGGAAACATTCTCATTATCTATGGTACCAACAATGTTGTATGCATTATCCTAAATAAGCACTTTAGAGTATACTTCATACTCTAGATTTCAAAAATTATCATAGGGAGAAAAAGTCAATGAATGTTAGTGTAATGTGGTCATCTTAAGTATCAGTGACTAAGATCATCAGACGGTACTTAAAAGAGTTCAAAGAAATACTTATTTTGTATCTATTATATGCATGTTTTTCTTGTCTCTCAGACTTCTTGTACTCAATTTCTTTCTAATCATTGCTCTGAAATCACAGGTGTTTACCAAAGAGCTATGCCTATGGGCTCTCCATGGAGCTAGTGAAGAAATATTTTTGGTAGACTAAGAGTTCTGTGTCAAAATATTATAAATGTTTTTTCCTCTGTACTAGAAGCTAGCCTTTATTTCATTATTTTTACACTTCATAATTTTATATTTTGCTCATTTAAGCACCCTCCATATAAATTATTTCATTTCATCATGATAACCAAGATAGATAAATTGAAATAATGCACAAATAAACTACCAAAGAAGCAGATCAGACATGCCTCAGAGAGTTGAAATGTGGGGTTTAAGAATCCTTATAGAGGGGCTGGGGATGTGGCTCAAGCGGTAGCGCGCTCGCCTGGCATGCGTGCGGCCCAGGTTCGATCCTCAGCACCACATACCAACAAAGATGTTGTGTCCACCGAAAGCTAAAAAATAAATATTGAAAATTCTCTCTCCCCCCTCTCTCTCTCTCTCTCTCTCTCTCTCTCTCTCTCCTCTCTCACTCTCTCTTTAAAAAAAAAAAAAAAAGAAGAAGAAGCCTTATAGAAACTATCAAGATGCAAATTTTTATTTTGTGCCAATCACCAAACCACTAACCATATTTTATGAACAGGTATTGACCATCCCCCAATTTAAGACTAGAATATTCTGAGGGCTCAATTTAAGAAGGAAAACAGCTTGGATACAAGCCCAAGCTAATCAAACATTTTAGAAGTTCATTAATTAGTTTAATTTCTTCTTATATTGTCTGAGCACTGAATTAGATGCCTGGTACACAAGATGATTACAAACTAGTAGGGAATAAAAGCCTGAAAAATAATTGTGATATTCTATAATACATGCAGTAACAAGGACCTACGAGAAGCTTATTGGTAGGGAAAAGGAGAGTAAAAAATTAAACAAACATTAAAAAAGGGTAACCAAAACAACAACAAAAAATCCCATTGAGGATCAAGGAGCTTGATATCAAATCAGAGACTCTGCGTCTGATAGAAGAAAAAGTTGGCTCCGATCTACATATTGTGGGGTCGGGCTCAAAATTCCTTAATAGGACACCCATAGCACAAGAGTTAATAACAAGAATCAACAAATGGGACTTATTTAAACTAAAAAGTTTTTTTCTCAGCAAGAGAAACAATAAGAGAGGTAAACAGGGAGCCTACATCCTGGGAACAAATTTTTACTCTTCACACTTCAGATAGAGCCCTAATATCCAGAGTATACAAAGAACTCAAAAAATTAGACAATAAGGTAACAAATAACCCAATCAACAAATGGGCCAAGGACCTGAACAGACACTTCTCAGAGGAGGATATACAATCAATCAACAAGTACATGAAAAAATGCTCACCATCTCTAGCAGTCAGAGAAATGCAAATCAAAACCACCCTAAGATACCATCTCACTCCAGTAAGATTGGCAGCCACTATGAAGTCAAACAACAACAAGTGCTGGCGAGGATGTGGAGAAAAGGGTACACTTGTACATTGCTGGTGGGACTGCAAATTGGTGCGGCCAACTTGGAAAGCAGTTTGGAGATTCCTGGGAAAGCTGGGAATGGAACCACCATTTGACCCTGCTATTGCCCTTCTTGGACTATTCCCTGAAGACCTTAAAAGAGCATGCTACAGGGATACTGCCACATCGATGTTCATAGCAGCACAATTCACAATAGCTAGACTGTGGAACCAACCCAGATGCCCTTCAATAGATGAATGGATAAAAAAAATGCGGCATTTATACACCATGGATTATTACGCAGCACTAAAAAATGACAAAATCATGGAATTTGCAGGGAAATGGATGGCACTAGAGCAGATTATGCTTAGTGAAGCTAGCCAATCCCTAAAAAACAAATACCAAATGTCTTCTTTGATATAATGAGAGCAACTATGAACAGAGCAGGGAGGAAGAGCAGGAAGAAAAGATTAACATTAAACAGAGACATGAGATGGGAGGGAAAGGGAGAGAAAAGGGAAATTGCATGGAAATGAAGGGAGATCCTCATTGCTATACAAAATTACATATAAGAGGTTGTGAGGGGAATGGGAAAATAAACAAGGAGAGAAATGAATTACAGTAGATGGGGTAGAGAGAGAAGATGGGAGGGGAGGGGAGGGGGATAGTAGGGGATAGGAAAGGTAGCAGAATACAACAATTACTAATAGGGCATTATGTAAAATTGTGGATGTGTAACCGACGTGATTCTGCAATCTGCATTTGGGGTAAAATTGGGGGTTCATAACCCACTTCAATCTAATGTATGAAATATGATATGTCAAGAGCTTTGTAATGGTGTAAACAACCAATAAAAAAATAAAAAATAAATAAAAAAATTTAAAAAAATAAAAAAATTAAAAAAAAATCCCATTGACTCAGTTTGAGTCCAGAACACCATCATCTCTTATATGACAAGCTTTCTTCACCTTTATTCCAGAGGGAACCAGTACATTTTCCAAATATCACCCATTATTTTATTTCTAAAACATTTGTCTGACCATGTCACACTTTCCATTTAAACCTTTAACAGTTTACCACCAACTTAATAAGATAGAAACCAAATGCTTTTTCATGTTATGCACGCCTTCTGCATCTTTTTTCCTTCATCCGTTAGATAAACACTTCCCCTTTCTACTAATCCAATCTATCCCACAAAGTCCACATGGTGACTTCCCCAGCATTCCAGCCCACAATGACCTTTTTCTTCTCTGAAATCCCACTGCATTTATTAGCTTTATGACTTAATCTGTGCAGAATCCTATCTTGGCACACATTGCCTTTTCTTGTTTATTAAATATATCTGTTTTCCCGCATAAAATGTAAACACTGTAAGCCAGGCACAGTGGCACATGCCTGTAATCCCAACAACTCAAGAAGCTGAGGCAGGAGAATCCCAAATTCAAGGCCAGCCTCAGAAACTTATTGAGGCCCTAAACAATTTAGGGAGACTCCATCTCAAAAAATAAAAATAAATTTAAAAAGGACTAGGGATATAGTTTGGTGGTAAAGCACCCCTGAGTTTAATCCCCAGTACCAATAAGTAAAAATTAATAAAATGTAAGTACTTTAATCCCAAAATCATTCTTTGTACTTCTGTTAGAAAGTCCATAAATTCCATAAATACTTGTTGCAATACATAAACTACTACAAAAATTATTCTTTACTTGGAACCACAGGTTCAGAAATGACAACTAATGTTAATTATCTTTCTTCTCTCAGATAAATTTTTAAGAAAATGCATTTATTATATTCTCCATTCTCCCATATGATAGACACAATGTTCCTTGACAACAAAGTTCACACTTTTCTGAGCACTTCAGGGGCAAAAATTTTCCTTATGCCTACACTGCTTTTTAAAGACAGTCTCACTAATTTAAGTATATCCCTTAGGAATTATTTGGATTCTCATTCGTTCATGTATTAGCAAATATTTACTCAACAATGCTCTGTATGGAGCCCTAGAGGAGGAGCACTGCATGAAGTGACAAAGTGCCTGTCCTCAAGGAGCTCAATTCTAGTGAGTCAGTACACAATGTGTCCAGTGGTCCTAAGTGACAACAACCAAGGCAAAGGAGAAGTAGAGGTCAGGGAGAAAGAAAAATCAGGTCACTATCAGTTAGATATTTAAGGTGATATTTGAGCAAAGTTTTGAAGAAAGAGAAGGAACCATGCAAATATATAAAGGAGGAGTACTATGGACCAAGAAGGGACAGCGAATGCAAAGGCCTTGTAATGTCCATTTGCTTTTGCAGATGAATAAATGTGTGGTTTATAAGACACAGGTGAAAAGTTTAAGATGTGCTAAGCATATAAAAGTAGCTAGTAAGCATATTATTAGTGAAACATAAGCAGAATTCATAAGACCTATTAGGGATAAATGGAAGTAGTTTAGTAATTATAGCATGTACCCCTAAACAGAAATAGAAATAGATGGGCCAAGAGAAACCCAGATTCATGCATTCAATATGCAAGAAGCACCTACTATTCATGAAGCAGTAAATATAAATATAATGAGACATATGAGGCACTGAATATTTATAACATACTAAATAAACAAGAGGGACCTAAAGGACTTAATTTTGGTTACCTCACACGCTGTCTGCCCAAGTAGCACATAAAACCCAAAGCAGCTCAGTGGGGTACCAGGCACGTTTCAGCTGAGGCGAGGCCTACTTGTCCCTATGTCCCTCTGATAGAGCAAGTTTATGGCCCTGCATATCTTTCATGTGATCAGGCCCCTCACTCACCTCAGTTCCATTCCTTGCTGCTGACATGGCAGAGAGAGAAAAGACATATGAACATTGTGCACAATGATTCAGGGAGTGTGATCCTCAGTCACTTGTGCACTATCCTAAATGTGTAAATTCTGTCCCATTTTCCCCTCCTTCTTCCCATGGTGAACTTTAAGTCAATTTAATAAACTTCTTAATTTAGTGTCCAAGGCTTTCTGTTCCTGCCTCTGTGGTAAGATTACCTGGTATGGTACTTTGAGACTACCACTTACCAAGCAACAGGTCCTCAGGCCAGGCACTCCTGGCAGGTTTGAACAGTCAGAAGCAAGTTGGGCAGGAAAACGAATAGGAGTTCAACAAATTTTTAGACACTATATCACGTAGGTCCTTGTAAGCTACTCTAGAAAACTTGACTTCAAGATGGAAGGCTACTGGAGGATACTGAGCAGAAGAGTAACAGGATGGGATGTCCATTTTTAAAGTATCATACTAGTCTCTGTATAGTAAATACACTGTACAGGATCACAAACAACGAAGTGAATTAAAAAGCAGGATGTACAGTCTTCTAGGCAAGTGACAGCAATGACTTGGACCAAGGCAACAACAGTGGAAGTAAAGAGATATTATTTATTTTGTATATTTTAGAAGTTCTATTGAGCTATGGAATGAAAATAAGAATGTCATAAAACAAGAGAATTTGTTCTTAAAATACTGAATAAGAATATATGAAGTCCATTTAAGATATTGTTCATGTAAATGGAAATACTTGTTTCAAAAAAAGAATAAAAGTAGTATATCTACTTAATTACCTTAATTGAGTTAAAATATGACACTAGAGTGTATATATATATATATATATATGACACATTATACATGTATACTTGTGTGTCTAAAGTCTGAAGTCTGTATATGTACATCTAAAGGTAACAAGTGACATTCTCTGGGCTGGGATGTAGACACTTCTGATTTCTTTAAAATTTTTGTATCTTCTTAAGGTTCTATAATATATAATAACAAGTTATAAGAAATTAATGCAATTATACACTTTTGCATGTATTCTATGTTCCTTAGGTTAGGAAACATGTATGGGAATCTTGATCTTACAAGCTCCAGCTGATGCACCTCAATAACATGGGCCAGTTATTAAGAGTCAGAGCAGGAGGAAACCCTACAGTCCTGGAGTCTTCTTTAAGAAGGTAATTAGAATGGTCAGGTAACACCTTAGAAAATTTACTAGAGACTCAATCAAAATTTAGGTATTAATCTACACTAGATTATTTGATTGGGGGAGAAAAAGGCATAGAAAATCCAGATACAGTCACTATGCAAGCACTCAGCAGACCCAGGCTTTGTGCATTGTCAATCAGTATAGCATATGATAACAAACACAGATTTCAGAGTCAGATTAAATGGACAGGATTTGAATCTTGACTCTGCCACTTCATAAATCAGTGAACTTGTGCAAGTGACTGGGACTCACTCTGCCTCAGTTTCCTTGTCTCTAAATAAGATAAGGGCACCCACCTCCTGTGATTCTCAAGAGGATTCTTTGCATGTGCATAATCAATATTAAACTGGCTTGGATTCGGGGTCAGGAACTGCTATAGGCAATATATAAAGCAGGCAAAAAGAAAACAAATACTGAGAACTTCAACTGCAAAGGCAGCCAGGCTTAGCCCACATATGGAGGTGTGGTGCCACAGGAGAGTTCAGGGACACCAACAGCCAGAGGACAATTTAATCCTAACCTACTCTGCACAGGATGGGAATAGGACAAGATACAGAAATAGGCTGGTTAAGAAATAGGTGTGCCTATAGGAGATGTCACTGGGGCCAACCAAGAAAGTTGGAAAACTAATCTAGGCTAGGAAGAATAGCCAGGTCCTGTAAGGAACTAAATCAGGATGTCCTAATTTACTAATGAGGTAACTGAAACACTAGTCCACACAGCCAGCAAGGATTGTATCTGTGAAGTGGAGATACACTTGAAAACTGCAATAAATTTAGCAATAAAAACTCAAATTTGGGCTGGGGTTGTGGCTCAGTGGTAGACAACTCACCTAGCACATGCAAGGAGATGGGTTTGGTCCTCAGCCCCACATAAAAATAAACAAAATAAAGGTATAAAAAATAGAAAAAAGACCTAAAATTTTCTATTATGACAAAATTAGGCTCAGATACTTGATTATGAAAGGCAAAAGGAATCACACTATTTTTCTTAAGAACCACCTATAAGCCATAATTGACATGCCTGAAAAGACAGATTTTATATCTCTGACAACCACAAATGCAAAGCATTTACTTTGTATTAGTTAAAAGAATTTAAATATATTTGATGAGATTTCACCTCAATTACTTTATTCCAAATCTTACTGGAATCGAAGGCAAAGAAAGGGGGTAAATTAGCCTCTTGTGCATATTTATTTCATTTAACCCTGTCTCTTAGTCCACAATAGTGACATAGAGTTCTTCTGCTAATGAATAAAAATGATAATTTAGAAACAAAGCAGAATAAACATAATACAAAAAATATTTTTTTTTCCTAGTTGCAGGAAAACCCCAGACTCAGAGTGGACAATATTCGTGTCACCCTCTAAGTGATGAGCACAGTTGTAAGTCCAAGTTCTTTGAAAGTGAGAAGGGGAAGGTCTTTTTAACTACTGCTACATTTTTGCTATCATCATCAGTATGCTGACAGTGCCAAGCACTATCACTAGGTACAAAAATACAGAAAAGGTGATTTAGCATAAAACTCTCATGGTCATTTACATGAACAAAAAAAACAAGAGAGAAATGTACCAACAAGATGTGTAGCTATGATAGTGCATCAGAAATCAGCACCAAAAAAAAAAAAAAAAAAAATCTAAAACAGAAAATAGCCAATTTTACAAAAGAAGAAAGCCACCTTCTGCCTAGGTTTTATAAAATTTCCTAAGACAAGTAACCTTTTTAGAATTATATTAATATCAAGTAGGCTAAAACATTAATCCTTGAGAACAAACATTTATGGAGCAACCAATTGCTGGAAAGCCCCACGCTTAGAAT
This sequence comes from Spermophilus citellus, assembly GCF_964194105.1. Lineage (NCBI taxonomy): Eukaryota > Metazoa > Chordata > Mammalia > Rodentia > Sciuridae > Spermophilus > Spermophilus citellus. Next base: position 60,063,242 of record NC_138197.1, read on the forward strand.
TTGTTGAGAGACAAAGGTAAGACAAAAGAATTTACCCTCACAGAGAATACAGCTGTGTTGCTTTAAAAATGCAAGATAAATGATAAGTACTACAAAGGGGACTCACAAAAGGTATAGGAATGCAAAGGGAACCATAAATTGTCAAAAACAAATCAGGAAAGGACATAGCAAGGAAGCAAGGAAGAAAACACAGACCACATAGCAAGGAAGAAAACACAGATTATTTGTACAGAACAATTATTATAGTAGACAGCTTTCAGAAGAAGCAAAAAGTTTTCAGAATAGCTAAAAGGATAGAAAAGAGAAGAGCTTGTTTCCAGATCAAAACTAATAGAAATAATAGATGGGAAATGGAGTAGTCAGTAAACAAAATGTTCAAAGTAGATTCATTACCCAGTTGCCTTGTCTTAAAAAAAAAAATGATTTTTGAAAAACATTTTTTTAGACTGAAAACTGCTTTAGATAAATTTTTTAATATAACAGTGATTAAAGGGTATTCATAATAAAATGTTATCAACAACAGTAAAAGGCCAAGTTCCCATGATTCTACAAATACTTACTAAGGCAAATTCAAAATGAGACCAGAAAGAACTCAAAAGTGCATGGGAGGAACTCTTGGCTAAGCACCAAACACTGAATCAAAACCAGTGCCCAGAATACAAACTGAAGGCATGTCATCATGACAAGTGTGTAAAGCAATTCCTTCTCCTAAATTAGACTCAAACATTTTTCCAGAAAAAAATGTTTTGATAGACTCTTTCAAGAAATGAGATTTCAGGATTAGTAATGAATGTACTTATTATATGGCTATAAAAAAGAAAAACTGTACAAATATACAAAAACCACAATTTATCTAAAACTTCATTTGAACCATTAATTTAATGTACTTTTTTGTCAAGCTGGTAATGAGTTAAAATTATGCAGATATATAAACTAAGTGGATTTTATTTATTTATTCTACTTCTGAAAGGGAGAAAAATTACATATATTGATTAAAAAGAAAAAAAAAACTAGTAGCCTACCAAAACTGCATATTTGGACAATCTGAATAATTGGCAAGGGAATAATCTCATTCTAGGAAAGAAAGGCAACTGTGCCTTTTAGAAATTTCATAAAAGGAAACCAGAAAAATTTTATTTACCACATAAAAATAAATAAATTAAATAAAGGCCCGATGATATATATATATAAAGTTTTGTTAGCTTTAGACAGTCACAGTGGTACATGCCTGTAACCCCAAGGTATTGGGAGTCAGGAGGCTGAGGTAGGAGAATTGCAAGTTCAAGACCAGTCTTCATGATTCAGTGAGACCCTGCCTCAAAATGAAAAGCTTGGGAATATAGCTCAATGGTAGAGCACACCTGGGTCTTGGGAATATAGCTCAATGGTAGAGCACACTTGGGTCCAGTCTCCAGTAACTAACACACACACACACACACACACACACACACACACACACAAATAGTTTTAGAAACATTTTCTTTAGAAATTCTCTAAAGGGTTCTGAGATATTTCTAAAATAAGAGAAATCCCTTCACTTCTTAAAATTTAATCCCACCCTGTAATATTATATTTACTCATGGATAAAAGTGTATATATGACCTAAAAACTAAAATCTTTTGTAATTCAATACAAGAACAAAATCATTACCATCATATGATTATTATGCTCCTTCATGAAGCAGTATTTGGCATCTGCTTATGAGAACTGGCACTACATGTAACTGTGATTCAAAAATGTGTGTCATCCCTACTTAAAAATCAAGAGCCCAATAATGAGTCTTTCCCATTTTGAGACAAGAATACACATCAAAAACTTTCAATCACTCCTTCTTGACACAATAACCTGAAGGTTATTCACTCACCCATTCATTCATTCATTCATTCATTCATTCATTACACTTGTTGAATACCTGGTACCCTGCAAAAGAACATATCAAGCAATGAGAAAACAAAGATATGTATAAGACAAAGATATGTAAGATATGCTAAAATCACTCTAGTGCCCTAATTTAAAACTTTTAAAATGCTAAAATCTAATCAGCATACTAACTTCCAATTAGAAAAATTTTACCAGGTCTGATGATATGTGTGTATGTGTGTGTGTGTGTGTGTGTGTGTGTGTGTGTCTGAGTGTGTGTACACAAATACTTTTTAATTCTCCAATTTTAAATAACTTATATGGAGGTCACACCATGGAAACAGCATTGGTCTAGGTGTCAGGACTTACATTCTAGTCAAGCTCAGCTGCTTATTAGCTACGTGACCTAAGACAGGTCATTTAACCTCTATTGACCTGTTTCACAATACATAAAATGAAGATCATAATACCTGTTTTACCTACCTCACAGGCTTGTGAAGATAAAAGGGCAATAGATGTAATAGTATCTGTTAAACTATATAATTCAATATAAAAGCATAATGTTATTATAATCTGAAACATGAGAACTCATTATTTTAACTTTCAAAGCTACACTAAAATAGCTAAAATGCTTTTATGTAAGTAAAACAATGCCAACTTATAGCAAAGTCTTACTCTTTTTAAGACTAGTGTTGTAGATTTACTGAAAATTTGAGTATGTTAAATATTAATAAAAATTAAGATAATGTTGAAGAAATACCATCTAGCAAAAAAAATTCTCAAAGGGCCAGACTCATCCTAGTCACCTGGGAGCTTTTTAAACATGCTGACTTATAAGCATGAATTTTTAGACAGCTAGGTATAGAAATCCAGAAGATTTTTTCTCATTCTTAAAATGTAAGGGCCATTGACCTGTTGTGAAAGACCACCATATTCTTCTGACTTTATTAGCAAATCAGATCAGAAAAAAAAGGCTTGATTAGAAAAATAATCATGTGACATAATTACTGCTCTCTCAAGTTCCTTTATATATATTTTAATTAATGAAGGGTAACACGGGCTGGGGTTGTGGCTCAGCAGTAGAGCGCTCGCCTAGCACATGCCAGGACCTGGGTTCAATCCTCAGCATCACATAAAAATACATAAACAAAAAAAAAGGTATTATGTCTAACTATAACTAAAAAATAAAATATTTAAAAAATAAAAAGAAAGGATAACACATTTTAGGTATTACTTTTACCACCTTAAGTTGTGTTAAAAAGTAATCTGAATTGTTATTCTTTATTATAATTAGAAAGACAATCAAAGTTTGTTGGGAAATTTTTAATAGGTGTTTGGGATCATTAAATATAAGAGTTCTCCTTTCCCTTGGGATAAATACCATCTGCTCCTTGAAATGTAACACTACCATCACATTTTATGATATAGGTAGCAATGTAAAAAAAATATGTAATAATTCTATAACTATGCTTTCTATAATTTAGCATTAAATAAGATTAATAATATATCAAGAAATTGACAAAATTGGAGTTCTTTTTCTCAGCAAATTAATACAAAATTAGCTATAGTTTCATATTACTTCAGAAATATCTATACTATTCCATATATTATACATTACTTACTGAGTCAATTCAAATTTCAAATGTGTAGCATTAAATGAATTCTACCCATTGAAAAACTTTTTGTTTTTCCAATTAAAGATACAGAGGGTACCCCTTAAAATACGTAATAGAAAATTTAAAGCTATTTATGTAGTAAAAATAAAGATGATAATTTATTTTTTTAATTTTCTTTAACATTAAATGCTATTTTGAAAAGTAAGAGATTAATTAGAAAAAATACACAATTTTTAAAAATCTCTATTGAGGAAAATCATTGTGACCTTTGCAAGAATGCCTAGTTTTTAAAGAAATTATTTGGTGCATGCCTGTAATGCGAGCTACTGAGATTCTGTCTCAAAATGAAAGAAGGGTTGGGGATGTAGCTGAGAAGCAGAATACTCTCAGGTTCTATCCCCAATATCATGAAAGAAAGGAAAAGAAGGGCAGGAAGGGCAGCAGAAGGAAGATAGGGAAGGTGAGAGAAGAAAAAAATAGAGAAAGAAAGGGGGAGGTATGTTTATGTTAATTAAATTTAGGATCTTCTCTAAATCTGTAGCCCTTTAATTAAACTATAGTACAGGAAATACTTAAATAGTAACTGTTGAAAAGCTTCATGCAGTTCTTTAAATATTCCTTACATTAACATTAAGAAACAAAAACCTACACACGCTTTTCCTTGCAGCTGCTTTATGAAAATGTACATAAAGTTCCAAAACAAACTACTGAAAAAGTCCCACATTATTGTTCCATATTTCTTACTAACAGACGTTCCTCTGTTTGAAACAGAAGGTTGCCTGTTCCCTGAAATGACTGAAAACAAAGTTGGTCATTCTTATCTAGACCACAAGAAAAAAAAAAATGCAATAAGAAAAAATGATAAATTCACTCAGTAATGACCATAAGAGTCACAGGACAGTTACAAACCTATCATTATATGTGTGACCATCATTACATGTGTGACCGTTTTATTTTGTATACAAATTTTAAAAATTAAAAAAAAATTCCTTCCTCAGCTCATATGTAAAGCATGACTTTACATGTTTCTTTCCTGGACACTCTTCATGTATAAGTCAAAGAAAGCTGACAGCACTCAAAACACTTCTCTAAATTCTAACAGAAACTTGAAGTTACAGAACATATCCTGTTTAATAAAACAGACATACAAACTAATACTCCAATCCCTAACCACATATCCTCCCTATAAAATAATAATAATAATAATAATAATAATAATAATAATAATAATAATATTTCCAACTTTCAACACTATTTAAGCAATATATTTGATACACAAATAATTTAAGGCATTTCAAGGTCATTACAGTGTGATTATACCTGCTTTAAGAGTAACTATAGCATTGTTATCTTCAGATGGATCCAACTCTAACTCCACAGGGTATAGACTCAAAAGATAAGGAACTCAAAGACTTAAAAGCACAGTGTTGAATCCCAGGAGATGATGAATAATTGTTCTTTTGGTACCTGCATATGCTTTAATGCCACATCAATGTTCACTCTCACTCATTCCACTCCCTCCTCTGCAGGGACAAAACCTGAGTTGTAGGTGATCCAACTTTTTTATGCATCTTTTTAGGCTTATATGTATTGCTTAAGCATGTAGACTTTAAACTTTTCAAGGAAAAAAGCTGTTTTCTTTCTTTCAAGGCTTCATCACATTAACTGGTCTTTTTCCTACTCAAAAATCTCCCTACCTCCCTTTTCTGTTTATGATCACAAAATCAAAAGGGCCCACAGTACTTATCAAAATACTCATCATATCCTAAATTCACTCAGCCACTTTCCAAAATATCTAATTCCTGCTTCTCCTCTAATATACCCAAACTCACTCTCAGCTAACTCCCTTATTTCTTACTTCAATGAGAAATCATAAGCTGTCAAAATAAAATTTTATTTTCCCTTTCCTAAATACACTCATACACTTTGCTTCCATACTATTAAAATGAATGTACATTCTCTGGTGCTACTGAAGATTAATCTCTCACTTGTAAGCTGTATTCCATCGTTTCTCACCCATTTGAGAACTTTGCTCCTAGAATTATTCCTTCCCTTCCTTCTAGGTCATTCTCAGCATTCAAACATTCATGATTGAATTCCTTTCTGTATGCCTCAGATTTCTCATTTTTGCAGTGAGGGTAAACATAGTACCTACTCTACAGAGTTTCAGAGTTATATATAATTACTTTATAAGATTACTATAATTATTATTATTATCATGCCTTAAATCTACCCCTTAACCTCCTGTGCTTCTCTGGTTATCACAGTTCTCTAATCCTCTTTGTAGCAATCTCAAAACAACGGCCTATTCTTACTCTCTCTAATGCCTCAGTCACTCCAGAACCTCCTTGAAAAGTCACTGTCACAGACGCTAATTACTGTCAGGTAACTAAATCCAATAGTCTATTCTCAGTCCTCAGTAAATTAATAGCAGCCAATATACAGAGAACACTTGCTTTACTGCCAGACATGTTCATATAATCCTCACAATATCTCTGTGGGACAGACACTATATTTATCTAATTTAGAGAAGAGGAAACTGAGGCATCAAGAGATTAAGTAACTAGCTAAAGATTCCCCGGCTTACTCAATTTCCCAACAAGTTCTAGAGAAAAATTCCAAAATTTGGCCACATTCTGGCAATTGTTTTAGCAAACATTCCCCTGATTAATTCCTTCACAAGCAAAAAGCTCGTGTCCTTATGTCCATACTATCTTATTTACAGTGATTTTCAATTCTCATAATCCATGCCCTATTCCAAAAACAAATAAAAATCCCCCTCTGGAAACTTTTACACATTATAACTAGTATAAAATCAATGACAAAAAAAAAAAAACATTCGAATAGAGAAAGGAAAACATGACCAATAATCAGGAGGGAAAAAAACAGTTAATGGAAACAAATCAACAAAAGATCAAGATGTTATAGTTAGTTAATAAAGATTCTGAAATAATTATTACAGGGGCTGAGATCGTAGCTCAGTGGTAAAGCACTTGCCTAGCATGTGTGAGGTCCTGTGTTTGATCCCCAATGCTGCATAAATGTATGTAAATAAAATAAAAACAACTAAAAAATACTAAAGAAAAGAAAACATATACAGAAAGGATAAAAAGAAAATTAAGAGAGAATTTTAATCTAGATATAATTAAATGAATATCCTAAAATGGCAAAATATAATATCTGAAATCAAAAATTCACTTAGTAAGATTAATAACAGCTTGGACAAAGAAGACACCTCTGATTAGCTCAAAAGCAGATCAACAGAAAATATCTAATTTGAATCACAGAAAGAAAAAGTAATTGAGAAGAAAACAAAGCATATGGAGATGTAGGACTCTCTCAAAATGTAACATAGGCATAACTGTAGTCCCAGAACAAGAGAATGAAACAGAAACAGGATCTGAAAGGATAGTGGTCCAAGAAATTTCCAAAACTGACGAACAACACACCTCAAAGATTTAGGAACCTCAATGAACTTTAAATGAAGAGTTAAGTTTATGGCAAGAAATATTACTAAAGATGCAGAGAAATAGTTCATAATGATGAGATTATGACAGAACAATACCCGCCCCCCCAAGTGTCCACATTCTAATCCTTAGAACCTATGAATGTTACCTTACATGGAAAAAAAAGACTTTGCAGATGTAACCATGATAAGGATCTTGAGGTGGGGGATTACACATTAGCCCTTCACAAGAATCCTTATAATAGAAAATATATTGTTAAGATGGAAATAAAAATTAAAGATGCTACTTGACTGCTTTGAAGAAGAAAGATGGCGCCATGAGTAAGAAGTGCAAGGATTATAGTGCAAAGAGCTCGAAATTCTAAGGCAGGGAGAGAGGTTCTCCTCAAAGCCTCTGGAGTACATTGATCTGGGCCCAATGAAGCCTATTTTGAACTTCTTATCTCCAGAACCAAAAAATTAATAAATGTTTATGCGTTACAAGCCACTAAGTTTGTAGTACCTTGTTGCAGCAGCAGTAGTGGTAGGAGAAAGACAGAGTGAGACTTGTTATCTAACAGAGAACAATGAGTTCCTGACAATTAACCTATGGGTTTTTGCTCACAGTCACACATACAGGGAAGAAAGTGAAAACAATGATTAAAGAGGTTGGTTCTGGGTCTATGAGAAAGTAAGTTTTACCCCCTCACCACTGGCTTTTGGCTCGGAGGCCCCTTCCTCTTTGGGGGGAGTCTATCCTGTATCACTTTCTTAAATAAAATTTTCAAGCATATCAGGTGCTTATTCTTCAACACCAGGGGAACAAGAGCCCATTCCCAATCTCCATTGGACCGGTAGGACACTAATATAAGTTTCGAAAAAAGAGGAAAATACAACATTCCTGAGTTTACCTCCACTAAATCATCCAACTTCAAAACTGAAAACAGGAGCTGGAGCTCAGTGGGAGAGTGCTTCCCTAGCACATGTGAGACACCAGGTTTATTGGATCCTGAGCACCATATAAAAATAAACAAAATAAAGGTATTATGTCCATCTACAACTAAAAATATTTTTTAAAAAAACAAAAATTGGCAGAAAAGGAAAACAAGTCCATTAACATATTTGGAGAATGTTAACTCATTTATCCCAGTAACTAATAAAGCAAAAACCAAAAATACATCATTAGAAATATAGAAGATTTAATCATACCATTAACTATCTTGACCTAGTTGACATTCATAGAACACTAAACATAAGCACTATAGAACATGCACTGTTTTCTAGAGTTCATGTAACATTTACCAAAACAGATAATATTCTGGGTCATAAATCAAATCTGCGACAAATTCAGAGAACTGAAATATACTAAGTGTATCTTCTGACCACAGTGGAATTAAACTCAAAATGAACCAAAATTAAAAACAACAACAACTTTCTACATATTGGAAAACTAACCAAATTATATAGCTACCTTTTTATCCCTCAAAGTTCCCAAATTCTCACACCCATGAGGGAAAGGGAAAGAATGGTCCTCCCTGCCCTGAAAATACTGCTCTCTTTCAGATTCCTGTTTGTCTTTGACACTGCTCCCCTTCTTTGTAAAGTTTCTTTCACCCTTCCTCCAATTCCCACCTCTCTTCAAGGCCTGCCTTAAACCCAACCCTTGCTATGAAGCAGTCTCTAATCCCTTTTGTGCAAAATAACCTTAACTTCACATCAACTTTTAGAGGAGATATTTTCCATACCTCTTTTAGCTCTCAATCACCTCTTATCTTGAAGCTTTGAATATTTCATGTGTGTAAATAGTAATTTTTCAATATGAATGTCAGCTATTAAATGATATAATTTATACCTTACCATCTTGCTGCTTATGGACCTGTATTAACTAAGGGGCCTGTTAGACATGCAGTCTCAAACCCCACCCCAAATTTACTAAATCAAAATTTCCATGTTTTACAAGAGTTACAGGTGACAGCACTACATACTGAAGTTTGAAATATTATGCCTGACAAGGTTTCTCATTAATTCAACACAATATATTGTATATAGAACAATTCAATAACTACCATTCAAATTGATCTAAAAATATGACACAATAGCTAAGGAACACAATGTGTGATGCACTGAGTTCGATTTTCAGCACTGCATATAAATAAATAAAATAAAGATCTGTCAACAACTAAAAATATTTTTAAAAAAGAACACAGTAAATTTGAGGTCAAAAAATATATTTTCAGGAAGTGCAATTATTAATGGTATACTGGTAAACACATCTAAACTACAGGTACATGGCTACACAATATGTCCATAAAAATCGAGGTTTATATTTCTCCTAGCTATTGTCTAGACATTCTACACGAAATACTGAAATATTTAGTCAGTCACTAGGGATGATGACCCCTGATAAAAAATAAAAACTGGATGGTTATGTAGGCCTCCTCTATCATCAAATAGATGAAAAAAAACTGGAAAATAAATTGGCCAACTATCTACCATAACTCTTGAATCCACCATAATTAGAGTAGTATTTTTCACATATACCTACATCCAAACTTCCTCAAGAAGCTCCTCAAGCCCTCAAATAATGATACTTAATTTTTATAAAGTAAGAAAAAATTAATAATTTCATTTAAAACAAACATGAATTCACTTTTCTGTCATTTTGGAGCCCATATATAATGGTTTTAACAGTTGAAAGAACCCATTGACTATATTCCGCTAATTTAGCAAATATTTTAGGAGTCCATCTCTATTTTCCAGGGCAAACATAAATCTTAATTACCTATCTGAACTTTTTCTTTAAAAAAAAGGATATAACATTAAAAAAGATGTGCTCAAGAATAAGTAAAATTTCATTATGTTGACACTGTAACATGTAAAAAAAAATCTTTGTTTCTAGTTCAAACAGATTACATTAGTGGCTTATATTGCATGCCCAGTTTCTTATCCCCATTCTGAAAACAACTGGTCAATTCTTCCCTCTTGCTCCTATCTATTCAATGCTATTCCACTTAAACAAAACATCAACACCTAATCCTTGAGTCCCTTTGACTGGACAGAGTCCTTAAAACAGGTCCCTCCAGGACAAGTAGAAAACGTGTCCAAATAGGTACCTAATGTCACACCTCATTTCTTTGTTCTAAGAAAACAAAACCAATTCTGACAGACAATAATTTTAAAGTCTTACAAGGAATCATTAATTCAAATCACTCTAAAGCTGATTGTACCTTCAAATCACCCCCAAATTAAACATATATATGTTTATTATATTTATATTAATAAATATTTAATATTTAGTAAAAACTAAAAAATACATTTAAGATACAAAAAGAATATATTTAGGCAGCCTCCTCTTTTTGTGCCATAATGATAAATAATACCATTAAATGTAACATGTAGCATTAGAATTATATTAAAGTGCAATCATTTCCCTTATATTTTTTTTTCCTTTAGTAAGATGCAATATTTCAGGTTAAACACTGATAAACAAGATCAATGAAATACAGATAAACCAAATAATAAACCTAGCTGTTGAAGTAAATAAAGGTTTTATACCAACACTCATAAATGGTCAGAAACATACTATAAGTTTAGATTTCAAAGATGGTTCAAATGTACCCTAGTTTTGTTTGTTTGGTGATGGGGATTGAACCCAGGACATTGTACATGCTAAGTGTGTATCTACCACTGAGCTACAATCCCAGCCTCTGTACTCTAGTTTAAATAATTCTCTATAAGAAAATTAACAGCACACTAACATGGTATACACAACAAATTTACTATGGTCTAGAAGCATAGTAGCTCATTGGTAAAGCAGTTGCCAAGCATTCATGAGGCCCTATGTTTGCTCCCCAGTACTAAAAAAAAAAAATGCCTAAAAGTTTAATAAGCTATCTAAGCTATCTATCATTTATTTTTTTTACCATCCAAAACCTATCATCATTTTGGAGGACTGGTTTGAAAGTTTCAACCTCCTTTGAAATAAAAAGCATAGAATAAAAACCATAGAAATTTGAATAGATATCTTCTTTTTCCTCTATTAGCAAAAAAAAAAAATCATTTTACTCAACCATTTAGACATAAATATTCTTTCTGTTGCTAGGGATAGTAATAAAGAGATTATATTTTAACCATCATCCATTATTACTCTTTCTTCCTCCAGTTATTCAATGACAAAAGTGTAGTTGTACAGAAAGCAGACCAAAAAATGTTCACTATGAGACCACTACCTACTGTTATATAACTGCCTTTGATACTTTACATAATGTGTAGAGACAGTGCCTTTGATACTTGACTGTTAAAAGATTTACTTGATATTGGTCAATATTTATATACTACAAACATAGTCAGAAAATCACTTTAAAAAAAAAATTAAAACGCATCCAAGTAGCTCTTACAGAATTCTACATGGGCTTGGAAAACATCTCATCCAACCTAATGTAAGAGCTAAAAACCAAATAGACCCACAGGAACTTGACAATGAGTGGGTCTCAGCAGCATTGCAAAACAGAAAGAAATTTGCTTACGTAGGAAGATTTAGTGGGTAGGAGGCACAGGATAGGGCAGAGGACATCAGGAATCTAGGATCACACAGCAGGCAGAAGTCTAAGCAAATATACAGTCAGCCTCAGGCACATAATGTCCACAGGTTTTAGAGACTCACTTACAAAGGTCTATTCTGATTTATAACAAAAATTTACAGAGTCAATCAACAAATATTTATTGAAGGTACCTTATGAATTAACCACTGTCCTGTGTACTGAGGAACTAGTTATAAATAAAATAAAGATTGCTATCATATACAAGGGTCTGTGCTAAACAGTGTATGAATACAAGTGTTGTTCTGTTGTTCATATTAGCTCAAGGGAAAGTTCAGTGATGAACTAAGCAGTAAACAAAGGCGGTAACTAAGGCACAGGGATCAACAACAGTGCAAATTATTAGAATAGTGATACAAGGCAGGGCCAAAAGTTCCTGGAATCAAGCTACTGAAGGGCTGGTAATAAAGGTTTAATTCATTCAGCAAAATCAGTTTATTCCCATGCTAAGTACCAAACATGAAAACAATAAAAACAGATAAGACAATGCTGACCTTACAAACCCTCTGAAGTTTAGGATAGCCCAATATTTAAGAACAGGCTCTACCCTAAATCTGCAAGTGTTTGGTGGCCTAACTTCAAAAGGTAGAGATATACAAGGGCAAGAAAACAAAGAGATCAGTAGAGATGTGTTCAAAGTGATACTTTAGGAAAAAACACCTGATAGCAATGAAATAGAGAATTGAAAAAGACCTAAGACAAGGCAGAGGGGCATAATAGAACATGTGATTGGCAGTCAGAAGACCTGGTTCAAGTCTCTGCTGTTTTAATTATTAGTCTCATATTCTCAGAGTCCATTTGTCATCTTTAAAACAGGAATAACAAGTTGATTAAAAGAGTTGAATAAAAACATACAAGGATTTACTACCTAGCCTGCAAGAAGCCATACAAATGTTATTTCTATCATTAGTTAACAAACTATGGCAGTAGTTCAGCAATTCAGTAGTAAAGACCAAAGCTGAATGAATAGCTAGGGTGGGGAGAAAAAAAAAGTGAAATATATAAAACATGAATGAGAAACAAACAGCAGGATTTGGCAAAGAGGGGTACGTGGAAAAGGTGGAAATTTTAAAAACGTAAGTATCAGAAGACATGTGTTTAGGGAGAGAGAAATGAAAAAAATATTACAGTACTAAATTATTTGTGAAAAAATAAGTTGAAAATTTTTAAGTATGAATATAATATCTCAGAGTGCCAAAATCATGTAAAGAGGACAGAAAATTCTCTCAAGTGAATAGTCTTGTTTGGTCTGATTATACTTTCTAATATCAAAAATATTGGCAATTGCCTAAATTTCACTAAACTTTTCTCAATATACTTTTAATTTATATTATACTAATTTATGTTATATTATATCATAAATGAGCAAAGAATGGAAATGAATTAGCTGGTTACTTTTTAATCAGTAAGGGTACCATTGTGAGATGTTTCTTTGTATAACTTTGCAATGTAGTAAACAAAGAAAATACATTGCTTCCTTTGTTAACTTTAAAGTTCTAGAGAGGTTACAGCTAACAAAACAGTCTTAACAACTGGATTCAATGGTCAGATCATCCTGGAAGTAGGGTTTGCTCTTTGGAATACCTTACAAGTCCACATCATTAATGACACTATTATAATCAATGAGGCATTAAATAATCTGAGACCTGAACCAGGATGATGACATGTTGAATGCGGGGGGAAATGGCATAAACATAAAAGACAGTAACAATGCACCTACACCATGAATATGAAATGACAAGCTCTCCAACTCAATTATGCCGGTGGGAATCCAAATTGGTCCCTCTTCTAAGCAATGTCTAATTCTATCCTTCAAATAAGCAAAAGGTAGCTAAAGACAGAAAAGCATCCAGAAAGCTTTGATTTTGCAAGGTCTAATCTGTATCTGGACAGAGATGATTAGTAACAGTTTTGAGACCTGCCCAGTTAGTAATTTTGCAGGAATGACCCACATACATGAAGTGACATGTTCAGTGATGAAAACAAACACATATTGTTGTGCAGTCAGTCTCCTCCAACAACTGTAAATGCCTCTTCTCTCACTTGGATAACTGATGTATGAAAACAACATAAGGCTTCCTAGCTTTTTCTAAGAAAATTAGTTTTCTAAGAAAAATGGTTGTTGCTCTGTAAGCTCTATAAATCTGTTGATGTTGATATCTAATATTTGACTGTGACACTGTACCTGGACACATAAATTTGGGGTATTTGAGAAATACCAGGAAACTACAGAAGCAACAGAAATTATGAATTGAAGTTATCTAATTCAGAATATTCCTTAATGACTGATGCATTCTCAAGCATCTACCACAGCAGCAGTGAGAATTATCCACTAATAAGGTAAAGGAAGGATTAGTTTTGCAACATGAGGATATTGCTAAATGCCTGTGACAAATGATGATGTTACATGATTATATTACATTGATAATACACTAAGATTACCTACAAATCACCAAAAATTTAGCATTAACATGACACAATTAGTGCAATCCCCAGGACATGTTAAAAGGGCTTCACTGACTTTTGTTTCAATAGGGAATTAATATTTCTTAAGAAACTGCTATGTACCAGGAACTGTATACTTAGAATTGATATTTGTTATTTAATTTGCTACTTACTCAATTAGGGTTTCTAGAACTGTTTTGTTTGTTGTTGTTATTGTTGTTTTGTTTTGTTTAGTTTTGTTTTCAGAGCAAGAGGAACAGTATGGAGAGCAGGCTGTGCTCTGCTCTGAGTTACTCCATGTTGTATAGAACAGCAGCTTTCAGGTTGTGCCTAGCCCTGAGTTACTTCATTTCAATAATAACCTCTGAGGCAAAAAGACTTGTCTGGACAAGTAGATAACCACCAAATGTTGGACATACAGAACTTATCAAAAAGAACAACCCCCAGCCACACAGAATAATCAATCAGCACAAAGTTATAAATAACTGATCTGTGCTGATTTTAAAAAATTACCACCTGCAAATTTATCAAATTATATCAGGAGCACATGGCATATATAATTCTACCAGAGAAACTAGAAACACACATTTATCAAACATACCAAATACAACCCCCTCACCTAGGACCTATAAAAGGAGGAGCCCCCCAAACTGCAACCCAATACACTAACCTGGTCACTACTCACAAACCTGGCCCAGGAATATCACAACAATGAACTGCCAACTCTCTGTCCCCAGGCTTCAGCTCAGCAGTTTTTTGCAGTCCATGACATTGCTCACTTAGAAACTGACTTCCAGACCTTCATTTTGCCACTCTATGCCTTGAAAGCTCTATCAGCTTGGTTAGTTGGCTTCAGTGACTCTCTTCTCAATACTGACTGAGATTGGAATGAAATAAAAGAACTGTAATTTCCGGGGTCACAATTACCAAGTGAAACTAAGAGAACTTGGTTAATTAAAACTGGTGTAATCAATGTAGCTTATGGATTTATTGTGATTCAATAAATTATGACATTGTGGAAAGACACTTGTGTTCTATACTAATAGCATGGCTCACTCATGACAAATGGCATCTACCTTGCATGAGAACTTGGTGTAATGACTGGATATATACTAGTAAACAGAGTAATATTTGTTGAGTGAATGAACTGGTAGTTTAAAAAAAAAAAATCGGGCTGGGGTTGTAGCTCAGTGGTAGAGCACTCACCTAGCATGTGCAAGGCCCTGAGTTTGATCCTCAGCACCACATGAAAATAAATGAAACAAACATACTGTGTACAGCTAAAAGAAATAAATATTTTTTAAAAATCAATGAATAGTATGACATGGGATGGAGTAGTATATCACTGAAATCTGAAAGCTGTATTTCCTTGAATAACAGGTGGACAAGTTCCTAGAGTAGTGTAGGAATGTCTTGAAAACTGATTCAGAAATGTTAGAGCCAGAGGATTCTTGGAGGAGATCCTTTATCTAATTCTCATTTTAAAGATTAGGCCAAGAGAAAATATAGGATTTGCCTGAAGTAACTTTCTAGTTACTGGCAGAAGTATGGCTAGGCCCTAGGACTTTGAACTCCCTTTCTGTAGTGTAAACAATTATTTTGCAGCTTCCCTTGAGGGTTGATAGGAGCTCCTTTGTGAAGGAACCATATTGCCCAGCAATATTTACTACAAAATCACATGAGCTATTAACTCATATAGTAAAATACTCGAGTTATGACAAGATAAGGAAGATATTTTTCTTGTCATCTTATAATGTCAACTAAAAGCCTCAAGAAAAATCTGCAGACATGTCCCAAGGATTTCCCAAGAGGTGGCCAACTGGCCTTTCTACTATCAGCCCTTATCTCTTATCCTCAGGCCATATGAGGTAAGGTTAAAGATACAATGTGGGACTATTTTGAAGGAACTGGGTTTAGAGAACACTATTTTTTTCTTCTCCAAAGCATAGGGATATAGAGTGTCTCTCCTCTGCTAAACCAAGTGAGGGGGGAAGCCCAAAGTTTTCTTTACTTAAAACAATAGAAGAACAAAACAAGACAATTATGGCATCTCACTTCTCAAGAGTAAACCATCTTAGAATGTCCATCTCATAGAAGGCTTGCCCATCCCAGAGTAGCCATCCAGGAGGATGAGTGACTACTTGATAAAATCTGAGGTGTGGCTTCTGGAATCTAGCCATGTAAACACACATACACACACACACACACACACACACACACACACACACACTGGCATTTGCTGCCTACTTGGAAAAGTCTGAAGATAGAAAGTCAAGAAAAACAAAAGTATAGTAACTAAGCCAGCAAGCAGCACTCCTACTGTTTGACAAGTCATAGATATGTGTTATTTCTCATTTCCCAGGTAGACAAAGAAGAAAATGGCATTTTGCCCATAAAAAATTGACTCTAGGGGAAATGGACATTTGTTGTAAGAGGCCATAGGTATTATAAGGGAACAAGAGCCAGGGAATTCCCAACAGGACAGGCCAAGAGTAGAATGCTCCAGTACTCTCAGTGATAACAGAAATTACCTCAAAATTTTCATTAACCACTTTTTCCCAGTTAGTAAAACATCTCCAGTCCCCAGCAAAACTAGCCATCTCAGATCTGCAAGTTGCTCTGGTCTGAAATATTGAATGGCAATGGTATTGAAGAGTTCAAGGAACTATGAGAGTATAGTGTTGGGAAAATTACCTATGGCAATTTTAAGTTGCCAAATTGCCAAAAGTTCTAATAGGATGACTAGTGATGAATGGAAGACCTGGCCATGAGATCAGTGGATGAGGCCTTGTGTCAAAGATAGCAGTAAAGGACTCTGAGGTTGATGTGAGATTTGGAGGAGGAAAGAGGAGAGTCAGATTAGAAACTTCACTAGGAAGCAAGGAGAAAACTCCTATCCAGGCACTGAGTTATATGTGCTGTCGGATATTTCTGAAAAGCCTAACTACTTACTACTTTTTTCTTACCTCACTGATCTCCAGTTTCCTTGGCTGGATCTTCTCTTCGTCTCTAAATTTGAGAGTGCCCCTGGGCTCTTTCCTAACAAGCCTTCTCTAAATTTTCTTTCTTCATGGGTAAATGTATCCGATTCCATCATTTCAGCCAACTAAATGTTGTTGACTCTCAAAAGTTTATCCTCAGACCAGACATCTTCCTTACGACTCAAACTCATATATTAAATTACCAACTTGACATCCTTTTTAGGATGTCCAATGTACACAGCAATCTCAAAATAAAATTCAAAGTAGAATGATGAATCCCACCCCCAAAAAAAATCAATTTCCCCTCAAAGCCCCAAATATAATATATTTGATTCTTCTCTTTTCATCACACCCTTTATCAGCAAGGCCTCACAGCTCTTCTCCCCAAATCTGATTCTCATTCTCTATACTCTGGTTATTAGTTAGTCCAAGCCACCTCCACCTCTCTCCTGGAACACAGCAGCTTTCTCACTTGCCTGTCACCTCCATGTTTAACTCTTATAATATAGGCCATCCTGTATATAGCAATCAGAGTTATCTTTCTAATATGTAAATCAATCCGTGTCGTATTTCCACATGACATTTTCTAATAAAGTTAAAATGAAGTCCACTAATATGGCATTATGTAAAAATGTGAGTATGTAACAGATGTGATTCTGCAATCTGTATTTGGGGTGAAAATGGGAGTTCAAAACACAATCTGAGTCAAATGTATGAAAGATGATATATCATGAGCTATGTAATGCTTTAAATAATCAATAAAAAAAATCTAAAAAAAAAAAAATGAAGTCCAAAATTTCCTCTCTAAACTGCAGGTTCCTCCCTCCCTATCTGATCTTATCTGTATCCATCCTCTTCTCTATGTGTTGTATCTGGCTAGACAGCCCTTCTACCCTAGTCCACTAACATGCCAGTTTATTTATCAATGCTTTTTCATGTGATTTGTTTGGAATACTCGTCTCTCAGATCTCCCATGGTTCTTTTCTCAACATCCAAGTCTCAACTCAAATGTTTCCTCATAATAAAGCCCAATAACTAGAAAGTATGGCATTGTATCCCCTCCATAGTACATCTCAGTATCTAAATTAAAAAAAAAAAAAAAGTCTCCATCCTCACTCAGTGTTAGCCCCTTCAGGGTTAAAATTCTTGTCTTGCTCACATCTGTATCCCCAACACCCCAAACACTCTTCCTGGCACATCAGTAGAAGTATTTTTTTAACTGATTTACTAAAGCCTCCCTGATGCTGAATATTAGAGCTGATATGCCTGCCAAGTACATGAGAAGGACAATGAAGAAATAAAAAAGCATATCTCCTTGCTCTTGAATAACTCACAATTCATGTGAGGAAAAAAAAAAAAGTCAAAAGAAACCAACCCCAAATACAATGGTTTATGTAGCAACCTACAAATAAAACTTCTATCATGGAATATAAATTACAGTTACATCTGATGAGGAGCTGTAGGGTTAGCAATGTGGTAGACTTGGTCAGGAAAAGCATCCTTAGGAACAAATAATTGTATGAGGTATGTATGATCAATATCTTTTTACAGATGAGGAAAAAATTCACCCAAGATCAAAAACTAGAAAAGGAAAAAAGCTCAAACAAGTCTTCTGATGTTATAGCCCACCTTCCTCTTAGTCAATAATATTACTGCAACTTCCTTATAACAAGAACTGGCTACTCCAAAAGATACATATAATAGAAGTAAGATTAGATACTAAAAAACAGAGCTATTGGTGGCATCTAAAAGTCTACCAAAGATTTAAGAGCTATCCAACAACAATATTAAAAGTTCAACAGTCCTTGGGTTTTGAGCCTTTCAAAATACGATCATCAGCTTACTGAGAAAAAAAAAAGAAAAAAAAACATAGAAACATAGTCTGGTACCCACAGGAAATTGGGATTGATGAAATAAATACAGAACCACCAGGCACAGTGGTACACGCCCGCCGTAATTCCAGCAATTAGAGAAGCAGAGGTAGGAGGATAGCAAGTTTGAGGATGGCCTGGGCAACTTAGTGAGACTCCCACCGACTTAGGGACACCCTGTCTGAAAAGTAAAAAGGATTAAGATATAGCTCAGTGGTAAAGTGCCCCTGGGTACAGTACTTAGTACAAAAAGAAGAAAGAGAAAAAGGGAGAGAGGAAGAGAAATAGATACATAAGAAAAAAATATGAGTTAACAAAGGAATTTTCTGTATTCAAAATATTCTTAGAAATGGTATATTTTAAGAAATTTCTATAAAGGCTTCCTACATTACTCAGACCAAAGTTGACCACTCAATGAATGTTAATAACCAGCTTTGTGGGAAAAAGGGAACATAGATATGTGTGCATATGCACACACATACACATATGATGTGCTTACTCATGTCCTGGTATGTGTGGATGAGCAGTTGTCAGTATATCTTTGCAATGAATATATGTAGTGAGAATAGGATGAAATTCACAGAAAGGGAATAAAAAACTGAATGAGCACAGAAATTAGAAAAGCATTAGAAAGGATAAATATAGAAGAGAAAGCTAATAAACCAGTGGGATTATGGTAAAGATTAGGAGATTTCAAAGATTAGATTTCACAGTACTTAATTATTAAGAAACATTTACGTTACTATTATGGAAAATACTAAATTGCTTTTATATTTAAAAGTGGCTAATGTGATTACAATTTCTTTAGGGGACTATTCAGATAGCTTGTACCTATAGTGTTCAGACTCATTTTTGATATGTTTCAAGGGAAAGCTATCATATCTTGTATAGAATAAGATTCTCCCAACTGGACTGAGTTCTTAAAGGGCAAAATCCATACCTGATTTCTCTTGCATCTCCCCAGTGAAGTGTGTTGAGTATATTTGATCTCAATAACTAAAAAATTCAGTTTTACTAATTGCAATGCATTGAATTAATCAGAGGAAAATTTCATTGGAATGGTCAGAGATGTGAGCTACTTATTATACTTACAAATTAATTTCTTTAGCTAGCAAAATATACTTAATTAAGTAACTTCTTCCATAGTTACAATGGCTTGGGGTAGCTTTTTTAAATATTTTTACTAAGGCTGTGATGTAAGCCACAGAAGTATTATCCATGTTACACATAGTATCCGAGTCACAGAGAAGTGACACGCTATTTTTCCACAAGGTTACTTTTACATCACCACCACCTGAAAATGAGTCAGTGGCACAAAGAGATTTGAATTCAAAGTTCAGCAGCATTGCTTTCATCACCAAAGTTCATTTTAAAAGATTGCATTGTAAAAGGAAAATTATGTAATATGCATATAAAATAAACATATTTAATAGTCCACAAAAGTCATACAGATGATTGCTTTTGAAAACAGAAATTCCTGTTATTGAATCTTTCATTTTTTTCAATAGAGAATATGGTTCTCTTCAGAATGTACAGGAAACAATACAAATTTGTAAACATCTGTTTTACAGCATGAGCATAGGAAATTTAACTATGATTGTGAAGGATATTTATCCTTAGTTGTATTACTCTGTTTCTATTAGTTATATTCATCATTTTAGGAGCTTATATTTGGATAAGGATGATTCTTCTGCTTTTCAAAGCCAGCAAACAATTCAATTTTACCACTTAATGATCTGCCAGTATATTATAGGTTCATCTGTCATTGCAATGTTTCATTGCATAGCAAGTCAACTTGTGAAAGACACAAAAGGTATCTGTTTCATCAGTTCAATCACAGGTTGGTGATGCAGCTTAGTGGTAGACTGCATGCACCTGTGGGGCCCTGCATCAAAAACAAAAGAAGGTTATCCAGTTTGTTTTCTAAACAGGTTTTTTAAAAAGTGAAATCTCCTCCCCCACCATGATTTAAGTTTCAGGCTTCATTTGTAGAAACCTTATCACTCAGAAACTTGTTTTAAATGCAAACAAAACTAGTCATCAAGTCAAAGGTTTAGGGAACTAATATTAAATAAACAATGAAGATTCAATTATTGAGTAAGGTCCAAAGAAGAAAAGGAAATCACAATACTTGTTTATTGATTTTTTTTCTTATTTAACCAAAGTAATTAAAATTAAAAATAAGCAAAATGATTTCTCTCATCATACAAAAAGGAAATTTTAATCAAATATCTTTTAAGTTAGCAAAAAAAAACTGTCACCTACATCAATCTTTAAAAATTACTTCAAATTAAATATGCCATATAGAAATAGTGAGATGGCCACTATTTATTGATATGCCACATGGAAATAGTGAGATGGTAGTTTCTGTAGAAAAAACTTTGGGGTCTTAATTAAAAAAAAAACTTGTTGGCATAAGTAGAGGTATGCTTAGGTTAATAATAAACTAAGTGATATATTTCAGAGGTTTAAGGATTAACATGCCAGTCAGCTCACCTTTCCAGGTAAGCAGTTAGAAATCAAAAAGCAGCCCCCATGTGCTTAGAGATAAATAGAAAATTCCAGGAGTGTACATGCCAAGGAAGACAAAATTCAGACGACATGGTATTCAAACTGGTTCAGAAAGTAAGATCATCTCAGTCTTGACTTTTGCAAATCAGCACAGTCAGTAAAAGCAAGCCAAGGCAGTGTTCTACTATATAAACACAATGATGATATCTTCCGATGGTGATATCAAGGTCATTTATATGATCTAATATAAATGCACTGTTATCATCCCTTTTCTTCTTCATTAGAGACAGACACAGTAACTTTAACTGAAGACCTGTGAGAGGTTCTATTATAGAAATTGTTTTTTGTAATTTAATCCAAATACTTTTATTGAGGCTTACTGTGTGCCAGGCATTTTTCTGTAGGCATTATAAATATGTCAATCAATTCTCATAACAGTCCTATTATGCTAGGTTTGGATTTGGAGTGCTGCCCAAGCTGGTGGCACTACTGGGAGGCAGTGGAAACATTAGGAGGTGGGGCCTACTGGAAGGAAGTATGCCATTAGAGGTGTGCACTCAACAGGAACATTAGAACTCTGGCACCTTCCTCTCTCTCTTTCTGCTTCCTGGCTACCAGTAGATGAGCAGTTTTCCACATCATGCTTCAACCATAATGTTCTGCCTTGCACAAGTCCGAAGGGAAGGAGCCAAGTGACCATGGATTGAAATCATGGAACTGTGATCCAAAATAAATCTATTCTTCTTTACTTTTATTTTTTTTTCTCCCAATATTGGGGATTGAACCTAAGGCTTTTCTACCACTGAGCTATGACCCCCATCCTATAGGGCCTCTGATCTTATTAAGGGCCCAAGCTAACCTCAAACATACAATCCTTCTGCCTTAGCCTCCAGAGTAGCTGGGATAACAGGGATGAGATACCCAGCTCTTTCTTTTAAGTTGATTTGATCAAGTAATTTGTCACCAAGACAAAAAACTAAAGAACACACCCTTATTATCTCTATATTTCTACTTCATAGTTGAAAGTACCTAGATAAAACTAAAGTTTTATAAACAAGAGCTCACCAAAGAAATAATCCCTACCTTGAATGGGGTCAGAAAAGAAATTATGGTTAGTTACTAGACATTAGCTAGAAGAGGAAAAGAGAAAAAACATTCCTAGTGCAAGTCATTTACAGCACTCTATACACTAAGATTGTTATATACTTAACAATCCTATAGATTGGCACTAACTCCATTTTATAAATGAGAAAACTAAGGCTCAAAAAAGTTAAGTGGTTGTCCTAAAATTTTGAACTCATATATTTTTGACTCTAAAGTCTATGCTATTTTCAATAAGCCATGCTACAAAAGAAAATAAAATTAAGGAAGAGGTGGGAATGAGAAGATGAAACAAAATTAATAAGGAAAACGTCAATAGAAGAAGACAGCAGAACAGAAATCACTAGAGACTAGGGAAGGTAAGGGACAGTAGGGAGAGTGAAGAAGGTACATCACGGGTACCACAACACCCGGTAGGGTGACAACGTGCTCTGGAGTTGATGGCACATAGGGATTTAAAGTCTATGACAATTAGTTATACATTTCAAAATAACTAGAGAAGTTTGAAGGTTCCCAACACATAGAAATAATAGTATTTGAGAAGATGGAAAAACTAATTACCCTGATTTGGTCATTACATATTGTTTACATGTATCAAATTACAATACTGTATCCCATAAAAAGTGTAAATATTATGTCAATAAAAAATAAATAAGGAGGAGCTGGGGTTGTGGCTCAGCGGCAGAGCACTCGCCTAGCACATGCGATCCTCAGCACCACAGAAACAAAAATAAATAAAATGAAGATATTAAAAAAAGAAAGAAAAATAAATAAATAAGGAACGGAAAGTTAGAAAAAGAAAGGGGAGATCAACCAGCTCTTAGCAACTACTTGATAGATATTGAGTAAGATAATACTGTTGCCACAAAGCCCCAATGCTTTGTACCCTACAAGACAGGGCTGCCAGGAGTAGAGAACCAAAAAGCCAGGATGGCTACTTGATTTCAAGAATGAACATGCAAAATTCCTTCTCATATTCTTCTTCTTCCCTACTTTCCCCGCATTTTCAGTGATGCTGCTGTGAGAAAAAACATGCCTGACTCACCTAGATGTGCCAGTCCCATATAGAACAATTTCAGTGCATATACCAGTAGCTTGGCCTAGACTAGCACACAGTCTATGGGCTACTTTAGCAAAATAAGATGCTATATATATATTGTAAGGACACAGCAGAATCCAATAGGACATTTTTTATATTAATGCAACATTAGGCACAGTTCAAGACTGACCAAGAAGTTCCATTTCAAAGTGACAATCAACAGAGCTTTAGATATGGATTTAAAACTTCAAAGCTTCTTGACAAACTCATATATCTCTTTTGACCAAAATGTTATAGGAACAACTTGAGAATCTTTTTCATCAACTTAAATTTGGGGAAAATTTCAATTTATTTTCGTTCATTAACACGTCTTACACAATATTAGCTAAGTTTATTCAACTTCTTCGTGAATTTTATGTGTTGGGGTGCATGTGTATATGTGTATGTGTCACATTAATCTCATATCAAAATCACAGTTTCTTAATCTCAGGTGGCTTTAGTCTCAAAACATACTGGAGTCTCCTCAGGTGACTTTAGTCTCAAAACATACTGGAGTCTCCTGGTGAAGAAGAGAGTAGTGCAATTAGCCTGTCTGGAGGCTGGGGTGACAAGGAAGTGAAGTGGGGTCCACAGGTGACCTAGATTAGATCAATGACAGTACATGTATATTGGTGGTAACTCTCAGTTTTGAAGGGTTCACATTAGTTGAAGGAGATCCCAGATGAAATAAAAGAGTACAATTCTTGCCACAGAAAAGGGGCTTTTCATAAGTGCATTTAATCAAATGTGTTTGGAATCTAGATATGGGGAAAGGGACATAAGTCAGGAAACTAAGACAGAAGCCAAGTCTGGACAAATAAAATAAAATAAGAGATTAAAGGGAACACTATGACCCAAAAGCACAGGCAAAATCAATAGTAAGTTAGCAGCAAAACAAATTTTAGAGTAGTAGGTCATTAAGGCAAAAAAAAAAAAAAATAAAACTGCTATTATTTATTTGTAGCTTTATATAGGTCTGACTCAAAAAACTCAGAGGAACTAAGTCTGCCCATTTAGGGCACCAATGACTCCAACTGAAAAAAGATAAGGAAAACAGAAATTCAAATGTAACATATAAAGAAGTCTCCTGATTTAGGTATTGATATTCAACACTGCCATAGATTAGAATCACTCATGATAGTTCTTTAAAAAATGCTAATGGCAATAATCTTACTAAAGACCAACGAACTCAGATTTTCTACAGTGGGGCAAGGCGGAGGCAGACACAATGTTTCAGTTTTTGCTTTTGTTTTTACTTATCCTATGATCTACTTAACCAGAGTTCAGAGTCAATGAAGTCATTTTGATAAGTTTTTCTCTTCTTCTAGACAAAAAATGGTAACATCAAAAAAATGACAGTAATAATTATCATTTGGAAAACGTTTACTAAGTGCCAATAATATAAGGGTTTTAATGCATTTAATTCTTACAACAAACATATTAAGTAGGTATTATTTTCACTTATTTAGCTCATATAAGTTTTCAATATTTGTTCAGCTCCTATAGACATTGAATTAAGCATTATTTTCATTCATAATGATGTACTAAAAGGGATGAAAATTTTGGAACATGATTGGAGATAACTTTTACCACTATTAACAAATTTATACTGATTCATCCTCATGAATATCCAGTCCCTGCTTCTAAACAGCAACATTTATAGTAACTATAAAGGTTATGTTAAAAAGTAGGAAAGCTGAGAAGTCCATCCAGGCACCAAACTCACAACTTTGTCCTTACTAGCAGCACACTGAAATCAAATGGACTTACATATCACACTATTCACAGGACCCAATAACATATAATATCTTTATGACAATTTTTAAACAGAATGAGGTAGGATTCTAATATTGAAAGATATCAGACAAGCCAGGCACAGATGGCCCACACCTGTACTTCCTGCAACCCAGAAGACTGAGGCAAGAGGATCACAATTTCAAGACTAGCCTCAGCAACTTAGTAAAACCATGTCTCAAAAGCTAAAATGGGGCAAGGGATGTAGTTCAGTGGTTAAGTCCCCCTGGATCCAGTCCCTAGTACCAAAAGAATAAAATAAAATAAAGATATAAAATAGACCACAAAAGTGGTATCAAAACATGCTCAAATTTAAAAGTGCAAAATCATCGAAAGCCCTTGAGTTACTCTGTTGAGAGCTACAATAACAGAACACATATAACATGTAAATTAAAAATTATGATGATTTATAGCATGCTAATGTAAAATTAAGAACCAACTAAAGAACTCTGTCTCAAAGACAGCTCAATCTACTACAAAGGTAACAGAAGGTCCAATTATGCTTATGCAGCAAAATAGATAAGAATATAATCAAGGAAAAATGGAATCTCTTGCCAATCTAAGGACAAGTTGGCAAACTAAAATTCAAAAGTATCATACTGTATTGACTAAATTGACACCCAAAGTGTCACAGATGTCACATTTAAATTAAGGAAACTTAAATGGCAGGCCAAATAACCAGGAATTAAATTTGTAATTTCAACTTTAATCAGCAGTTGACAACTTCCATTTTAGGGTAGGACACATACAGACTAAATGACCAACAGGCAACCCAAACAAAAGAGCTTTGGTTTGAAGAGAGGGAAAAAAGAAAGAAAGCAAGCACCAATTTTCAAAGGTCATGGAATGATTATGGACCTGTGTTTGCTGTGTTTGGCTTACCATCTGTTGGTCAAATGTCTATAGAATTCTAATACATTATATCCTAATATAGATATAGGCAGTGAAAAGTTAATACTCAATATCAATGCAATATCAATGCTTTCTGAAAAGCATCCCCAGTACCAAACATTTGGTGAGCAACACTATCCCTCATTTTTTGATTCCAGGAAATAGTCGTTTACAGTCAGTGCTCATCAGTGCAAATGAGAACATTATCCAGAGTTGTAGGAGACAGCACAAGTCTTAGAATAATAAAATTAGTGTGCTTATTAAATAATAAAGGCTAGCCAATTATATTACTATTTGATATACTGAATTTAATACATAAAGTACAGAATCATAGAAATAAAGCATATGATATACAATATTTAGCACATTACTCAAAATTTCCATATGCATAAAGTAGTGAATATTAGGCTACAATAGGGCATACATATATATGTATGTATATTTCTGTGTCATTCATAGTGGCTCAAATAATAGACACTCAAAAAAAAGAATAGATAACAAGTACGTTTAAAGCATTTTACAGATTCAAGTTATGGGTCACACATTAGAGAATGACTAATCCAATCGCTGGAGTTTGGAACATTACCAACATGCCCATGGTTGATTATACAAATTCATCTCTAATCGTATTACTACCTGGGTTTGTAAAAAAAAAAAAAAAAAAGGATTTTCCAATGCTTTCACGTGGTTGTCTCTTTTGATCCTTTCCCAAATGCACTGAAGTAGGTGAAGAACTGCCTAGCCAAGACCAAGTTCATCAGGGTAAGAATCCTGATTAAAACAGTTTTGTGACCATCCCGTGCTCATTGTATTACATCTCACTACCCTTAATAACTTTAATACCTCCAGTTTCTGTAATACTAGCACACAGTGTAAATTTAATAATTATGAAAAAAATAAATTCTGATCCAAAAAAATAAATAAAATTAGAAGGAATACAAGTGAAGTTCCAGATGCCCTATGCCTCATTAGTACCTTATATGATCATATCACTTAATTAACTACAGCTTGACTCTCCAAAGCCTCTTACTCCTCTTTGCTAAAAGAAAAAAAGAACAAACTTATTTAGACAACCTCTGACATTGTAGCCATATAAGAGAATGTGAATATCTACTCTGAAAAACATATAATTTCCTTCATCATGTTCAGAGATTTGTGATACTGTCATGACAAAGTGACAGACACAACTCTCCAAAGTTAAGAAAAATGTCAAATCCAATTTCAAAAACTAAAATCTTAACTGAGATCTTAACTGAGATCCAAAAGTAAGAAATAAATTGTCCTTGATTTTTTTAGCCTCTGCTAGGGTCTCATGATGCTTACCTTTCCACAACCACACTTGAACATTTTTTGTTTTTTCCCTTTTACTAAAGAAACAGATGGAGTTGAAGAGTCATCCAAGAACACTGACTCTGTGGTTAATTCTTGAATGACTGTCAGTCTAATCTGGACATGTAGATATCTACTTGTTTCATGTCATAACCCCAATTTCCTTCAAATGTTCTACTCTAATACTGCTGTCAATACATTAGTACCTTCTTTTGAAAAAGAATATTCTATTTCAGAGACAAGAAGAATCATATAAGGAAGGGCTGTGCCCTGATCCTCAAAGACAAAAATTTCTCTGCATGGGAAAAGTTTTTAAAAGCTCTGTGTAGAGGTGGAACATAGAAGACTTTTTGTATGACAGGCCTCTGTTACAATCAAAATGGGTCATAATCTTTATTCTCTCTGAAATAAAGAAAGAAAAGGAGAAGATGATTTAAAAGCCTAAGAACCACTAGTGAAGTAACATGGAAAAGAAGGTCATTTTAAACCACCCAGATTTCTATGTCAAATTCCACTCTAGATTCTCATAAGCAGGCTTCACCCACCCCCACTTCCCAACCACCTTCCCTATAGTGAGACCATTTTTACTGGCAGTGAGAGCATTAGAACTCACCTGTTAAATGAAACTTTTATGACTGTTTAAGGAATTCAAACTGTAGGATCCCTCCCACACACTCTCCTTTTCTTTCTCTTTTTCCTTCAATATTAAAGGGATTCTATTTCTGGGATGCCGGCTAGCAAAACATGAAGTCCTAGAAAATACAAAGCACTTATCAACAGAAAACAGGAGCTGCTAGTTTTGTAACCTCAAGCAATTCCTTCTAGTTCTTCAGACCTCCATTGTCACCACTATCTCAAAAAAAAAGGGTGTGGGTGGGACCTTGACCAGGTAGTTCTTTCAAGGTGCCTTTTAGTTTTAAAACTACTTTGTCAATAATTACAGGGGTACTAAAAATTATGTTAACTATATAAATTTTTTAAGTTTAAAAAAAAAACACATTTGAGGACAAAGGAACCTCCAGTATAATTCTTAAACATCCAGAAAGATCTTATAATAATCACAGAGTGTCATAAAAGAGTGTCATAAAAATTGTCCCCCCCACCCTTTGCTTGGCTGTCATTTGCTCCAAACAAAGCCTCAGCCATGAGAAAACTATTTTAATACTCTGAGAAGATTAAATAGTTAATCCACTGGGAAACTAGGATGAAAGATAGAATTCATAGATCTCATTTTCAGAAGGAAATACTGAATAGAATAACAAACAAATTTGTCATGCATAAAAATTATCCCAATGATACACAGTATACAAACACTGTCTGTTATCTGGCATGCATCTTCCTTCATAATCTGAAACTTTTACTATCAGGTAATATCTGATTTTGACAGAAAATAACCATTTCTAAGTGAAATTCTTACATGTGAGTTGTTTGTTACACATCTTGGGGGGAAACATCCATAATAACAAATATTCCAAGTCAATTTCTTTCAGAAAAAAAAAAATTGATGAGAATTGGAAGATTATAGTATTAACTAGATACTAAGATAATTTCTGCTTTCATGGCTTCACTGAACTGGAATTTCTAGTGCATCATTCACTACCCCATAATTATGCATCAAAATATCAACCAATTAGAAGGTAAGATGGCAAGAGCTCAAGGGGCAGTAATAATTAAACATGAAACCTTGCAGTTCCATGCAGTTCCAAATAATAAACAGATCCACCACACTTTTTAAACTTATTAAACCATATTTGAAGAAAAAGAATCATCTCATGTTTTATAATTAAATGATTTCATTGACTTCAACTCACATCATCTGCCAGCTCTTTGTCTTCTCTCTTTTATCTCTATTATGTTTAGAGCCTGATACAAAGGCATACAGGTAAAATACGGATATCAAGTAGGACATAATGTCCTTATCCTCCTAATGCATAGGCTGTGGAGTTCAATTTGTGTATGAAATATATTTGAAAGCAGGGCACATTTTTTAAAAATAATTGTTTTTAAAAAAATGTTTGAGCCGGGTGCAGTGGCGCATGCCTGTAATCCCAGTGTCTGGAGGATCATGAGTTCAAAGCCAGCCTCAAAAAATGGCAAGGTGCTAAGCAACTCAGCGAGACCCTGTGTCTAAATAAAATACAAAATAGCACCTGGAATGTGGCTCAGTGGTTGAGTGCCCCTGAGTTCAATCCCTGGTACCCACCCAAAAAAATAAATAAATAAATAAAAGTTTGAACAACAACAAAAAATGCTAGCTGGGTACAGTAGTGCATACCTGTAATCCCAGCAACTAGGGAGGTTAAGGCAGGAGAATTCCAAGTTCAAAGCCAGCCTCAGCAATTCAGCAAGGCCCTAAGCACATTAGCAAGGCCCTGTCTCAAAATAAAACACACACACAAAAGGGCTGGAGAGGTGGCTCAGTGGTTAAGCGCCCCTGGGTTCAATCCCTGGTACCAGAAAACAAACAACAACAAAATGCTGTTGCAAAACAAGAAGAAAGCCAAGAGCAGCAGGGAACACCTATAGTCCCAGTGACTTGAGGGGCTGAAGCAGGAGGATCTCGAGTTCCAGACTAGCTAACTTAGTGAAACCTTAGGTAACTTAATGATTTTGTCTCAAAATCAAAAATAAAAACAGCTGGGGATGTAGCTTAGTGATAAAGAGTCCCTGGGTTCAATCCTCAATGCCAAAATGAAAAAGAGAAACATTAAAAAAAAACAAACTATTACATTTCATTTCTAGTTTGTGCTGTTGGTTCTATTTTATGTTAGTTCTAACACATTTTGTGCATTTAAACAGCCTTGTTCTGTTAGGTATAAGCTCTGTTGAAGCAAGGACCATGTGTGTCATGTGCGTTGCAGTAGGAAAGGGTCTAGTTCACAGTATGTACTTCATAAATATTTGATACATGAAGGAACAAACAAATAGCCAAACACCAAATAACCATCTGTTTCCATGAACTAAATGTTACCTGGAAGCCTTGCTCATCTACATTTTCTAAACATTACATTGTTTCAAATGACTTTCTTCCACATGTATCATTAATGTTTCAGTCTGAAATGTTTATTAAGTGAAATGTTTTTAAAACATTTGGAAATACGTTTGAGAACATAGTAATAGATTTCAGAAACCTAAGTTTGAGTTCCAATTTCAATACTTAGTGATGCACAAGCCCTGAAGAGATCACCCAGTGTATTTGAGACTCACTTTTTCCTCTGTGAAATAAAGATAATATCTGTCCAGGCTACCTCATAGGATTTTAATAAAAGTTAAATAAAAAATCATTCATTATCACAAACAGAATGGTTTATGTGGTTTTACTTCTTTCCTAGTAACAAAAGAAGCTCAAGCCAAAATAGGAAAAATCCAGTTGGAAGAGTTAAAATAATTCCCTCCTGGTCCACAGTGAGGTATCATCAGCGCCAACAGTTAGAGTAACAAAAACAATTATAATTGCACTTAATACATGGCATGCACAAAGACCTGATAACCTTTCTTAGCTTTAGGATGCCATCACAGCATGGAGGAAAGCACAGGGAGGTCACATTGCAAATGAGTGCCAATGACAGATCTAAAACAGCTTCTGATAGTCCAATCAGACCTTAAGGTTGTTGAGCAGTGCTACTTCTTAAAAGTGCTTCAGTAAGGTAAAAATACAGCAAACTGAAACACACACTAGATTACATTATACACTAACCAAAACCCACCATCAAGGATACATAGTTGTGCCAAAGCCAAGCAAGGAAATTTTTGTTACCCGACACAATAACGTGTAAACACAATGGTACTTCCTGTGTCTTCATTTTTAGCCAGCTCTCAACATATTTTGCAACCTAAAGATCTTGAAAAAATTTACAAATTTGTTGTGTCAGCCTTCACAGAAAGGGGAACGGACATGTCATCCCATGTCTTAGATTTTCAACTCAAAATGTTTAATTGATTTTATCACTTTGAGTTAACTGACTAGTTCTAAAGTCAGTATGCTTCAATAATGAGAATATACACTATACTTCATTGTTCACTGTTGTTGATGATGTCTATCTAAGCATCTGTTCAGTTTATTTTCTAGGAAATCAGCCACCATACTGAGTCTACAATCAATGCCTTTGTAATCCTATTCACCTTAAGGAAAAACTATTGCTATTAAGTCTATTTTGCATATATGTACATATATATATATATATATATGTATATTTGGAGGGGTAATAGGGATTGAACTCAGGGGCACTCAACCACTGAGCCACATTTTCAGCCCTACTTTGTATTTTATTTAGACACAGGGTCCCAATGAGTTGCTTAGCACCTTGCCGTTGTTGAGGTTGCCTTTGAACTCGTGATCCTACTGTCTAAGCCTCCTTCAGACTGGCTTTGAAATCCAGTGTATGTATTACACTAAAAGCACATGTCAAATTAGAGACAAAATTTTCTTGAGAACTATGTTATCAGCATTTAGATTTCATGAACTTTAAATTGAAAAAGTAAAATCAGAGATTGGGATGGTAGCTCAGTGGTAGAGTGCTCACCTAGCATGTATGAGTCACTGAGTTTGACTCTCAGCACCGCATATAAATAAATAAAAATAAAGGTCCACCAACAACTAAAAAAGAAAAGTTTTTTTTTAAAGTAAAACCACATAAACCAATTTATTTCAAGTATACTTAAAAGTTTGTAGTAACTGGAGCTGGGGCTAGGGCTGATCGTACAGCAGTAGCCTAGTACAAGTGAGGCCCTGGGTTCCATCCTCAGCACCACATTAAAATAAAGGTATTGTGTCCAACTACAACTAAAAAATAAAATATTAAAAAATTTCTAGTAATTGGATTAAAGAATAGTTTTTAATTTTAAATTAAATTTTTAGTTCCTTAATCATAATTCAGGAGCTCAACAGCCACATGATGTTGGACAACAGGACTGTATTCTGAATCCATACCTACTGCAATGAAAGATGTCATGCAGAACACCTGAAATATACTCTGCAAAAGATATTTTCAGAAATTGAATTCAAAATGTTCTCCTTGGTTTGATGCAGTGGTGCAGGTCTATAATCCCAGTGATTCAGGAAGCTGAAGCAGAAGGATTCCAAGTTCAAGTCTATATGTTCAACTGGGCAACTTAGTAAAATCCTGTCTCAAATTAAAAAAATAAAAAGAACTGGGGATGTAGCTCAGTGGTAGAGCATTTCTGGGTTCAATCACTGGTACCACAATAGGAGAAAAATATGTTCTCCCTAAATGAGAAATGTCTTAATGTCTTTTTCCTAAAATCTTATATGATCCAAGCACTTACTTTGAAAAACTCAGTCATCAGCTTTAACATACTGATAAGTCTCTACATCTAATAAAACACAAGCCTTCATGACATCAGTGCATTTAAACAGTCAACTGTTATTACATTATTCACTGATGGCAAAGGGTAAGTCAAATACCTCGTTGATAATGTGCACAGATAGAAAATTTTGTGGTCATTTATTTATCCTGCTGACAAAGCTTGCCACAAACTAGGGAGAAGGATGGGATGATGTTAGAAAGATTCTGAGGGAATATTTCAGTTGATTTAAGTTCAGGTCCTCTCTTTTCTGAGCTCTTCCTTTTCTCGTAATGTCAAGATATGAATAATGTGTCAAAGCCACTCATTTGTAATTGAACTAATACAGTTCCAGGAAAAAGCACTTGACCTTAAGCTAAGTAAAATTCTGCAACACAGGTTCTTGCTTCTCACCTATATAGGGTTAATGATTAAGAACTTGGGCTATAGAGTCAAGCCCTTTGGGTTGGAACCTTATGTCTTCCATTTGCTACCATTTTGACTTGATTATCTTTCTGTGCCCCATGAGTAAAATGGCCATACAAATAACAGGACCTAAGTTATATAGTATTATGATAAATAAATGAGATTTTTACCTGATATAAAACATCTCAATAAACTTTTTTTCTTCGCAGTACAAGGAATTGAACCCAGGGGTGCTCTACTACTAAGCTACATCATTCCCAGTCCTTTTCATTTTTTATTTTGATACAAATCAAGATAAGTTCCAGAGGCAGACCGCCTTCTTGTGATCCTCTTGCCTCAGCCTCCTAAATAGCTGAGATTACAGGCATTAACCACCATGCCCAATTACAATATAAAATACCATAACATACATCCTGATTCTAATACACGGTATATGTGCAATTACTATTACTATTTTAGCTTAGAACTCAGAATAACGGATATGGGATATATGTTCAATAAATATTTAAGTGAATAACATATGTCCAAGCACTTTATAAATAGTAAAATGCTAGGTAAGCATAAACAATTTTTATCCTATATAAAGTAAGTTTAGAGAATAGCTCTGTTCAGACCACAGAACAATGTATTTAATGGAAAAATATCCCCAATTTTGCCAAAGTGAATCTTCACAATGTGGCTTACTAGGTTCTGTTAAAGTTTTTATAAAATCTTTGCCCCCAAATCAGATCCACACTCATTTGTCTAAAAAGTGCTAACATACCAAAGCCAAATATAAGTTATTTATTAGTTAATATTATTTTAGGTTCATCCATGGCTCTGCTCACCTCTGCTGGAAGGGATACCAGAATATACACATAAAAAGCTCAAGTCTCTAAATATGTTTTTTCTCAAGGATAAATTTTCTGTTTTTATTAATATTCCATGATCAGATCTTTTAACAAAACTGCCTATTACTGGCCTTCCAGTTTTTTTTCCCCAGCCAGGTACAGTCATTAATCTGTATTATAAGGCCAAAAGAAAGGTAGTAACTGTGAAGAGGAGAAACAAGCTAACAATGGATAAGTAGCCCTGGAATAACCAAAAGGCTGACTTAAAACTTCAAAGCTTTGTAACAGGTGATTCTAAACAGTCATAAAACTGTCACCTCCATGGGTGGTAATTTCCTCCTATGTAAAATAAGGATATATTTTTAAAATCTTTCAAATTCATGCTATTATTTAAGTTGATTAAAGATACAAAGTACATAAAACTGCCATTTCTATGCCTAATGAAGATTTGTCACTAAAATGACAACTATAGAAATGTTTACATGATGAAATTTTTAAAATGATTTTCCAGAAAGGTACAAGAGTGGAAGATTTTTAGTGAATTCTGAATTTCCTGGGGGACTGATTATTTTTATAATCCAGAAAGTACAAATAAAGAGAAATGAATTAACAATGGGATACCAGAGCAGTGAAAGCCACGCACTTGCTCTATGATGAATGCTTCATTAATTTTTTAAACACTGTGATGATGTTGCAATTTTCCAAGAGCAACTGTCAGAGGTCTTTCCTTTTGATATGTATCACAACAGTCTAAATTACATTGAATACTAGTGTATCTGTCATTGACCAAAATGCAAGTTTGATGTATCTAGTGTTTCAAAGTTCACACCCACGCATTG
The DNA here is from genome assembly GCF_964194105.1 of Spermophilus citellus. NCBI lineage: Eukaryota > Metazoa > Chordata > Mammalia > Rodentia > Sciuridae > Spermophilus > Spermophilus citellus. Next base: position 60,098,161 of record NC_138197.1, read on the forward strand.
TATAATGTTACTGTTATATTGTATCTGCTATGCTTACCTGCAGGATATTTCACCCAGTCACCCATTTAACCCGTGATCTTGCTGAATAATTTTCTTCCCTGTATAAATGTATCACGGGTGAATTTTACCTTAAATATGACTCCTATTCCAACACCTAAGAGGCCAGATCTGTCTCAGGCCCATATACTTGGGTGCATCTCGTTCCCCGGGATGCTTACTAAGATGTTCCATTTGCATGGACTTCCAGAACCCGAGTGGGCTCCTCGATCTCAAGCCCTGTCAGTCTGATGCTTTGTCTCCTGCCTCAGAAGGCCAGAGCTGCAAGCACACGTATGACAGACACTCTATAAATAATAAAAAGAACACCACAGTCCAGCAGAGAGGCAGCTCCTCCAGGCAACGCCAAGCAGGCGATCGCCGGAGGAGGCCAAACCTGAGGCGATTGTTCCTCTGGTGCGGGACCCAGCTGGGGCGGACTGCGACCGCTTCTTCCCCCGAGGGGTCAGGACGCCCCCGGGGACCCGCGCCACACAGCCGCCGACCACCTGCAAACGCCCACCTTATGAAGGCGGCCACGCGCACCAGGCCAGCGGGGACCCGCTGCCTCAGTTTCCACAGCGGCCTTGGCGGGCTGGACGTCACTCAGGTCACGCACCGGCAGCCGGTGCCCAGGCCACAGCAGGTCCTCCCCGCGCCCTCAGCCCTAGGACAGCCCACCGCCCGCAGTCCGGTGCTTGTCCTCACCTGACAGCCACCCGCACGGAGCTCTCGTCTGGGGCGCCCCACATGTTGGCGGCGGGCGGCGGCGGGGTCCCTGGGCCTCTGCACCGCAGAACTGAGGCGCCGCCGGAGCCGCAGAGCTCGGGCGCAGGAGGCTGGGGCGGTAGGGGGCGGCCGGCTCACCTCCGCCGCGCTACAGCCATGTTGGGCGACTGAATGGAAAGGTGGCGGCGGCGCTGAGGCAGCAGGAGGAGGAGGTGATTCACGGCTCGCGGGCGCCCGCCCCTTCTCCCCGGCTCATCCCCCAGGTTCTGGGGCGGGGACGTAGCGCGCTTGAATGGCTAGTGCCGCGGCCCGGGAGCGAGCAGGCCGCCGCCGGCCTCCTGGCGGCCAAGTAATGCGCCCTGCCCCCTCCGACGGGGACGCGGCCTCCCAGCGGCAAGCCAGGGGACTCCACGCCCGCCCGGGCGCTCAGGGCTCCGCGCCCCGCACTGCGTCAGCGACGGCCGCAGAGCCGCGCCCCACCTCGCCCTCCCCCAGCCTGCGCCCCGCCCTGCCCTCCGCTGGGCACTGCCTGGTGCTGCTGGGCAGGGAGGCGCGCGGGGGAGGGTGCCCGCCCCAATGCCCACGCCCGCGGGCGACCGGCCGGTGCACCCTTCCAGGCGCTTCTGTGAAGCAGCCAGTGCACGTCCTGGTGCCTGGATTCACCCGCTCACCAGGAACCAACCAGCTGCTGCTCTGGATCTGCTTTGTTTCCACCGTAGCCCTATTGTCTTCTTTTCATCTTGGACTTTGACCCCCTTCCCTAGCCCTCCCTCCCTGGAGTCAGTCATTCATGCTAAACTGGCTCCCTGGTCTGTCCCCTGTCTCTGGACAGCTGGGCTGTTTTGCAGCCCAGCGCCCATTTACCAGCTCGTGTGGAATATGGAAATGATTTACTCTCAGATTCCTGAATGCGTTTCTGTTCAATCATTTGTGCACTGGTAAATGAACTACACCCTGGTACTGCCAAGTGTTCCCATAACTGAATATCCATCAAAACAGCTGTGTAGTAAATCCTTCCAAACTGAGTTTCTTTCCCAGTTGGACCTCAAAAAGCGCCTCCCAATCCCAGGATTCTATCCACACTGTTCAATTGTGGTTTCTGCTTGTCACTATTGTCCTTCCACATGCCTTTACATAGCTCTGTGGAAACAGCCTTTATTAGCTTTGCCACAGAATATCTTTTGTAGACTGCCCCATACATATCTATAAATAAACATGTGGGTTCACACAAAACAGTATAACAGATTAAATGGCACTATTCAAATAAAGTCACTGCCCAAGTACATAAAATCATATACCTCATCGTCCTACTCAGCAGTTAGAGCAGCGTGGGTCAGAGGAGGCAGCACACCTTGGGACAAAAAAAAAAGAAGTGTTATGATCTAAACCCATGGGAAGGTTCCATGGGGTGTATAATTATAGATAGTTTTAATTTGATTCTGTCCCTTATTCTTGCTATCCTTAAATTATAACAGACACCTAAATGGGAAGTAAAGAGAGCAGTGATGGTGAATATCCTTTTATAGACCAAATTTGTGACAAAAACTCTCCTCTGGCTACCCTCTGGAGAGCCTTCCCTAGCCTCAATATTTATCCATCAACACATCAGAGCCTCATTTCACCCTGCCCTGGCAAGTCCATGTCAGGGTGGATCTGAACAGGCCACTTTGTCTCTTGGATTGGTATAAGGAAGGCAAGAAGAGCAGAGGACATTTATCAAGAAAACTAAAAGAAATGTGTATAATTTTAAATTTTTAAAAGTTCCTATTAAAATGGCACTATTACATATCTATCTCACAAAGATCTGTCACAAACAGATGTCTGCAGGAACTGGGCAGGTGACCCGAATTAGGGAAGCAGGCAAAGACAGAGAATCGCCTTCCAAAGGCAATGGCCATTCTCAGTTGTGGCCGAGCATTGCTGAAAAGTGAACCCTGTCCTGTGCTGCCACATTTTTTGTTTGTTTACTGTGCTTATTGCTTCTCAAGTGAGAAAGAAAAATCAAATCTTTACATGAAAACTCCATTTTAAACATCCACAACTAATTCAGCACAATATTTAAATATCATGTAAACCATTCAAAATATATCTGAGGTCAATTTCATTCCCAAGTCACCAGGTTGGAAATTTGGCCAAAACATTAGTTCTGATAGTAGCTGTGGCTTTGAGTTCATATTGTGCATGGTTTCAGCAAGAGGCAGTGTAAAAATTCTGATTCAGTGATTTTCTCCCAAATGTCAAAAGTTGTAAAGTTAACAACCCATATTGCATTTATTCCAGATTCCTGTACAGTTGCTATAACACCTTTCCTTATGTATGGTTCATCTAATTAATTAATTATCTTAAATTTGAAGAAAATTCCAAGGACAGAGCTTTCACTACAGTCATTCATACACACACACACACACACACACACACACACACACACACTACAGTCTGTTTTAGTCATTCAGTCAGTGGAAGTTATGATAGAAGGATGATGAGTTCAGGCTCAAAGGGTAAGGAATTCAGCTATATACTGCCCAGGATGATCTGTCTCGAGTCGACTCTTGCCTCCACACTGAAGGATGAAGTAAGTCATTTCCTTGCCTTAAACTTTTCGATGGCTACCTACACAAGCAGAATAAATTCCTCTAAACTTTAAGGCCTCTTATACTCTGGCCCCTCCCAACTCTGACCTCATCTCTTCACACTCTAATCCTTACCCACCACCCTTTGGTGATACTGGTCTTTTACTTCTGGAACACACAAATTTCTATCCTTCGTAGAATCTTTTTACTAGTTTTCTCTTTATCTGGAATCTTCTTTTTCCTGACCTTCTCATGATTCACTCATATTGGAATTTTTGGTATCAAATTAAATGCTGTATCCTCAGGGAGGCTTCTCCTGATCACTCAGTTGAAAGCATCACCCCAACTCGAGCCAGCTACACAAATTGCACTACCCAGTTGAAAATAGAGATTCAGGATATCTTGTTAGAAAAGCAGAATAAAAACGCTATTAAATGTACAAAAATATAAGCTTTTTCCCTTCCTTCTAGGCTCTCTCTTAGATTGTTATTATGCTTTGCTATTTAACATCATTCTCTATAAAGAAAAATGGAAATTTTAGATTACTTCCATGAATTTTACCATTCATTTTTATATTGTACAATGCTAGTTTAAAATGTGAATATAATGCAAAAATGTGAAATCATAAAAATTGTACAATTTCTATTTTCAAATTCAATTATGCACATTTATTTCTTAAGTGCACAGTAGAACTTTGCACAAAAGTAGCTCAACTTTTTAGTCACTGTGTGTGTATACACATGTGTGTGTTTGTGTGTCTGTCATATGTTCTTTCAAGTTTTCTACCCCTAAGCTATATCCCAGCCCTTTCACTTTTTGATACATGTTCATTCTCCTAACATTTGTCTTATAGATAAGAAATAAAGGACTACTTTTCCCTTTTCTTTTTGTCCATCCCTTTCAGAATCAGTGGTTGGCTGACTACTGCAGGAAGTAAAGGTTGCTGTGTTTTTTTAAATACCATTGCCTTATTTATGCATGGGAAGCAGCTTCTCAGAGAAGGATGGCCTCTTAACATGCCAGCATCCCAGTTCCTCAGTCCTACACCATACATTTACCTCAGCCTATGACTTGCTTTGAGTCTCCCTGAACTCCACATCATGGGGGTCAACCATAATTCTATGTTTTGGGGGGATCACAAATACTACATAAGTTTCATGATTTAGATGTAAAGTATCCACCAAAATCTCCTGTGTTAATGAAGGAACATTCAGAGGTAAAGTGATTGGATTGTGAGAGCTGTAACCTAATAGTTCATCCTAATTTGAATGGACTGACTAGATGGTAACTGTAGGCAGGACGGGATATGGTTAGAGGAGGAGTGTCACTGGGGAACGTATTCTGGAAATGTTGTTCTCCCATTGTCCCCTCCCTCATGTGTGTCTCCCCCCCTCCCACCTCCTGCCCTGAGCTGAGCCTCTTTCCTCAGCTAGGCCCTTCCCTCATGTTGTGCTACCTTACTTTGGCCCCAGAACAATGGAGTTGACCATCTTCAGACTGACACCTCTGATACTGTAAGCCCCTAATAAACTTTTCCTCCTTTAAGTTGTTCTCGTTGGTATCATGGTCACAGTGAGGAAAAAGACAACTAAAACAATAAGAATAGGACACCAGAAATGGAGGACACATATGTCCTCTGCTAACAAGCATATGCTCCAATATCTTCTCACTTAAAACCCAAGTCCAAAGATAAAATTAAGAATCACAAGACAGTGACAACAGCACTGATCCAAGAATAGGACCCTTCTAAGCACAAAACTGTGACCACAATGATCATTTGCCCAGGAGCTGGTGCTGCACTCCCAGCTGCATCACTATTTTATTTCTTCTTATCTCTTATCACTAGCTAATATTTTCTTGGTTTAGTTTGTTGTTGTTTATTATCTTCATCCCTCCATTTGAGCATAAGCTCAAAGATAGCAAGGATTATTTCTGTTTTTTAAATTAATTCTTTTTAGTTATATACAGCACCAGAAAACAACCTGTCATTATCACAAAAGCATGGAATACAACCCTCTCCAATTCAGTTCCCAGATCTCCTTTGCCACCTCTACCTCCATTTCTCCAATCCCTCTTCAATCCATTTAGTTTTCTTTTCCTTTCTTCCTTTTTTTTAAATTAGTGCCCTGTTGATACACCCAGTGTTGGGACCCACAATGCCACATGCATGCATGCACACAAGAAAGTTCAGTCACATTCATTCTACTGTTTCTGCCTTTTCTTGTCCTTCTTCATCCTCCTCAGTCCCCTGGACTACTCTCTTGGTCTTTCCTCTATTTTGATTAAGTTCCCCTTTCCCCCTTTTTCTCTCTCTCTTTCTCTGTTTTTTAATTTTTACCACCCTCCCTCACTTATTTTCGATTAGCTTCTGCATATCACAGAAAACATTCGACATTTGCCTTTTGGAGACTGGCTTACTTCATTTAGCATGTTAGCTTCCAGATCCATCCATTTACTGGCAAGTGACATAATGTCATTCTTTTTATGGCTGAGTAATATTCCATTGTATATACATACCACATTTTCTTTATTCATTCATCTACTGAGGGGTACCTAGGTTGTCTCCATAACTTGACTGTTGTGAATTGTGCTACTATAAACATTGATGTAGCTACATCACTGTAGTATGCTGATTTTAAATCTTTTGGATATATACCAAGGAGTGGAATAACTGGGTCATATGGTGGTTTTATTTCTAGTCCTTTGAGGAATCTCCATACTGCTTTCCAGAGTAGTTGTACCAATTTTCAGTCCCTCTGGCAATGTATGAATGTAACTTTTTACCCCACATCCTCTCAAACATTTATTTTTCCTTGCATTGATAATTGCCATTCTGACTGGAATGAAATGAAATATCAGTGTAGTTTTGATTTGTATTTCCCTAATTGCTAGAGATGTTGAACATTATTTTGATATATTGTTGACCATTTGTATTTCTTCTTTTGAGAAGTATCTGTTTAGTTCTTTTGCCCATTTATTGATTGGGTTGTTGTTGTTTTATATACTTCCTTAACAATACTCTTAAAGCACAAGAAATAAAATAAAAATTATAGGTGGGACAGCACAAGATCAAAGCTTCTGCACAGCAAAGGAAACAATTAAGAGTATAAAGAGAGAGCCTATCTAATGGGAAAAGATCTTTACCACTTGCTCCTTAGATAGGGCATAACATCCAGAATATACAAGAACTATTTCTGTTTTACTCACCAGTATTTCTGTAGATCCCTCAACACTGTCTAGCACATAGTATGCATCATTAAATATTAGCTGGATGACTTATGTGACTTTTAACAATTCTCTACTGCTTTTACATAAGTAATGCATTTCTTACCATATGGAGTTATTTGGGGCAAAGGAAGAGCTTTACGTGCTCCTACTTAGTGCACAATAAACTACTAGCTAATTATATTAATAATGATTGCAAACAGAATGCTTTTAAAAGCAAGTACAGATGCTGCAGCTGCACCTGTCTACAATACAAAGATTTATTCCAGCACACCCTAAACAAGCAGCCAAAAAGAAGCTACAACATGCACTGGGGTAAAGACCTCACCAGTGTTCTCCCTCTAGGCCATCTACTCCATGCTTTTCTGGTTTCCACATTCTGATAAGTCATTAAAAGTTATTTGGTTCTTCCTTTTTGCTGTTAGCAAAAGATTAAAAGAAAAAGTTGTGATTACAACTCCGTATGCAAACAAGTGGTTTTGAAGAAGCATGCCTAGGCAACCATCTCCCCAGAAATCTGTTTGAAAAAATCTTTAGGAAGCTTACCTTTAATGGCACCATCAGAAATATGAGTCTTTCTTCAGTGATCCTTTTTGTTTTGTGCATTTTTCCCATTACTAATAATGAAAAACGTTTTTAGGACTCCTTCACCATGTAGTACATTATGCTAGATGCTTGACATCATTATTTCACTTATTTTCTCCATGACCCTTGAAGGTGGGTACAATTATTATCTCCAAATTACATGTATGAGGGAACCGAGAAGCCTTTCCAACAATTCTGTTAAAACCTTGTCTAGGGCTGGGGATGTGGCTCAAGCGGCAGTGCGCTCCCCTGGCATGCGTGCGGCCTGGGTTCTATCCTTAGCATCACATACAAACAAAGATGTTGTGTCCGCCGAAAACTAAAAAATAAATATTAAAATTCTCTCTCTCTCTCTCTCTCTCTCTCTCTCTCTCTCTCTCTCTTTAAAAAAAAATCTTGTCTATATTTCAGGCCCACTGTTTTTTTTTTTTTTTAAATCACCTTTCTTCAAACCTTTTACTGATTTCACTTCTCCACTGGACCACATATGACTTTCCCTTTGCCAAATCTTCATTGCATTTTGCGGTTGCATTTCTTTGTTGTAGGGGTGATGATCATTTTCTAAGTCCTCAACTAGACTGCAAATTTCTAGACATTAGAATTTATGGAAAACCCATGAGGCAACAGTACTTTTTTGTTGTTGTTGTTGAATAAGTAAATCAGTGGTTACCAAAAGAAGGACACGTTATGTTTTGATTTCAACACAAAGCAAATTTTCATCATAGATAAGCTGTTGCATACTGATTATAGTTCCCAACAAGACTGCTTCCAGACCATAAAGTCTACTAAAGGTGTCATTCAAGTACTTAGGAAGGAAACCACAGCACCTGAGATTCTGTAACTAACAAAAGTAAGCAATACTCCTATAATTTTGGAGATGAAAGACCTTTTACTGTTCCAATCACTGTGTTCATTGTAGAGTTAAGGAACTGAAAGAATTGATAACTGCCACCAGTTTCCCCCATTCTCCAACCCACACACAAACACACATACACACACAAATACATATACACACAAATGAGTACTCAGTAAATTGGTAGCACAGCTAAATTAAAATTCAAGCATGTTTGCTCCCTGTCCTGGGCTCTTTGTCATTTACTAAAAGTTTCACATTTTATGCTTTTTTTTTAGAGAGAGAGAGAGAGAGAGTTTTTTTAATATTTATTTTTTTAGTTCTCGGTGGACACAACATCTTTTATTTTATTTTTTATGTGGTACATGCCAGGCGAGCGCACTACCACTTGACCCACATCCCCAGCCCCAACATTTTATGCTTTTGGTTTATAAAACCTCAGCCTGCACTACAAGTGTTTGCATATGAAGAATATATGTTGAGTGCCAGGGTTGTAGCTCAGTGGTAGGGCTCTTGCACAACAAATGTGGGTTTCATTCTTGGCACCACATTAAAAAAATAAATAAATAAAATAAAGCTATTGTTTCCATTTACAACTAAAAAAAGGGGAAAAAAAGAATATATGCAAACAAGGTGTGTGTAAATTTATAGTTGTAATTTACCTAATATTAAGGCAGTTTGTTAACATTTTTTTGTAAACTCATGTTTAATGATCTATAACATTACTAAGTAATCAAACTTTTAACTATATTCATATTTTTCATTTATGTTTATTTTGAATATTGATATTTCTAGACAGGGTTTGAAGAGTTTTCTTTTTAATTTTTCTTTCGTTTTATCTATTTATAAATAGATATTGCTTGAAATTTGTAAAATAACATAAATTTCTTCTACAAAAGTGATGGAATTATCCTTCTAAGGAAAAAAATGACAAGTATGTGGGTGTATTGGTGCAAGCCTATAATCCCAGCCGCTTCGGATGATGAGGCAAGAGGATCACAAGTTCAAAGCTAGCCTCAGCAACAGTGAGGCTCTAAGTAACTCAGTGAAACCTTGTCTCTAAATAAAATAGAAAATGTGACTGGGGATGTGGCTCTGTGATTGAATGCCCCTGAGTTCAATCCCAGGTAGGAAGGAAGGAAGGAAGGAAGGAGGGAAGAAAAGGGGGGAAAAAGGCAAGTAGCTAAATTTTTCTCTATTAAGAATAAAAAAATAGGGCTGTGGTTGTGGCTCAGAGGTAGAGCGCATCCCTAGCATGCATGAGGCACTGAGTTTGATCCTCAGCACCATACAAAAATAAAATAAAGGCATTATATCCATTGACAACTAAAAATATAAATGTTTTTAAAAAAAGAATTTTAAAAAGATAAAAATTAGATTTTATTTTTTATACTTAAAATTAGAGTTTAAAATCTAAACTGTTCATTTAAGGTCAGGGACCTGAATGCCTGCCTAGAGAAAATTCAAGGAATAAAGATTCGCCTCCAGTGCTTTGGACTTTTGTTAGGTTTGCAGCATATGTGTATTGCAGACAGCTTGATTACCCCAAAGTACTGGCCCAGTTAATTGCATTCAAATGCAAATTACAGCTATTAAGTCATGCTGGTCTTGAGCCAAAATCTTGAGCCAAGTTGGTTAAGAGGAGCATGGTTTTGTTTTGTTTTTCCTAACTGTGCAGGACCAAACTTGATAGGCAGCTTGGGATAGTCATTCATTAGAACCTCATTCTTTGTGGGATTTTCTTTTCTTTCTTTCTTTCTTTTTTCCTTTCCTTTTCTTTTTTTCTTTGCATATTATAGAGTTGAATTGCTGAACATTCATGTTATAAGTTATTTTTAGAACTACTTTCTCCTATTTATTCATCAATGACATTATTTTCCTGTATCTGAAAATTGAAGTTCCTGCCTTCATTTTCTAACCATTTTTTTTTTCTTCTTACCTCCACATTGATAATTTTCAAGTTCTCATGGTTCTGGATGTTCTGAAGCCAAAACATCAAAGAAACCCTGAATTTTATTTTTATTTTGTTTCATAAAACCTATAGTAATTAAAAATAAAAGGTTGACTTTTTAAAGTGGGGGATAATATTATGAATATTTCACAACTCCTACAATAAACAAATGCTTAGATTTACCTCCCCTCCCCCCAAAATAAACTCACAAATATGTATTAGAGGATAGAGGGACTTACATCTAGAACCCTCAATTCTCCTTTATGCATATAATCCCCATTTGGTGCTTTTTAAGCAAAAATATACATTTTACCTTTGTAAGATGTATTGCCTAAATAAAGTTCTTTCATCTCCCTGATCTAATCTGAGACAAGAGGTTTCACAGAACTCTCTACCAACAAATTCCTCCCAGACAGGAGAAACAAGTGACGCCTGTATTTATTTTATGATGCTAAATCACTCCTCCAATATTTGAAGAGGTGCAAAATCATTTCTGATAGGAAAATTGTTGTTAAATTCCCTTTTTAACCCAAATACTTCTCAAAATGATCATCTAAAGGACTTCTTTGTAAATCTGACATTAACTCTAAATATAAAAATAGACACATGGGAACAAGATGTTGATAGATAGTAAATTAACAACGAGATCATAGCAGCACTAAACACAATTGCTTATACACACACCACAAAAAAGGAGGAGGAGGAGGAGGAGGAGGAGGAGGAGGAGGAGGCAGCTGAGGAGGAAAAGGAAAAAAGAAAGAAAAAGTGTCTTTTGATATGGATGAGAAATAAGGTGAGAAGAGTCTTGAAAGCAGAGTTTAGATTAACAGAGTAGAATATATGAAACTTTAAACTTAGCAAGTAGAAGAGTGATAAGATAAAGGCAGTTATTTGAAAATGTGTACAGTAAAATACAATATTAAAAAGTGTTATGAGATGTCTGTTAGCTGAACTTGGAGGACTTGAGCAGTCAAATCGTAGCCTCCTTCTACTTTAGTTAGGATGTGGTAAGGGCCTGAACTAGGCCTCTTAATAGACCACGGTGAAAATGGCCAAGTAGGACTTACAAAAAAGATGTACCAAGAACAGATTAACAGGATTTAGAAGTATAAAGGATTAAGATATTAAAATTCCTGCCATAGATATTTTAGGTCATGGGCTAGAAAAGTGCTTGTTAAAGATGCCACCAAGAGGGGAATGGGAAAATAAACAAGGAGAGAAATGAATTACAGTAGATGGGGTAGAGAGAGAAGATGGGAGGGGAGGGGAGGGGGGATAGTAGAGGATAGGAAAGGTAGCAGAATACAACAGTTACTAATAGGGCATCATGTAAAAATGTGGATGTGTAACCGACATGATTCTGCAATCTGTATTTGGGGTAAAAATGGGAGTTCATAACCCACTTGAATCTAATGTATGAAATATGATATGTCAAGAGCTTTGTAATGTTTTGAACAACCAATAAAAAAAGAAAAATATATATATATATATATATATGTACACATATATATTAAAAAAATTTTTTTAAACAAAAGACACCACCAAAATGATGGGAGCATCCACTGGAGAATACGAGGGGAAAACATGAACAAAAGGGTCCTCAATCAAAGAGGATAAATTTATGGAGTGGTTTTTAAAAATTTCCTTAAGTCTGAGCAATTGAGAGAATAGTAGTACTATTGGCAGAAGCAGGCAAGTTGGGTGGGAGGAAAGTTCATCTGATGGAAAAGAGAGGAAAGAAAAGTTTATGATAGAAGGAAGGACCACTTGGGTTGAATCAACTTTACGCACACACACACACACACACACACACACACACGCACGCAGAACACAAGCATCAAGGTACTAAGGGAACCAAAGGAATGAAGGCAGGGAAACAATCAAAACAATCAATGGAGGTTCTCTCAGATCAATGTAGCCAATTGCACTCATGGCAGAATGATTTTTTTTTTTTTTTTTTTTTTTTTTTAGTTTGTGATTTTTATTTTTTTTTTAATTTTTTTATTGGTTGTTCAAAACATTACATAGTTCTTGATATATCATATTTCACACTTTGATTCAAGTGGGTTATGAACTCCCATTTTTACCCCGTATACAGATTACAGAGTCACATCAGTTACACTTCCACTGATTTACATATTGCCATACTAGTGTCTGTTGTATTCTGCTGCCTTTCCTATCCTCTACTATCCCCCCTCCCCTCCGCTCCCCTCCACTCTTCTCTCTCTACCCCCTCTACTGTAATGCATTTCTCCCCCTTGTATTATTTTTCCCTTTCCCCTCACTTCCTCTTGTATATAATTTTGTATAACCCTGAGGGTCTCCTTCCATTTCCAAGCAATTTCCCTTCTCTCTCCCTGTCCCTCCCACCTCTCATCCCTGTTTAATATTAGTCATTTTCTCATGCTCTTCTTCCCTACTCTGTTCTTAGTTACTCTCCTTATATCAAAGAGGACATTTGGCATTTGTTTTTTAGGGATTGACTAGCTTCACTTAGCATAATCTGCTCTAATGCCATCCATTTCCCTCCAAATTCTATGATTTTGTCATTTTTTAATGCAGAGTAATACTCCATTGTGTATAAATGCCACATTTTTTTTATCCATTCATCTATTGAAGGGCATCTAGGTTGGTTCCACAGTCTTGCTATTGTGAATTGTGCTGCTATGAACATCGATGTAGCAGTGTCCCTGTAGCATGCTCTTTTTAGGTCTTTAGGGAATAGACCGAGAAGGGGAATAGCTGGGTCAAATGGTGGTTCCATTCCCAGCTTTCCAAGAAATCTCCATACTGCTTTCCAAATTGGCTGCACCAATTTGCAGTCCCACCAACAATGTACAAGTGTACCCTTTTCCCCACATCCTCGCCAGCACTTGTTGTTGTTTGACTTCTTAATGGCTGCCAATCTTACTGGAGTGAGATGGTATCTTAGGGTGGTTTTGATTTGCATTTCTCTGACTGCTAGAGATGGTGAGCATTTTTTCATGTACTTGTTGATTGATTGTATGTCCTCCTCTGAGAAGTGTCTGTTTAGGTCCTTGGCCCATTTGTTGATTGGGTTATTTGTTATCTTATTGTCTAATTTTTTGAGTTCTTTGTATACTCTGGATATTAGGGCTCTATCTGAAGTGTGAGGAGTAAAAATTTGTTCCCATGATGTTGGCTCCCTATTTACCTCTCTTATTGTTTCTTTTGCTGAGAAAAAACTTTTTAGTTTGAGCAAGTCCCATTTGTTGATTCTAGATATTAATTCTTGTGCTATGGGTGTCCTATTGAGGAATTTGGAGCCTGACCCCACAGTGTGTAGGTCGTAGCCAACTTTTTCTTCTATCAGATGCCTTGTCTCTGGTTTGATATCAAGCTCCTTGATCCATTTTGAGTTAACTTTTGTGCATGGCAAGAGAAAGGGATTCAGTTTCATTTTGTTGCATATGGATTTCCAGTTTTCCCAGCACCATTTGTTGAAGATGCTATCCTTCCTCCATAGCATGCTTTTAGCCCCTTTATCAAATATAAGAAAGTTGTAGTTTTGTGGGTTGGTTTCTGTGTCCTCTATTCTGTACCATTGGTCCACCCACCTGTTTTGGTACCAATACCATGCTGTTTTTGTTACTATTGCTCTGTAGTATAGTTTGAAGTCTGGTATCGCTATACCACCTGATTCACACTTCCTGCTTAGCATTGTTTTTGCTATTCTGGGTCTTTTATTTTTCCATATGAATTTCATGATTGCTTTCTCTATTTCTACAAGAAATGCCATTGGGATTTTGATTGGCATTGCATTAAACCTATAGAGAACTTTTGGTAATATCGCCATTTTGATGATGTTAGTTCTGCCTATCCATGAACAGGGTATATTTTTCCATCTTCTAAGATCTTCTTCAATTTCTCTCTTTAGGGTTCTGTAGTTTTCATTGTATAAGTCTTTTACCTCTTTTGTTAGGTTGATTCCCAAGTATTTTATTGTTTTTGAGGATATTGTGAATGGAGTGGTTGTCCTCATTTCCATTTCAGAGGGTTTGTCGCTGATATACAGGAATGCCTTTGATTTATGCGTGTTGATTTTATATCCTGCCACTTTGCTGAATTCATTTATTAGCTCTAATAGTTTCTTTGTAGACCCTTTTGGGTCTGCTAGGTATAGAATCATGTCATCTGCAAATAGTGATAATTTAAGTTCTTCTTTTCCTATTTTTATGCCTTTAATTTCTTTTGTCTGTCTAATTGCTCTGGCCAGTGTTTCGAGAACTATGTTGAACAGAAGTGGTGAGAGAGGGCATCCCTGTCTTGTTCCAGAATTTAGAGGGAATGCCTTCAATTTTTCTCCACTCAGAATGATGCTAGCCTGGGGCTTAGCGTAGATTGCTTTTACAATGTTGAGGTATGTTCCTGTTATCCCTATTTTTTCGAGAGTTTTGAACAAAAAGGGATGCTGTACTTTGTCGAATGCTTTTTCCGCATCTATCGAGATGATCATATGGTTCTTATTTTTAAGTCTATTGATGTGGTGGATAACATTTATTGATTTCCGTATATTGAACCAGCCTTGCATCCCAGGATGAATCCTACTTGATCATGGTGTATAATTTTTTTGATATGATTTTGTATCCGATTCATGGCAGAATGATTTTAACAGGACAAGAGAAAGAAGGGCCATGTGTCCAAGAAACAGAATTAACTGTAGGACAGCAAAGGGGCTGGTCATTCCTTTAAGACACTCTTTAATGTAGGTACAAAAGAGTTCAATCTAAATTCCATTTCCACGTGCAAGAATCACTATATCAGTTGGGCGCAGTGGTGTTCACCTGTAATCCCAGTGGCTCTGGAGGCTGAGGTAGGAGGATTGCAAGTTCCAGGCCAACGTCAGCAATTTAGTGAGAACCTGTCTCAAAAAATAAAAAGGTCTGGGGATATGGCTCAGTGGTTAAGTGCCCTTGGTTTCAATCCCCCATACCAAAAAACAAACAAACAAAAAACCCACTAAATCAATATAAGTATTTTAGTGTCCATTAAATAACACAATATTTAAAACTTTCTTTACTCCTTCACATTATTTTAAAGACACCTTTCATCTCTCACATTGTGTATAGGCATAATGAAAATTATTTATTGACTTCAAATTTGTGTATTTAAACTTGTCCTGACCACGACATTTGTAAACTGTAGATTAGATGCCTTTCATTGTATCTTCAGCTCCAAATGCAATGCATATTGATACTCAGTATCAGATGTTCTTGCATGACCTGAAAAATCATTCTTTTGGCAACATTGTCTTTGAATTCCAAATAACTATTAAGAGTTGACTGTGCTCTTTTTTTTTTTCTCTTCAGATACTTTTAGGGTAGTAATTTAGAAAACTGTAACTTGGATTTTTTTTCATTTTTTATTTTTATTTTTATTTTGCAGATCTTGCCCTCTCAGTTTCTAAATTTTGAAACTCCCAGTTCTTGGCCCAAAGTCCTCTCATGTTTCTTTTTAATACTTTTCTTTTTATACTTCCTCTCATGGCTTAAATTTAATCTGTATAATGATTACCATTCTCTAATACAATCCTTTATTTATTCAATAACAATGTTTCAAGTGACTACAATATTGAAGACACTGAGGCAAGGAAAATATAGCAGAAAGCAAATGGGAAAAGAAATTGCCCTGGGAAGCTTATATTTTTAGGAGAGAGAAAATTGAAATCGATAAATAAGAGGATGCCCTTGGATCTATTGAGCTAAGTAGTGACACAGCCAACTTTGCTCTAATGAGATCACTTTTTTTTTTTGACTGCTAGGTTGACACAAACTGAAGGGAGCCAAGGATGAAATGGAGATGGCTACTTGGGTATTACTATTATCTAAGCAGAAAGTGATTTGACTCAGGCCAAGTTAATGGCTGATTGCTAGTGACAATAAAATAAGTAGGACTTCAAGTTCTCAGATTTTTATGTCTCTCTCACACACACACACAGACACACACACACACACAGAGAGAGAGATAGAGAGAGAGAGAGAGATGAGAGAGAGAGAGAAGATGTGTACATTTATCTTTAAGTATTTAGAAAGAAATAAATTTTAGGTTGACAAAAAGTTGCAAAATAAACAGAGTTCCCATATACTCAGCTTCTATAACACAATGACTTGCATAAATATACTACAAATATCAAAAAATATATAATTCACAGAATATCATTGTTCTGTTCCAGGGGACCCAACTCAAGATGCCACTTTGCATTTTATTTTCTATATATATATATATATATATATATGGTTGTAGTTGGACACAATGCCTTTATTTTGTTTATGTGGTTCTGAGAATCGAACCCAGTGCCTTGCATGTGCTAGGCAAGCACTCTACTGCTGAGCCACAACCCCAGCCCCATATTTTATTTTCATTCTTCTTCAACTTTCTCATCTATGACTATTTCTCATTCAAGATTTTGAAACTTGAGGTGCACGCCTGTAATCCCAGCGGCTCCGGAGGCTAAGGCAGGAAGATCACAAGTTCAAAGCCAACCTCAGCAAAAGCAAAGTGCTAAGCAACTCAGTGAGACCCTGTCTCTAAATAAAATACAAAATATGGCTGGAGATGTGGCTCCATAGTGAATGTCCCTGAGTTCAATCTCTGGTACCCGCCCCCCCCCCCCCAAAGATCTTGAACAGTGCTAACTATTTATTTTATGGAATAGCTTTCAGTTTTGGTTTATCTGAGCTCTTCTCAAGATTTGATTGAGGTTATGCCTTTTGGGGGGGCGGGCAAGAATACAAGAGTAAGGATATTGCACTCTGCTCAATGCTTCAAATCAGCAAACACATGAAACCAATATGTCTTATCTCCAATGATGCTAACTTTGATCACATAGTTGAGATGATGACTGCAAGGTTTCTCCACAGGCAAATTATTTTGTCTTTGCTATTGATACATAGCTTATAGGAAAATATATTGGGAGTATGAAAATCTTTTTTTCTCATCATGTTTTTATTCATTAATTTTAACATCTATCAATGATTTCTTGCCAATCAAAATTACTAATAGGATATTCATTCACCTAATAGTAATTTTATATTTTCATCATTCTTCTGTATTTACTATTATCCAAAGGAATAACTATCCTTTCTTCTTCATTTGTTTATTTCTTCCATTATTTATTTGTATCAGTATTTACTCATGTATATTTATTTTATTCTATTGTTTATAAATCATTAGAAACAAAAAAGACTAGAAGGAAAAGCCAGGAACAGTGGTGTATGCTTGTAATTCCAGCAACTGAGGAGACTGCAGCAGGAGGACTGCAAGCTCAAGGCCAGTCTGGGCAACTTAATGAGACCCTATCTCAAAATAAAAATAAATAAAGGGTTGGGGATAGGCTCACCGGTAGAAAAGGAGCCCAGGTCCAATCCCCAGCATGGGGAGAAAGAAAGAAAGAAAGAAAGAAAGAAAGAAAGAAAGAAAGAAAGAAAGAAAGAAAGAAAGAAAGAAAGAAAGGAAGGAAGGAAGGAAGGAAGGAAGGAAGGAAGGAAGGAAGGAAGGAAGGAAGGAAGGAAGGAAGGAAGGAAGGAAGAAAGAAAGAAAGAAAGAAAGAAAGAAAGAAAGAAAGAAAGAAAGAAAGAAAGAGAGGGGGAGAGAGAGAGAGAGAGAGAGAGAGAGAGAGAGAGAGAGAGAGAGAGAGAGAGAGAGAGAGAAAGGCAATGCTGGTATTATTTTTTTAAGGTCCAAAGGTCACTGGTGCTAATATTGTAAACCATGCAAAATTATGTGTAAGAAATATCCTATTAAAATATCTTAGAATTTTAGAAAGAACATAAAAAAGGTAATAAAATCTTGAAAGTGCCTTTATATTTTGCTTTTTAATACTAAAATATAAAGAGAGAAATTTTTATATTTTTAAGACATAAATCAAAAAGAACCCTTAACTCAAACTTCAGGTAATTGTAAAAACTATTGTATCCTCTTCTGAAGGAGTGCCTGACTCCTACCTACCCTTTCTTCAAATCACCCATACCAGTGTCTGAATAACAGAGTAGCTATCAAATTATCTGGAAATTATTTTCATGTCATGAAGATTTTGGAAATATTTAGCTGAGTAGTTTAAAAAACCTTATTTATTAAATGTATAAAATCAAAATACTAATAGTATCTTGTGCTACATACATTTCTTAAAAATAGAACTTCCCTAAGTCAATTCTTTACTACTTTTGTTAAACTGATACGCATTCCACAGAAAAGCATAATTCCAAGATTAAAGCAAAAAAGAAATTTTTGATACTTATGTTTGTAAGACCCTCTATTTGTCATCTTCACCTGAAATTTCTTGTCTTTTGCAAAATTTCCCTCTTCTCATTTTAAGCTTCCTGTTCAAACTTGCTTGTACCCAGGTTACTTTCATAATCCCTATTCTTTATCAAATGCATGTCTGCTAAACACATTGTTTCCTATTTGGCTGTAAGCTCCACTCACCTGAATATAACCTCTGGCAAGATATGGCCCACGTTTCTGGTTCATTACTTTGTGCCTAAGGCCTGCCATACTGCAATGACACAAAGTAGATGCTCCATAGACATCAAGTGCACCAAAAGATAAATGAATGGTACGTCCTTCAAGTTCAAATATTAACTAATATAAATGTGATTTGAGGAGACACTAACTGTTCTTCAGGGAACACACCTGAACCAGTTCAGGGGCAGGACGTTTTATTTCACAAACAAGGTATGTAGCTGTGCACATGAGTTTTCTTTTGACCCAGCTTGTTTAAAATTTGTGAAGCAACTCAGGATTATACACAAAAAGAGTTGGAAAATTTCATCACATTAAATATCTTTCATATTCTGGATGGAGACTTTACACACAGAGCAAGTTGAGATGAATGTAAATAATAAAAAAATATAAATATAAATAAATTTAATATAAATCAAACTCTATGAATTTACAAAGAAAAGAGGGCTAACATGAATGACGATGCATTATTATTTTTAATTGCTTCTTACAGCTCTGTATACTACTCATTAACTTGTATTTGACGCTTTCATTTAGTAACATCATGCACCAATAATAACATTTTCTAATTATTTTAATTCCCTTCATCTAAACATCACGTTGTTTTGTTTTGTGTTACTGGTGGGTGTCATGTCTTGACTGGTTGGGGCTTTCCCCCTTCCGCCTCCAAGTCTGAGGTACAAGCAAAGATGAGAATGACAGTGCCCAGCCCATGTGCATCAGGTTTCTGCTGCTATCTTCAGAGTGTGGCATCAGGAGATGGCATTTGTTACAACAGCCCAAGAAGACTAGGATAGATTTTTGTACTGAGAAGTAATATTTGTATGAAATATTTGCTGTAATATTTGTATGCAGAAGTGGTTTTGGAACTGGGTAATGAGTTCAGTGTAGAAGAGTTTGACGTGCATTTAAAAATATGTTAAAGGTAATTCTGGTGACGTCTCAGACAGATGAAGAACAGGTTATTGGAAACTGGAGGAAAGAGAATCCTTGTTATAAAATGGCAAAAAACTTGGCAGAATTACATTCTAGTGTTTTTACAGAAGGTAGAAGTTGCTAGCAATACAATTGGATATTAAGATGAGAAGATTTATAAGCAAAGTTTTATTTTTTATTTTTATTTTTTTTTTATAAGCAAAGTTTTAAAGGAGTAATTTGGTTCCTCCTGACAGATTATTCTAAAGTGCAAAAGGAGATAAATGAATTGAAGATGCGGTTGTTAAGAAAAATGAAACTAGAACTTGAAAATTTAGAAAATTTTCAGCCTATCCATAAAATAATAAAGCATGTTCTGAAGAAAATACCATGAATATAGTGGGACTATCACTCAATAAATACTTTACAGTATTATCAAGGAGAAGCACTGCAAAATTAAACTAAAGAGGAAGGAAAGAAGATAGGTAGGATGATCGAACTAAATAGCTGCAAATATACCCTATTCTTCAGGAAGAAGGATGGGAAAATGTCCCCAAAGTGATTCCGAGATCATTAGGGACACTGCCTCAATTTGAACAGCCCAAATGACTTCTGCCTGAAGCTTTGGGGACAGGATGCCCACCTAAATCCAGGGGGTTGACTCTGCCATCTGCATAGTCCAGAGGGAAGAGCATCAAGCAAAAGATCATTACTTATTTTACTGCATAATTGTCACATATTTTATGCCAATTTATTTATTTATTTATTTTTTGCAAAAATGTGGTGTGTGACCATTATGTGAAGCTAACTCAATTGTTACTGATTTGTGAATTATAGTCAAAATATTACACTTGGGAAAATTTATTTCAGTGTTGCAAAGTATGGCCTTCAAAAATTTAATCTTCTGTGTCTAAAGATTCTACACTACTGAAGATTCATTGGTTTGGTTTTCTGACATGTCATCTTCAGCGCCACTCATGTAAGATGTGTTTCCTATGAGCACCGCAGTGCTCTAAACAAAACATGCAAATCGGCCTTTGGAAATACACTAAGGTTGTGCTTGCATGAATATTCTATCCTCCTGAATCGAAGTGCACAAGACAAATGCACATTCCATATGCCATTGGTGAATACAGTGCTGCTCTTCTTGCCTTCTAATCAGTGTGCCAAACAGAATCATACCCTGTAATGATGACAGGTTATAAACCAATTTGGTGGCTGAGAAAACAGGGTGCAACAATGATGCAATGGTGATGATTATGCAGTAAAATAGGGTGTTCTCAAGATTTAAGATCTAATATGCCACGCTATGTCTTAGACATACTTGGAACACACCAGCTTTTCTTCCTTCTCATTTCTTCCTTTTGAGAATTGTCTGAATTTTTAGAGTGGGAATGTCTATCCTATGCTGGTCTAACAGTGGTATTTTGGAAGCACAGAAGTTCTGAGTTCATAGTTTCACAGCTAGAGACAAATTTTGCTTCAGGAAGAATCATGCCTTGAGTCTCATGCATACCTGATATAAATGACATTTAAAGGAGACTTTGGACTTTGTGAACTTTGGAGTTGATGCTAGAATGCATAAAGAGTTGGAGGACTGTTGGAATGAGTGTATATTGAACAGAAGAAAAGCATGAATTTTCAAGGCTAAGGGTAGAATGTTATGGATCAATTTATATTTCCCCAGAATTCTTATGTTGATGTCCTAACCATCAGTGTGATGGTAATTGAACATGGGGCTATGTGTAGGTAATTGGGGTTAGATAAAGTCAAGAGGGTGTGACCCTCATTATGGTATTAGTGGCTTTATAAGAAGAAGAGAAACCAGCTCACTTCCTTGCTCAGAAGAAGGCAGCAGTCTGCAAGCCAGGAAGAGAGGCCTTTCTTGAGGAATCAAATAGGTTAACACGCTGATATTAGGCTTGCCTTCCTCCAAAACTGTGAGAAATAGTTTGGTTTTTTTTTTTTAAGCCACCTGGCCTATGTTATTTTGTTATGGGTGCAAACTAAGATAGTGACCTTCAAGCCATGTTTGCCAGATGACTGGCTGAACTCTCTCACCTTAGGCTGCCTTATGATGGTATTTAGCTTGAGCTCTGCTATGGTTTAAATTTGGTTTGTCCCCTTCAGAATTCAGGCTGGAGTCTATTCACTGTTGTGAGGTACTGACTGTGGAAACTTATCTGACTGTGGTGTTAGAGTGGGACTTGGGAGGTGATTAAGTTTAGAAAAGGTTATCGGTGTGGAACTCCCACGATTGAGTCCTAGTGGCTTTATCAGAAAGTGCACACATGTGCATGCATGTACACACATACACATGGGCTTTCTCTCTCTCCCCATGTGATGTTATGTGCTACATTGGGACTCCAGTACTCTGTCAGTAAGAAGGCCATCACCAGATGCAGTCCCTAGTTAGAACCAAGAGCTGAAATAAACCTTTTTTCTTCAAAATGTACCCAGTCTGTGGTTTGGGGTCATTAGCAACTGAAAATGGACTGATACAATATTCATGTTCCTCTCCTTGGTCAGCATCCAGGTGCAGGTGAAAATCCAAGGTCAGGAAAAAATTGATGACATTATCTATTCCTGTTTTTAACAGAGGTCAGTATAGAGTCAAAAGAGCAGATTTGGGGGGGAGGAGAGCAAGTTTATAAATAACAAAGTAAATGTCACTTAGTAACAATGTAATCACAAAGAGCAATGACATGTGGTTGAAACCATTAATAAAGAGAGTATCGGGTGAAATTATTCATGTGTAGAATACAAAGCATATATTGACATCTGCAAGGCACATACAGTCATCCTTTTTATCCTTGGTTTTGCTTTCTGAGGTTTCAGTTAATGGTAGTCAACCACAGTCCAGAAATATTACATGGAAAATTCCAGAAACAAATATTTGATGAGTTTTAAATACTTTTTATACCATACATTTGTACATGTATTCTAGTTTATTATTGTTCTTAATCTTTTTAAAGTTATTTATAAATCAAACTTATCATAAGTATATTTATATAGGAAAAACCATAGTATACATGTGGTTCAGTAGTATCTGAGGTTTCAGACATTCCTCTATCCTCTACAGATAAGAAGGGACTAGGCTACCCTATATGAAGAAGGATTTCACAATTGTATTTCACTTATCACAGAAAATCTATGCCAGATTTTCCTTTCGTTGTAGAAAGTACTCTTTACCAACTGTATGATGTAGGAGATTTACCAGTGGAGTAGAATTTCCCCTGCAGAAACAGACATATTTTCTGATTTGAAATCCACTATCCCTTCACAATTTCCCCATTTTTAATGTCTTAGTGGATTATTTGTGTTTGTATATTTTCTACAAGTTAACTTTGTGGGTTTTATTTATAGTTATATTCCCCAGGGCTTAGCCCACTAGTAAGTGGCCACTTACTAATGTCTATTAAATGAAATTTTATAAATAAAACATGTATAAAAATGAAATCTCTTTTGCTTCCTTCCTTGCCACATTTTCTCAATCAATCTGACCCATTTCTTTGCAAACAATTTTTTAAAACCATGTTTTTTCAAGACAACATAAGTAATATATTTCAAATATATTCATGGTAAAAGAAAACAGTATAGAAAGAGAAGTGAAAACAGCAGCTTTTCTACCTCAAACCCATGATTCCCATTTCTCAGAGGTAGCTACAATGATCTGTTTTGTGTTTAGCCTTTTAGAAATTGGCTATATACACATTAACATGTAAATGTGTATATAGTATCTATTAAATAGGATGTTAAATAATTTTTTAAGTAGATCCCAAAGCTGAGAACTATAGGTGAACAAAGTGAGTAGTCCTTTGGTCTAAAGAGATGTGCTATACTTAGCTCTGCAGCCACCTCCCTTTCCAGCCTATATATGAGAAGGCTAGAGACTTTAGAAAGTGAGACTTCCTTTCATGAGCATTATTACTATGTATGCTTCTCTCGCATAACAAACCAAATGATAGGAGCACCAAGCCATGTACTCATTAAGAAGGGAAATCTGCCAGGAGGAGTACCAATATGCAGCATTCTCTTTCCTTCTCTTCTCCCCGCTCTGCCTCTCCAGATGCTTCCTGATCTGCAGAAATATGCTACAGCAAAGGAGTGGAACTCAGGGACAGAACATGAGAGAAGTTTACTCATGTCTACTGAAATTAATGTAGAAAAAGGCAAGTGCTTGATTCTTACCTGAAAGTCCAACAAAAAGGATTTCTACTTATGACTATCCAATACTCAGGGCTCGTAACCCCCTTCCTGAAACAATTCTCCAAAAATTCTGGATAAAATCTTATAGATAAATATTTTTCATGCATGACTGAGCTAAGGCCCGAAACAATAAAGAAGTGTGAATTTATGGAAGTAAGAGAGAACTGGAGATGGATTTGCCCTTGGATTATCTGCTCCTGGGCAAAACTTAGGTTTTAGTAAGCCAATTGTACTAGGAACAAGAAGAAAAGTTTGTATGAGACATTAGATAGAGGAAAGTTTTGCATAGAACTAAGATCTGCAAGCAGTAACATACTGGCTGAGTAAACTAGGGAAAACCCCACTGCATAATATGAAAGTGTGGCCATATTTGTGTTTTGTCTTTAGATCTATATAGAAGGGAAAAAAATACATCTTCCCTGAGATTTCCTTATCATAGCCCTGAACTCTACCATATTATATGGACCACAAAGTTCCAAACTAGCAACTTTAAGAAGAGATATGCAAAGATTGAAGCTACTGAAATGATCAGAAATAGAATACAAATAACTATATAATATACTTTAAAAATAGTAAAGAGAAATCAAAATAAAAAAGATAGAGAAGCAACTATTATTTTGAGGGTGGGAGGCTGAGAATCAGCACCAAGACTTCACACATACTAAGCCAATGCCATACCACTGAGTTACACCTTTGGTATCCCCAAAAGACATTTGAAAGGAGTCTGCCAATTAGATTTGGAAAGGAACCAAGTAGAAGTTCTTTAAAAATACACACACACACACTCATATACATATAAATAATTAATACTGAAAAATTCAAGTATGTGTAAAATGGTAAATTATACCTAGGAGAAGAAAGAAAGAACTATAAAATAGATCTAAAATAATAACAGAATAGCCAGGTGCAGTGCCATGTGTTTGTAATCCTGGCTACTTGGGAGGCTAAGGAAGGAGTGTCACAAGTTCAAGGCCAGCCTCAGTAATTTAGCAAGACTCTCTCTCAAAATACAAAATAAAAAGGACTGGAGATGAAACTCAGCAGGAGTGATCGTGGGTTCAATTCACAAGCCACAAACAAAACAAATCCACAGCATAGAGTATAGAAAGATAAGAAGATGAAACAGCTAAAAAAAAAATCCTAAGCAATATGGAGGATAAAGTGAGAAGACCTTATGTATGTTTTATTTTAGGACCCAGAAGGATTGGATAGAATGAAGAAGATGCATATTGATTTTTTAATTTATTAATTGTTGATAGAATTTTATTTTTATTTACTTATATGTGGTGCTGAGAATTGAACCCAATGCCTCACATATGCTAGGCAAGTGTTCCACCACTGAACTACAACCCCTGCCCTCGTGTACTGATATTTATTTACCTTTCTTACAGGCTTCTTACAGGCTTCTGAATCAGAAAATATGCATCTTTCAATAATAAATGAAAATGATCAGCCATTATTTTTTTTCAAATATTGCCTCTTGATAGTAATTTTTATTAGAATTTACTCATTTGAAATATTGTTTTCTGTTCCCCTCTTCTTAAAAGGTATTCACTGAGATAAAGAATTTAATATTTGAGTTCTTTCTTCCCAGCATATGGAAGATACCATTCTGGTATCTTATGTTTTCCATTGTTGCACTTTGGGACAGCTGTCAAACCAATGATCATTCCTTTGTGGGTGAACTGGGATTTCTTTCCTCTATTTTTAATAACATTCTACAGAAACACATCAAGGAAATTTCAGGGAGGCACTAGACCCAAGAAAACCTTATAAATTTTACAATACATTTAAGGAACATGAAATTTTAATCATATATGTATATATTTTTAGAAAGTATCAAAAGGAGGAATGCTTCCCACCTTCTTTTATGAAAACAGTAGGAGAGTGATACCAAATTCAGATAAAAGAACACAGAAGAAAAAGTAAATTATAGTCTGGATCGCCCTCTTAACCAAGGAATCAATCCTAAATGATATATTAGCAAACAAAACCCTAGCATGTATAATTAAGGTGACATATTCAGTTCAAAGTGGTTTCTTTACAGATATGAAACTTTTGTTTAATATTGGAATATCTATATAAAATATATTATCATCACAATAAATGTCAAAAAAGTATTTTATTATATTAAGCAACCATTCTTGGTAAAAAGCCGTTAGTAAAATAGGAATAGGAAGGAACTTCCTTAAACTTTATGAAATGAATCTGTACACGCATATGCAAGCATAAAACACAGCAAGAATCCTACTTAATAGTGAAAATATTAGAAACATTCCTTTTGAAATCACGAAGAAAAAAAGATGTCCATTAATAGCACTGTTTTCAACATTGCTTTGAAGGCTCTAGCTATTGCGATTTAGCAAGAAAATGAAATAAAATGTCCCAAAATTTTAAAGAAAGAAAACTCAGTATTTGAAGCTACTTGTCAATAACAAAACATAAAATCATCCACAGATAAATTTTTTATATTAACATGGTTATCAGATAGAAATCATTAGAAAAAAATCAGTTGCATTTCTATATACTAGCAACAAACTGATAAAAAATTTTACTTTATTTTTAAAGAGAGAGAGAGAGAGAGAATTTTTAATATTTATTTTTCAGTTCTCGGGGAACACAACATCTTTGTTTGTATGTGGTGCTGAGGAACGAACCCGGGCCGCACGCATGCCAGGCGAGCGCGCTACCGCTTGAGCCATATCCCTAGCCCTAAAAAATTTTATTAAGAAGAAAGAAATACATGATTACAAGCCTCAGAAAAGACCCACACATTTGACCAGTGACAGAGAGACAGCACTGAAGATAAGTGGATAAAGAAAGAAATTTAACATAATTGGCTGTAGGCAAATTGAGAATAAGAAAGAACATGAAAAAGGAGGAAAAGAAGAAGAAGGAAAGGAAGAGGAATAGGAAGAAGAGAAAGGGAGAAAGAAAACTATGAAACTGGACCCCTCACATCGCACTAAAACAAAATAATAACAATGATCAGGTAGATTAAAAACCTCAACATATAAGGGAAAATTATAAACAATATAGAAGAAAATTTAAAAGATAGAATTCATGATATCACTTGAGGGAAGAATTTCTCAATAAGACCCAAATAAGTACTGATCACAAAAGGAAAGATTACAAACTTGACTTCATTAAAATTAAGAACTCTCCATCAAATCTTCATAGTATCCACAACTGTACAAAATTATCTCAAAATATAAAATGTTTATAATTTTGCTGAGTTAAAAAAACTCTAGCATCAAAGAGTGAAGATAAAGCAAAAAACTAGGGAAAGTTATTTGCTTACGTAAAATTGGCAAGAATTGGGGCTGCAGTTATAGCTCAGTGGTAGAGCACTTGCCTAGCATGTGTGAGGCATGGGGTTAGAGCCTCAGCACCACATAAAAATAAATAAATAAAGGTATAAGACATATAATAACATTTTTAAAAATTGGCAACGATTGAGAATGCAAAATATATAACGTATTCTTACAAATTTATTATAAAATTCCATAAAAGTATATATAAGAAAACACTCAAAAGATGAATAAGTCTTAAATTGCCTCCAATATCTCAAATATTGATGAAACACAGAGTAGATAAACAAATTATAGTACACTGGAATGTTGTAGAGATTTTTTAAAAATAGCCAGGAGCCATGAAGCACATCTGTATTCCCAGCCACTCTGAGGCTGACGCAGTAGGAGGATCATGGGTTTGAGGACAGCTTTGGCAACTTGGCAAGAGCCTGTATCAAAATAAAAAATAAAAATGACTAGGGCCGTAGCTCAGTGGTAAAGTGCCCCTGGATTCAATCACCACTACCTTCCCCCCTTCAAAAAAAAAAAGTAAACAATAAGTTTTAAAATATGATGTTAAATAGAAAATAGAATGTCACAGAAGAATACACATAGTTATTATTTACTTAATAATAGCCCTGAACTGCTAGAATAGTAATTGAGACTGGCAACTTATATATGCCAAAGAGACACTATAAAGTACTTCTAACCACCAACATCTTCACTGCTTAATGAACCTGGATCCCCTGAGTCAGAAGATTCTCCTAACGTTGTGTCAACAGGTCAACAACAGCCTAACACTATGCCACAATGCACCTCATTTCACATCATCACATAAGCATTATATCATCTCACAGAATCCCAAGAAGGGTGAGTACAGTGAAATAAGACATTTGGGAGATGGAGAAAGAGAGACCACATTCACACAGATGTTTAATTACAGCACATTGTTATAATTGTTCTATTTTGTTATTAGTTATTGTTGTCAATTTCTTACTGTGCCTAATTTATAAAGAAAATGTAAGTAAATGTAAATATCATAGGTATGTATGCATAGGAAAAAACATAGTACATACAGAATTCAGTACTATCTGCAGTTTCAGTCATCCGCTGCAGGCTATGGGATGAATCCCTCATGGATAAGGAGAACTACTACTATGCCACACTTTTTTTTTTAATCAATTCATCAGTTGATTTCACTTTTGGGGCATTATTAATACTGTTCCTACAAAATTCACGTACATGTCTTGTATGAACATCTACTTTGAATTCTATTGAGTATAGAAGCATGAAACTGATGGGTCATCTTTCAAACTCCGAGTTTAACATTTTGAGGAACTGCCAAACTGCTACCCAATATTACTGAGTGATTTCACAGGTTCATCAGTGTTATATGAATGTTCCAATTCTTCACATTTTCACTAAGGACCTAATAAGAACAATGCTTGCTATTATCTGTCTTTTATTTTAGCCATCTTAATGGAAAAAATACCTCACTGTGGTTTTCATATTGAACATCTTTTCATGTGCTTATTGGCCATTGGTATATCTTCCTTGGAAAAATGTCTATTCAGATCTGTTATGTTTTAGCTATGAGGTGTCCCCTAAATTCTCCCATGAGTTAATGCAAAACACTTTATATATCAAATGGATTTGGTTATGAGACCCTTAACCTAATCAGTGAATTAATATTCTGATATGGATTAACATATCTGTAGGTAGATAGGGTACTCCTGGAGGAGTTGGGGCCCTGGGAGCATGCATTTGGGGTATATATTTTAGTGGAGCTCTCTTTCTTTCCTTCTCTCTGCTTCCTGGAACCATGTTCCCAGCTGGTTTCCTCTGCCATACTTGCCCACCCTCATGCCTAAGAAATGGAGTTGGCTGTCTATGGACTAAGACCTTTGAAACTGTGAGCCCCCAAATAAACTTTTTCTCCTCTAAAATTGTTCTTATTAGGTCCTTTGGTCACAGCAGAAAAAAAAAACTGACTAAAACAAGCTCCTTCACCAATTTTTAATTTGGTTGTGTTTTTATTCTCAGGTTATAAGAGTTCTTTATTCTGCATAGAAGCTCCTTATTATGTATATTTTTGTCTCCCACTGCATGGGGTGTTGGGGTGTTTTTCCACTTTCTTTATGATGTCCCTTGAAACAAAAAATTCATAATTTTGATGAAATTTTATATCTATGTTATTTTCTTTTGCAACTTCTCCTTGCCTCGACTTATTTTTTAAAACAGAAATGAAAACATACTATACACAAAATTCTTCAGGGTGGACATTTTGCCAAATTTCTATCTTTATCTCTCAGTCTATTAATCTATCTGTCCACCCTGCACCTTCTTTTGGGTCTGTATAGGAACATATTGTATGGAAGTAAATAGCAAGTTTGTTATTGATACTCATTTAAATATTTTTGTCTTATTGTTCTTACAGTGCCACAACATTCATGACAATAAATGTTTACATATGTTTGTGAGTGTACCCACCCTATACATTTCTAATGAGAGATATTGCCAAATTATCTCTGTTGATGATATCTGTATCCATATACATATATGTATGTATTACATATACATATATAATTGTAATGTTAGAGAATGCCTTGAGTGTATGTTCAAACCTTTTTTTTTTTTTTTTTTTTTTGGTACTAGGGATTGAACTGAGGGGCACTTAACCTCTGAGCCACATTCATAGCGCTTGAACTCATGATCCTCCTGCATTAGCCTCGGGAGCCACTGGGATGACAGGCATGCACCAATGCACCTGGCATGTTCAAACTTTTTATCCTTAGAAATCTGACTTTAAAAATGACGTTTTATTTTGCCTTTCTTTAATTGTGTTTGAGGTTGAGCATCATTCATATAATTATTAGATATTTGTACTTTTTTCTATAAAGTGCTTCACAATTTCTGTTCATTTTTCTAGTGGAAGCTTTGCCTTTTTGTTGAATTTTAAAAGCTTTTTTTAATTTAAGAAAATTTTCTTTTTCTCAGCTATGTATTCTTTAAATATTTTTCTTATTTTGTTGTTTTATTTGAATATTCATGAATTTTGTGTTATGTAAAATTTAAGATGTCTACATAGTTGAATTTATCTCTTTTTTTCTTATGGATTCTACAGATTTCCTTTTTTCTTAAGTATCTCTAATATTTCCCCCTAATCTTCAGATTACAAAAAGTCTAGCATTATTGGTGTTTTTTTTTTCCTTCATTTAATTTTAAATCACTATAGCTGGGCATGGTGGCATGCACGACTATAATCCCAGCGGCTCTGGAGGCTAAGGCAGGAGGATCACGAATTCAAAGTCAGCCTCTGCTACAGGGAGGTGCTAAACAAGTCAGTGAGACCTTGTCTCTACAATAAAATACAAAATAGGGCTGGAGTGTGGCTCAGTGTTTGAGTGCCCCTGAGTTTAATCCCCAGTACCAAAAAAAAAAAAAAAAAAAAAACCAAAAAACCAAAAAACAAAAACAAACCACTACACACAATTTTTGAAACTTAACTTATTTGGAAAATTGTATGTATACTTATATATTTGCATACAAATGTATATATTGAGGCTGTATTTATGTATACAAATACATACACATATGAACATATGTAAGTATTTATATATTTGTATACATATATATGTAAAAATATATACATTATATAAATATATACATATGTGTATGTATTTGTATACATAAATACAGCCTCAACAACTTAATGAGACCCTGTCTTAAAAGAAAATATAAAGGGGCTAAAGTTGTGGCTCAGTGGTAGAGCACTTGCCTAGCATGTGTGAGGCACTGGGCTCAATTCTTAGCACTACATATAAATAAATAAAATAAAGGTCCATTGACAACTAAAAAAAATAATAAAATAAAATATTAAAAAAAGAGCAAGGGATGTGACTTAGTAGTTATGTGCCCCTGGGTTCAATCTCTGGTACCAAAAATACACACACACACACACACACACACACACACACACACACCCTAGAATAGGGCTATGTACATGATCACTAAATAAATATTATTAAATAACAACTTTTAAATTCATATTCCAATTTATACTTCTTTGTATGAGATTGTCTAAATATTTTTTAAACTTAAAACTTAACATCAGAATTGATTTGACACATCCCAGTAGTGAATAAAGCTAATGCAAAATGTAGTTGTAAGCATAACAAATTCTATATATTTCTTGTCACTTCACTTACAGATTTCAAGCATCTTTTGTTTAAATCATTATTTGAATAACAGATGCTTCCTGAGGGGGGTGGTGAGGAGAGGGAACAACAGGTATTTGAGCCTTTGCACTTGGAGAGAACACTTTTGTTCAGTCTAGAAGCCCTAAGGATTCCCAGGCATCAATCAGCAGGAGTGTTTCCCAGCCCTGAGTGTCACCTGAATTCGTGTCATTCACAAAAAAGGAGACATTTAATATGTTCCAGCAGAAGATTAACAGAAAGCCTTTTCAGAAATGAACAGAAGTGCCTACAATTGAAGTTCAAATAATTTAACCTCTTACCAGAACTATATTCTTTTTCTTGTTTTCTGTTCCAAGCCACATTCTGCAACAAGTATGATAGGAATAAAGTCAGCCATTGTTTCTGTACCTTGAACTATACATCCAAACTCCTGTAATTACTTTTATAAAAATCCAACTTGAATTTTTATGAATAATAATAATAATGACATTTTGAGCTGCTTAGGAAGTTAGTGTCATTATTTGTTAGAGTTTTGCTATAAAAATAAATAACTAAAGGTACGTAATTGTAGGAAATAAGCAATAAGACTTACATGAAACTTTAAGGGAACTATGCACAAGAATATACATAAGAACTGGGCTGGGGCTATCGCTCAGTTGGTAGAGTGCTTGCTTGCATGCACAAGGCACTGGATTCTAATCCTTAGCACCACATTAAAAAAAAAAAAAATCTGCCCCTGGAGTGAACTTAGCAACACATCAAAGGCAATAAATGAAGAAAAAAAATTTTTTAAGAATATATAAGAACTAAATAACACAAAATGTTTTCAAAACTGTTATAAAAAATCAGAGCAAATGGAATGAGGAAGATGAACCCTACAATTTCTAAACTGATGTTTTCATGCTCCAATTTCTTTTCTTTTTTTCAATCCAAAAGGACTTTCCAGAAAGAATAGGATTCTGGCTATGTAAAGAGATAGTTGATTTGCATATACAGATACAAGTGAAAAGTTCAACTTGGAGTATAACCAAAAAGTACTAAGTGCTCTTCTTTGTGTTTGAAGGAGGAAGAGTGTTGGCTGATGGTTACAAAAGGATGTTGATGCTGGGTCATGAGTGCTTGTTGGACAGAGCTGGAGAGGCTGGCAGGAAATAGTAGTTTCTCAAAGCCTTGAGGTAGAAACCAAGATCAGAATCTGAGCTGTCTGACCCAAACTGGATGACCTCTGGGAAGATAAATCTGATTATGTCACACCCAATCATGACTTCTCTTACAATTCTGCCTAAAGATGAAGTCCAACATTCTTCTTTTTTTTTTTTTAGAGAGAGAGAGAGAGAGAGAGAGAGAGAGAGAATTTTTAATATTTATTTTTTAGTTTTTGGCAGACACAACATCTTTGTATGTGGTGCTGAGGATCCAACTCGGGCCGCACGCATGCCAGGCGAGCAAGCTACCACTTGAGCCACATCCCCAGCCCCGAAGTCCAACATTCTTAACAGAGTCTTATGAGTCCACCCATATTGTGGACAAAAATTGCCTTACCATATCAACTTTAAGCCTTAGAAAGTCTGCATTCCACCCATTCCAAACCTGCCACATTCCCTGACCATGCTATGTTCTTGTCTTCCTCCACGTCTTTCCTGTATATTTGGTACTGCCTGCTTTCATCTTCTCAACTAGCCATCTTGCAAGCCTGTATTTATTAAATCTGACCTCAGTGGCTCCTCTTGGAACATTTTGCTATTCTTTTAAAGGTAGCATTCCCCCTCCATTTATTTTGTGACATTTTCTTTGTAATAGTATTTACATATATACAGATATTTTTTTTTCCCTTCTGGTTATAGTTATTTAAATTGGGAGACATACAATGTTCCTGTTTGTTTTTGTATTTGGTTTTGAATCCAATTCATGATAGGCAATATTCCACAACAAGGTTATAATTTATGACTCATCCTTAAGATTTCCTGTTGACTCGCAGGTTTATAAAAGTTGCGATTATTTCCTCCAATACTATAAGGTGTGAATTATTTGAAAAGTTCCAATTATGCTCTAAAACACAAGAAAGCAAACTGTGAGCCAGGTGCAGTGGTGCAAGCCTGTAATCTTATCAGCTCGGGAGGCTAAGGCAGGAGGATTTGAGTTCAAAGCCAACCTCAGCAATTTAGCAAGGCACTTAGCAACTCAGTGAGATTCTGACTCTACATAATAAAATAAAATAAAATAAAATAAAATAAAATAAAATAAAAAGGACTGGGGAGGTGGGTCATGGGTTAAGTATCCCAGGGTTCAGTCCCTGGTATCAAAAAGAAAAAAAAAAAAGAAGAAAAGAAAGAAAGAAAAAGAAAACAAACAGTGAAGCTAGTAAGTATAAAACATACACAGTAAGTAAAATATTAGTTTATGATTTATGCTTGAATCTCACAGGATTGTTAAGTATAAAAATGATTAACAAGTACATGTAAAAACAAGTACATGTAAGGCATCATGACATACCCAGAAATATCAAGTATATTGACAATCTCCAGAAGGTAGAATTGATAGAATCAATAGAAAATATGATGGAAAGGGTGTTATTCAATGATAGATAGATCAATTCATGATCATGACTCCTGAGTCATGATGATCCCATTTTGGCCCTACATGTTCTCAAGCCACAATGGCTCAGCGGGCTAACTGACCTGCTGAGTTGTGTCAGGTATATTTGCCCCTGCATTTTCTGATATAGCAAGTATATATCATTGGCCCCAAATGCCTCCCATTTCTGGGCCCCTTGTTCATATCTAAGTTCTGCTTCTCAAAGTCACATCAAAAGGTGGGAAGCTGATGCAGCAGAGAGAGAGAGAGAACATAGGAACTTTGCATCAGGGAATCCGGTGGTATGGTCCTACCAGTAACCTAGTCTAAGTATGGTAACCCATTCTATCTCTTTTCCCAGGTCTGTATGGTTTAATGAACTATAATTTGAGCATCCTAATTTTGCCCACGAGCCATTCTCTTCTATGAACTCTGAGTTAGTTTGCCTGGTAGTATACTTGAAGGATACCATTGCATCAGGGTAATTTTTCATGTGACAAGTAAAACTGTATGCACTGCTAGATTCTTAGAATCACATAACTTAGGTGGAATGAATACATGAAAGAATAAATGACAAAAAAGCAAGAAAAATATCTTTTTAATAAAGAACAAAACATTGCTAAATAACCATGAAACATGAAAAAGAAAATTCATTGTGACTGAGGAAATAATCCTGTTAAATTCTAAGAGCTCTGAGCCCTGCTGCAAACATTCAAGGAAAACATGATAGAATGGAGATGGTAAGCTAGGAGACCGAATATGCACTATAACCTGGCTTCTGTCAATTACCAGTGGGTGATTTAGTAGGGTGGTTTAACTTTACTAAACTTCTACATGACAAATGAGGAAAAAAAAAACCCAAAACTCAAGAAGGTATTTTGTAGATGTGATTAATATTTACAATCACTTGACTTTACATAAGAAAAGTATTACCCTTTATAATGAGGATAGGTCTAATCTAGTTTGTTGAGGTGTTCAGAGCAAACACCAAGATTTCTCTGGGAAAAAAAAGAAATTCTGCCTGAGTTTTCAGCCTGCCAGCTTGCCCTACAAATTTCAGACCTACCAGCTTCCACAATTGTGTCAGCCAATTTCTTAATGAACAATAAAACACCGTATTTGTTCTGTTTCTCTGGAGCACCTTGACTGATGTACCTTTCCAATTTCTACTTCAAATTACTATGAAAGTTATTTGAAAACTTCAACATGTTGTGACAACTTAAAGTATTATCATCCCAAGCATATCTAAAGAAGGTAATTTAAATAGATGAAAGTACATGTACCTTGCTATGATTTTGAATGTTTGTCCCCTTCAAAACTCATGTTGAAATTTGATTGCCATTCTGATAACATTAGGAGGTGGGACCTTTGAGAAGGATTTGGCCAGGAGGGCTCTGCCCTCATGAGTGGGTTGATGCTGTTATGACAGGAGCAAATTCATTATAAAAGGGTGAGTTTGATCTCTTTTTTGTCTCTCTCTCTCTCTCTCTCTCTCTCTCTCTCTCTCTCTCTCTCCTCCCTCCTCCCTCCCTCCCTCTCTTTTTTCCCCTTCTGACATGTGATATTTTTTACAATGTTAATGAAGCAGCAATAAGACCCTCACCAGAGCCAACATATTCACCTTGGACATCCCATCCTCCAGAATAGTGAGAAATAAATTTCTACTCATTATAAAGTACCCATTCTCAGGTATTCTGTCACAGCAGCAAAAACAAAGACATGACTATTATATGATTTTATAAAATTCTTCTTGCAAAAGAACTCTGTAATACTTTGAACAGAAATGTCAGTTTTCAAAAGAGAGATAGTGGAGTTGAAGGATGCTAATGAGAAATTTCTTTTATTTCCTTATTTTATGAATTTTAACTTGTTAACAAAAGTAAAAAGAAGGAAGAAAGAACAATGACAAATGACAACCTTTATTTTATTTATCAATATAATTAAAATAATTTGCCTGATTTGATCCTCATCAAATGCTCTTAGTCTCAATCCTTTGAGAAACAGTAAAATTTTACATTATTCATATAACCTAAAAGTACCCAGAACCTTCCCCTTTATCACCAGGATTCTTCTTTCTTTCCCTTTATCCCACAATAAAACCTGTCATTTTGGTTAGTCCAGCTCAGATAAGCAGTGATGCTCCACCTTGGTGAGTACATCCTCAAATAAAAGCTCAGCTATGGATTCCACTGTTTTCTCTACTGAGTTCACCATAAACAAGTCACTCAAATCCCTTGTACCTTCAGTTGGCATTCCAGCTGATCAGCCTTTCAGGGTTGTTAACCAAACAAATCATTATTGCAACATGACTCTCCTATCATTGCTCTTCTGTTTTCTGAAGACTCAAATCAGAATGTCTTATTACCTTAGCAACATAACTCGTAGCTCATTTTAGATTATAAGCCATTGTTATTTACAAGACTTGTCTCAGAGCCTTCAACTCTATCCCCCAAACTAAACCTACTACCTTCAAATATGAATTCTGACAAATAGTAAAAATTTTTAAATGTAATACAGAATTTGAAGTCTCAAAATCGCTTTTCTAAAAGTATTTGTAGCACTACCTCAAGAGATCAATTAAGTCTGAAGATATTCGATGATCATGTAAAAGTGAATAATGTGGGGCTGTAGCTGTAGCTCTGTAGTAGAGCACTTGCCTCACACGTGTGAGACACTGGGTTCGATCCTCAGCACCACATAAAAATAAATACATAAAAAGATATTGTGTCCATTTACAACTAAAAAAGTATTTTATAAAAAGAGAATAATGTATATTTGAATGTTCATACTCCCACAGGATTGTTTAAGAAAAATTAGCCTTATAAGCATAACTCATTTTTCATTGATTTTTAAAGAATATTCTGTTATACCTCCCAGAGTCATCTGTGTGCAATAAAGAATAATTAATTTATCTGTTAGTTTTGCTTGTTGACATACTAAAAAAATTTTATTCAGACCAAATATGTAATAGCATTTGAGTGAACTTGCTAAAGTATAAAGTAAAAATTTCTCCTCTAATCTTTACAAAATACTCATTAACTTGAAGCTATAATAAAAATGAATCCTATGTCTACTCTGCTTTGAACAACAACAACAAAAACTTTTCCACAAGTTTTCTCTTTTATCTTAGTTTCTGGTCCTTAATTCTTGACATGCTTCCTTGAATTATCAAGCCTGGTGGCATCTCATCTCAAAAAACACTTCTTACTGTATAGGTTTTCTCATAAAATAGATTTTTTTAAAGTAAAGTCTTGATAATCTTGAAAATCATGTAGCAGACAGGCAATTACACTTATTTTGAATACCTGGAATATATCAAAATACTTACTGTTTGGAAGGATCAAATCAATCTTCCTTACTTTTTTATTGTTTTTTAAATTCTATAAAAACAATTAAGGACACCTCTTCATTTTGTTGTGGTAGTCATGTCCTTAGTATCTTTTCCTGCATTTAAAATGTTTCTACTAAAAATGTAACAAAATATATCAGCAATTTTTGCATAGATATTTGCAGGGTAATTTGGCTCATTTTTGTTTTATTTTATATTTACAAATTCCTGAGAATCTGAAGTTTCTAGATGTATGAATTGCTAAGTATAATGTCTGTGAAGACAGGAATCATGTTCTTCCTGGTTAAACTCCTGGCAACCTACATGCAGTTCCAAAAATGCCTGAATTAAAGAATGAGATGAAAGGAAATATATTATTTTTGGTAAGATTCTGTATGAAGGTTCAGGATTCATCAATCTCTAGAGCCATAGATTACTGTAAGGTCCTTCCATGAAATATCTTTCTCTCTCTCTCTCTCCCTCTCTCTCTCTCCCCCTCCGTCCTTCCCTCCCTCCCTTTCCTCTCTCCCTCTTCTTGTTAGCTGTGCTCCTAGCAGACTTTAAGATACCAATTAAAATGAGGGTATTCTAAAATTGATAGACCAAAGTTCAAACCCAGTTTTGTCATTCATTACAAGTGTGAACTTGGACAAATCCTGCCTTGATATTTAATTTTCTAACCTATAAAATGAGGAAAATAATAGTCTGTACCCCCAGCAGGAAATAGGGATGATTAAATGAGATAATTTTTCTAAAATATTTAGTGCTATTTGGCATTACAGGAACAGCTCAACAAATCTTTGACATTATGAGCATTACTATTACCATAATTATAAATAAGTTAATTTTAAGTTCCATGAGAGCAATAATCACTATTTTTCAAGATTTGTACCTCCAGTACCTAGTACAGGATTTGCTACATGTTTTTTGAACTGCACTGTTTATAATCCATTGATAGAAATCTCAAGGATAAATATCCTTATTTCCCCTTCTTTCTTGCTGGTGGGTGTGTGTTGTCAGAAAATAAGCAATATATTTAGCTTGTGAACCATAAATGCTGATCACCAGTCTAAATATCTAATCTAAAACCTAAATGATCAAATCTTCAAGAGGGAGAAAAACTGACTTACTGCTTCAAAGCAAAAAAAGTGAAGTTTGAGCAAAAACTGAGTAATTACATTTATGTCTGTGATACATTTTTCTGTGAATATGCTTATTGCTTTTAAAAATAATACAGTAAAGAAAGAGATAACCAGGAAGGGAGAGTGAAGTGCCAGAGAAATGTGAAGTTTATTTGCTTTAGTTTATCCTATTATTCCACTGAGGGACTATTCAAGTAATCTGTATAGCAAAGTGACTTCCCTCACCCACATAGAAAACTCTGATGATTCTTTAATCATGGCTAAATGCCAGAATTTCCACAATACTTGGAAGCAGTTTCAAGAAGGCTTCCTTAAAGAGACTGGCTCGGTAAATGCATGATGGCAGTAAGAGCTGAGAGATCACTGGGACATCTCCTTCATTGATTGGGAATTCCTTACTAAGTACAACTTTATTTGCACAACTGCTTGTTTCACATAGCATAGGTACTGCCAGAGTAAGTGCCACTAGTGTGGGTAATGAAACTTTTTATTCTTGGTTCACTACAGTGTTGATTTTTCCAAATTCCATAGTAAAAGGCCTTTTAAACTTCATACACAGCTCTATGTGAGTGCTCCTGTTAGAGCTGTTAGCCCAGAACTCAACTGATAAAATGATTTTACCAGACAAGGTGGGGCCTCTTAAAACATTACATCATGTGTATACACAGAGCCAAGGAAAGATCTTCTCATATGGTACCTCCAGAGTGATTATCCAGGGAACACTCAGTGACTCGAAGTCATATTATGAGTCTAACCTTGCTTGAGAAAATATTTTTGTAAGATATTCATCTTGCTCTTAGGAAATACAGATATATTGAGACTTTGGGCTGCAGAAGACATTTTAGATCAGAAAATTCAACCCTCTCAATTTAGCAGCTTACCCAAGTTTTAATTGGTGAAAGCACTGGAAATAAAACCCAGGTCTTTTTGCTCTATCCATTATCTAGCACTGATCCTTAATTATTTGATGTTAAAGCAAGTGACTATTTTTAAAACAAGCACTCTCTCCTGTTCCACTTATATTATAGTAAGGGGTACATTTCCCAAGCAATTGTTTTCATGCCAGAAAATCCTTTAATTTCTTTCTTTCTTTTCTATTTATTTTTTTTAAGAGAGAGAGAGAGGGGGGGAGGAGAGAAAGAATTTTTTTTTAATATTTATATTTTAGTTTTCGGCGGACACAACATCTTTGTTTGTATGTGGTGCTGAGGATCGAACCCCGGCCGCACGCATGCCAGGCCAGCGCGCTACCGCTTGAGCCACATCCCCAGCCCTTCTATTTATTATTATTTATTCTATTTGTCACATTATTTATTCGCTTTTAAAAGTATGTTTTACAAAGTTCAGAATTTTTTAATTCTAGGGAAATTGTCATTTGGCAGAAAATGTTTTACTCTTGAATTTTAAATAATACTAAAAGCAAGTGCAATTAGTATCAATCAATACAATATCAATTATTCACTTTGGGAATAAAGCTGAAGACCCTGCTTTAAAAGTATGATATGGATATATCATATTTTAAAACGTAATAAAAAACAAGTGATTGTTTCATTTTGCAATAAACTAACAATCATTTTTTTTTTCAGTAACTATACTGGTGATGCAAATATAATTTTGTTTCATATAGAGTCCAGTATT
Source organism: Spermophilus citellus (assembly GCF_964194105.1). Classification (NCBI taxonomy): domain Eukaryota; kingdom Metazoa; phylum Chordata; class Mammalia; order Rodentia; family Sciuridae; genus Spermophilus; species Spermophilus citellus. Next base: position 60,137,889 of record NC_138197.1, read on the forward strand.
TTCCCTGGAATTCCTCTCTTTCTCTTGTAGTTCTCTAGGGATCTCCACAGAAAAAAACATCTATTACGTTAACCTGCAACAAACAAATCTTATTGGACTCTTCAATTAGGGAATCAATGCCTTCTTTGTGGAAAGTCATTATCAAGCCAGCCCTCCTCTTGGAATAGCATAAATTCTCTGCCTTATCCCTCCTACCCCATAACATTGAGTGACAACTAGAGGCGTTGGAGTCAGCGTGCAGCTGGGTTTAAATGCTGACTCTGCCGCTTAATTGCTACATCACCTTGGGCAAATTAAGGAAACTCTTAGCCTCAGTTTGCTTATCTGTTAAGAAGAAAACAATACCTGCCTTTTAAGACTGTTATAATGATTATTGTGAAAATAATCTAATCTGCCTCCAAGAGAATGCCTAAAATATGGTTGGTTTTCAATAAATGGCGCTACTTGTTTCCTTTCAAATAAGTCATTCTTGCCTTGGAATTCTTCAAGTATTTACAGTCCTTCACATTTCAAATGATCAAACCTAATACTCACGGCTAGGTGGTTGTATTTTCTCAAGATTGCATTCTAGGCCAAATTTAACGTTCTTTTTAATTTTTGTGAGTAAATCTTAATCACATTTCTGGCATGTACTTATAACAGAAAGACTTTTCCTGCCTAATACTTTCTCTTCCCAGAAGACCAAACCCCTTCACTATGTACTATTCCCTTAACCACATGGCCAGGGATTTCAGAGCTCTTCAAGAAGATTAAATGTGTTACCAGGCCTGCTGCAAAGTGGCTTTTATTTTAGTGCTTTGTCCACATTGCTACTAAACTGAGGGCTGTTTTATCACAGAGCAAATCAGTGGCAAATCTGGATATGGAAGCCAACAAGCTAGATTACCAGCTTTTGGTGACACTGAAAGATCTCTTCCATTGACCGACTTCCTTTGCTGTGGGGTTTCAACAATGCCCATGCGAGAATATGACCAGAAACGGGAGCACCATCCTGTACTACGATATGATGGATCTGCACTCTCATAGACAATCAATTCTCCACAGACCTGAACTTAGAAAAGTGAAGCCTGGCACACTGCTTAAAGGCCAGTCAGCCTCATTAACAAGCACACTTACTTCTATTCTTTTCTACAGACATAGTGCTTTGTCCACATTGCTTTCCCACTAAGTATTTATGGTGTAGGTTGTCTGTTTAGTAATACACTAGACCATGTTTATCCAATTTAATTTAGCTTTATTAGATGACTTAATTTTGCCTGTTTTCCCATATCATCAGCATAAGCAATCTGTTGCGGTTCAATATATTGCTCCTTGGCATGGGAATGAAAATATTTCCTTATTCTTCAGGACACAGTGATTTGTTATTTTTGCTTCACTATAGAGGCATAGAAGGGAGGAAAATAAATCTTTTTTATTAACACATGGTTTTGTCCTATACTTTAATAACATGGTTTTATGCCAAATCCCAGAATGAATCATCCCTTATAAATCAATCTCTGAAATTACAAATTTAATGTTTTAATAGTTGAAAATTATTACTCTGAATAATACAGAAAAATGAAACGATTCTCAACTATCAAGTTTAATGTACATAAAACTTATGTTATTGTCACCTGTTATGTGAGTGTATGTATGCCTACATGTATATAAAATATACTGCTGAGGTAAAGTTTGAATTAGGGCAAAATTCAGTCTTAAGATGCAGATTGCTTGTGAAGATATCAAACTTACAAGAATTTAGATATCATTTGCTCCACATTCAGAATTTAGGCTTTCCAAAAATTAAAAATATATTCTCTCCCAGTATAATCTCAGTTGTTGTTAAATATGTAATTTTAAAGAGAAGAGATAAATAGAAAAATAAACCACAAATAGTGCTCTTCTACTACCATTATTTATTGCCTCAAGTCTTGGCTTTGATGAGCATCTCTGCCTTACAAAATCTTTCAAACACTCTAACATATTTATCTTTAGTCTTTGAATGAAAAAAGGATTTCAGGGCTGGGGTTGTGGCTCAGCAGTAGAGCACTTGCCTAGCACATGCAAGGCCCTGGGTTCCATCCTTAGCACCATATAAAAATAAATAAAACAAAGGTATTGCGTCCAACCACAGCTAAAAAATAAATATTAGAAAGAAAAGGGGGATTTCATCTAAAACCAACACAGTTCATACTTAGTGATTTGGAGGTTCTGAATAAACCATTCTGATAACCTTATTATTTAGTAATATTAATATTATATTAATATTTAGTAACAAACCTATAGAATTTCTGTGGTTATTTGTTTTTTTCGATGAAATTCAACTTTGAATATACCATAAACACTTTCCTTGACTATTAAAAAATATCAAGGTGACAAAAAGGGATGGAGTTGAAATGGAGTCTGTCACAGCTCACTCTTGTTTCATTTAATGCTATTAAACTGTGAAAATGTTATCAAAGAGCATGGTTTTCTAGCTAGTAAACTAAGTTAGAAATGTTCCCCAGTTTAATACAAATACATGCATTCAGAAGAGGAAATTGCTGTGTTAGGTATTAGCATGATCCAGTCAGCTGGTTTCCTGTTTTGGAAATCGCTGTGCTCTGTCAATCAGGTTGGGTGGTTCTTTCTCTTTGTCTCTACAGGACAGTTGGCCAGTCAGTGAAAATGACAGACATTTCAATGGAATGGTGGCTCAGTTTGTCAGATTCATTAGATACTTAAATATAAAAATATTGGGGCTCTTTTAATACAAATTAAAAATGTATTAGTGTCAGGTAAAGATAGTTTTTGGCTAATTTTATATACAATTAACCTTTCAGGAGAATTTTAAAAAGTTTTGCTTGATTCCTTCTTTAACAAAATGCAAATTATGTTAAGATTTCTACAGGGTATTATATAGGTTAATTTGGGAAAAGTGGTCTTCTTTATAATGACAGTTTTATCATCTATTAATAGAATGTACAATTGGGCCTTTTATGTGATTCTCTGTATTTTTTATTTTTTCAAACTCTGTACATTTTTTTAAAATTATGCTTACATATGAAATGCAAAATTCATGTGTCATCTACAGAAAACATACATGGTGTTTTATATTATTTTTCAAACTGGATGTAATACAACAAGAAAGTATCTGTCCTCTAGAAAGATTATTTTCTACAATATAATATATATTTCTTCCTAAATATACATCCACTTTAACCATGCCCTGGGTTTTAACTTAGGAGGAATATAGCTGTATCCTCATATGTACAGGTGTTATAATTTCAATGATTTCATGATTTTTATGTTTCATTACCTAATTTTTAAAGATATTGAGTTTTTTATGATTATTGATCACTTAGATATCTCCTTTTAAAATGAATATTCAAGGCACTTGCCTACATTTTTTTTTTTTTGCAATCTGTCTTTTTTTTTCTTCTTATAAGTGTTTGATTATATGTGAAGCAATTAGTTTCTCTCACCCAATCACATCTCCTTGCACACTTTATTGAAATAATTTGATGAATATAATTTTTATTTTTATGTTTTATAATTTACAAATTTAAGAAATTATTTTGTATAGCTTTGAAAAAAATAACTTTTTCTTTTTTTTTGTGAGAGTGATTAAAGCCAGGGCATTCTATTAATGAGTTATAACCTCAGCTACTTTTAAAATTTGTTTTCTTTTTTATTTCAGTATTATTTATTATTAATTCTCATTTTCAATATTTAGTATGTAAAAATAAGTTGTTACGTGGTATGAGTGAAGGGTACAATAGCATTTTATTATCACACAGATTTCTCAATATCTTAATATCATTTTTTTGGAATGAATATCATGTTTCCCCTTCCCAACAACATAATGTCTATGATGTATCACTGCCTAAATAGCAAGGAAAAATTTGGGGGGTAGTTTTCTCACTTATTAATTTCACTATAAAGTTTATACTGATTTTTTTTTAACTTCATAACATCAGTCGTGTGGCATTATGGTGCTTTGGTAAGTGGTAGATTTCATTTAAAACCATGGATACAGTAAATAGCCTAGCCATGTACTAGTCTGTACCATCTAGATTCTTGTCATTACACTCACCTATTTGAAAAATGGCAAAATGATCTTAAGATGAATTTTACAGAATGTATTTCAATCAAGCAAAACATCATTATGTATGCAGGTATGTGTAATTCTATACATAATTTACATAATTTTTACTTGTTGAATTTTTGAATTTACTAGAGCTCTTTCAATTTCATCTGCTTTTAAAATTTTATTTATTTATTTATTTATTTTTGGTACCAGGGATTGAACCTATTGGTGCTTTACTATTGAATCACATCCCAGGACTTTTTTTAAAAAAAATTTATTTAAAAAGAGAATCTTTCTGAATTGCTAAGTGCCTCACTAAATTGCTGAGACTGGCTTTGGACTCATAACCTCCCTGCCTCAATCTTCTGAGTCACTGCAATTACAAGTGTCCACCACTGCATGTGGCTTATTTGCTTTTTAAAAGCACTAGATTGACATTGAGGATTCTTTCTATGGTATGTTTATTTTGAATATCTTCTAATTTTGCTCTTTTGTTTAGGATTTTTCTTACTCTTATTTTTTATAAAATGTACTTTCTAAACTATTGAGATAAATATTTTGCTAATAAATTTTTAGTCATTTAAAAAAATGTTTGGTTCTATATGCTATGACTTTTAAACATTTTTCCATGCGAGGTGTGTTGGGGAGGGGGAGTCAAATTTTTTATTTGCTCTGCAACCAGCCATCTTAGGGATTTTTCCCTGTCAGTTTACAGAGCCCTATCATCCCCTACTTTCTTGTTGTCATCAACATTTATTAGGCTGATCTGGTGCTCAGCACAAAGGCTCGCCACCAAGTTGACAAAGGTAGCCTCTTCACAGAGGGATGCAATCTAACCAGGTTTGGCAGCCTCAGGAATTACACATGTGGTGGGAGGTAGTGCACAGAGGCGACCTCCAGCACCTCTTGAAAAGCAATATTAAGGACCCTGGAACTTCCAGCAGCAATACTTCCTAAGCCAGAGCATGGATTCAGCCTGAAGCTGGATCTTTAACTCATTGGAGCCTTGGCCTCCCCCAACTCTACTCTGAGGTAGGGAAAAAACGACTATTTTATCATCACACCAACAAAACTTAGACTTTAAATTTAAATTTATATTCATGCTATCAATCTTATTTTTTAAAAATCCTTCTAGTAAGATGAGATGAAATTTTATAATTACAGGAAATTCTTGGTTACATTAGTAGGCGCGCAGAAGTTTAAGAAATAATAGTTTAGCTAGTAATTTCATTTTTCCTATCAGGCTTTCTGTATGTTCTGCTATTTATGAACAAGTCAGTTGATTTAAATTTAATATTACTCCAATTTTTACTACATTAATTGTTTTTACATATGACACCCCAATCTTCCTTTTTGTGGTAGAACTTGTCCCCTGACACCTGTTTCTAGTAGGAGCTGCCAGTTTTACTTTACAATCACCTCCAGTCCCAGTGAGTAGACCAAGCCAGGCTAATAACAGTCATTCCCCAAGATTTTTCTAATCTAACTAGAGAAGGGACCATGTGAGAGAGGACATTTATTTAGCAGATGTATTTACTAATTTGGGAATTATATGTTTAGTATTTCTATAAATTGATTTAAAAATTGCTCTTCACATAATAAATTTAAAGAGTAACCTATTATATTTATACTTTATATTAATATGAAATTGAACATTTTCAGAGTCAAACAAGTTTTATGCTTTGGCTGCAAACTTTGCAAATTTCCCTATTCCAGAATTGAGTAATGTTACCAGTAATATGTCACAGAAATTCTCAGTTTCATTAACTCATTTTTACCTAGGCACCAACTCAGCAATGTTAGAAAAGGTGATTGTTCTTGCTGAATTAATTCTAGAAGGGAATGGTTCATAATGAGAACTGTCTGAGGAAGAGATCATTTACTTGTTGCAGTGTTTTGTTGTTGTTGTTTTTTTAATTAGTGCATAAGAGTTGTACATACTATTGGGGTTCATTTTGACATAATCATAAAAGTGTGGAACATAATCGACTTCCTAGAATTTCTCCTTTCCTTCCCTTCCTCACTTTGTCTATGATATCATATAACTATATTTTGGTCAATTTCATTCTACCCTTCCTTACTTTTTGTATCCCTCCTCCTTCTTCCTTAACCCCTTTCCTCTCTCCACTGATCTCTCTTCTGTTTTTATGGGATTCCCTCCCACTCCCTTTTCTATCCTTATTTTCGTCTAACTTCTGCATGTGAGAGAAAACATTTGACTCTTGACTTTGAGTCTGGTTTATTTCACTTACAATGATGTTCTGCAGTTCCATCCATGTGCCGCAAACACCATAATTTCATGCTACATTTTCTTTGAGCATTTATCTGTTTACAGATATCTGATCTGGTTCCATAATTTGGCTATTGTGAATTGCACTGCCAAAAACATTGATGTGCCAGTATCATTACAGTATGCTGATTTTACTTCTTTTTGATAAATACCCAAGGAGTGGGATAGCCAGGTCATATGGTGGTTCCATTCCTAGATTTGAGGAATCATCTTATGTTGCAGTGTTTTTTTAAGCCTCAGGACCACCTACCGATAAGTAGGTGATGTCAGGAAGGCTCCTTGCAACTGTTTAGGGGAAAAAATAAGTCTGTGCACCTGTCACACAGCTGTAGTGACAGCCTAACAGGGTCAAAGCATGCAGGGAGTTACGTGTCTTACAGGAGGTATAAATGCTCTGCTGTCTCAAGAATGCCTATGCAAAGCATCAGGCCTAGAAGTTCCTTCAATGAGCTTGTCTGTGATTCTATCTTGCTTGTCATCTTCCTTAATTTGTGGTAATTAATAAAAAGCATCTGATTTATAAAGGCAGAATCACCGTTATAAAACCTCAAAGAACAAAGATTATTGAAAGTAGAATGAATAAAAAGGTGGTATGTTCTACACTGGATTATTATTTAGCAATGAGAATTAACACATTGCAGTTACTTCATGCAAATATGGATAAATCCTACAACCATAATATTAAGCAAAAGTATCACGACACAAAGGAAAATTATTAGTATACATCTATTTATATAAATTTCAGAAAAAGGGATGAGTACTTAGGTTGTAAAAGAAAAAACAACTATAACAATCAAAGAAGTGATTACTGTGAAGTCATAAAAGGGATTAAGTCTAGAGGAAAGGAAGGAAGACACAGTCTAGAAGAGATTCATGGGGTGGCAGGGATGCTTCTCAGTTGGCAGCAATGTTTTATTTCCTAACTCGTGGGATTTTTTTTGTAACATGAGTTTTTATTTTGTAGTTTTAAATTTTATTCTGTAAAATTTTATTTTCTTTAAATATTCCCAAATATGTTGTATTTTGCAATGAACATAGGCAAAAGTCACTATTACATTGAACATGCTGATTTCTTTCAAAATCATTAAATCACTTTAAAACTGATATAATTTAGGGATTATCCATAAACCTATGGAATCTAGAGATGAGAGTAAATTTTTAGTAAGTGAAGTTGGGTGTTACTTTTTAGCAATGAGAGGAAATCCTTAATTTAAAAATGTTGGCAGTAGATTAGGGTAAACATTCTTGAGTGAAAATAAGATCACTTTCTTCTTCCCTGGGGGTTTGCATAAACTAGATGACACATTTTTGTTCCACAACTGCTTAGATGTTTGAAATATCTTTACTGAGGTTGCTATCATTTTTCTTCTAGATGTCATGTCAAATAAAAGATTAATGGAAGTGTTTGCAGATGTAGAAGTTGATACTGATCAGTTGGAAGCATTTATTAAAGGACAAGTTAGCACAGACATTCTCCTACCAGCACTAAATTCAGACTACGTTCAAAAATTTCACCTGAAAATACTTCAACTCTTCAAAACAATTCTTTTTTCTATTAATATATTGGAAAGCTTCGAAGACTTTGTCATCAGATTTTTGAATAGCAAGAAGGATGATTTGCATTTAAGTATTCCCCAAATCTGGGGTTAACATATATAAGGAAGTAACCCTGCCATATCAGAGCCACCTAGATCAGAAGCCTGATTATCCTTCCTAATGAGGGCCCCTCCTGCTCCTCGCCACCTCCATCTGAGCAGGTGATGAATATTAAGCTGCTGGATGTTTTGTATATCTATGCCTTCAACTGTTGTGTAAAAACCCTTGATAACTAAAGTGGAGAAATCAATTCAAGGTAGGTAAAAGGAATCTTTGTCTAAAACAACAAACTTTGAAAAATAAGTACATAGTAATACTCATTGTACAATTCCAAATCCAGTAGAAGTAACTACATTAAAATTTGGTTGTGGCTCATCCTAAGTTTTATATACATATGCACACCCCGCCACATACACTTGCACAGTTTTTTTTGTCACCTAGTCTGATACTATCTATATTCCTCTTCCACTGGAGTTTTTAATTTAGCAGACAACTTTCCCAGACAGTATCAAAAGAGTAAAGAAGAGATCTACCTTATTTTGTAATGGTTGCATTATGTCCCCTGATCCTTTGCATAGTCATTTTTCCATCTTAACCTATCATCCTCCCTCATTACCCTTGTGTCTATTTTCCTGTGGCTTCCTGACTTCTTGCCTGGAGAGTACTGGTTTTGAACACTGACTGCACATAAGAACTTCAAAAATATCCTGTAGCCCAGGCCACCTGGATCAATAAAATCAGAACCTTTGGGGTGGGACCCAAGCATCAAGATGTTTTTAAAGTTCCCCAGATGATTTCAAAGCACAGTCATATTGGGGAACCTCTGAAAGTCTTTGTACATGTTCATTTCCTCTCCTGGTGCCCATTCCAATCTCCCCCGTTGTTTATTCTTGGTTGACTCCCTCTCCCCACAGCTGCTTTGCTCCTACTCATCCCACAGATCTCATTTTACTACCTATTTTTACTGGGGAGCCTTTCTGGCCCACAGAGAAGATGAATAGATGCAAAGTTTTGAACAATGAAACTCTCACAGGCCTCTAAAGTCATACCTGTAAGTTGTACTTTGAATCATTTAATACCCATGTAACAAACATCTTGAAGATTAAATTGGGTCTGTCAGGCTAATTCTACACTTAACGATCATTAATTAAGTTAACCATAACCGTGGTTTGTGAGAGTGATTTATCTACACTGTATCATTTAGTTCTTTCAACAATCTTTAGAAAGTATTCAAATTCCATTTTACTATGAAGTAAACTGAAGCTTGGGCAGTTTAACAGATTTCCAAAATATACACCAAAGTTAAAAACTAGATATAATATGGATTTTTTAAAACTCATAAAATCTTCACTAGGTTTAAAAAAAATAGAAAAGTAAATGAAAAGGCTTGAAAACTTTTAAACCAAGAAACCTTTTGAAATGTGTATTTTTAAAATTTCAGATGCTATGGAAAGAACTGTTCAGCTGGATAACAGAAGAACAATAAATAAAAATGTTTGAAATATCAACTATTGATGTTATGACACACACACACATGTTTTTGATAAGATTATAAAGGCTAAAATAAGAGACACTGAAAATTAGGGGTTTTGTTGTCTTGTTTCAAATTTTTAAAAAATCAGTTTACTATTTCAATGTATACTTGGAATACCTTTCAAAAGCAGTAGTTGAAAACAGAAACTTGAACAAGATTTCTAGAAGTTTAAGTGCTACAGACACGTTGATCTCTACTGGATGGTTGATTAGACATGAAGGTTTCAGAAACCAGAGCACACACCACACCCTTTCTATTCACTACCTTCCCTCTCTCCACCCCTTCCCTCCTCTCCCCTTAACTCTCACAATATCTTCTTTATTTTTCCAGCTTGTACCTCCTGTGTAATTACCATAAATAATCAGCAAGATAGGACCTGTGTGGGACACGGGCCACACCTTGGTTGTGTTGTGAGCAACCGCTTGAAGTGGTGGCAACCTAAACATTTGCACACTTCTTGCCACAATATCCTGTACTTCAGAATTTCATCACAAGTAAATCTAATGGGTGAAATATATGAATTCTTCATGGTTAATGCCTGACCCCAAGGTGACCTTCCCCTATCAACTGAAGTGTTGACTGGCTATAACACTTGATTTGGCATGCTTGGGATGGGTGTTGACTACAGCTCAGGATGATTTTTCAAATAAAAAACAAACAAAAAAACCAATTGTTCTGCTCCATTAGGAGCCTAGCAGGGGAAAACAAAAGGCTTTGTTCAGTCGTAAACCTATAAAATCAGAGATATAATTCCTGCATCTGCCAAAGCTAAAATAATCAGTAACATGACTTAAGGGTCACAAGATCACAGAAAAGCAATATTTTGCTACTTTAAAAAAGTCAGCTATTAATGTAAAAGGGGGAAAAAAAACTCCATAAAAGGGAGTACACACATATGCACAACCACGGTTCTCAATAACAATGTGGTAGAAAAAGCCCCCATTACCTGGGTTTCTGTGGTACATCATCTTGTCTGCACTGATTTCAGGCCACCAAAAAGTATTTAATCCTCCCCTCCTTGTGTTCTTTTGAGTCCTCTGAGGGTCTTCCCAGTTGCATGACAAAATTTCATCCACTTTCTTGAAAACAATACAAGGTTATTTAGCAAGTTATAAATTAAATACCAGTATTGGAAAGCTGCCAAACTCTGATGTCCAAGTCACTAATAACCAACCCTCCAAACACATACACAAGGCCTAAGTTGTGCAAAAAAGACAAAGTTGTATCATTAAGTAGGACTACATAAAACAGATTCCCATCCAGATGCTGGGGCACATACCTGTAATCCCAATAGCTTGGGAGGCTGAGGCATGAAGATTGTGGGTTCAAAGCCAGTGTCAGCAATTCAGCGAGGCCCTAAGCAACTCAACAAGACCCTGTCTCTAAATAAAATAACAAAAAGGGCTGGGGATATGGCTCAGTGGTTAAGTGCTCCTGAGTTCAATTCCTGGTACAATCCCCACCCCTACCAGATTCCCTAACTGAAAAATGGAAAAAATTGAGGGTCATAAAGAAATTTCATTTGCTCAAATTCACACTATGTATTGGCAAATGAGAACAGAATTTAAATCTCATGAGTTCCCATCAAGTATACTTTCCTACTCCTGATTATTTATTTTAGTAGATATGTGGTTTTCAGAATTTCATAACAGCTTTTGAGATAGCTGAGTACACCTGGGTTATTACAAAACTAGGAGTGAGACCACAGGCAACGAGAAGCACAGGCATTTAGCTGAGTGCTTAAAAATTCAGCTCTGCTTCTTTACAAGCTTCACTGATACCACTTTTTTCCCCCACAATATCTGGTTTAATCTCCACTGGGTGACCTTTTTCTTATTAAAATTTTGCAACATAATTTCAACCATTGCACCTTGCTTTGATTTGTCACTGTCATCCTTTCTAATATGACTAACCATTGTACTCTGTGCTTTCAAACAAGTAGGACAGCTTCCTTAGAGGAACTTCTGAGTAATTTAAGGAGAAAGTTTACCTGCCTCCTTAAGATAGTTGATTCTTAACTCTCTGAGTTTTATGCATCTCTCCTTCTTGGTCCAGGTAGGTACTACCTGGAATAAACCCAACTGGGCCTAATCTATTCTGATAAACTTCCCCAAAATATCTGATATTCACTTTACTTACAATTCCTTGCTAAAAATCAAATAAATCACTTTTCCTTTCCCTGTGCGTCAGTGACAAACTGATTTAGATGTTAGTTTCAAGTCAAGGTGTCATTATTACAACTTTGCAGCACTTAGCTAGCTCCATGACGCACCACTAAGTGCCAACTCTTTAAGGATGTGTGATGACTATCTCCCAGGCAATTCCAGGATACAGTCCCAGGATTTCCTGTGTCCAGGGTCCTAAACGGGCATCACATATTACTATACACCAACCTGTGCCTTGTCTAATAATGCTGTTTCTTGTATCCAATATGAGCTTCACATCAGAAACTACCATTTCCTGACACTTTTAAGTTTCAATATAAATAAAAAGAGTGGGTGCCCATTTCAGACTGTGAGCTCCTTAAAGGCTTTGATCATAAGGTATTTAACTTTGACTGTCCTGTGACTAACAACCTGATTCTTTATGGGTATTTAATACATGTGAAAGAGAACCAAGAAAGAAGTGAGAAATGAATGAATAGTCTCCAAATACCTCTCATAAAAGGATAATCCTTTGGTACTTTACCTTAATTAGCCTGTTTTTCTTTTTTCTCATTTTTTATTGATGCATTGTAACTATACATAATAGTGGACTTTGTTCTTACATATTTGTACATGTACACAATATAACAATATAATTTGGTCAATGTCATTCCCAGTGTCTACCCTTTTCTCCTCCCTTTCCCTGGTCCCTTTTCTCTACTGTACTGGTCTCTTCCATTTTCATGAGATCCTCACAACCCCTTTTTTTGCCCCTTATTTCTCTCTAGACTCCACATGTGAGAGAAATCATACAAACCTTAACTTTCTGAGTTTGGCTTATTTCAACTAACATAATGATCTCAAGTTCCATCCTTTTTCCTGCTTACTTTTTTTTTCCATGATCATTGATATTTTAACTTTTTCCTAACTAACTACAGCTCCCTTTCTTCATTTCTGCCTCAAAAGAAACCATTCCTTTCTTGTTCTGGTCTAATTTTATAGGAGATTACAAGATTTGTACAAGATCTTGTATATCAAAGTAACAAAAGATACTGGTTGATGTGCCCTAATAAATCAATGGATGTTTATTGGGGACTGTGATTTGCTGCTTTGCAAGAAACAGTGACATATACATAGTCCATTTAAAGATGACCCTGGCCTTGAATGTTGATGGGGGAATACAGTTGTGGAGACTAATACGTAACTCACGAAAAGGAACTGGAAGAACAGGAGGTAGGATATCAGCTAGTGCTGAAGTAAATGTGAGCTTATAAATGCAGCCACAAAGGCAGCTCAGACCTTCCCAGACCCAGCCCTCTGCACTGAGCCCTAGACTGTTGATTGTTCAGCAACCACATGCCCAACTCAGTTGCTTATAAAAGATTTGTGGCTTCTCACTTTTGTTTTACCTTGTAGAAATGCTTTTGGTATTCAGTTATTAATCACATTCCAAATGTCAGCAAATATATATCCTGAAATCTGAAGCCTACTCAAAACATTCCAGTTGCTGTACAGAGATTTGTATCACTGACCTCATAGCCCTTAGGACAACATCTAAGTCAGAGAACTTTAAATGTGTGAGATCCAACTATGGTAATGAACTCAAGGAAATGTTCAAAAACCTGCTCACACTAATTTTACATTATTTAAAGTTGTTTCCAGTTGTTTAATTTTATAAAGTTGTGCAGAGTAGTGCTTAAGTACATGATGATACATCTGTGCAAACAACTGAATATCAAACTTAATAGGATGTTAGCAGTATTTCCAGGTATCTTAGTCCATTTTGTGTTGCTATAATAGAATACCACAGACTGGATAAATATATATAAAGAAATTTGTGTACCAGAGATTGAACTTCAAAGTCGACGGACCCACTTCTCATGAAGGATCCCCTGCTGCTCCATCCATGGTGGACTGCAGAAGTTCCAGAGAGGGGCAGAGAGAGCTCATAGGGGTCCGAACTAGATTTTATAACAGGCCCACTCTTTTTTTAAAATTTTTTTAATTTTCTTTTTTTTATTGGTTGTTCACAACATTACAAAGCTCTTGACATATCATATTTCATACATTAGATTGAAGTAGGTTATGAACCCCCAATTTTACCCCAAATGCAGATGCAGAATCACGTCGGTTACACATCCACAATTTTACATAATGCCCTATTAGTAATTGTTGTATTCTGCTACCTTTCCTATCCCCTACTATACCCCCTCCCCTCCCCTCCCATCTTCTCTCTCTACCCCATCTACTGTAATTCATTTCTCTCCTTGTTTATTTTCCCATTCCCCTCACAACCTCTTATATGTAATTTTGTATAGCAATGAGGGTCTCCCTTCATTTCCATGCAATTTCCCTTTTCTCTCCCTTTCCCTCCCATCTCATGTCTCTGTTTAATGTTAATCTTTTCTTCCTACTCTTCCTCCCTGCTCTGTTCATAGTTGCTCTCATTATATCAAAGAAGACATTTGGTATTTGTTTTTTAGGGATTGGCTAGCTTCACTAAGCATAATCTGCTCTAGTGCCATCCATTTCCCTGCAAATTCTATGATTTTGTCATTTTTTATTGCTGCATAGTACTCCATTGTGTATAGATGCCACATTTTTTTTATCCATTCATCTATTGAAGGGCATCTGGGTTGGTTCCACAGTCTAGCTATTGTGAATTGTGCTGCTATGAACATCGATGTGGCAGTATCCCTGTAGCATGTTCTTTTAAGGTCCTCAGGGAATAGTCCGAGAAGGGCAATAGCAGGGTCAAATGGTGGTTCCATTCCCATCTTTCCCAGGAATCTCCAAACTGCTTTCCAAATTGGCCGCACCAATTTGCAGTCCCACCAGCAATGTACAAGGGTACCCTTTTCTCCACATCCTCGCCAGCACTTGTTGTTGTTTGACTTCATAGTGGCTGCCAATCTTACTGGAGTGAGATGGTATCTTAGGGTGGTTTTGATTTGCATTTCTCTGACTGCTAGAGATGGTGAGCATTTTTTCATGTACTTGTTGATTGATTGTATATCCTCCTCTGAGAAGTGTCTGTTCAGGTCCTTGGCCCATTTGTTGATTGGGTTATTTGTTATCTTATTGTCTAATTTTTTGAGTTCTTTGTATACTCTGGATATTAGGGCTCTATCTGAAGTGTGAGGAGTAAAAATTTGTTCCCAGGATGTAGGCTCCCTATTTACCTCTCTTATTGTTTCTTTTGCTGAGAAAAAACTTTTTAGTTTGAGCAAGTCCCATTTGTTGATTCTTGTTATTAACTCTTGTGCTATGGGTGTCCTATTAAGGAATTTTTAGCCCGACCCCACAATATGTAGATCGGAGCCAACTTTTTCTTCTATCAGACGCAGAGTCTCTGATTTGATATCAAGCTCCTTGATCCATTTTGAGTTAACTTTTGTGCATGGCGAGAGAAAGGGATTCAGTTTCATTTTGTTGCATATGGATTTCCAGTTTTCCCAACACCATTTGTTGAAGATGCTATCCTTCCTCCATTGCATGCTTTTAGCCCCTTTATCAAATATAAGATAGTTGTAACTTTGTGGATTAGTCTCTGTGTCCTCTATTCTGTACCATTGGTCCACCCGCCTGTTTTGGTACCAGTACCATGCTGTTTTTGTCACTATTGCTCTGTAATATAGTTTGAAATCTGGTATCGCTATACCGCCTGATTCACACTTCCTGCTTAGAATTGCTTTTGCTATTCTGGGTCTTTTATTTTTCCATATGAATTTCATGATTGCTTTCTCTATTTCTACAAGAAATGCCTTTGGGATTTTGATTGGCATTGCATTAAACCTATAGAGAACTTTTGGTAATATCGCCATTTTGATGATGTTAGTTCTGCCTATCCATGAACAGGGTATATTTTTCCATCTTCTAAGATCTTCTTCTACTTCTCTCTTTAGGGTTCTGTAGTTTTCATTGTATAGGTCTTTCACCTCTTTTGTTAGGTTGATACCCAAGTATTTTATTTTTTTTGAGGATATTGTGAATGGAGTGTTTTTCCTCATTTCCGTTTCAGAAGTTTTGTCGCTGATATACAGAAATGCCTTTGATTTATGCGTGTTGATTTTATATCCTGCCACTTTGCTGAATTCATTTATTAGTTCTAGTAGTTTCTTTGTAGACCCTTTTGGGTCTTCTAGGTATAGAATCATGTCATCTGCAAATAGTGATAATTTAAGTTCTTCTTTTCCTATTTTTATGCCTTTAATTTCTTTCGTCTGTCTAATTCCTCTGGCCAGTGTTTCGAGAACTATATTGAATAGGAGTGGTGATAGAGGGCATCCCTGTCTTGTTCCAGATTTTAGAGGGAATGCCTTCAATTTTCCTCCATTCAGAATGATGCTAGCCTGAGGCTTAGCATAGACTGCTTTTACAATGTTGAGGTATGTTCCTGTTATCCCTAGTTTTTCTAGAGTTTTGAACATAAAGGGATGCTGTACTTTGTCGAATGCTTTTTCTGCATCTATCGAGATGATCATATGGTTCTTATCTTTAAGTCTATTGATGTGGTGAATAACATTTATTGATTTCCGTATATTGAACCAGCCTTGCATCCCAGGGATGAATCCTACTTGATCATGGTGCACAATTTTTTTGATATGTTTTTTAATCCGATTCGCCAGAATTTTATTGAGGATTTTTGCATCTAGGTTCATTAGAGATATTGGTCTGTAGTTTTCTTTCTTTGAGGTGTCTTTGTCTGGTTTCGGAATCAGGGTGATGTTGGCCTCATACAATGAATTTGGAAGAGCTCCCTCTTTTTCTATTTCCTGAAATAACTTGAAAAGTATTGGTATTAATTCTTCTTTAAAGGTTTTGTAGAACTCCACTGTATACCCATCCGGTCCTGGGCTTTTCTTGGTTGGTAGTCTTTTGATGGCTTCTTCAATTTCATCCATTGATATTGGTCTGTTCAAATTGTGTGTATCCTCCTGACTCAGTCTGGGCAAATCATATGACTTAAGAAATTTATCGATGTCTTCACTATCTTCTATTTTATTGGAATATAGGTTTTCCAAATAATTTCTAATTGTCTTCTGTATTTCTGTAGCATCTGTTGTGATATTGCCTTTTTCATCCCTATGTTAGTAATTTGAGTTCTCTCTCTTCTTCTCTTCGTTAGCATGGCTAAAGGTCTGTCGATCTTATTTATTTTTTCGAAGAACCAACTTTTAGTTTTGTTAATTTTTTCAATAGTTTCTTTTGTTTCAATTTCATTGATTTCCACTCTGATTTTAATTATTTCTTGCCTTCTGCTACATTTGCTGTTGTTTTGCTCTTCCTTTTCTAGGGCTTTGAGATGAAGTGTGAGCTCATTTATTTGTTGGTTTTTTCTTTTTTTGAGGAAAGACCACCAGGCGATGAATTTTCCTCTTAAAACTGCTTTCATTGTGTCCCATAGATTCCGATATGTTGTGTCTGTATTTTCATTTATCTCTAAGAATTTTTTGATTTCCTCCTTTATGTCTTCTGTAACCCATTGATCATTCAGTAACATATTGTTCATTTTCCATGTGATGTAGGATTTTTCCTTCCTTCTTTTATCATTGATTTCCAGTTTCATTCCATTATGATCAGATAAAATGCATGGTATTATCTCCACCCCTTTATATTTACTGAGGGTTGCCCTATGGCATAATATATGGTCTATTTTTGAGAAGGATCCATGTGCTGCTGAGAAAAAAGTATATCCATTTGATGATGGTTGATATATTCTACATATGTCAGTTAAGTCTAGGTTATTGATTGTGATATTGAGTTCTATAGTTTCTTTATTCAACTTTTGTTTGGAGGATCTGTCCAATGGTGAGAGAGGTGTGTTGAAGTCACCCATAATTATTGTGTTGTGGTCTATTTGATTCTTGAACTTGAGGAGAGTTTGTTTTATGAATGTCGCAGCACCATTATTTGGTGCATAAATATTGATAATTGTTATGTCTTGTTGGTGAATGGTTCCTTTTAACAGTATATAATGACCTTCTTTATCCCTTTTGATTAACTTAGTCTTGAAGTCGATTTTATTCGATATGAGGATGGCCACCCCTGCTTTCTTACGAGGACTGTGTGCGTGGTATATTTTTCCCATCCTTTCACCTTCAGCCTGTGTATGTCTTTTCCAATCAGATTTATCTCCTGGAGGCAGCATATTGTTGGATTTGTTTTTTTAATCCATGATACCAGCCTATGTCGCTTTATTGGAGAGTTTAAGCCATTAACATTCATAGTTACTATTGATATATGGTTTGTACTTCCATCCATGTTTGATTGTTTATCCTTTTTTTTAAAAAATTTAGTTTGTTTCTCCATGATTATCTTTCCCCTCGCCCTCTTCTT
Organism: Spermophilus citellus; assembly: GCF_964194105.1. Lineage (NCBI taxonomy): Eukaryota > Metazoa > Chordata > Mammalia > Rodentia > Sciuridae > Spermophilus > Spermophilus citellus. The sequence continues at coordinate 60,155,840 of NC_138197.1, forward strand.
TACTGAGGTACTTCCCACTGATGGTTTTGGTTATTGTTTTTCATTTCTTCCTCGTGTAGTGTTTTGCTCAAAATGCTTTGCAATGCTGGTTTTCTGGCTGCAAATTCTTTTAACTTTTGTTTATCATGAAAGATTTTTATTTCGTTGTCATACCTGAAGCTTAATTTTGCTCGATACAGAATTCTTGTTTGGCATCAATTGTCTTTCAGTGTTTGAAATACATTGTTCCATGACCTTCTTGCTTTCAGTGTCTGTGATGAAAAATCCGTTGTTAACCTTATTGGTTTACCCCTGAATGTATTCTGTCTCCTTTCTCTTGTAGCTTTTAGTATTTTTCTCTTTGTTCTGTATATTGGATATCTTCATAACAATGTGTCTTGGCGTTGGTCTACTGTGATTTTGTGTGCTCAGTGTCCTGTATGCATCTTCAATTTGTATATCTGTTTCCTTTTTTATTTCTGGAAAGTTTTCTGTAATTATTTCATTCAGCAGGTTACTCATTCCCTTGGTTTGAATCTCTGTACCTTCTTCTATCCCGATGACTCGTAAGTTTGTTTTTTTTTATGTTATCCCATAACTCTTGGATGTTTTTCTCGTGATTTTTTACCAGCCTTTCTGAGTTGGCTGGACTCTTTTCAGGATGATATATTTTGTCTTCATTATCTGATGTTCTGGCTTCTACTTGCTCCACTCTGTTAGTGATACTCTCAATTGAGTTTTTAATTTGGTTTATCGTTTCCTTCATTTCTAGAATTATTGTTTGATTATTTTTTATAATCTCTATCTCCTGATAAAGATGCTTAACTTCTTCTTTTATCTGTTTATGTAATTCACTCTGAATGTGTTCTTTCGCTGCTTGAATTTGCTGTCTTGTATCCTCTTTAAGGTTCCATTCCATCTGTCTAAGGTGTTCCTTGAGTTCTTTATATGACCATTTTTCTGATGACTCTGGGTCCTCCTGAATATTTAGGCTGTCCTGCATTGTTTGTACTCCTTTTCTTCCTTGCTTTTTGAAGCTGCTCATGTTACTTCTTGTTCTGTTTGACTGCTGAGCTACTGGTTACTCCTATAAATTTATTTGATGCTTGGGAGGAAAGGGATTAGAAGGGAAGGGAAGAAGTCACTAAAGGGAATGAGAGTAAGCAGGTAGAATTCAAGGAAGGGGGGATAAGAAAAATGAAAAGACAAAAGAAGAAAAAAATAGGAAATAAAAAAAGAAAAAAAATTTTAAAAATAATAATAATAATAAAAATTAAAATTAAAATTAGAAGAAAAAAATTAAAAAAATTGTAAAAAGAAATAAAAAAAACAACAAGAAAGAAAAATGAAAATGAAAGAAAAACCCAAATCAAAAAAAAAAAAGAGAATAGAAAAAAAGGAAAAAAAAAAACTAATAAATGCAGTCTTAGAGTTTGATTAACTTCTCTTCCAGTAGGTGGCGCTGTGCCCACTAGGTCAAGTTTCTCCTGTCAATACACGGGAACCAATCACTGTGCAGCAGCTCCTCCCAGACTGGGCAAGTCTCCAATCCTGAGTGTCTAGGGCCTCCTCTTGTGTCTAGTCACTTCCCACTTTTCCTCTAGCCAGGCCCCTCTCACGGGTGCCGCTCATCACAATACTGGCTACACGCCAGGTCTGGTGCTCCCAGGAGCCCTGTTTTCATGAATGACTGGGCACACTCTTCCAGTTTGCCATTCCCTCAGACCCTATGTTTGTAGAGCTTGGGGCTGAGAATCCTCAGCGAATTTTACTTGCCCTCCGGTAGCCATTCCCCTGGTAGCTGGTGCAAGAGACATCAGCAGTCAGCCCTGGTGGGAGTGGTAGTTCCGCGCCGCGGGTCCCGCGCCACCTCAGATTCCCTTGGGCTGGCTGTTGCACTCACGGGAGAGCTGGGAGGGGCCCTTACGGGAGAGCTGGGAGGGGCCCTTAAGGTTTCCCCAATGTGTGGAGAGGGAAGGCTAGGGGATTACACACCTGTAGCCGCAGGTTTCAATGAAGTTATCTCCTCTGCCGCAGTCTGATGACGTCATTTCTCTGCCATGGTGGTATCTCTTGCAAATGGCGACGTTTGTTTCCCTTTGCTGGGCAACCAATGCAATGGGTGGGTCCTTACTGTCTCTCCCAAGCCCCGTTTCAAACCTGTGGCCACTACCTATGAAGGCTCGGTAGGCATTTACCTCCGTAGGATGAGAAGGGCTGACCAGTTGTTTCAGCTGGATGGATTAGTGCTGAGTCACAGCTGTTTGTCTGCGGGAAGCAGGCGAACGGGAGCTTGAATTCAGCCGATCTGGGCTCAGTGTGTGTTCTGAGAGGCCCAGACTGTTCGCCCCAGATCCACGTCATCTCAGCATTGCCTAGTGATCCTGAGCAAACAGATTTAGGTTGTTTACGACTCCCTATGCCCGCACAGCTGAAGAGGTCAGAGACTTGATCTCTCCGCCGCCATGTTGGAATCCACAAGCCCACTCTTATGATAACTAACCCCCTCTGAGATGACCACATTAATCATTCACACAGGCAGAGCTTTTCATGACCAAATAGCACCTCTTATGAGGCCCCACTTGCCAACACTGTTGCATTGGGGATTACACAGCCAATACATGAACTCTGAAAAATCACAGCACCATGGAAACGTGTTTATTGTATGTTATCTTAAATGCTAATTTTCAATAACATATGTAAATACAAGCATAACACAAACAAAGAAGGATAAAGGCAAAATGTTAACACCTTGTCTAGTAAAAAGAGGTCATTGGGTAGAAGAGTACAGCAAACTTTGTTTTATGACTTTGCTTTTGTTTGGTGTTTTTTTTTAAGGTTTCTAAATAGAAAATATATTATTTTTTGCAACTGAAAACTTAAGTGAAAAAAAATAAAGTGCAAAGAAGAAGATTAACTTTTACTGGCAATTCAGAACAATGAAATTTCTTTCCTGTCACCTCTAAACCTTTACAATAACTTTATTGATGCCTAAAATTTCAAATCAAGGTGTGTTTTTTTGTCTTTAACACTGTATCTTTTTTTCTTACACTGTATCTTTTGCTCAAATAAAAATATCGTTAAACATATATATCATAGGAGGCCACTGATTTTTAAGCTACAAGTTTGTGAAATCAATGTATAGTCTTAATTGAAATACAAAACAAATGAAATGAAATAAAATAGAAAATATCCGAGTTCATCTTAGTGTGGTAAGATATTATTTCATGATACTTTAATTTCAGTCATATTGGTGTGGAATGAGACATGAGGTAAAATGTTTTTTCTTTTTTATTTGTTTAATTAATCATACATGACAGTAGAATGCATTTTGACACATCATACATAAATGCAATATAACTTCTATTTCTTCTGGCTGTACCTGATGTAGAATCACACCAGTCATGTAATCGTATATGTAAATAGGGTAATAATGTCTGATTCATTTTACTATCCTTCCTACCTCCATACTCCCTCCCCTCCCTTCACTCCCCTCTGCCTAATCCAAAGTAACTATTCTTCCATAGTACCCCACCACCTTATTGTAAATTAACATCCACATATCACAGAAAAAATTCAGCATTTTTTTTGAGATTGGATTATTTTGCTTAGCATGATATTCTCCAGCTCTATTCATTTACCAGCAAATACCATAATTTCATTCTTCTTTAAGTCTGAATAATATTCCATTGTGTATATATACCACAGTTTCTTTATCCATTCTTCTGTTGAAGGACACCTAAGGTGGTTCCATAGTTTAGCTTTTGTGAGTTGAGCTGCTGTAAACATTTGATGTGGCTGCATCACTCTAGTATGCTGTTTTTAAGTCCTTTGGATATAAGCCAAGGAGTAGGATAGCTGGGTAAAATTGTGGTTCCATTCCAAGTTTTCTGAGGAATTTCCATACTGCTTTCCATAATTGTTGCACCAATTTGCAGCCCCACCAGCAATGTTTGAGTGTGTCTTTTTCCTCAGATCTTTAACCAACATTTATTTACTTGCATTCTCAATAGTTGCCATTCTGACTGGAGTGAGATGAAATTCTAGATTAGTTTTGATTTGCATTTCTCTAATTGCTAGAGTTTGAACATTTTTTTTCATATATTTGTTGATCGGTGGTATTTCTTCTGTGAAGTGTCTGTTCAGTTCCTTAGTCCATTTATTGATTGGATTATTTATTTATTTATTTTTTTTGGTATTAAGTTTTTTGTGTTCTTTATATATCCTGGAAATTAATGTTTTATCTGAGGTGCAGGTGATAAAGATTTTTGTTTTGGTTCTTTATGTATGGTGTTGGGAATAGAACCCAGGACCTTGTGCGTGCTAGGCAAATGCCCTACCACTGAGCCACATCCCCAAAATACATTCTTTATGGGAGAAAATGGCAAAATAGTTGAAAGCCAATGCTGCAGTGAACTTAGAGTAGATCTTCTCTTGAAATGTGCTTTTGATTGTGGTAGAGCTGTGTGAAAGGGCAATGGGTGCTTCAGTTGGGTTAAAGGGGTTTCTCTGGGATTTAAGGATGGAGAAACAAATGAGAACATCAAAGGACACAGTTTGTTCTGTGGCTATCCTCAGCTCCCCTTGGCTTTCTCTGCGAACTTGAGCTGTGGCACAGAGCTCCCTCCAGCAGTTTCCTGGAGATGGGTATTCTGCTGCCATTGCAGCTGTGGTAAATAGCATTTTCAGTTACTGAAGTTTAGGACTATAGTGTCAGTGTAACTCTTTGGGTTTCTCAGATCTTATTTCTTAAAATATATTTCTATAACTTTATTTTTTAAAAATATTTTTATTAGTTATTTAAAAAATTTTAATTTAATTTATTTATTTGTGTATGGTCCTGAGAATCAAACCCAGTGCCTCACACATGCTAGGCAAATGTTCTACCACTGAGCTACAATCCCAGGCCCTTGTACTCTCTTTTGATACCTAAAAAAAAAAAAAAAAACAGTTACTAATTCTGTGGTATGAAGGTAGTATTAATCTTCGTAAGTCACTGGGAGAACATTTTATAGGACATGAATGCTAACATAAATTGATATATTACCAAATGATATAGGGAAAAAAGTTGGAGTGCCTCCTTTCATCTTCTAGGATCCAAGATTCTAAACAATCTAAACAAAGTTGTTATGATCATGATTTATTTTATTCGTCACCACTAGTATAGATCTGAAATTTGGTGTTACTTTTGAACAAAATTGCTTTACTTTGGCTTTAACATTGCAACACAGAACAGAAACGTAATGTGGGTCATGAGGCTTTTTAGACATGTGTCAGATTAGTGTAACAATTACATGGGGGGAGGGGGAAAGGAGAATATGCACTGAAAACTCTGACCTAAATTACAATTTATGAACTCAAAAAATATTCACTTTCAAGGCATTGTGACCAGTTTTCTGGGTAGAAGTTATTTTTTAAAACAGCTTGCAATAAATTTCTTTGAAATGGTTGCAAAACTGCTTGGAAAAGCTAAGCCAGTATTTCTTAAGCGAGGAGCTGAAAGGGATAAAAAGAGCCAGTAGCCAGGCTGTTGAAATAAAAACTTCTGCTCAGAGTCAACTATGAAGCAGCCTCAAACAAGAATTCTGAAGTTTGAAACTCAAGTCCACTGCTACTAAATGGTGGTGTTATTTAATCTCTCTGGTCCTCAGTTTCCTATTGTTAAATGGATAAAACAAATACCCTTTAGGACTTTGAAGTATTGAATAAAATGTTCCTGGCATGGTGTAGGGCATGCGATAACTGTCAGTGAAAGGTGATTATGGTGTTGATGGCATTATTCTGAGGAGGCCAGGATAGCGAAAGGCAGTTTCCCATAACTGGCTTATCCATGCTTAATGCTGCACCTAGACTATTAAAGCAGACCTAGAGAAGTGTAGTTTTTCAAGAGCTCCCTTCATGGTGGTTTGCAGACTTATTTTGAGGGTCACTGCATTTGAGCAAAGGTTGTTGTCATCCTACTGACTTTTGTGATGTGAAGGAAACCACAACCCCCAAAGTGAAAAGTAGCCAAGTAAAGAACTATGAGTGAATCATTAAATAGATTCACATCCTTCCTTATATCCATGTGGATCTTCAGCACTGACGTGAGGCCTACCCTCCAGCCATGTGCCAAGTTAGTATGCTAGTTTAAATAATCTCTTCAATTAAAAAATTAGTATATAAACAGATACCAATGTCCTCTGTAACACCTATAAACACATTGAAAAAGCAAATAACTAAGCCTATGTTGATCTCTAAACAATATCTTTAACCTCTGAAGATATCACCAAGCTGTGAGTTGGTTGGGAATCAAATGAGACCTCAGGTAGTTTCCGAACTTTTTACCTTCATGTTCCCATTAGTGATCCTCTATTCCAGAAAGCTGGATGCCACCAAGAGACTACCCAACCCCACAGTTTTCTGGTCTGGTAGGCATGGCAGACCCTATTTCTCTGGATATTTAATTAGGTAAGACTGAGTTATGGGATATCCATGAGTGTTTACTGTATTGTCAAGTAGTGAAGGCAAATAAAATTGATTCAATGATAATAAGTGGCTGAAATGATTTCCTGAAATCCATTCTATTTGTTCCCCTTTCTGAGGCCATATAATATATTTATTTCATGTACTTTTTTGCAAATTTGTATTCTTTGAATTCAAGGTCAGTCACATGTTCTCAAATATATTCTACAAAGGAGCGCCACCTATGTGGTAACATTGAAGTTTACCATTCAGGGCAAAATGTTTCATTAAATACTACATTTTTCAAAGGATCAACTTTTCTTCTGAGAGACTGACTTAGGGTAAGAGTTTCCATTTATCAGTATTTCTTCTAGGTACACTTTACAATTTAGAGAAGGCTTACATTTTGAGTCTTGAGAATCCTATTTCACTTAGTTAGATTTCTACAATCAAAAACAAAAGGAAAAAGAGAACAATATTAAGGAATTACTTGCTCAAATAATCAGACACGAATTGCCGAAGTTTGATCCCTATTTTCAATACTCTAGTTGTTAAATGCTATTCAGGACTTCAAGTCTGACATTTTCACTATAAAAGGTGATTTGATCACAATTTGCTTGTAGTAAGGAAATATAAGCTGGTTGTAACCATGGGTGTTGATTCTAAAATTAAATGTGATAGTTCCTTACAAACGTTTTTCTGAATCAAGTCAGGAAGCTAGTTTGTTGATGTGTGAGGTTGGAGAGGATGTCCTATCACAGGCCTGAATGTTTAATAACATCTTCTGCGTCTGCACAGGAACATTATTCTGGTTTTAACAATCTTTTCTTAACAAGTAATTAGAAAAGATAAATGACCATATTTAGTACAAAGGTTATATTGCAAAATTTCTTTCATGAGAATTAGAGGAAGTGGAAAGCTTTGTGTAAAATCTTCAGGCATAATTAAAGGGGTAATAATAAAATTCCCATTGAATTACATAGGATGACATTCAGGTCCAATAATAATTACATAGTGTGATTTAATAACACTCTACAATCACTAATTAGATAATCCAAACATCTTCCGTATGAGGTAGAGTGAGTATTGTCATCCTTGTTTCACCTCCAAGAAAATAAGAACGCAGAATGATTCCAGGACATGCCCAATGTCTTATGAGTGTTATGGTAAGCTGAGATTAGAACCCACACCTCTGATTCTGTTTTTCCTGGTACTTGCTTCTCTTCTTTCCTGGTTTTAATGCTAAAACATTGTTCTTTATGGTTCATAATTATCATTTCTGATGAAATGTTTCTGCTAAAATCACTCCACCCCATTGTTTTTGTAGTTCATTTTTCTAGATAATTAAAGAACCAGAAAGACACTCACTAGACTGTCATGATTCTATGACCATATCTCCATTTTATAATAGCTATGAAGTAGAATAAAGATTATAGGAAAGATGTAGAGAAAATGATGAGTTACATTATTGGAAATATATAATTGTGTGTGTGTGTGTGTGTGTGTGTGTGTGTGCGCGCGCATGCGCATATAGCATTATCCTAGTCTGTGAAAATGTGCCCATACCCAGTCATATCCTGGGTATCCTATAAAGACTTTCAGAATATCCTAATGACTATTTTGAACTGAAATTGACATGGAAGCATCCAAAAGTATTTGTGGAAATAAACTAAACAAGAACTAGCAGATAGGTTAAACAGAATAAGATACAACTAAAAAACAATTTTGAAGGGTTTCACTATTAGCACAGTCCTTTATCACCAGCAAACTTTCTGCTCATGATACCTAACTAGAAAAGGTAGAATTATTTTTAAGAAAACTAGAGTCTGATAACTCGTGTTTAAGGCTCCGCTCTACTATGTGACTTTGGGAAAACTCCTTAAGCCACTCATTTTTTCTCATGTGTAAAAGGAAGTACGTTAGGGACTCAATAAGGTACATCCAACTCAAAATCTTCACACAAGATTTTTATTTTTATGGGCTTTTAATTGGTGGTGGGGGGGTGCTTTGTTTTTTTTTTTCTTGTTTGCTTGAGATTCCGTCTCACTATGTTGCCTAGGCTGGTCTTAAACTCTTCGTCTGTAACTCCTGCCTCAGTCTCCCCAGTAGTTGGGACTACAGGCATGATCTGCTGTACCTGGCACAATGAGATTTTTGCCATTACAAACCACTAAACCCAGTTCTTAATCCCAACTTCTTTACTATTTCCTCCATCCTGTAGCTATGCTCACAACATCATGTGGTATGAGAGTCAAATAGGATAATGCATAACTATTTATGTTTTGGGTTTTTATTATTGTTTGTTGTTGTTGTTGTTGTTGTTGTTGTTGTTGTTTTTGCAGTGCTGGAGATTGAACTCACATCTTTATGAATTCTAGGCAAGTGCTCTACCACTGAGCCACAACCCCAGCTCATGTGTGTGGTGGGAGAGAGGACTTTGGGGGAAGGAATGTTTCTGAATATTTGCTCTTACCAAGGTGAAATTGTACAAAGTCAAAACTGAAAGAGATAAAAAATCATGCCCATGATAGTCCATTAGAAACTAGAAAGCAATCAGAAAAATTATTGTGCTTTCTAGAATGGAGCATATATTTCAATTGATTTGAATGTAATTTAATTAGAATACTTTTTCCTAAGATTACATTTATATGTCTTTAAAGCATACCTATAGCAATCAACATTTAATAATTAAATAAAGATATTGTGCATTAATTAGAATATTTTTAAGCCCTGAGGAGGAATATTTTCCAGATGTAGAGTACATTATTTTACCGAACTTTAACAACCCATTATTCTTGGTATAAAATCTTTAGCAACATGGTATAAAACATGCTCTTGAGTCTCCTCTACCTATTCTAGAATTCCTTCTCACAGAACTGAACTTTCCTCTTCAATTATCAGAGTTAATGGAGAAAATTTAACTTTACATGGCATTTCCTTTCTTTTTATTTTTCAAGTTATGAAAGATTTCAGACAGAAGAAAGTAATCATAATAGCAAATACTCATAGCAATGAGGATCCAATAGACAGGGCACCTGGTTTTGCTCTAAACTGTATAGATATTCACAATAGCCATTTGAAGTAAGTACTACAGTTTTACAGGTGAGGCCCAAGGACATATGGCTAATGAGTGGTAGAACTGGGATCTGAGTGCAGGATCTTTGGCTCTTAACCACTCTTGACACCATTATTTTATACAAAGAACATAACCCTCCAAATCTGATAAATGTTGACATTTGGCATGCTTTCCCCAGATTACTTTCTTCTTTGGGTGGCAGCAAAGAGATTATAAACAAAACAGAGATGATCAACCCCTTATTTTGTGCCCCTCTGTGAACCCACTGCCCTTCACAGAGTTTTTCCACTGAACAACATGATTCAGGAAAGTAGATTTATTTATCACTGGCACAGTGTTCTTTAAAAATTCATGCCTGAAAATGCTACAAGTATGTTAGAACATCTGGTTTTTAAAATTTTAATTATTGGCCTAATTTTAAAAATTTTAATGGAATTTTACAAATGGTGAAAATTTTAGTTATTAGAAAGGTTCACTTTTAATTTTGGGGTGGAGAATGGAAAATATCATTCAGAATTGGTATTCATAACCAATTCTGCCTGATTTTATCATAATTCATTGTCACAAAATCCTTGATTTAATTATCTTCTCTCTGGGGTGTGTATTCTCTTATCAGCTTTTCAGTGGTCTTAACAGCAAGCATATTATTGTCAGGGTTCTTTTTTTTTAATGATTTGAGTAACAGATTCAAGAGTTAAAATTTAAGAATTTTTGTAATATCATACACTTCTGTGTAGCAAACTGTTTTTGTGCATTATAAAATATCCAATTTTCTTATTACCCATCACTTCCTTTAGAATAGAATTTAAAAATTTGTTGAATTCTTCATTTTTCTTTGTTCTTTAAAGATCTAGTCAAAATATTTTTGGCACACTGAAAAGCTAAAGTTTTATTGACTTGTTTAGTAGTAATAGCATCTATAATTTAATGACTTCTTCTATAACAATGTAAGTAAATTGGGTCATTTTATACTGTTAATATATGTTAATATAAAGAATATTAATATAAGTCCATAATTTGGGATGCCATTTGTGGTGAAATTAAACATTATTTGATTTATATTACTATGTTATTGGATGGCTTTTATGTGTGAAATAAAGATCGCTTTTAAGATGCACCATCTTAAGCATTTATATTGTTAAAATCACTCAAGAAATATTTATCAAGAGCCATTTATAGGCACTGTTTCAGATAGTACTGGTCAGGTTTTTTTTTTGTTTGTTTCCAATGAGCAAAACTCTGGTGCTATAGAGCTTACATTGTAATTGGGAGGGGGTGATATTAGTGGATTTTTCTATTATCAAGAGAAGTGGACAGCTATGTCTTAAGTACCCATAAAAGGGGGGCGGTGATCAGTTTCTTCTGTGGTTTGAATGTTCACATGTTGAAACTTAATCACTAAGGTGATATTAGAAAGTGAGTCTTTTGGAAGTTAAGAGCAGAGTTCTCGTGAATGGGATTAATGTCCTTTATGAGCGATGCTTGAGGAAACTGGTCAACCCCTTTTGCCCTTCCATGTGAGGATACAACATCTATGATGTGCCATCGATGGGGCAGAGAGTAAGCCTTCACTAGAATCTGCTGATCCCTTGATCTTAGTCTTCCTAGGCTACACAACTATGAGCAATAAATTTCTATTGTTTATGACGTACTTAGTCTAAGGTATTTTGTTACAGCAGCCTAAGGGGATGTAGATACTTTCATACATTTAGAGGAAACTCACTGACCTTCTTTGGTGGCACATGCTCATTAAATGACATTTGAATAAAAAATATGTGCTTAAGGGGCTGGGGATGTGGCTCAAGTGGTAGCGCTCTTGCCTGGCATGCGTGCGGCCCGGGTTCGATCCTCAGCGCCACATACAAACAAAGATGTTGTGTCCGCCGAGAACTAAAAAATAAATATTAAAAATTCTCTCTCTCTCTCTCACTCTCTCTTTAAAAAAAAAAAAAAAGATGTGCTTAAATGATCTTTAAAATCTAATCTGTGGCTATAAATCAGTTTTCCTCTGATGGAAACTGCCTCACTTAAAGATCCAACAAAAAGTAATGAGGTCAGATAAATTTATCAGACATAATTAAAACTGTAATTTAGATCTTTGGTATTTTAAAACAGATGTCCTATTCTCTAAGTTAAGAAAGCAATTTACTCTTTGCACATTATGTTGTAAAATAAAAACAAGGGAACTTTATTCTTTGGGTGAGTTCTAAGAATAATTAAGATCTTTGTGGAATGACTTGTATATAACTATTGTCAAAATAATAAATTAAGGTGGGGGCACATGTTAAGATGGGTACTTACACATGAATGAAAACTGGAGCACAACATACCAAAACTAATGGGACAGAGTAAAAGCAGTGCTAAGTACAAAACTTATAGCTGTGAATGTTCACACTAGAAAACAAGGAATATCTTAGATCAAAATCTAACTTTACTACTCAACACATGAGAAAAAGAACCAACTAAACTCAAAACTGGCAGAAGGAAGAAAACAAAGATTATTACAGAGACCAGTTGTGGTAGCACATGTCTCTAGTCCCAGCAGCTCGGAGGCTGAGGCAGGAGGATCACCAGTTCAAAGCCAACTTCAGCAACTTAGTGAGACAAAAGAAACTCAACAAGACTCTGTCTAAATAAAATATAAAAAAGGGGACCGGCATGTTGCTCAGTGGTTAAGCTATCCTGGATTCAATCCCTAGTATAATAATAATAATAATAATAATAATAATACATATTATATATAATATATATGTTTTATATATATTATAGGAGAAATCAGTGAAATAGAGAAAATAGATTAAGTCAAAAGTTGGTGCTTTGAAAAGATCAGCAAAATGACAAATATTTACTTAAAGGACTAAGAAAAAAAGACTCAATTTACTAAAATCAGAAATGAAAGTGGGGACATTATTATCAATTCTACAGAAATTTTTAGGGAGTACTATGAATAATTGTACACCAATCAAATAAATAATACTGGTGAATGGGCATCGATCGTTTTCTGTTTATGCTATTGCAACACAGTATTGCAGACCAGGTAATATACAAAGGCTGGACATTTATTTCTCATAGTTCCAAGCAGTGGAAAGTCCAAGATCAAAGTACTACAGATTCAGGGTCTAGTGAGGACAATCTCTCTGCTGCTAGGATGGGACCTATTTGCTAAATCCTCCAGAAGGGATGAACAATATGTTCTTATGTGACAGAAAATAGTCAAATGCTGTTTGAAGTCTCTTATATAAAGTCCTGAATCTCACTCATGAAGAGCCCTTATGAGCTAATCACATCCTAAATGTCCCACTTCTTAATGCTGACACATTAACAATTAAATTTCAACATAGGACTATCAGGGGACACATTCAAATTGTAGCATGATTGTAAAATTTATAAGAAATCTTAGAAGATGTCAATTAGTGCTACCACCACCCCAAAAAGAAACCTTGAAGAAGAAGAAGAAAGCTGGAAGATTTATACTTCCTACATTCTGTTTTCAAAACGTACTACAAAGCTATGATGATCAAAACAGCAGGACACTGGCAAAAAGACAGACATATAGATCAATAGAATAGAAAGCCCAGAAGTAAACTCTCACATGGTCAAATGGTTTTTGACATGAGTGGCAAGACCATTCAATGAGGAAAAGGATAGTCTTTTCAACAAATGGTGCTAGAAAGACAGGATATTCACATGGTAAAGAACGTAGTTGGATCCTTACCTAAATATACAAAAATAAGTTTAAAATGGATCAAAGATCTAAATGTAAAGCTTAAAAAATTATAAAACTGATGGAAGAAAATGTAGGACAATAGTTGCATGATATTAGACTTGGCAATGATTCCTTGGATATGATACCAAGGACACAGGCAACAAAAGAGTAAATGGACAAATTTGGATTAAAAATTTGCTTAAATTGTGCATCAAAGGATAATAGTAACATAATAGGAAAGGCAACCCATGAAATGGGAGAAAATATTTGCAAATCATACATCTGACATGGGATTAATATCCAGAAAATATAGAGAACTCCTAAAGCTCAACAATCAAACATAACTCATAAACAGTGCAAGAAATTTATATGGACATTTGTCCAAAGAAGATATACAGATGGATAATGAGCACATGAAAAGATGCTCAAAATCATTCAATTATTGGAGAAAAGCAAATCAAAACATATAATATTATACTACCTCACACCCACTAGGGTGGTTACTATTGATAAAAAACAAAACAGCAAATGTTGATGAGGATGTGGAGAAATTGGAATGCTTATGTGCTGTTGGTGGGAGTGTTAAATGGCATAGCCACTGTGAAAAATATTATGAGGGTTCCCAAAAATATTAAAAATAAAATTACCATATGATCCATCATTTCTACTTCTGTGTATATATCCCTGAAACTGAAAACAGAAACTTAAGGATGTAATTGTGCACTCTTGTTCATGTTCATAGTAGCATTATTCAGAACAGCTAATTTATGGAAAAAATCCAAAAGTCTATCAGTGGATAATTAAGCAAAATGTGGTATTTACATATAATCAAATATTCAGCTTTTAAAAATGAAGGAAATTATTATATATGCTATAATATGGATAAAGCTTGAGGACATAAAATGCTAAGTGAAATAAAACAGTCACAAAAGACAAATACTTTATTATTCCACTTATATGAGTTACTAATTATAATTAAAGTCATAGAGATAGAAAGCAGAATAGTGGGTGTCAGGGCTAGGGAGAGAAGAAAAGATGCAATATCATTTAATGGGTATAAATTTTCTGTCTTACAAGATAAAAGAGCTTTGGGGATGGATGGTGACGATGCTTACAAACATTATAAATGAATTTAATACCACTGACCTACACTTAAAAATAGTTAAGATAATAAATTTAATGTGTATATGACCAGGATCTTTTAAATTGAAAAAAAAAAACTACTGTGATTTTCCAAGGCCTTTGATTTTATCTCTTTCCACTTTTTATTACATGTATACACTTTAAACAAAATACATTTGATTTTAATTAAAATATATGGGGATATTGGGAGATAGTAAAAAATGAATTGTGCATTAGTCAATAATTTCAAGGAATTGAGCATCTGGAGGCAGAATTAATGAAAAGCAAGTGGTTATTGATTGGCCTTTCATTTGGAGAAACAAAGGTGATAGAAGGTAGATATGGTCCTTCCTTCATAGACTTTGGGTTTTGTTGAAGGAGTCAAGAAATAAATACATAGATAAAGAACATAATTATGTTCATGATAATTGCTAAGGGGAAAATAAATAGTTGCTCTAAAAATAAATAAAAGGATGGATGTTTTGGAAGAGTAAGATAAAGTACTGTGTCCTCTGGAACATAGACCTTAAGATGCAGATAGCCCTATCTCCAGGAATTTGCTAATAAAAGGCATTAGGTACACTTATCAATAACTACATGTGACAGAATCATATAAAACAGATAAAAGAAATATAGAAGGAATAAAAGAAATATAATAAGAAATGAACTGTGGCAAAATAATTCTGATCGATTTAGGAAAAAGCAATGCTTGAGTTGGGTTTTGAAGACTGAGCATACTTTTGCTGACGGAGATAATAGTGAGTAAAAACGCCAGACTGACAGGCACAGAAGAAATTACATTTCAAATCCAGGAGATGATGAGTTATAAGACAGTGGAATCTAGAGAAGTGAAAGTGAATGGAGAGAGGTGGCTTAGTAATGTAAATCATAGCAGGCCTGAAATTTTAATTTCTGTATACAACTTTGAGATGAAGAAGAGGGGAGTGTTCACTACTACCTCTGATGCTTTTTTTTTTCCTGCTGATATAATTAAGAACTTCCTTCAAACCCTACCAAAACTATCCACAGGACCATAGATTAGATTAGGATTAAGCCCTGCCTAATTCTTTATCCAAGGAACAAAAGCTTTTCCTTAGTAATGAATGATTTAAGCAGAATATGACATAGAAGGGGGAATTTATGGTTAATAGTGATTGCTATATAAAATCTATGCATCTTGTCATTTTTAAAATTATACTAGATTTAGTGAATTTCCTTCTAAAACATAATTTCTCTCAGCTATTGTATGAAAACTCAAAGTGAAGAGGTTACTGTGTTTATGCTAAGGTAGACTTTTTTTAAAAGACAAAAAGTACAGCAGAATATTTTTGCAGCTTCATTTATGGCAGAAAGACTAACATGAGGAACTTGAAAACCGTTCAGTGCAGCTAGCCATATTTTTTGAAAGTATGTAGTTTAGGCAGGAATTTTTAATATGGGCTCTGTGGCTGGGCTTCAGGGGTCATTAGAACTCCTTAAGTAATAAATAAGATTTTACATTAATCTGCATTCTTTCTTTTGATCACATTATTAAGGAGATTCAGAGTTTCTCTACTAGGACCATTGTTAGTATTTTGAGTGGGACAATACTTCTTTGCGAGGGTCTGTTCCAGGTTTTGAAGAACATATGGCATCCTTGGGACATGTACATTAAATAATAGCTGTGATCTCTTAGTCTTGTGACAACCCTGTAAAACTTCCATATTTCCAAACACTGACTAGGGCTGCTTTGCGTTGAAAGTTACTGGATGTTACACAATCCAAAAGAAAATCAAGAAGGTTTGCTTCCCAGAGCTTTGATTGCTTCATTTTGGAAAGATTGTTTCACGTGTATGTAATAGTTTTACACTTACAGAGAATGGACAGATACAACTGGAAACCTTGATTAGATGTTTAAACAGGTCTTGTGGGATTATCTGGGAAAGAGAAGCAGAAGAATAGAGGGAAGGCATGAGAATCAGATGTCTGAATTTAAGTTAAGGAGTTCAAGCAGTTCCAGATAATGACAAAGTTGAACTGCAGCCATGCAAGTACATGACTCATGTTTGTGAAGATGAATATCATGAGAAATGAAGAGGTTGAAGGACAAAATGACTGTCTTGCTGATGATGTACACTGAAAAGACTTGAGATAATGACAGGACCTGAGATGAAAGGGGAACTGTTAGATAACAGCACTTTAAAGGTGAGCCTCGGGGATAAGGATATAGCTTAGTGGTAGAGTGTTTGCCTAGCACACACAAGACCCTGGATTTGATCCCCAGGACCACACATAATAATGATAATGATTGGGTCTCATTTTCTTACCAGTTTAACAATCAACTCTGGGGACAAAATAGGAAAATAGATATTATTGCATCTCTAGGAAGGATTAATCTTTTTGGAAAAAGACCTGGCAATACATGTTAATTCTTCCATCCCACTTTTTTCTTTTTCTTTTTTATTTGTAGTTGTAGTGGACACAATACCTTTATTTTATTGATTGATTTTTATGTGGTGCCGAAGATTGAACCCAGTGTCTTACACATGCTAGGCAAGCACTCCACCACAGAGTCACAAACCCAGCCCCCCAGCCCACTTTTGAGAAACTTTCTGCAGGAACATAGTAAACAATATGGAATTATCTGAAAGAAGCTGTAGTCTTGATAAGTATTTAGAAGACTGGAAATAATTAAAAATAGCCCTCAACCGTGGGACCCTGCACCCATAGTATGGAATATGTTCCTACAAAAAATGTTATGAATAAATGTCTAAAGAGGAAGTACCTATATTAAGCAAAAATTGTTTAAAGTTACAGAATTACATGTGTAGTAAGCAGTAAAAAATAAATCTTACATGTTTGAATGAATGGAGAAATGTGCAAGAATATTTAGAAATTTGTTCACAGGGGACATATCATGGGATAGGATTGAAAAGAGGAGAGAAAGATTATGGGAGTTTTTTGTTTGTTTGTTTGTTTGTTTTTAGTACTAGAGATTGAACCAGTGGTACTTTACCACTGAGCTACATGCCCAGTCATTTTTTTGTACATTTTATTTTGAGACAGAGACTCACTAAGTTGCATAGAACCTTGCTAAGTTGCTGAGGCTAGCCTTGAACTTGTGATCCTCCTGTCTCAGCCTCCCCAAATTGCTGAGATTATAGGCATGCACCACCATGCAAGGTGAATAGTTTTTGTTTTGTTTTTCAATATTTTTAAGTTTGAATTCAAATGTTCATGTGGAAGTTTTATTATGATAGTGATATCTACCTCGTTGGAAATTTTCTTTTTTATGTATGTTAAGGATTCATTCAAACATTTTTTTAAAATTACTTTTAAAACATAGTAACATCTAGTTTTGTAACAATTGTCAGGCAGCATTTAGAACTTAACAGGCATTTCCGGCTACATGTCTTGTTTCATTGCCTGAGAAGTATCCCTTAAAACTATTCACAGTGTCTCCAAGTATTGCCTGGAACCAGTGTAATGTTTTACCAAGCACAACCCATCCCTAGCCTTTGGCTATAGATACACTATTACATGTCATGAAAATAGATAAAGAAAAATAAGAAGCAACAGGCAAATGTGGAGAAATAAGGCTTTCATCTTTCTTAATCCAAGGTGAGAAAGAGTTCCCTCATGTGGATGGTGTTCCTGGTAGAACCTAGAATGTAGAAATCACTCCTTTAGTGCAAATTGTCATAATATTTCCAGTTTTCCCCCTCCACCCATTTGAGCAAATGCATTATGGTAGGAGCTATAAACCTGGTAGTCATCAGTGAACTCCACCCCTTACTTCCAGTTCCACAAGAACCATAAGTAGGTGGATTGTTGTGCAGTAGGGTGGTGGCCCTGTCCCATCCATCATGCCTCTGCTAGTCCAGTTGTTGAGCCAACAGGAGGTTGCAATCTTATAAGGAATAAGGGACAACTACAGTTCCAATTTATTACATTCAGTGTCCCCAACTCCATTTGCTACATGATATTATTGATATTATTTGGAATCAAATCTCAGTTCTACAGTTCCTAATTGTATGATTTGGAATGTGGGTTTATCTTCCCATACCCAATTTCTTTTTTTTTTAATTTTTAAAACATTTATTTATTTATTTATTTTAGTTTTCGGCAGACACAACATCTTTGTGTGTGGTGCTGAGGATCGAACCCGGGCCACACGCATGCCAGGAGAGCGCAATACCTCTTGAGCCACATCCCGAGCCCCTCAGAATCTTCTTTGTTGGAAGATTTTTACCTAGAAATTCAATTTCTTTAATACTTGTAAGCCTATTTAGATTATCTGTTCTTTTATTGATTGATCTCTGTTAGTTTGTATCTTTCAGGGAATTTTTCAGCTTAATTTAAATTATTGAATTTATTGGCATAACGTTGTTCTTAAGGTCCTTTTAATAACTGTCTCAAAATCACCTTTAACCTTCCTTATAATTATAGTTTTTCTCCCTTTTCCCCTAACAATGATGATTACAGATTTATCGGTTTTATTGATCTTCCAAAGAATCACCTTTTGATTTTACTGTTTCCTTCTATGTTTTTGGTTTGTATTTAATGGATTTTTATTCTACTATTTCCTTTCTTCTGTTTGTGTTGGCTTTCATTTACTCTTTCTACTTTTTTAAGGTGGAAGAAGCTGAAATTATTGTTTTAAGACCTTTCTTCTGGACTATAAGCTTTTAATGTTTTCTTCTAAATTGCTTTAACAGTGCCCCACAAAATTTTCTGTTTCATGTTTTCACTTTCATCCAGTTAAAAATATTTTTTTTAATTTTTTTATTGGTTGTTCACAACATTACAAAGCTCTTGACATATCACATTTCATACATTAGATTGAAGTGGGTTATGAACCCCCAATTTTACCCCAAATGCAGATGCAGAATCACGTCGGTTACACATCCATAATTTTACATAATGACCTATTAGGAATTGTTGTATTCTGCTACCTTTCCTATCCCCCACTAACCCCCTTCCCCTCCCCTCCCATCTTCTCTCTCTACCCCATCTACTGTAATTCATTTCTCTCCTTGTTTATTTTCCCCTTCCCCTCACAACCTCTTATATGTAATTTTGTATAGCAATGAGGGTCTCCCTTCATTTCCATGCAATTTCCCTTTTCTCTCCCTTTCCCTCCCATCTCATGTCTCTGTTTAATGTTAATCTTTTCTTCCTACTCTTCCTCCCTGCTCTGTTCATAGTTGCTCTCATTATATCAAAGAAGACATTTGGTATTTGTTTTTTAGGGTTTGGCTAGCTTCACTAAGCATAATCTGCTCTAGTGCCATCCATTTCCCTGCAAATTCTATGATTTTGTCATTTTTTATTGCTGCATAGTACTCCATTGTGTATAGATGCCACATTTTTTTATCCATTCATCTATTGAAGGGCATCTGGGTTGGTTCCACAGTCTAGCTATTGTGAATTGTGCTGCTATGAACATCGATGTGGCAGTATCCCTGTAGCATGCTCTTTTAAGGTCTTCAGGGAATAGTCCGAGAAGGGCAATAGCAGGGTCAAATGGTGGTTCCATTCCCATCTTTCCCAGGAATCTCCAAACTGCTTTCCAAATTGGCCGCACCAATTTGCAGTCCCACCAGCAATGTACAAGGGTACCCTTTTCTCCACATCCTCGCCAGCACTTGTTGTTGTTTGACTTCATAGTGGCTGCCAATCTTACTGGAGTGAGATGGTATCTTAGGGTGGTTTTGATTTGCATTTCTCTGACTGCTAGAGATGGTGAGCATTTTTTCATGTACTTGTTGATTGATTGTATATCCTCCTCTGAGAAGTGTCTGTTCAGGTCCTTGGCCCATTTGTTGATTGAGTTATTTGTTATCTTATTGTCTAATTTTTTGAGTTCTTTGTATACTCTGGATATTAGAGCTCTATTTGAAGTGTGAGGAGTAAAAATTTGTTCCCAGGATGTAGGCTCCCTATTTACCTCACTTATTGTTTCTCTTGCTGAGAAAAACCTTTTTAGTTTAAGTAAGTCCCATTTGTTGATTCTTGTTATTAACTCTTGTGCTATGGGTGTCCTATTAAGGAATTTGGAGCCCGACCCCACAATATGTAGATCGGAGCCAACTTTTTCTTCTATCAGAATCAGAGTCTCTGATTTGATATCAAGCTCCTTGATCCATTTTGAGTTAACTTTTGTGCATGGTGAGAGAATGGGATTCAGTTTCATTTTGTTGCATATGGATTTCCAGTTTTCCCAACACCATTTGTTGAAGATGCTATCCTTCCTCCATTGCATGCTTTTAGCCCCTTTATCAAGTATAAGATAATTGTAACTTTATGGATTATTCTCTGTGTCCTCTATTCTATACCATTGGTCCACCCGCCTGTTTTGGTACCAGTACCATGCTGTTTTTGTTACTATTGCTCTGTAATATAGTTTGAAATCTGGTATCGCTATACCGCCTGATTCACACTTCCTGCTTAGAATTGCTTTTGCTATTCTGGGTCTTTTATTTTTCCATATGAATTTCATGATTGCTTTATCTATTTCTACAAGAAATGCCGTTGGGATTTTGATTGGCATTGCATTAAACCTATAGAGAACTTTTGGTAATATCACCATTTTGATGATGTTAGTTCTGCCTATCCATGAACAGGGTATATTTTTCCATCTTCTAAGATCTTCTTCTACTTCTCTCTTTAGGGTTCTGTAGTTTTCATTGTATAAATCTTTCACCTCTTTTGTTAGGTTGATTCCCAAGTATTTTATTTTTTTTGAGGATATTGTGAATGGAGTGTTTTTCCTCATTTCCGTTTCAGAAGTTTTGTCGCTGATATACAGAAATGCCTTTGATTTATGCGTGTTGATTTTATATCCTGCCACTTTGCTGAATTCATTTATTAGTTCTAGTAGCTTCTTTGTAGACCCTTTTGGGTCTTCTAGGTATAGAATCATGTCATCTGCAAATAGTGATAATTTAAGTTCTTCTTTTCCAACTTTTATGCCTTTAATTTCTTTCGTCTGTCTAATTGCTCTGGCCAGTGTTTCGAGAACTATGTTGAACAGAAGTGGTGAGAGAGGGCATCCCTGTCTTGTTCCAGATTTTAGAGGGAATGCCTTCAACTTTTGTCCATTCAGAATGATGCTAGCCTGAGGCTTAGCATAGATAGCTTTTACAATGTCAAGGTAAGTTCCTGTTATCCCTAGTTTTTCTAATGTTTTGAACATAAAGGGATGCTGTACTTTGTCGAATGCTTTCTCTGCATCTATCGAGATTATCATATCATTCTTATCTTTAAGTCTATTGATGTGGTGAATAACATTTATTGATTTCCGTATATTGAAACATCCTTGCATCCCAGGGATGAATCCTACTTGATCATGGTGCACAATTTTTTTGATGTGTTTTTGTATTCGATTCGCCAGAATTTTATTGAGGATTTTTGCATTTAGGTTCATTAGAGATATTGGTCTGTAGTTTTCTTTCTTTGAGATGTCTTTGTCTGGTTTCGGAATCAGGGTGATGTTGGCCTCATAGAATGAATTTGGAAGAGCTCCCTCTTTTTCTATTTCCTGAAATAACTTGAAAAGTATTGGTATTAATTCTTCTTTAAAGGTTTTGTAGAACTCCACTGTATACCCATCCGGTCCTGGGCTTTTCTTGGTTGGTAGTCTTTTGATGGCTTCTTCAATTTCATCCATTGATATTGGTCTGTTCAAATTGTGTGTATCCTCCTGACTCGGTCTGGGCAAATCACATGACTTAAGAAATTTATCGATGTCTTCACTATCTTCTATTTTGTTGGAATATAGGTTTTCAAAATAATTTCTAATTGTCTTCTGTATTTCTGTAGCATCTGTTGTGATATTGCCTTTTTCATCCCGTATGTTAATAATTTGAGTTCTCTCTCTTCTTCTCTTTGTTAGCATGGCTAAAGGTCTGTCGATCTTATTTATTTTTTTGAAGAACCAATTTTCAGTTTTGTTAATTTTTTCAATAGTTTCTTTTGTTTCAATTTCATTGATTTCCACTCTGATTTTAATTATTTCTTGCCTTCTGCTACATTTGCTGTTGTTTTGCTCTTCCTTTTCTAGGGCTTTGAGATGAAGTGTGAGCTCATTTATTTGTTGGTTTTTTCTTTTTTTGAGGAATGACCTCCAGGTGATGAATTTCCGTCTTAAAAGTGCTTTCATTGTGTCCCATAGATTCCGATATGTTGTGTCTGTATTTTCATTTATCTCTAAGAATTTTTTGATTTCCTCCTTTATGTCTTCTGTAACCCATTGATCATTCAGTAACATATTGTTCATTTTCCATGTGATGTAGGATTTTTCCTTCCTTCTTTTATCATTGATTTCCAGTTTCATTCCATTATGATCAGATAAAATGCAAGGTATTATCTCCACCCCTTTATATTTACTGAGGGTTGCCCTATGGCATAATATATGGTCTATTTTTGAGAAGGATCCATGTGCTGCTGAGAAAAAAGTATAGCCATTTGATGATGGTTGATATATTCTACATATGTCAGTTAAGTCTAGGTTATTGATTGTGATATTGAGTTCTATAGTTTCTTTATTCAACTTTTGTTTGGAGGATCTGTCTAATGGTGAGAGAGGTGTGATGAAGTCTCCCATAATTATTGTGTTGTGGTCTATTTGATTCTTGAACTTGAGGAGAGTTTGTTTTATGAATGTCGCAGCACCATTATTTGGTGCATTAATATTGATAATTGTTATGTCTTGTTGGTGAATGGTTCCTTTTAACAGTATATAATGACCTTCTTTATCCCTTTTGATTAACTTAGTCTTGAAGTCGATTTTATTCGATATGAGGATGGCCACCCCTGCTTGCTTACGAGGACTGTGTGCGTGGTATATTTTTCCCATCCTTTCACCTTCAGCCTGTGTATGTCTTTTCCAATCAGATGTATCTCCTGGAGGCAGCATATTGTTGGATTTGTTTTTTTAATCCATGATACCAGCCTATGTCGCTTTATTGGAGAATTTAATCCATTAACATTCAGAGTTACTATTGATATATGGTTTGTACTTCCATCCATGTTTGATTATTTATTCTTTTTTTAAAAAACTTAGTTTGTTTCTCCATGATTATCTTTCCCCTCACCCTCTGTCTTTACCGAGGCACTTCCTACTGATGGTTTTGGTTATTGTTTTTCATTTCTTCCTCGTGTAGTGTTTTGCTCAAAATGCTTTGCAATGCTGGTTTTCTGGCTGCAAATTCTTTTAACTTTTGTTTATCATGAAAGATTTTTATTTCGTTGTCATACCTGAAGCTTAATTTTGCTCGATACAGAATTCTTGGTTGGCATCCATTGTCTTTCAGTGTTTGAAATACATTGTTCCATCACCTTCTTGCTTTCAGTGTCTGTGATTAAAAATATGTTGTTAACCTTATTGGTTTACCCCTGAATGTAATCTGTCTCCTTTCTCTTGTAGCTTTTAGTATTTTTCTCTTTGTTCTGTATATTGGATATCTTCATAACAATGTGTCTTGGCATTGGTCTACTGTGATTTTGTGTGCTCGGTGTCCTGTATGCATCTTCAATTTGTATATCTGTTTCCTTTTTTATTTCTGGAAAGTTTTCTGTAATTATTTCATTCAGCAGGTTACTCATTCCCTTGGTTTGAATCTCTGTACCTTCTTCTATCCCGATGACTCGTAAGTTTGTTTTTTTTATGTTATCCCATAACTCTTGGATGTTTTTCTTGTGATTTTTTACCAGCCTTTCTGAGTTGGCTAGACTCTTTTCAAGATGATATATTTTGTCTTCATTATCTGATGTTCTGGCTTCTACTTGCTCCACTCTGTTAGTGATACTCTCAATTGAGTTTTAAATTTGGTTTATTGTTTCCTTCATTTCTAGAATTATTGTTTGATTATTTTTATAATCTCTATCTCCTGATAAAGATGCTTAACTTCTTCTTTTATCTGTTTATGTAATTCATTCTCAATGTGTTCTTTCGCTGCTTGAATTTGCTGTCTTGTATCCTCTTTAAGGTTCCATTCCATCTGTCTAAGGTGTTCCTTGAGTTCTTTATATGACCATTTTTCTGATGACTCTAGGTCCTCCTGAATATTTAGGCTGTCCTGCATTGTTTGTACTCCTTTTCTTCCTTGCTTTTTGAAGCTGCTCATGTTACTTCTTGTTCTGTTTGACTGGTGAGTTACTGTTTACTCCTATAAATTTATTAGATGCTTGGGAGGAAAGGTATTAGAAGGGAAGGGAAGAAGTCACTAAAGGGAATGAGAGTAAGCAGGGAGAACTCAAGGAAGGGGGGATAAGATAATTGAAAAGAAATGAAAAGACAAAAGAAGAAAAAAATAGGAAATAAAAAAAGAAAAAAAAATTTAAAATACAATAATAAAAAAAATAAAATTAAAATTAGAAGAAAAAAATTTAAAAAAAATTGTAAAAAAAAATTTAAAAAAACAACATGAAAGAAAAATGAAAATGAAAGAAAAACCCAAATCAAAAAAAAAAGAGAATAGAAAAAAAGAAAAAAAAAACTAATAAATGCAGTCTTAGAGTTTGATTAACTTCTCTTCCAGTAGGTGGCGCTGTGCCCACCAGGCCAAGTTTCTCCTGTCAGTACGCGGGAACCAATCACTGTGCAGCAGCTCCTCCCAGACTGGGCAAGTCTCCAATCCTGAGTGCCTAGGGCCTCCTCTTGTGTCTAGTCACTTCCCAGTTTTCCTCTAGCCAGGCCCTTCTCACGGGTGCCGCTCACCACAATACTGGCTACACACCAGGTCTGCTGCTCCCGGGAGCCCTGTTTTCATGAACGACTGGGCACACTCTTCCAGTTTGCCATTCCCTCAGACCCTAAGTTTGTAGAGCTTGGGGCTGAGAATCCTCAGCGAATTTTACTTGCCCTCCGGTAGCCATGCCCCTGGTAGCTGGTGCAAGAGACCTCAGCTGTCAGCACTGGTGGGAGCGGTAGTTCCGTGTTGCGGGTCCCGCGCCACCTCTGATTCCCTCGGTCTGGCTATTGCGCTCACGGTAGAGCTGGGGGGGGCCCTTAGGGGAGAGCTGGGAGGAGCCCTTAAGGTTTCCCCAATGTGTCGAGAGGGAAGGCTAGGGAATTACACACCTGTAGCTGCAGGTTTCAATGAAGTTATCTCCTCCGCCGCAGTCTGATGATGTCAGTTCTCTGCCATAGTGGTGTCTCTTGCAAATGGCGACAGTTCGTTTCCCTTTGCCGGGCGACCAATGCAACGGGTGGGTCCTTACTGTCTCTCCCAAGCCCCGTTTCAAACCTGTGGCCACTACCTATGAAGGCTCGGTAGGCATTTACCTCCGTAGGATGAGAAGGGCTGACCAGTTGTTTCAGCCGGATGGATTAGTGCTGAGTCACAGCTGTTTGTCTGCGGGAAGCAGGAGAACGGGAGCTTGAACTCAGCCTATCCGGGCTCAGTGTGTGTTCTGAGAGGCCCAAGCTGTTCGCCCCAGATCCACGTCAGCTCAGCATTGCCTAGTGATCCTGAGCAAACAGATTTAGGTTGTTTACGACTCCCTATGCCTGCACAGCTGAAGAGGTCAGAGACTTGATCTCTCTGTGCCCGCCGCCATGTTGGAATCTCCAATTTCTTTTTTATGAAAATGGGGACTGAACAATCTTGATAGAGTTTTTGTAAAGATTAAGAAAATAAATGACAAGCTCATTGAACAATGTCTTCTCAGGAAATATTGAGTCCTTATATTTCCATCTATTTCACACTGTCTGACTTTGAGCTCTCTTAATTTTTTTTTCTGTCTAGCTCACTCTCTCTCTTTTCTGACCCTTTGGCTTCTCTAAATGGCTTTACTTTTTTTTTTTTTTTGAGTGAACCTGATTCTTTTCCTTCCTTAAGTATTGTGACCCTTTTAAGTTCCAGCCACTAGAGGGCTACATAAGAAGATCAACTCCATTCATTCTGACCTTACTGAGACTCAGATGGAATCAAAGAACCAAGTGGAATCAATTCTAGAAAGTTTAAGACACTTTAGAAACCATCTACTCCAAATCCTAATTTTAAAAATGGGGGAATTAAGACTACCACAGGATGTCAAGCCCAGTGGCCCAGATCCACCCACACCAGCCTCTGCAGGGCCCAAACAACATGCTTAGTCCACTCCTCCCATGGCAAAGCAGAGACCACCAGAGCCTAGCCTTTGGCACAAGACCACCCCTTCTGACCAGCAGACTACCAGGGACGTCAAGCCCAGCAGCCTCTGGCGCACAGGCGCACAGCGGAACCTTTCCCCGTGTGGCAGACACTCTGGTGTCTGATGTCAGCCTAACCTCTGGTGCAGGGCTGTCCCCTCTGAC
Source organism: Spermophilus citellus (assembly GCF_964194105.1). Classification (NCBI taxonomy): domain Eukaryota; kingdom Metazoa; phylum Chordata; class Mammalia; order Rodentia; family Sciuridae; genus Spermophilus; species Spermophilus citellus. The sequence goes on from NC_138197.1 coordinate 60,182,450, forward strand.
CAGCAGCCTACCATGGGAGCCAAGATCCAACCCAGACTGCCTATATCAGCCCACACGGGATCCAGGATCTCAGTAGGCACAGTTCATCCCTCACCAGAGCCTAGCCTTTGGTGCAAGATGGCGCCTTCCTACCAGTAGACTACTGCAGGAGGTCAAGCCCAGTGTCCTAGAACTACCCACTGCAACTTACACAGGTCCCAGATCCAGGATGCAGAAGCATTCATTGAGGACACCAGCAGGGTTTGGAAGCCCAATATCAACGGGAGGTTCAGACAATCTGTATGGGTACTACAAGAATATAGAAGAGAAACTGTAATATCTCAGATCCACACTGCAAGAAAGGAAGACACATAGACAACATGAAAAAACAAGAAAGGAAAATGCCCCAAACAAACCAGGACCCTATAATAACAGAACCTATGGACAGGGAAGTTGGTGAAATGTCAGAGAAGGAGTTCAGAAGGTTCATAATGATCTGTGAATTAAAGAATGACCTAAATGAGCAAAAAAGCAAAAATTGATTGCTCCATCAATGAGATAAGACAGCAAATATAGGTAGCAAAAGATTACTTCAAGAGAAAAATAGAGACCCTAAAAAAACCAGTCAGAAATCCTTGAAATGAAGGATACAATAAATCAAATAAAAAAACTCAGTAGAAAGCATAACCAACAAACTAGATCACTTGGAAGAAAGAATGTCAGATAATGAAGACAAAGTTTACAATCTGGAAAAAAATAAAGTTGACCACACAGAGAAGAATGCTAGAAACCATGAACAGAACATCCAAGAATTATGGGACAGCATCAAAAACCAAATCTAAGAGTATTGGGATAGAGGAAGACACAGAGTTTCATACTAAAGGAATGCATAATCTCTTCAATGAGATAATATCAAAAAATTTCCCAAGCATGAAGAACAAATTGGAAAACCAAATACAAAAGGCTTACAGGACATCAAATGTACAAAATTACAACAGATCTACACCAAGGCACATTATAATGAAAATGCCTAGCACACATAATAAGGATAGAATCTTAAAAGCCACAAGAGAGAGGAATCAGATCACATATACGGGGAGACCAATTCATATCTCAGCAGATTTCTCAACCCAGACCCTCAAAGCCAGGAGATCATGAAACAACATATACTAAGCTCTGAAAGAAAATGGATGCCAACCAAGAATCTTATATCCAGCAAAACTAAGTTTTAGATTTGATGATGAAATAAAAGCCTTCCATGATAAACAAAAGTTAAAAGAATTTACAACTAGAAAGCCTGCATTATAGAACATCCTCAGCAAAGTATTCCAAGAAGAGGAAATGAAAACCAGTGATGAAAATCAGAAGAGGGAGGGATTACACTAAAGGAAAATCTAACCAGAAGAGAAACCAAATCATGATAAATACCAAAAATAAACAAAAGGCTGGGAATACAACTCATGTCTCAATAATAACCCTGAATGTTAATGGCCTAAATTCACCAATCAAAAGACATAGATGAGCAGATTGGATTTTAAAAAACCCAACAATATGCTGCCTCAAGGTGGAGATTAAAAATTTTTAGAGGTGAAGAGAACACAGATACAACATACCAAAATCTCTGGGACACTATGAAAGCAGTCCTAAGAGGAAAGTTCATTGCATGGAGTTCATTCCTTAAAAGAAGAAAAAGTCATCAAATAAATGACTTAACCCTACATCTCAAAGCCCTAGAAAAAGAACAAATCAACATCAAAAGCATCAGAAGACAGGAAATAGCTAAAATCAGAGCTGAAATCAACGAAACTGAAACAAAAGAAACAATTGAAAACATTAACAGAACAAAAAGTTGGTTCTTTAAAAAAGTAAACAAAATTGACAGATGATGAAGAGAAGGAGAGAGAAAACTCAAATCCCTACATACATGCTGAAAAAGGAAATATCACAACAGACACTACAGAAATACAGAAGATAATTAGAAATTATTTTGAAAACCTGTACTCCTAAAATAGAAAATATTGAAGGCATCGACAAATTTCTAGAGTCACATAATTTGCCCAAATTGAATCAGGATGGTATACACAATTTAAACAGATCAATTTCAAGTTACAAAATAGCAGACACCATCAAAATTCTACCAAACAAGAAGAGCCCAGGACCAGGCGGATACACAGCCCAGTTCTACAAGACCTTTAAAGAAAAACTAATACCAGTACTCTCCAATTTATTTCAGGAAATAGAAAAAAAAAGGCAGCACTCCCAAACTCATTCTATGAAGCCAATATCACTCTGATTCCAAAACCAGGCAAAGACATATCAAAAAGAGAAAATTTCAGACCAATATCTCTAATGAACATAGATGCAAAAATTCTCAATAAAATTCTGGCAAATTGAATACAACAACATATCAAAAAGATCGTGCACCATGATCAAGTGGGTTTCATCCCAGGGATGCAAGGTTGGTTAAACATACAGAAATCAATAAATGTAATTCATCACATCAATAGACTTAAAGATAAGAATCAAATGATCATCTCAATAGATGCAGAAAAAGCATTTTACAAAATACAGAACCCCTTTATGTTCAAAACACTAGAAAAACTAGGGATAACAGGAACATATCTCAACATCATAAAGGCTATCTATGCTAAGCCCCAGGCCAACATCATTCTAAATGAAGAAAAATTGAAGGCATTTCTTCTAAAAACTGGAACAAGACAGGGATGCCCTCTTTCACCACTTCTATTTAACATAGTTCTTGAAACACTTGCCGGAGCAATTAGACAGATGAAAGAAATTAAAGGGATACATATAGGAAAAGAAGAACTCAAATTGACAGTATTTGCTGATGATATGATTCTATACCTACAAGACCCTAAAAGTTCCAACAGAAAACTTCCATAACTAGTAAATGAATTCAGCAAAGTAGCAGGATATAAAACCAACACCCATAAGTCAAAGCCATTTCTGTATAAATGAGGAGAACAATTCCATTCTCAATAGCCTCAAAAAATAAAATAAAATAAAATACTTGGGAATCAACTTAATGAAATAAGTGAAAGATCTATATAATAAAAATTACAGAACCCTAAAGAAAGAAATCAAACAAGACCTTAGAAGATGGAAATATCTACCTTGCTCTTAATATTATGAAAATGACCATATACTTCCAAAAGCACTACAGATTTAATGCAATTCCAATGAAATTCCTCATAGAAATAGAAGAGGCAATCATGAAATTCATCTGGAAAAATAAGAGACCCAGAATAGCTAAAGTAATCCTTAGCAGGAAGAGTGAAGCAGGTGGCACCCTATACCAGACCTTAAACTATACTACAGAGCAACAGTAACAAAAACAACATGGTATTGGCACCAAAACAGACTGGTAGACCAATGGTACTGAATAGAGAACACAGAGACTAACCTACAAAACTACAATTATCTTATATTAGACAAAGGTTCCAAGAATATGCATTGGAGAAAAGATACCCTCTTCAGCAAATGGTGCTGGGAAAACTAGAAATCCATATGCAACAAAATGAAAATTAAACCCCTATCTCTTATCATGCACAAAACTCAACTCAAAATGAATTAAGGACTTAGGAATAAAACTAGAGACCTTGCATCTAACAGAAGAAAAAGGAGGTCCTAATCTCCATCATGTGGCATTAGGCTCCAACTTCCTTCATAAGACTCATTTGGTGCAAGAATTAAAATCAAAATCAATAAATGGGATGGACTCAAACTAAAAAGTTTCTTCTCAGCAAAAGAAACAATCTGAGATGAATAGAGAGCCTTCATTTTGGAAGCAAATCTTTACCCCTCACACATCAGATAGAGCACAAATCATTAGGGTATATAAAGAACTCAAAAAGCTAAACACCAAAAAACAAATAACCCATTCAATAAATGGGCCAAGGACCTGAAGAGACACTTCTCAGATGAGGTACACTAAATCGACAAACGCATGAAAAAAATGTTCAGAGAAATGCAAATCAAAACCAGTCTAAGATTTCATCTCACTCCAGTCAGAATGGCAGCTATTATGCATACAAACAACAATAAGTGTTGGCAAGAATGTTGGGAAAAAGGTACACTCATACACTGCTGGTGGGACTGCAAATTGGTGCAGGCAATATGGAAAGCAGTATGAATTTCTTGGAAAATTGAGAATGAAACCACATTTGACCCAGCTATCTTTCTCCTCGGTCTATACCCAAAGGACTTAAAAATAGCATACTACCGGGACACAGCCACATCAATGTTTATAGCAGCACAATTTACAATAGCTAAACTGTGGAACCAATCTTGATGCCCTTCAGTAGATGAATGGATTTAAAAAAATGTGGCATATATACACAATGGAATATTACTCAGCAATAAAAGAGAATAAAATCATGGCATGTGCAGGTAAATGGATGGAGTTAGAGAAGATTATGCTAAGTGAAGTTAGCCAATCCCCAAAAAATGAATGCCAAATGTTTTCTTTGATATAAGGAGGCTGATTTATAGTGGGGTAGGGAGTGCAAGCATGGGAGGAATAGACGAACTCTAGATAGGGCAGAGGGGTGGGAGGGGAAGGGAGAGGGCACCGGGTAATTAATGATGGTGGAATGTGATGATCATTATTATCCAAAGTATAGTTATGAAGACACGAATTAGTGTGAATATACTATGTATACAACTAGAGATATGAAAAGTTGTACTCTATATATGTAATAAGAATTGTAATGCATTCTGCTGTCATATATAAATTAAAAATAATATGGTCCTTGGCCATCCCAATCAGCATGATCTGGATACATGACAGAAACTGGACTCTCAGTCTTCTCCCTAAATCTAATAAATTGGAGTGTGCATTTATAAATGATCTCCCTGATAAACATGCCTGTAATCCCTGTGACTGGGGAGGCTGAGGCAGAAGCATCACAAGTTCGGGAGCAGCCTCAACAAATTAGTAAAGGCCTAAGCAACTTAGCAAGAAACTGTCTCAAAATAAAAAGGGCTGGGATGAAGCTCAGTGGTTAAGCACCCCTGGGTTCAATCTCCAATACAAAAAAAAAAAAGGTGGGAGAATTAGATATCTAGATATTTAAAGAAATACAAACTGGTAATTGTTATCTTTTTCAAATCACTAACTCCCTTATACAAATTTGTAGTTAAAAAACAAATTTAATTTTCTTTTGACAGATCTCAGATTAACCATTTTAAAAAAAGACATGTGAAGGCAAATGACTCTAGTTTATTTGCTAGTTTACTCATGATTTCATTTAATTTACTTCAAATGATTTAAATCTAATAGAAATCCCCATATTCCATTAAAAATGTGTATAATCTCTAAACTTGAAATACCATAGGTAGATTTCAATTTTTTTGTTTTAACAAATTGTAATTTGAACTTAGATTTTAGAGCTTCTTCAAGCACTAAAGTGATATCTTAACTTTGAATACCCACTTATTTTAAGCTCTATACAAACTATACAAAGAATTGTTTATACTTACCCCAAATAAATAAAATGACGAAACAGCAAATATCCTATACTATTAAGAATATAGATTAAAACAAATAAATAAATGAAAAAACTTTCTGTAAAATAACCATTCCAGATAATACACTAAATGTTTATTCAGCTACTTTTTAAAGATAGCGTCTTTATGCCTGAAAAGATGTTTTCTATTTTCTCTTTGTTCATTTCACTCTTCTCTCATTTAAAAAACATTGCTGATTTTTTTACAGTTGTATATGGGACACAATACCTTTATTATTATTATTATTATTATTATTATTATTATTATTATTATTATTATTATATGTGGTGCCAGGATGGAACAAGTGCCTCATTCATGCTCAGGAAGCACTCTACCACTGAGCCACAACCCTGGCTCTCTGTGCCTAAGAGCTACTCTGGAGAGGTGCCACCATCAACATCTCACCAATATAGAAAGATACAAATCTATTCTCATGTTTAAGCTTCATTTTAAGAAAAGACATATGTAAGTCTGTCCGTAGAATATAATTTAGATTTGGTAAAATTAAGCTAACATTTTTATATACATGGAGTGAACCAAGTTCAGACTTTAATTGAAGCTAAAAAGTAGCTTGAAAGATTCTTGAGAAAAATGGAAAGTTTTGCTGTTTTTAATAATCATCTCAGAAAAATAAGTGACTAAATCAATTCTCTGATATTTAACCTTCACCACCTTCTTCCTCTGCTCCTCCTCCTCCTTCTTCACCATGCTGGAGATCAAACTCAGGGCCATGTACATACTAAGCAAATGCTCTACAACTGAGCTGTATCCTCAGCACCATCTTAATTCTTACAGCCCCTGTACAAACTATAGAGTGGGAATTTCACTCATTCGTTTATTCTTTGAGCAAATATTTATTAAGTTCTTATTTTGGGCTAGGCAGAAGGCTAAGGTAAAATCTAAAACCAATTAACAAACAAACGCAAACTCAATAGTCCTTGTCCTCATGAAAATGATGATCTAGTATGAAAGGAGAATGGGAGGTTGTGAATAGATGTTAATCAAAGAAAAATAAAATTAACAACTGTTACAAATGATAAGAAGAAGTAGGTTAGTTATGAAAAGTAAACTGGAAAAGAGAGAGAAAATTGCCTGTGGGATTGAAGACAGAACTGAAATCTGAAAAAAAAAAAAAAGAATGATTAAGCTATGGAAGGAGGCAGAAGGGCAGTCATCTGGGCAGGTGGGATAACAATAATAGATCTTGTAATCTGCTACCTTTCCTATCCCCTACTATCCCCCCTCAGTCACTAAAATGTGAATGTGTAACCGATGTGATTCTGCAATTTGTATTTGGGGTAAAAATGGGAGTTCATAACCCACTTGAGTCAAATGTATGAAAGATGATATGTCATGAGCTTTGTAATGTTTTGAACAACCAATAAAAAAAACAATAATAGATCTTGTGATGAGAGGGAGCATCTTCTACTCCAGGAAAGGAAAGAAGGACCTAAAAGCAGAGATGGTAGAATTGGAGATTAGGCTTGAAGGAGGGACTACATATTATGCAAAGCACTGTGGGCAAATTAAGGATTTTAGTCTTTCTTATGAGTTATTGAAAGTCACTGAAGAATCACAAGATTAGAAAAGGTCACTGTGGCTACTGCAACTAACATGGATGGGCCCAAGATAAATGAGTGCCCATGTGCAGCATGTGACATTTACAGAAATGTTCATAGTAGTTCACAGTTCTTAATAACCCTAAACTAGAAACAGACCAAATGTTCATCAAGAGTGGGGTAAATAGTTTGTAGTGAGGGTATGCAATGGATTAGCATATAATAGACTAAATGAATGAATTGCAACTATACACTACAACCTGTGTGAACTTCATGCAAATAAAGAATTCAAACGCAGATACAGCATGATGCTATGGGTATGAAGTTAAAAAGCACATAAAACTGATGTGGTGTTTGAAGTCAGGATAGTGGTAATACAAGAAGGAGTGGAGAGAAGGGCTAATGATTGGAGATAGCATAAGGTGGGCTTCTGCAGTGCTGACATGGTTCTAATTTGTGATAATGTACAGAGTTAATGTTTATGTCTTGTTCAGTTTTCAATGTATGTCCAATGTCACATTTAAATTTTTTTAAGTTGTAAGACTAGATCAGTGGACTTATTTAATGGATACAGTAAGATCAGTTAAGGAGCAATGATAGTAGTCTAGGCCAAAGGAAACCATTGTCCCTTGAGCTTTTCTAATGATGATAAACATGAAATGAAGTGGACTTATTTGAAAGCTATTATTCAGGAGGCAAAATAACCAGGTTTTTTGGTGAGTTATGTACGGAATAAGAGGAAGGAGGTGATGCCAAGGATAATTCGTAGGAGCAACTGATTTAGGTAGGAAAAGATGCAGTCTTCTGTGGGAAAAGACAAAATATAAAATGAATCATGATAAGAGTAAATTTTCATGTTTCGTAGCAACTTACAACTGGAGTCTTTTAACTCAAAAGGACAACCCTTTTGCCCAAATTATCCTTCCCTATTCTATGACTCACTCAAAATGGTCATTTCCTGAGGGATGCTGATCATATTTTTATTTATCTGATGCATCCCATATTTACATAATGCATCCCAGTATGTGCGCCAAGCTCTCTCCTTAGAACCTCATAAGTACTAATATATTTAGTCCTTACAACAGGCTATGAGGTAAGTAGTGTTATTATCTCCATCTAAAAAATCAGAAACCTGAGGCAGAGAGAGGATAAGTAATATGCTCAGCAGGTAGGTGGCAGAGGCAGGACTCTTTGAAGCAGTATTTCTCCAGAACCTGTGTTCCTAATCACTGCACAAACTTATACCTGAGGCATGTGGTGTGGAGACAGAGGTGCTGCATTTCTAATGGGCTCCAGAAATTTGCTTTCTGCTTTGAATGTTTTTTTTTTTTTAAATCAGGATTCAGTGGGTATTAGGTTTGTTCTGTTGGTGTTGAACTTTATATAAACATTAATGAAGTTGAAGTCTATTCAAGACTCCTAACTTGAGGAAACACCTCCTTATGGTCACTGGGAATGATACTAATGTCAGTATAGAAACTATGAATTCACCTGACCTGAGGGATACTGAGAAATATCTAATGAAGAAAAATGAAAAAGCGTAGTCTTTTGATGATTAAAGAGAAAAAGAAAGAATGGAGCTTAAGTGATCCCCTTACACAGTTAATGTAATATCTAATTTCTACTGAATCAGGGAATTAGAAGAATTAGAAGAAATATTCATGGAACTTCTATAATCAGCATCCTGTTGAGATTAAAGTCAGTGGATTAATTTTTAATTTAATTTGGAGAGGGCTGGGGATGTGGCTCAAGCGGTAGCGCGCTGGCCTGGCATGCGTGCGGCCCGGGTTCGATCCTCAGCACCACATACAAACAAAGATGTTGTGTCCGCCGAGAACTAAAAAATAAATATTAAAAAAAATTCTCTCTCTCTCTTTCTCTCTCTCTCTCTCTCCTCTCTCACTCTCTCTTTTAAAAAAAATTTAATTTGGAGAGGAGAAAGAAAATGGATGAAGCAAATAGTATGAAATTCTTAAGATGTTCAATTTTTCTCTTTGACAGAGAAAAAGAAAAAAAAAAGCAGTGTGGGGTTAAGTGCAAGGATGTAAAGGAAAAAAAGCATACTCTTTTTTACATCTTCTTTCAGTGATTTTATTCATTCTTACAAATTCATTTTCTTTCTTTTAATCATATATTTGTGTTTGTTTGCTCTGTTTAATTCATTTGTTCACTTATTCGTTTATGTCCCTATTGAGCAAATAACTTTTCTTAAGTATCCTCCACCTGCCATGTATTGTTTAAGGTGCCATGAATACTACAGTAAATAAGGTAAGCAAGATTCCTAGCCCACAGAGTTTATAGTGTAAGGATGGCAAACCTGATAGGCAGAGAAAAATCAATTAACAAGTAAGTGAATATAACAAATGGAAATAATAAGTCTTATAAAAACGTAAAACTGGGTAATATGTTGGAGAGGGTACCTGTTGGGAGACTATTGAATATCTAAGATTATGTGACAAGTGATTGGTTAAATGAGTAGGAACGTATATACTACACAAATAATAAAAAGGTAGCATGTGATAAATGTAATGATAGGATTTTAAATAAAGTACTCTGCAAGCATTAAAAAAAGAAAAAAGTAATATATAACTACAATGAATTTTAAGTGTACTTAAAGCAATATAGGCTTTTGACAGATGAAGATGGTAGGGAAGAATCTTCTTGGCTGAGAACATAAAATTAATTTAAAAAATAATGAATAAGGAGAAATATAAGAGGTAACACCTACCATGTCCAGGGAAGGAGATGAGCCAAAGAATGGAAGAGAGGTTAAGGGAGAAAGCTATTTGAAAGCAGAGGAAACAGAATACCCTGAATACCATGAAACAAGTTTTAATTTTATATTAAAAAAATTAGGCAAAGACTTAAAAAGACATTTTTTTCCGAAGATGATATACCAATGGGCAAAAGCATATGAAAAGATGTTCAACATTGTTAATTATGAGAGAAATGCAATCAAAACCACATTAGGATGTCTACTGTCAAAAAGTAGAAAATAATGAGTATGGGCAAGGATGTGGACAAATTGTAAGTTTTGTGCACTTCTGGTGAAATTACAAAATGGTGCCACCACTCTGAAAAAAATGGACTTTCCACACACACACACACACACACACACACACAAAATTAAAAATTTAAAATTCAGTGATTTGCTATGGGGTATATTTCCAAAAGAAGTAAAAGCAATGTACAAAGATAATTGTACACTTGTGTTCATTCCTGTAGCACTATTCATGATTTCATGATAGCTGGTAAGTAGAAGCATCCCCAAAGCAAATATGGCCTGTACATATGATATTTTTTATCCTTAAAAAGAGAGAGAATCCTGTCACACAACAACAATTATGAACCTTGGACGAGTCAAGAAAAGATAAATACTGTATGATCTAATTCATATGAGTTATCTAAAGTAAAGTTTGTAGAAACAGAAAATAGAATGGTAATTAACAGGGAGAGAGAGGGATAAAGGGGAATTGTTTAATGGATATATAAATTTATATTTGCAAGAAAAAAAGATTTTAGAAATCTGTTTTACAACACTGTGAATATATTTAGCAATACTGAATTGTATGCTAAAAATTGCTAAAGATGAGAATCTTGTCATGTATGTGCATGTGTGTTTTACCACAATAAAGAATTCTTCAGTTATTTAAGTCCTCAATATCTTTGTTGCTTTGTATTAAACTTACAAGGGATCATACATGTGTGAGCACAGGCATGCCCATGTGGTATGTCAGTTTGCAGAAAGTTACATGTATGTGCTTGACTCTATGTTAACCTTATCTATCTAGACATGACTCTTAGAAACTTGTCCCATATCAGGCAACAAGCTAACCTAAACAAAGGGACTTTAAAGTCCTGTCACTCTGGAATTATCAGCATCTGCATGTTGAAAAGTTTCCATTATATCAGCTTGCCCATAAGAAGTCACCTGATTAGAGGACTTTTTTGACCCTTCCCTATGCAAACTTTAAGACAGTTCTTTAGTTGTATATATTGGTATAATGTCTACATCTGATACACTTTGATTATCAAGATTAATACATCTGATATATAAGGATGAAATATATGTGCTGTATGTTTCTTCCCTATTTTATATGGATTACACTAACTATAATTAAACAATAAGGCAAAGTCAATATTATTTAGTATTTAACAATATTCATTGCCACACAATCTATTTTTTTAAGTATTAATCACATAAAACATACAAGGTGAATACTTAATTTATTTTGGGTCACATGTAGTGAAATAGACAATGTAACTTTAAAATATGCTTAACTTTGAAAGTTTTTTATTAGTTTTATTAGAACTTTCTTACTATGGTCATCTGCATTTTGTGTTAGCATAAGACACATATTTTTGAAAGTACAAAGTTGTTTCATTTTACATGGTTTGAACTTGAGAAGATGGTATTTCTCAAATTTCAAGACAGCATTTAAATGCATGGGACCACGCACATACTGGTGGAAGGATAACACAGTCCTACAAACTGGTTTTATTTGGTCCTGTAATTTAGACCAAGTTGGAGGGCATGAGGGTTACGAAGCTCACAGTGTATAATCAAGGAAATGCTGCAGTCAGAATATGTTTATTGCTTAAATGTTTCAACAGAATGGTCTTAGGCATGACATACAAGAACTGAAAACATATCACAAAACAAATATGACATTTATGTGGAACTACAACATCCAACAGGCTTACAATATTTAATCCAGATCTAGTAACATGTTTCACAAGTTCTAAGACCAGGTATGCCTTGCTCATCTCTGAATCCCAAGTACAGTAACTGGAATGTGTGTGTAACTGAGTGAATTAATTATAATCAGTTCAGACATTTCTTTCTCAAAACATTTGAAAAGTTGTCTTATGTTCTCCGTGCTCCATAGGATGACATTCATAATTTGTAATAAAACAATTTTAAGTTGTGCTACATAAATTTCCTTTTAAGATAAAAACATGCATTGGTTTGCTAACCAGTCACATTGAGTCAGTTAAAATTATACTTACAATTTCACTTAAAAACAGCAATAATGAATAATGGCCCAGAATAATTAAGAAGGGGTGCTGTGAAGTTACATAGACTTTGTAATCAAATGTTGTTAGGTTCAAATTTCACTCTGTAACTTGGACGTTATGTAAAGTTGGATAAATTATTTAACCGTTCTGGCCTCACTTTTCTCTTTCATTAAAATTTTGTGAAGATTTACTTAGTGTATATGCAATGCTTTGTGCCTACTTGGTAAATAAAAGTTGTAGCTATTGAATTTTTCTGAGGGTTCTCATTTTTTAATTTTCAGTGGACTGTACTCTTGTTACAAGTACCACATTTTGTTTATTCATAAGTCAGAACATCATAAATGTTTTGAATGAATAAAGTAAATTAATATTTAATCAACTATTTGGTGGCTCTTCTTCATAATACTACACAAGGTTTTGCACCATATGATCTTGTACCTGAGGTGTATTTAGACATTATCATAGCAGTCAGTGAAAGCAGAAATAGGGCATTTTATATCACTGGAATAATTTGTAAAGCCTTTGATGAATCAAGGCTTTGTCATGATAATTAGGGAATTCTTAAGAAATGGTAAGCTTAAGTAACTACACATTGGATGGAGACTCTATTACCATGCATTCACATATAGCCATATTCTTGATTAGCTACATAGTGATTTTTACCATTAGAACATTTTTTTCTCATTCACTTTCATTAACACAACTTTAGCTGATAAGTGGCCAAGTCGTTTTGAAAATTTCACAATAAAAACTATAAATCCCCTCTGTATTTTATAATGAGGAAAGCTACCAACAATGAAGAAGGGATTTCTTTTTAATAAAAATATTTGATATATCCACCAGAAAGCTTTCATGTGGTAAATATTAGATTTACAACTTCAAAACATATTCAGCATATTCAGATGTCTATCACCAGAACTATAAATACCATGGATAAATTTGAAGGTAATTTATACTTTTGAATGAGAATCATTTTTTCTCAGAATTATTTCAAAGCATCTCTTTTACTAAATAATTTAACAAATTATCACTTTATGCACATCTCAGAAGTATGCTACATTCTCTGGATTTGGATTCCAATGTGTAACAGATTTTTTTAGGCTTACGGAATCAAAAAATCATTCAAAATATTGTAGTAAGCTAAGCATATTGCCAAAATATGAAATTATACTTGGAACCAATGTTTCAAAAACTCACGTGTTCATTTATGCTTTTACTGAAAGAACTATATTTGAAACAAAAATCAAATTACTATCAAGGGGAAACCATTTCCACTGTTAACAATGAAAACTTGGGTTTATTTTCAAGATATATCATTCTCCTTAAGATTATTCAAGGGATTTTTAGACATTATCCTGTTTATAATAGCACAAACTATTTTAGATTCATGCCGGGCTTAACACTATATGCTGTAGAAAAATAATGTGGTATTTTGATAGGATGAAGCTTATTTTCCACAAGTAAAAGTTAACCCCAAAATGTATATTTTGTAATAAAGCTCATTAGGTGCCTATTTTAATAAAAATAAAGATAAGTCAAAAGTTTGGGCAAATAGCTTGAAAATTGAAATATTTCTTTTCCCTTCCTTCATCTGTTATTTGTTATATTCAAAGATGCTATTGAGTTCCTCAATCTTCTTCATGTTTTTCACAAAATGTAGCTATAAGAAGAGTAATCATATGGTATACCCATAGGACCATTTGGAAACAGTTGAATGGTATATAAATACAAATTCATGAGATATTTTTTTTCTCTCCAAATTAGAGATTATTGGTCCTGAGGAAGAATTTAAAAAAATATATAGGCACACACAAAAAAGCTCACAGAAAACCTGTTTCTCTTAGAACTTCAACATTTAAACTATAATGTATGGAGTTTTTAATAAAGAATTTGAAACATCCTTGAGTTCTGTATACTAAATGAGTCTTTTTTATTTCAGTATGTTAGCATATATTAAGTAAGGATTAACTTCAGGTATAATATTTGTATTGGCATTCTTTACAAAGTTTCAAAATACACAATGTTAGGTCTGAAGTGTTTAATTTTTAAATTATGAAAATTAAGGCATAAAATTTATGCATGTTTCAAATAAGAGCTTTTCTTTTTTGTATTTTTAAAGTTAACATGTGTCATTGGCCTCAAAGTTTTCTCCTTAGCAGTATAAACTGATATCTGCTAATATAGCTCTTAAGACTAAGGAATAATTTTTATTAAGTTTTGTTCTATGCTTTTTCTAAAAACTCTTTAATACCTGCCTCACTTTTCTAATAAGATACTAGTAATAGATAAATGAATAAATCAGTGTTAGTGATACTAACAGAAAAACTTGTATAAATATACTGATTTTGACTCTTATGTTGCATTATTTCATGTAAGATGGGAACATTTATTGTAATTTAAAATGTCCTAGTTATCATGGAGAACTAAAAATGTGGAAGTGCTATGATGTTCTACAACAATCCTCTCATCATTTATGACTTCCTGGTATTCTATCTCCTATAAAAGCTTAAGAATCACTGACTTGGCATTCATGATGGCTGTGTCTAAATATGCAAATAAAATTCTAAGCCACTAACAACTGATCATTCCAATTTTTAATGGCCCATTAACATGGTAGCATAGAGAGCAACTGATTAAAGTATCAGTCCTGGCTCTTGTACTTCCAACTCCAAGGCACACAATAGATAAGAATCTATTTCAAATGACTAAACCATGTAGATTATTTGTCATTATATTCAATAATATTAAAGTACCTAAACACTACTAACTGCCATTCTAATTGCTGAAGTCTTGGAGGTATATCAATATTGAGTAAGAGCACAGTTGCTGAAAAATTTGCTACCTTCCTTGGCTCATTTTAAACTATAGGCCAATGACCTTTCGAGATAATTTTCATTTCTTATGAACCATTACCAAATAATAATAATATTAAAAACATATTTTCTTTCCTCATCTAAATTTTATTTCTAGTATTTTTTTGCTTTCACCCCCTGCCCTGCCTGAAGTCCCACTCCCTGCAATCTACAGCTCACTCCTAATTTTTATTGATTTTATAGCCCTGTGAATTTTAAAGAACAATGGTAGTAAATCACACTGGATTGAAGAGTCAGGAGAACTTCCTTTGTTTCCTGGATCGGTTTGTAAGTAAACTACATGATTAGGTAAATCTGAGTGTCAATTTTCTTAAAAGGAAAATTGAAAAAATAATGTCTCAAAGACTGCTACAAACATTAAAATGAAATTATATAAATGAGAATTGTGAACTATAAAGTATTATATTCCAATATTTGCTAATATTATTGTGACTTTCATAATCTCTATATTACAGCACATTTCTAAAATTTTGGATTCCTCCTTTGGACACAAAAACAGTATTTCTGGACAGAATTGTAATAGATTATTCTGCCAAGTAAAGTAACAGAATGAGGCAAACATTTGGATATGCCTTTTTTGTCTTGGCAATTCTCTTTTAAATATGCAAGATTCTGATTAGAATTTTTATGTTTGCATTGAGATGCTCAAAGCCTAAAATTTTTGAATTGTGTATTTTATACTTATTTAGCCATGCCTTTTTCTTTCAACCACTGCCATTAAAATAATTTTTTTTCATACCGAAATTATTAAACTGTCAGCTATTTTTATATAGGTTTAGTTGGCCTCTAGCAATGATGTAAATTAATTCTAGCTAATAAAACTAGTATATCATTAATGAATGAACTTAAATGGTTCTCAGTGCTCTATTTTTATGTCCCTGATATCAACCCAAATGGTGCTCTTAAATTGCTTCATTTCCAAGATATTTCCATGTTAAGAACTTCAGACATATGACATACAGAATAATCTGGTATTATTCTATTCATCAAGAATTCACCTAGAAAATCTTGTTTTGCAGGTGAATTAGGCTTCCACTAGGAATTAGTATAAGTCATAATGACTAATCTTACATAATACATTTGTTTATTTTCCTCTGAAAAGTTAGATTATATACTTCCTTGATGCTAAAATAATATAAAACATTTCTTGCTGGCTTTGTTTTTTTCTGTGCTTAGCTTAACACAGTGCATGCACTATAATAGAGTGTCTCTTGAGCCTTTACCAAAAAATTAACTAAAAACATGTCAAAATAAATTAGGATATTTCATCTTCATTTTTGATTGTTTTCAGCACTGAGTCTTCTCCCAAAATTTTACATAGTTCATTGAGTCTCTGCTGCATTTTGGGAATTCCGGCTAGCTGAGATTCTAGCTTTTGTTTTTCTTCACTCAATGTTAAACGGATAGCAGTATCCAATTGTTCAAAGCGCCAACCTCCTTCACCATCAAATTGTAATAAATGAGTATGGTATTTCCTGCATAATTAAAATGAAATAATATTATTAGCTACAAATGTGAAAAACCATTTTAGTTATAGATTTATAATTCCAACTGATATGCAAAGGTAAATTTTAAGTAGAAGTGCCTATTTTATATTTGATTTTCAAGCGTATCTCAAAAAGTTATATACTGTAATTTTTTAAAATACAAAAATCCAATACCTAGGAGGTTTTACTGACTTTTATCATTCTTTTATATTCTAAGTATATGTGAATTAAAAGAAAGACTATGCTGTTACATATATTAATTTGCCTTCACAACCTTTTTGGCTCCTGAATAAATAATAAAGCATTCTTAGAATGGAAGTAAGAAAAGGAAACTGAGGAAAGAAAGTAAAAATTAAAAAGATCATGCAGAGACAAACTTCTTGGAAAATAAAATACAATAGGAATTCATGAATAATCCTTCTTTTGGTAGAAGTTCTACATAATTAAAAATTTCTCAATAATTGAAGTTTAGAAGCACTTTTTAAAAGATGAAATCTTTGACAAAAATATTTTAAAAATATTTCTATGTCTTCATATAATCTCTTTTATCATGGCTCAATTGCAAATTTAGGAATTGCACATCAGTACAGAGATTATTATTGATGAGATAAGAGACAATGTATCTTCTCCTAATGGGAGTCTGAAGTCACTAGTCTCTGGGATTTGTGGGAATTGTGTGGAGAGAGTAAATTTAGCAGAGCTGGTTCCCATAACTGAGCTACCAGCATTTTGTCAACTTGTATTACTGCCCCACATTTTTTCAGTTTTTCTTTCTTTGTAGTTTTTTTTCTTGTTTCCTATTTAGGTCTCATCTATTTTTATTTCCCATAAGTAGTGGGCCTTTTCAATAAGTTCCTTTATTCCAAATTAGGATGTAATTTACATGTCATAAATTCATCCTTTATGTAAAATTCATTGATTTTTAGTATATTCACAAGCTCATCTAACCATCACCATTATGTATACTTCCAGAACATTTTCTTCAACCCTCAAAGAAACCATATAACCATTAGCAGTAACCCCATTCCCCCTCTCACCTAATTTCTGCCAAGCACTAATTTCCTTTCTGTCTTTATTGGATTTCCCTCGACTGAATATTTCATATACATGGAATCATACAGTACATTTCCTTTGTCACTGGCTTCTTTCACTTATCAAAATGATTTCAAGGTGTAGTCAGTTGTAGCATGTATCATTACTTCATTCATTTTTATGGCTAAATTATATTCCATTGTATAGAATTGTAGAGTTTATTTCTTCTTCAAGTAATAGACTTTTGAGTTCTACTGCCTCCATTTGTGTGTGTGTGTGTGTGTGTACTGGTGATTGAACTCAGGGGCACGTGGCCACTGAGCAACATTCCCAGCCCTATTTTGTATGGCTTTGAACTCATGATCCTCCTGCCGAGCTCTGGGATGATAGGCGCATGCTGCCACATCCAGCTTCTACTGCCCCCAATTTGTTAAAATATTTTTTTAAGTTGTAGATGGAAGCAATGCATTTATTTATTTATTTATTTTCATGTGGTGCTAAGGATCAAACACAGTGCCTCACATGTGTTAGGCGAGTGCTCTACCGAAGCTCCTGACCCCGATTTTTTGCTGTACTGAGGATTGAATTGAGGGCCTCATGAATACTAGTTAAGTGTTCTACCACTGAGCTATATCCTTAGCTCCCATGACTTTTGACTGGATGTTTATAACATGCTGTAATTATAAAAGGAAATTTAACAAGGTTAAAATGTAGCTAATTGTAGTGAGCCGTTTCTGCGGACTGCGGTCGCCATTACAAGATGGCGCTGGCTCGACTGTGGTTTGTGACAAACAACTCCTTAATTGGGAGAGTTGGTGCGTGGTTTTCTAACACCCTATGAGAAAGCTCCACGTGGCAGCTTCGCATTGGGGCTTGAGATGCTTTATTAAGGCTGGTAGGAGCATTCGGAAAGGAAGATGAAGAAGAGAGTAGAGTGGAAGAGATCTCGAGAACCTGAATAAACGACTGGAAGAAGATTCCCGGTGTTGCGTCTTCCTTGCGGGCAAGGGGGTCGCAACAGCTAATAAAGTCACCATTGAACTGAAAGTTTAAATTCAGCAATTTGATTATGTATGACACAGATTAATTTTTTCCATGTGCTTTAGGTTCTTGAGCTTTCCAAAAATTTGACCGCCCAATGGATGGAATCATATCAAAAATTAATTGAAAACAATGTATTTCTAAATCAAGGAGAAATTTTAAAAAAATCTTCTACTAAAATATGGAAGTAAAAACCCAATGGAAAAACAAAAACAAAAGAATGGTATATAACATCAAATAAAAGAAAAAGTAATGGCAGAAAGTTCATTTTGTTATATGTAACAACAAATTCTACCATCATGTATAAGTATAATGCACCAATAAAAAATGTGGAATAAAAAAAGTACATATTGTTTATTTCATTCTCAACTTTCCTTGGACTTTTCTAGCCTTAGATTTATAGCCAGGAGTAATTTTAGAATGTGGTCATTCATGTATTGAGCAAGTTCTACCTTCAGAGTATAATGAAGGTTTAACTCATCACTCTGGTCCTACAACATTACTTGATTTCTACATGGGAGGAACAAACAGTTCAGTTGTTTCTTGCCATGAGATTCAAAGGCATGTTCTATTTTATGAGCTAATATAATATTTCAAGGCCATAAAGTTGAAGTGATTAAAAAGAAACCACTATTTTAACTGAGACTCTTTGGAGATAATCTGTAGGCTTCCTTCACAGATAGGATAAAGTATAGAAGTCAAATAATTTAATAAGCTTATAATTGTTTTACTTTTTTAGACACTGGTATTGATTTTAATCTTTAAGATTAACAATTACCATTGGTTGGGTGGGGGTTGTGACTCAGTGGTACAGTGCTTGCCTAGCATGTTTGAAGCACTGGGTTCTATTCCCAGCACTGCACATAAATAAGTAAATGAAATAAAGTTAAAACTAAAAATAATAATAAAAAAGACTAAAATTATTTAAAAACAAATTACCATTTGTTGTTATAGGGAAAATATAATATGTCTTTTCTTACTTCTGAAATCTTTTTAGAGAAAATAAGAATTTTACTTTCCCTGGGAGAAAATATAATCAGAAGTGACAAACTTATACAACCTAAAATGGCTAAACTAATTCACAGAGAACATGATGTTTAATTTTATGAAGAAATGTATTGTGGGTAGCTACAACTAAATAAATGATTCTCTTGTTAACATAACATTAAAGATTTTATTTGCTTAAAGAACTACTATTTCCTTCAACTGAAAAAACAATGACTGAATATGCTTCTAACATCTCTTTAGGCTATTTAAATAAAGGAACTGAAAGACAGGATAACATAATAAATCCATTGACAGAGGTCAGAAAAATACCAGGACTAAGAAATAACTATATTATTCCAAAATGTGGTCAATTTGGGAGTCTGTCTGGAAATTATAGATTCCTGCCAAAATGGCTCAAGAGTGCTGGTCTGGCTCTGTGTCATCCTCAATTCAGAGAATTTGGAGGCAGATATCAGAGTAAATTGTGGTGTTTATTTTTCCTTACTATAAATGAAAGAACTAAAAGAAAAATATAAAAACATATTAATATATTTTTTGCAGTAAATGTTAGGATTATTACAAATATTTTAAGTGCAAAGAAATCACTGATTTTCCAAAACTTTTCAAAATTACTGGAATATGATGATAATTTCTAACATATTAAAGATTATATTATTAGGTTCAGAATATGTTACTAAATTACTAGGAAGCAACTTAGGAAAAATACAGGTAGAAAACAAGAGAGATGCCTTACACTCTATAGTAAAAAGTTTAGCAAAGTTGTTTTCTAAGAAACAAGGAAAAAACATCTATTATAGATTAGTTAGCATTGGAAACACTTACCAAAGAGAAGGCCTATGTGTTATAGACAGTAAGGATATTCCAGCCCCTTTTGCAGCCTGAAATATCTTTCCTTCAACATCAATGCTGACAGCACTGGTACATTCATCCAGCAATGCATATTTTGGTCTTTAAAAAATAAACACAAATAAATTATTTTCCTATATGAAGTATAAATCTTTCTTTGAACAATACAATTTACAATGCTAACACTTTCAAAGCAGCAAAAGAAGATGGCATTATTAAATGTTGTGATAAAGTGAAAATGTTATTTTTTTCTACTTAGACTAGAATATCACATGCCTCTTAAATAAAAGTATATTTTCTGATACCTGCTCACAATACAATAAGCTTCGCTGTCATGCAGATGAATTAATCATGTATATGAAGCATAAGAAAGATGAGACAGGTTTCTAAGTGCATTTTCCTGCAGAAGGCAGTTTCATTCTTGGTGACAAGGGTCTGACTAATTACATGCAAAGTACACTTACAGCAGCTAATTATTAAACAGTCACAGTCCTGTTACCAAAGATTTAGTGAGAAGATTGTTTTATCAGAAATGTGAATACCTAAGCATTACTAATGGAATTTCATCATTTCAAGACTGTGCAAGAGTGAATGTGCCTACTTGCAAATTCAGAGTATATATTTAGTTTCATAATATTGAGACCATGCTTCAGGATCAAATTCTTAGGGGGAAAAGTCAGTAAATATTTTTTGGTACACTCAACACATTTTTTCCAGCTCAATTTTTTCTTTGGTAATATGTCTGTAGGATTAGAGACATCCTCTCACTTTACACTGTTTCCACCTATTTATTGCTCTTCCTTTCTTCCCCATACCCTTGATCTTATCCTTTTGTCCTTTTTCCATCTTTTTTCAACAAGACTTAGCTTAGTTAATGGGACTAAAGCCAATTCCTACTTTACTATTCATTTTAGGGTTGAAAATAAGTTATAAGAATTTGTCAGGACAATTTTCCTCAGGAAGATATTTTTAAATAAATGACAAAGAAAAGAAAAAACATGTAATCATAGCAATTTCTTATTCTGCATAAACAATTACTCAACACTACAGGTTACTTTTCTAATATGTCTTTGCTTATTAATAGGATCCTCTTGCCTATTCTGGGGCAGGTAATCAAGGCTAATAGAAGATATCCTTGAATTCTAAAACTGCTTGTCAACCAAAGAACTAAGACCACTGCATCTTCCCCATGATAACATTAATGAAAGTAGCTTTGGCTTTTGGTTACTGTTCAAGCATTACTTCTTTGCCTGAATTGATCACTATTCTGTCAACTATTTTATTTAAACAGAAAAGAAGAAGAAAAGAAAATATATAAAAAAGAAATGTTTGGGGAAAAAATTTTGTTGTGTAAGTCTCTTTTTTAGTAACAATTTTTTTTACTGTATTTTGTCTTATTTTTCAGAGTGCTTTGAGCTAAACAGAGATGAGATGCCATTTTAGAATTAGAAAAAGTGTACATTTTATGCTCTGTTGTCATAGCAACCCTTAATCTAGCAGATGTAAGATAAATCACACAGTTTTATTTCCTTGGCAGGATTGGGGGTGATACAATTAAATATACCAAGCAATAGATCCGGTACTGTTGTACCTAAATTAAGCATTAGATAATATTATTTCTCTGATTTCCTTCCTTTTTCTCTTGGGTTATCCTAAGTACCAAATTCATCTCTCTCAAGACAGTAGTATTGGTTTATTCTTCAAACATTAAAATCATCTTGGAAAGTGTATACTACTATAATTCTTAGTATTTTCTGCCAAAGTTCTCTAGGTAGCTCCTTGTGCATTATAACCTTTTCATTACTCCTTGAGAATGAAAGGAGGTAGGTAGTTCCTCAATATTATACTTTCCTTTCACTGGATTCAATTTTATAATTACTTTTCTGTTTTATCAAAACATGCTGCTTTTCAAATACTTGTCTTCATTGATCACCTATGGTTCACAAAGTTTTCCTTCTATTGATATACTTGTGACTTTACTCATTATCACTTTGTATGCAACATATTTTAGATATACAAATATTAGCTATTTATTCCAAATTATAGGAACTTAAAATTTCTTTGGGTTAACAACCTTTATTAAAGCCTCTTGCCCTTTATTGCAAGGTTTGACTTTTAAATACACTGAAACAGTGAGAATTTATGGTCCATTTTACATTCTACCATATTACATTTCACCAACTATGTGGGTGATCGTATTACTGAATATTAATGAACCAGACCCAAACAGATTTAGGGTGATTAGGAGTAACAGCTGGTCATAAATGTCAAGCCACAAACTTTACCCCTGAGTCAAGAAAGTGGCATAATAAAATATACTTCACTAAAAATTACAAGTTAGCAAAATCTGGTTCATACTTTTTATTTTTAGCCCACTATATTATTACACGAATCATATACATTATTACAAATATCATTCTATTAACACAACAAATTATTTTTCTCAAAAAAACTCCCATGTAGTTAGGAAAATATATACTGCATTATTTCATTTATATGAAGTTATAGAATGAGGTAAAACTAATTTATGATGATTGAAATCAGATTAAAACTTGTCTATGGGGTTTATGATTGGAAAGGGGCATGTGGGAACTTTCTAGGTGATAGAAATACCCTATCCTATTGTTGGAGGTTTGGTTATATAATGTACATATGTTTATGAAAAGTCACAAAATAGCATGCTTACAATCTACATTTGGAACATAAATTTTGTATCAAGAAGAGCCCTGGCTAGCTTATTACACAATAATACAGAATGCACATAACAAAATATGAAATAAAAAGAGGAATATGTTGTATTTATGAAATAGCTACATTAAGACAAAATTACAATCAACTTTTATGTACCAACAAAACTGAAAAGAAATTTATCCCAAAATTTGAAATTATTACTGATGAATTAACAGCTTTTAAATTCTTTTTGATATTCTATATTTTTTATAAGAAGATTTTAAGAAAATTATTTAAATAATTCATTCTTCTTTTAATGATAGACATTATGCATTATAGTCTTATCAAAAAGGCTGAACCTAAGTCTGATCAAGCTTTTCCCTCTAATTTACAGTTTACAGAAAAAATGAGAAGAACAAAATTTAGAGGGCCCCATGAATAAGCAACCAGATCAACTGAGACTAGGCAACATTCTCATATGACATCTGACCTGGTTTCTTAAATGAGTCAATGTTTAAAAGGTAGTTGGGGAGGGAGAAGGAGAAATTCTTTAGATGTTTTATAATACCTCAATTTTTTTTTAAATAAGGTAAATCAATTGCAGCAAATTTACATAGACATATTGAGTGAGTGCATTAAGTATATGGTGCTCATTTTACTATTTATCTCTTTTAATAAAGGTTTAATAATTTCTCCACAATTAAAGTCTTCAAAATGATTGCCAACTAGTTGCAAGTGTTCAACAAGAACTATTTTATATATATACGTATATATACAGATATATATCTGTATATATATTTGCTTTCTTGATTAGTTTTTTAAAAGTTCTTTACAAAAGTATTACTGCTTGTTCTGCAACTCATTCAATAACATTGGACCTACTCCTAGAAGAAAACATAGGGTAACACTCCAATACAGAGGCATAGGCAATAATTTTCTCAGCAGGATCCTTAAAGTTCAGGAAATAATTCCAAGAGTTAACAAATGAGATGACATCAAATGAAAAGCTTCTGCATGGCAAAGAAAATAAAACTGAAGAGAAGCTAGGCATGGTGGCACATGCCTGTAATACCAGCATCTAGGGAGACTGAGGCAGAAGGATGGCAAATTCAAAGCCAGCCTCAGCAATTTAGCAAGGTCCTAAGAAACTTAGCAAAACTCTGTCTCAAAATAAAAAAATAAAAAAAAAAGACTGGGAATGTGGCTCAGTGGTTAAGCATCTCTGGGTCCTGGTCAATCCTTGAATCTCTGAGGATTAATAAAAAGTGTGAAGAAAGAACCTACAGACTGGTAGAAAAATCTTGGCTAGCTACTCTGATAAGAGGATTAATATCTAGAATATATGAAGAACTCAAAAACTTTACAGCATAAAATCAAATAGCCCAATTAATAATTGGGCAAATGAATTAAACAAACACTTCTCAAATGACAAAATACAAATGGCCAACAAATTTATGAAAAAATGTTCAACATCATTAGCAATTAGGGAAATGCAAATCAAAACTATATTGAGATTTCATCTCACATCAGTCAGAATAGCAGCCATCAAGAATACAAACTACAATAAATGCTGGAAAGGATGTGGAGAAAAAGGAACACTTTATACTGTCGATAGAATTGTAAATTAGTACAACCACTGTGGAAATTAGTATGGAGATTCCTCAAAAGACTAGGCATAGAACCACCACATGACCCAGCTATACCACTCCTTGGTATTTATCCTAAAGAATTAAAGTCATCTTACTACAGTGATATATACGTACCCATGTTTATAGCAGCACATTTCACAATGTGGACCTAAGTGTCTATCAATAGATGAATAGATGAAGAAAACATGGTATATATATATATATATATATATATATATATATATATATATATATATATATATTACATATTTACACATAAATATATTTACACATATAATATATAAATATGATATATAAATATTTATATATAAATATGTTTATTTAATATAATATATTTATATAAATATATATACTTGAAATTTATTAATTGTTATTATTTCTTATATATATATATAAGTTTTATTCATTCATAAAGAAAAATGAAATAATCTCATTTGCAGGAAAATGGATGGAACTAGAGACCTTTATATTAAGTAAAATAAGTCAAACTCAGAATGTTAAGAGTTGTAGATTTTCTCATATGTGGAAACCAAAAAGAAAAAAGGAAAAGAAAGGGGGAGCAATCTCATGAAAATAGAATATCAGTAGAAGAAAGGAATGAGTGAGGGTGCAAGATGGGGAGGGAGGAGGAAGTGCTGAGCAATGATATTGGCCAAATTATATTGTTAAATCATGTTCATGTACAAATATGTAACAACAAATCCCATAATCATGTACAACTATAATATGCCAATAAAAAATGTAGGGAAAAAATAATGTTGCATCTGCCCTAACTCACACCCCATTTATATACACAATTTTAGTCCTTTTTTCTCAAGACATAAGTACTTAAAATGAGTAACATAGTTCCTTGTAAACTCCTGCTTTGCACAACTCAGGTTCTCATTGCTAGAGACCTAAGATATGAGGGGCATGGGGAAATAGATATGTGTGTGTGTTGGGAGGAGACAGAGATAGATATTGAGATCTTCTTCAAAGAACAGGACAAAAAAGCAAAACGAATCAGAACACTATTTCCTTCCTGTGTCATTTGCTTGGTATCTCAAAAAACTATGAACCTGGATGAAAAAAACAAAGGTTTATCAAAAGAAATGATTTTCTCTCTCTTGATTTTTCTGAGTCTACCAAGACATATGTGGGCTGATTTCTTTCTTCATTGGAAATAACTTCTGGTTTTTCAGAGGGAGCAGATCATTGGTTTGAGAGGCTGCTCAATGGTTAAAAAGTTTATTTAGTTTGAATTTAGTAATTCAATTTAGAAGTATTACTGAACACATATGTACTGGTTAGTGGTTAGGAATTCTCCACACTTGAAATTAGTAACACTCCTTTTTTAAACCTTAGGATATACAAAAATTTAATTTGACCCTCTGTGCATTATTTCATATAGGTTTCTTGACATAGAGGTAGAAAAAAGCCAAAATACTTAGAGATTTAGCTGTAAGAAAAATAAGGTAAGAAACTTTAAAACTGTAAATTCTATGCATTAGTTTTTACAGAAAGATATTTTTAAATGAAAGATGCATATACTTAATCCTGTTACCCCCTTTTCTTTGGTTATTGCAATAGAATATTAGCTACCTGAATAGAGCATACTTACTTATGATAAAACATACGAGCCATGCCCATTCTTTGCTTTTCTCCTCCTGACAAGACATCTTTCCAGTCCATAACAGCATCCCATCCTAAAAAAAGTAAAAATATACATATGTAAATATATATTTACACATATAATATATAATTATGATGTATATAAATATTTACATATAAATATGTTTAATGTAATATATATTTATATAAATATATATATATATATATATATATATATATACTTAAAATTCCTTAATTGTCATTTTTTCTAATAGAAATAATGATTACTGGCCAGAAAAGTGATTACTGGCATGTTCTAATTGTAAGCATGAAGAACTTGGTATTCTATAGAACATGTTTGGACACAGAGCCTCATGTACAAGCATTTTGTTTCAGATTTGATATTTTTAATGGTAATAATTTCTTATGTTGACAAATCATTTTGTAAGAATTCTAAACATTGAAACTTTAAATTTTTTTGTTTGTTTCTCCATATCTGTAAAGTGTTGATGGGTTTATGCATATTTTAGAGGAAGACAGAAAAAAAGACCAACAAATTTGCATAGGTCAATTACAAAGCCTACAAAGGGTAGGAGAGGAACTGATTTAAAAGACTCCCATTTGCCTGCTACCTTGTCAGTTTTTCTCATTCTTAACTCTACAGCTTAAAGACAGATATTATTACTTGTCTTTTATATGTACAAAATTCATGAGATAATAGCTTATAGTTAGTTAATCAGAACTAGGATTTATATCTAAGTATATTTGATGTTTTCTTAGTTTACCTGTTCTGCCTTTGAAGACATCTTAACTACTGACTTTCCATTTGATATTTATTCAAAAAGTAAGATTTCTATGTTTAAAAAAAGCTCTATATATTTAAAGTGAAAATTTTGAAAAAACAAAATTGCAGAATTGTATGTATTATGATTGCATTTCTGTAAATAAACATAAATACACACATATACCATACATTAAGAACTATATTTGGGAGTAAAATTATGAGCTCTTTATAATCTACATTAAGCATTTTTAGAATATTTAAACATTTTATGATTAGACTGTATTACTTTTGTAAGACAGGGGAGAAAAGATTATTTAAAAACAAAACCACAGTTCCATTCCTACAAAGCCTAATTTTCAAAGAAGAAAAATGACTGTCAAAACTCGACAAACACTTGGAGTAACATTTCCAAATTTTAAGTGTCCAGGGTTTGATTCTCCCACTTGGAAAAATTCCACATTCGTTGCCCTCATCCTTCTCCCTTAGCTGAATTTTCATCATGATTAAAATTTCTAAATGAATTTGGTTAAAGGGAAAGAAAACAGAATATTCATTTTTTAATGTATACTAGGTATCTAAAAATCCAAATTATTAAAATGAGTATTTGATTCTTTGCTGATCAGAAGGAGAATGTTTTTCTTTCAACATAAAAATTCAGAATCTTTGATAGAAAATGTTGTTAAACATAAAATGCATCTTTATGCTTATTAATGTCTTTTTCTTTTAAAGTTTATCATTGCAAAGTCCACTGCACTTTTAAAAAAGCCTAAAATAGTAAATAAGAAACCAAACCAGTGGTTACCTATTAATGGGTAGGTGATAACTAGATGCAAGGGAACAAAAACAGGAAGAATTTTTCAGAATGCATTTTTAATACTTTTTAATTTTGAATAATGTGAAAGATTACCTATTCTAAAAATTAAAAAAATAAATATAATGACAGTAATACATTAAAAATAATCAATCTAGAAGTGTCTGGCATGAAAAGACTTCCTAATTTTCCACCAACACTAAATTTTACTTCAGAGAACCACTGTTCATTTCCTTGGGTAAACTTCTAGAAGTTGTCTATATTTAAAAATACATCCTGGGCTGGGGATGTGGCTCAAGCTGTAGCGCGCTCGTCTGGCATGCGTGCGGCCCAGGTTCGATCCTCAGCACCACATACCAACAAAGATGTTGTGTCCGCCGAGAACTAAAAAATAAATATTAAAAATTCTCTCTCTCTCTCTCTCTCTCTCTCTCTCTCTCTCTCTCTCTCTCTCTCTCTCTCTTCTCTCTCCTCTATCACTAAAAAAAAATACATCCTTTTAATTTTATATTAGGAAAAAATTCTCAAAATGCCATCGGAGTAATAGCTCTTACTTCTAGAACTTATTGAAATAATAATATATAATATAATATGTATCATGTGATTTTCTGTGCTTTCCCCATGCTGAATTTTATATTACTTATAAAATGTAAGTGATGGTTTGAAAAAGTCAATTTAGATTGCTACACAGTGAAGAAATATTCTGGGCT
Organism: Spermophilus citellus; assembly: GCF_964194105.1. NCBI lineage: Eukaryota > Metazoa > Chordata > Mammalia > Rodentia > Sciuridae > Spermophilus > Spermophilus citellus. Next base: position 60,211,037 of record NC_138197.1, read on the forward strand.
TAAAATAGTATTCCCCCTGACTACCAAGAACAAGGCACAACAGAAAAGTATTTGGGTAAAAGGAAACATTAACTTTTACATATTTTAATAAATTATGTCTTTTAAGCCAAAAGGTTTTACAGGTAATACTGCATCATCACATTACACATAAGTTAGAACTCTGGGTCCTAAGGCTGCCTCTGATGTGAGTTTATCGAGACTAAACCAACTAAGAATAAAATTATTTTCCTGTTTCCTAGAGATGCACAAATTTCTTTAGTTCATATCCATTTGTTACCACTTCTATTCTTTCCTACTTTGTAACTTGTTTGATAGAATGGTATGGAGTTCTTAGTTCCATCCTTTACTAAGCAAAGGATTAGCTAGTCTAAATAGAACTTCCATAGGCTTCTTCTAAAGTAAGTGATATACTTGAAAGTTATTTTTTTTTTTGCTTTACTCAAATGTATCATGTTTAAGGATTAAGAAAGGAAAACAATTTTTCTTGAAAAATTCTTACATGTAAGGATATAATTGTTCTTATAAGTATCTAAAAAGCTAGTGGGTAGCATAGCCTAGAAGCATACCCTAGCAGTGAACACAATTTCAAGTCTGTGTTTGAATTCTTGCTCCATATTTATAGGGAGATCCTAAGTAAGTTATTAATGAGATTAATCTATAAAATGAGAATAGTAAAGCCTACATCATGGAATTCTTTATGAATATTAAATAAAATGATAAATGAATTGCTTAAATGGTATATACCGAATAATAAATACTTAATAAATCATAACAATTACTATTGTATTATTAAGGTTGGAACTTTCTTCTGTTTTTCTTTAATAGGGAAAAGACACAAAAATTATTACATGCCTAAATTATTCAAGTGTTGGAATGTAGGCTTACAATAGCCTTAAAACTAATTTTAGGATGTAGTCACAATTTTTTAAAAGAATATAATATCCCCTATTTTAAGCTTCTGTCTGGCTCACTGGATTTCAAACCCACTCAAAATAACTTGCCCAAGACAAATATGTAGCATTTACTCTGCCACAATATTTTATCATCAAGAAGGAGTTGACCACATGAAACAAAAAGAAAATCTGCTTTCCCTTTGTAGTAAAAAATGCAACCCCATAAAAATAAGTAGGCTGGGGTTGTGGCTCAGGAGTAGAGCACTTGCCTAGCACATTCAAGGCCCTAGTTTCGATCCTTAACACCACATAAAAATAAACAAACAAAATAAAGGTATTGTGGCCAACTACAACTAAAAAAAAAAAAACTAAAAAAAAAGAGTCTGCCTTGCTGATTAATTTGCTTATTATTAGGATCAAATGAAATAACATGTGAAATTGCTAAGTAAAACATGAAATACCACCACACAAAGATAAAGTATCATAGGCATCAACATTACAACTGCTATATCACCATTTCCTATTAATTTTTGTTATGCTACATGCTTTATATATATATGTTTAATTATTTTTTATTTAATCTTCACTAAAACTTTACCAAAAAAAAATTTATCCATTTTTACAGTTGAAGATACAGAAAGTAGTGCTAACTATCAGGATTTGATTGTCAAACTCTCTTGAGTTCAAAGTCCATATTCTCAATCACATACTATACCGTTTATTCTAACAATGTAGATGGGGTGTGAAACATATCATAAAATCATTGCAAAATTAAACCTGGAATTCTGGTTTACTTTAGTAATTAAATTTAATGTAAGCTGAGAGGTTGGCAGACCAGTATTTCTGTCATAGACTTTACATAAATGAAGAACGGCAACAACCTCAGGGACACTTATACATTTAAATATAAAAGACAAAAACTTTTAAAAATACTAGCTGTAGTGACACTAAAATCTGATAAAAGCTTAGCATGCTATGTTAAACATACTCAGGCAGAAGAGGGAGTGTCAGTAATAGAAAAGCAATAAACCATGTGTTTATTATGTTCCAATAATAGCATGCATTTAGATAAACCATAAATTAATTACATAGCCAAGTTTATTTTTAAGTGAAGTAGAAGCATTAAAAATTGATAGATTCTACCTCCTTCTCTTTGAACTATGTGATAGAGATGGACGTTGTGTAGAATACATTCCAAATCTTGATCTGTATAACCTTTAGCATGCATATCATCCACTGAGTCAGGATAAATGACTTGATCTCGAAGACTTCCAAGGGACATATACGGCCTGTAAAACACCAAGCACACAGGATCCTAGTGTAAAATCACTTTAGTGTACTCAGGGTGCCATAATGTTGATCTAAAAACAACAGAGTTGACTTTAAACTCTATATTATATTTGTTACCTGAAGATAAGCACTTGTCTCTCAGGCACTGCAAAATAATGCCCTATTGTGTTTATGTAAAAACTTATTGAGACATAAACACAAGAAAAACTTTGACAAGAAATCATTTGACATTTTCAGCAGAGACATATGTTCTTTACTCAATTGTATTTGACAAAGATTTCTTCTGTACTTCACCTACAATTATTTGTTCTAAACATTATAAAAGTTGGGGTTTTGTTTGACTTAGCAATGTAAACAAAATGAAAAAAAATGTCATTCTTAGAGAAATGCAAATTAAAATGTTGCTGCATTTTTTTGCTGATCACACTGGCAAAAGTTCAACAGCTTGATAAGTCACTCTGCTATGACTCTATGAGGAAATAGATACTCTGATACTATGGTAAAAATGCAAAATGGTAGAATCCCTTTGGAGGAGATCTGGCAAACTGACATATTATTTGCCCTCTGACCCATTTCTGGACATTTATTCTGAGGATATATTTCTAGAAATACTAGAAGTAAAAAAATGCATAAAATCATCCATTACAATATTATTTTAAAAACAAAATATTTAAAAACAACTTAAATACCCATAGATTGTTTGAATAAACTATAGTATATACACCACACAGTTATAAAAAAGGATGAGGAAGATCTCTATAAAGATAATAAAGTTATTTCTATGCTAATATTTAAAAGGAAAATGCAAAAATGGACATAAAGCAGGATTTCTAAATAGCAGTATCAATATACTGAACCAGAAAATTCTTTATTGTCAAAGGCTGTCCTACATATTGTAGCAGTATACCTGTTTTCTACCCACTAGATTTCAGTAGCACTCCCTTCAGTGGTGATTAAAAAAATTTATCTCCTGATACTGCCAAAAGTCCCTTCATGGACAAAATCATCTCCAGTAGAGAAACACTGAAATATAGTATATTACATTCTATGTCAAAAAGAATTAAAAAGCAAAACAAGATATACACATTTCTTGTTATAACTCCGAAAGGATATACAGGAAGAATAAACCAGAAATCGGTTACTCAAGGAGGTGAACTGATCAAGGAAGACGGACAAGGAAGGAAATGGCCTCTTTAAGTATCCTTTTAATATAGTTTTGTAGAATCATGTTAAAATTTTATTATTGATAATAAAATTAAACCAACAGCAATGAAGGAAGAAATCTTAATATCGAATACAAACAGAAACAAATTAACTGAACAAGTATCAAATGGATGATATAACCCAAAGAGGAGAATGTAGGAGTAGAGATAAATTAAACAACTTTTGAATTTAGCTCCATAATATCAAAGGCAAAAGAAAAAAAGAAAAAGAAATGTTGAACCTCATTTGGCAAACTTATTTTTGGTAACAATATAGGTACAGCAATTCTGAAACTGTTTCATGTATATTATAGGATTGATCAAATAAAATACTTTGATATTGTTAGGAGCTGGAATTCTCACTATGGAAGAAGGAAGACAGAAATATGGAATGTGCAAGGTGAGAAGAGATTAATGTTACAATTAGAGTATTGGTATGAATTTATGATATTAAAAAACAACAATAATTTCCTAGCTCCATCCAGATCTGAACATCCTTTGAGAAGGATGCAACATTATTTAGGTAATATATTGAATTTCATTGTAGATCCAGAAACATATGTCTTACTCCTAACCCTACTGTCTGTGATCAGTAACCTAATTTACAAATAGGTTTTATTTTTTCCTGTAAGAAATTTCATTTTATTTCACATGCATTGATGTATAGATTATAAAATAAAAATAAATCTAAAATATATTAAATATAGTCAGAATATTTCAAATAATGAAAATCCTCTGGTAGTGAATAGAAGTTGTTAGTTTTATAGCAATTAATTAAATATTTTTATTAGAGCATATTAATTAATACAGAATAATGGGTTTCATTGTGGCATATATTTGCACATGCATATAGCATAGTTTGGTCAATATTACTCCCCAGTACTTTCCCTTAGCCCTCTCCTCCATCCTTCCCATGCTTACCTTCCTCTACCTTAGTGAGGGATTTCTCTTCTGCTTTCATGACATTCCCATTTCCCCCCTATAGCTTCCAAATATGAGAGAAAACATGATTTTTAAAAAATCTTTCTGTGGTTGGTTTATTTCACTTAGCATGATGCTCTAAAGTTCCAGCTATTTTCCTTGCAAATGATATACTTTCATTGTTCCTTACGGCTGACCAAAACTCCATTGTGGATTTTTTTCCACCCATTTGTGGATTCATCTGATTCCATAACTTGACTATTTTGAATTGTGCTGCAATAAACATGGGCATACATGTATCTCTAAAGTATGCTGACTTTAATTCTTTTGGATGACTACCAAAGAGTGGTATACTTGGATCACATGGTAGTTCAATTTTTAGTTCATTCTCATTTCCATAATGGCTCTATTAATTTATATCTCTACCAACAGTATATAAGAGTTCCTTTTTCTCGGCATCTTTGCCAGAATTTATTATTGTTTGTATTTTTGATGATTGCCATTCTGACCAGAGTGAGATAGAATCTCATTGCAGTTTTGATTTGCATTTCCCTGATGGCTAAAGGTGTTGAACATTTTTTCATTTAGTTCTTTGCCATTAGTATTTCTTCTTTTGAGAAGTTTCTGTTCAGTTTGCTTTCACATTTGTTGGATGTATTATTTGCTTTCTGATGTTAAGTTTTTTGAGTTTTTTTAAAAATATATTCTGGATTTTAGTCTTCTGTCAGAAGAGTGATTTTTCTCCCATTCTGTAGACTGTTTTTTTTTCATGTGGTGCTACCCCATTTATTGATTCTTGTTTTTGTTTCTTGAGCTACAGAAGTCTTATTCCGCTAGTCATTGCCTATGACAACATGTTGAAGTGCTTCCCTTATGTTTTATTCTAACAGTTATAACATTTCTGGTCTTGCATTAGATATTTGATCCGTTTTGAATTGACTTTTGTGCAGGGTGAGAAACAAGGACTTGGTTTTATTCTTCTACAGATGGATGTCCAGTTTTCCCAGCGCCATTTGTTGAAGAGGCTATCTTTTCTTCAACATAAGTTTTTGGTACCGTTGTCAAGAATCAATGACTAGCTGTGTGGGTTTGTCCCTGTGTCTTCTATTCTATTCTATTGTTTATGTCTCTTTTTCTGTTAGAACTAGGCTGTTTTTGTTATTATGGTTCTCTAGTGTAATTTGAAGTTGGGTATTGTGATGATTCTTCCAACATTGCTCTTTTTGCTCAGAATTGCTTTAGTTCTTATGGGTCTTTTGTTCTTCCATATGAATTTTAGATTGATTTTTTTCTAGTTCTGTGAAGACCACTATATATATATTGGAGATGGACACAATTCCTTTATTTTGTTTGTTTCTATTTTTAGGTGGTGTTGGGGATCAAACCCAGTGATGCATGCTAGGCAAGTGCTCTAGGCAAGCCCTCTACCACTATGCTACAAACCTGGCCCCCATCATAGATGCTTTGATGGGGATCACATTGAATCTGTGCATTGCTTTGGGGAGGGTGGCATTTTAACAATAGTCTGCTTATCCATGTTCCATTCATCTGTTTATCCATGAACATGGGAAGTTTTTCTATATTCTGATGTCTTATTTGACTTTTTTAAGTGTTCTATAATTTTTCTTGTAGAGATCTTTCACCTCTTTGGCTAGATTGATTCCTAAATTATATTTTTAAAGCTGTTGTTCATGAAATCATCTTCCTGATTTCTTTCTTAGTGGTTAATTATTGCTGTATAGAAAAGCTAGTGTATGTTTTCATACATTGATTTTTGTATCCTGCTACTTTGCTGAGTTTACAAGCTCTTGAAATTCTGTGGTAGAACTTTCAGGATCTTTCAAGTATAGGATCATACCATCTATAAATAGGGATAGTTTGGTCTTAGCAGATGTAATTAAGTGAAGAATCTTGATATAGAATCATTCTAGATTAATTAGATGAACCCTAAGTTCAATAAATGCCCACATAAAAGTGGAGAAACACGGGAAGGAAAAAAAGAGGCCTTATGAAGGAGGAGGCAGATATTCCAGTTATGCTGCTATAAACCAAGAAGAGTTAACACTGCAAGGAGCTGAGAGGGAGGAAATAATATTCCCCTGGAGGCCTCAGAAAGTGTGGCAATTGTCAATACTTTGACTTGTGGCCTCCAAATATGTAAGAAAATAACTTTCTCTTGTTTCAAATCACGAAGTTTTTTGGTAATTTGTTATAGTTGCTCTTGGAAACTAAAACAGGTGGTATTCCTGAAAAAAAAATGCATAACCTGAATCATATGTGGAAATTATCAGATGAATCCAAATTGTCTTAAAAATAACAACAGTTCTGCACTCTCTAAAAATATCCATATCATGAGAAAAAAATAGAAATACTGAGGAAATCTTTGAGATTAAAAAAACTAAAGCCACAAATGATACTGGGTTCAGAAAAGCATGTTTTTTTTAAACAATGGCCTTTTATTATTATTATTATTTTTTATTGATTGTTCAAAACATTACAGAAAAGCATGTTACTATAAAAACCGTATAATGACAACTGGCACACTTTGAATAAGGACTATATTTTAGATGTTAATATTATATAAGTGTTGAATTTCCTAAATTTGATCATTGTAACAAGGTTATGTTAGAGAATATCTTTGGCCATTGAAAATATACCCTAAAGTATTTAGAGGTGGTTTATGAACATTACGATTTACTTTTCTGTTTGATTATTTGTTTTGCAACTTACTTTAAAAAAAAAACAGAATAAAGCATATATTGTATATATGTGTCCATGTCTGGAAAGAAAGGTTTTAGAATATAAAATGCACTTTGTATATCAAATGTCTATCTATTTTTTCATAGTATGAGAACCACTTAGTTGGTGATAGATAGTACATGGTTCTTTTATAATATATTTATTATTTATAATTCAAAATTTTTATAATTTAAACTATACTATATACATACATACAAATAAGATCTTTATAAATACAAAGAAACTCTGATTATATATTTTTGTTTTAACTGACAAAATTAATGCATCAAAAATTCATACTTTAAAAGTGTATAATTCAGTGTTTTTAATATATTCATAAGCTCATGTGGTTTTCATCACTAATTCAAGAACATTGTCCTCTCCCCAAATTCAATACCCAAATACACTGTTCATTCCCACCACCTTTCAGTCCCTGGAAACAGAAGATGTATTTTCTATCTCCATGGATTTGCCTATTATGGATATTTTAAATATATAAAATCATACAATATATGTTCTCTTGTAACTTCATTCTTCCTATCAGTATAGGATTATCAGGTTCATCTATGGTGTTAATAGTACCCCATTCTTTTTAAAGGCTACATAATATTCTATTGTATGGATGTGTCACATTTGATTAATCCATTCAACCATTGATAAATATTTCATTATTTACACTTTTTGGTGTTACAAATATTTGATATATACCAATGAATTGAATTGCTGAAACATAAACTTTTTGAGGAATTGCCAGACTCTTTTTCCCAAGTGGCTAAAACATTTCTAGATACATTTCTTCTATCATATCTCTGTATGACTTCCCCTCTTAACCTATTTTTCATCTTTCCCTCTCTAGTCTAACCATACTTTTAAAAATATTTAGAAGCTTAAGTATTCATAAATGTGACATTGGCTTAATATATGATAATAATAGCATAAAATAGAAATTAATCACCAGGGCCAGTGATCAGTTTTTAGTAGGTGCTCTAAGGCTACTCAGGAGAAGAAACATATAGAAACCTTAGGAAAGAGTACTTTGGTTGCCTTCTTCAATTTAACATAAACCATAAAGCTATTCTTGCACTTTAGCATACATCCCAGACATTAGTCCAAATAGCAGTCATGATACAATACATAAGACTGCAATCATCAAAACCTAGTGAGCACCCACTCCACAAGTGCTTCTACAGGCCTCTCTCATAAAACTTGATTAATTAGTATGTGATCAAATCATATTTTACATCTACATTTTAGTGAAGATGGAATAGAATCACGGTTGTGATAATGGGCTTTGTAGAGATGGTTCTGGGATAGAATTCTAATCTCATCACTTACTGGTACGTACAGTGATACAAATTCTGAGTAAAAAGGACCTCTTTTGTAAAGCAACTTCTTTCATTCTATTTGTTATGAGGACTTAATGAAGCAGTGTTTTCTTTTGCTAACCACGCTTAATGAAGCAATGTGATTAAATCATATAGTACAGTACAAGTACAAGGAAAAAAATAACTAACTATAATAGAAACAGTTCATTTCTGCTTTATTCTGCTTGGGTGAAAACAAAACATCTTAAAAAGGAGCGGGCTTAGTGTATAGCTTAACAGTTGAGCACTGGCTTAGCATGTGCAAGGTAAGGCCCTGGGTTTGTTCTCCAGCATAGCAAACAAGCAAACCAAAAAAAAAAAAAAAAAAAAAAAAAAAAAAAAAAAAAAGAAAGAAAAGAAAAGAAAGAAAGAAAGAAAAACAAGATCTTGTAAGAAAGCAAAATAATTTCTATTCCATCAGATAGGAGACTAGGAGACTAATGGTTTATATCACGTAGTAAAATTTTACTATACTCAATAGGATTAATAATAAATACCTAGCTATGTAGATTTTAAAGACTATGTTTTCTTAAGTACTCAAGAGAGTACATCAAGTTTACTAGAAGCATTTCTTTTAGTAACTGCAGCAACATTTATTTCACTGGAGCACTTTATGAGGCCTCAAAGGTATCAAAATGCACTAGGTTGCCAAGTGCTTTCTTTGTTATAGGAACTTGGAGGAGCAAGATATTGTGACTTTTTTAAAGAACCAATTTAATATTACTTATGATTTCTTCAGGCCTTTTGAAATTAGTTTTCTTTGATGAACAGTAATGGAAATTTTTCTCATGAGGTCTCTTAACTTCAAGACAAAGCAGAATGATTTAAATATTTTTTGTAATGCTTAAATTCTTATTGAGTTTTCAAAAGTCTAATAATAATGTCTAATTACCTACTCCCGAAGTTAAAAAATGAAAAAGCAAACAAAAAAGAAAACACAATTTTCAGCTACTGTTTTTTTATTGATCAGGATATTATTTCAATAAAATGCCAAATCATAAACATTTTATGATGCTAAAAAAAGAACTGCAAGTGTGCCCACATGATTGCTATTTGATCCATTAAATAAAATGATATGAGTATGAAAATTGCTAATTTCGAAAATTGATATAAATGAAAATGTTGATGATACTATATAAAATGTTTAATAAAATTATACTTAAGGACTTACCATATACTACTTTATTAGATTTTCATTTTTCTCTAAATCTTTGTTTTATAACAATGTAAAATGGTAAAAATAATACATTCTACATATATTTAGTGAGGTACAGAGAAACTAAGAACCTTTTGACTTTAATAATATAATGATTTTTAAATATTATTATAAAGTTACAGCCACAACTTAATTATCTAGAATGTTGTCAAGAAGTTTTAGGATGATATTGAATCAACTGAAAGCACAAGGAAATGGAAGACCCTATTTCAATAGTTATATGATTAGCATGCATTTGATTCTCTTTCAAGTTCAAAGACATAGAAATTAACATTTTGAGCAAACTCAAGTTTCTCTTGTTCTACCAAAGTTATACATAATAGATAAGGACCTAAATAGCTTTTACTAAACTTTCCTTTCTAGATACATAGACCTATTCAGATTATCTTCTAAAGATTTCAGGTAGATCAATTACCATGTCAGAATATTAGTAGCTGTTTGTTTTTCTGCCCATCAGAAAGGGGATCATGTAGCATACCTAGTCAAGCAACAAAAGAAATAATCATAACATATTGCTCATAACTAGTAGCATTCATGAAATAAACATAAATTAGTTTTAATTTAAGTAAATCTCATAATCACCTCTATACATGTAGGAAGATATTGGAATAAGTCTATCAGTATAACAATATAATTTAAATAATGGTTGTTATTTAAAAATTGAAAATAATTGTTTATATTTGGAGTCTATAATTCTTTCATATACACTTATATTCAAAATGATTAACTATAATAGTAAAACCATTTGAGATAAAATTCATTACCCATGATCATAGCTTTTTATATATTACAAATGTCTCAGGACATTTTTATTTATAATTTGCATTACATTCTCACTTTTTTGTGTTCACATTTAAATATCTAATATTTTATGGTTTTTTTGTAAATATATTAACATTTATTAGCATTTATACTTTTCTTTATTCAAGACAAAGGTAGAAAGAAGGGAGGGCATTAAGATGTATTAGAGCTATTTGCTTGGAATGATGATCTAAAAATACTAAATACTTCCAAGTTGAGAACAATTAAAACCCTAAGAGAAAAAATGTAACATGAAAGATCTATATGACAGAGAAAAAAATTTATAATATTGTAAAATTTAATTTGGAACAATATTGATAAAAATTTCACAAGAATTCTAACTTTACTTAAGGCATATGATGTGTTAAATTTAAAAATAATTTACCACTAAGTGCTGCTGTGTTGTTATAGCAATAAGAAGTTAGCAATCTAAAATTCATTAAACCTAGCTATTAATAATTCATATAAGTGTACATGTTGGGACCAATAATGTCATCAGATTTTTTCATGCATGGCAAAACAAGATTTTAGTACTGAATACTGAAGTCCAACTATTCTTAAATATTTATCAAAAATAAGAAATTTTTGCTATTGATAATAACAAATATTTGCTATTGAAAAGAGATATTTGCTATTACTGAAATTATATGTTTAGGGTAAGGAATTGCAGAGCTTCTTAAGAGAGCATTATTTTAGATAAAATATATTCATAAAGGTATAACGGTATTGCCAAATTTTTAAGAATGCACACTTCTTTAAGGTTAGCTCTGTATTTATTATTATACTAGTTTACCATGTAAAATCCCTCATATATTACCTACAAGAATTGCAACTCTATATGGTTTAACCTAATAACTGACTTGCAAAACAGGAAAGCTTTTACATAAAAAGATTTTTTTCCATCATAATTTTTTATAAATTAGCTCAGAGAAGAGTTAAATATGAAAAAGTATCCTTAAGATTTTTTCCAAGGAATAGAAAACTATAGAAAATCATGTTTACATTTATAGATGACTTTATGCTAAAAGAGACATAAAAACTGAACAGGACTAATTACTACATAGGTGGTTACCAAAGTATACAATTACAATTCTGTCAGACAATTGTTCAACTATATTTATACAAAATTTACTTGCTTTTAGTCTAATATATAGAAAGCAAGAAATAGAAGTCAATCACCTACAGCAGTACTGCTGAGCCTTCTTCATGGCTTAAATCATTTTCTCATAAAAGGACATTTTAAGTGATAGCCACACCCATCATAAAGAGCATTATGCATCATATTTTGTGCAAACAACAAAATAATCACAGTGTTTATAATTAGTCTAAGATGCCAGACTCATTGGAAAGTAGAAAACAAATCTGGGAGATTATCATTTATTCATCAGAAATTTGCCACACAGTTATAGTACATTTACACTCAAGCTATACAGTGTACAATATCCTTTCAGTCCTTCCATCAATAAAGGAAGCAGGTTAGGTCCTTTAACTTCCTTCATGATTCCATGTGCTACCAGTATTTTAATACTTATCACTTTATTTTATTTTATTTTATTTTTAAATATATTTTAGTTGTACATGGATGCAGTGTCTTTGTTTATTACTTTTATGTGGTGCTGAGGATTGAACCCAGTGCCTCACACGTGGTAAGCAAGTGCTTTACCACTGAGCCACACCCCAGCCACCTCACTTGATTTTATATGTGTGGATTAAATAATGTTATTACAGGGGCTAGGGTTGTGGCTCAGTGGTAGAGTGCTTGCTGAGCCCACATGAAGCACTGGGTTTGATCCTCAGCAAGGCATAAAAATAAACAAAATAAAGTATTGTGTCCATCTACAACTAAAAATATATATTAAAAAATAATAACAATGTTATTATAGAACATGCAGACATGTGGATGCCCTTTTTAGCTTATATTCTATGAAGATTTTCTTGGCAATGACTGAACATGGGCAAAGTCTATTCCAATATGACTCCCAGTCCCCAAGTCCACATTTGTGTACGTTGGGGGCAGCAGAACCAATGCTTATGTGACCTACTGGGTATGGAGCTCTGTTGAAGAGAACTGGCTTAAGCCACATCATGTTCTTTTATCCTGTTCTCATAGCTGCACACTCCTTGTTCTTAAGAGTTGCTCCCTATCTGGGTTTTGGCATCTGGAGATTCATTAAGAATCAAAAGTTTCAAAAGCTTAAGCCTCAGAGGAATACCCTGATCAAGATATTTAAACTAGCCTTTTTCCACAGTCTTTCTTAAGTCTCTTTCCTTAGTATACTCTAATTTTTAATATAAAGCAAAAAGAAGAAAAGCAAGGATTTCATTGTCTATACTTTAACAATATCCTTTCTGTCCTTCCATTGAGAAAGGAGGCAAATTAGGTCATTTTTACCTCCTTCCTGATTCCATGTGCTATTGGTCCTTTAATAATCATCACCTGGTTTTATAAGTGTGCATTAAACGTTGTTTTTAAAGAACATAAACTTCCAGAGAAATCCTGGATTTGGAAGGCTATTATTCACATAGAAACAATCCAAAAGAAGTTCGAATTCTTAAATAAAACTCATTTGGTGCAAGCTGATTAGCATGTAGTGCAGGAATGCCAATGTTGGTGTTTCTGGCATTCAGTTAAATGTTCTGCCCATTCTACTGCACTTCCTGAAACAAAATTTGGTCTTTACTCCGTGGCATGAAATATTCTTGTTTTTGTTGCTATAAAGGGTAAATAATGATTGTGTCATACATAATGTACTGTGAAACTAAGACATGCTTGTTTCATATCTCTCCAAGAATTTTGATTTAAAATTAAGAGAACATTTATTATTAAAATGTTATAAAGAAATGAGTTTTAGAAGATTAGGACAGAGGAGAAAACACAAACTAATTTGAAAGTGAATTGAACATTCACTTTTTAATTTAAAGGAGTTTCACTTTATATAAGAATATATAGGTTCACATTAACATATATGAACAATAGCCTGGTATCTATGCTAAGCTTTATGTTAAAATTGGTTTGTATTGTCTCTACCTCCAGATGTAAGAACTTCTGCCTCCAAACAATAGCTTGATCTTATATTAAACACACCAAGCAAATAGCCTTAGCAGGTGATATTTGCAAAGTCAGTTATAGAAGCAACACTTTTCAGAGACTGCTGTTATTAGCAGTAACCAAGACAAAGTGACTTGAAAGTTAAACACATCTGAATTCAAATGCTAACTCCAACATGTATCTGTTGGATAACTTCAACCTAAATTTCTCCTCTATAAAATAGAGATACAACATGTGACTTATAGTTTGCCATGCAGAAAACAAGAGACTTATGAAATATGTGTACAATAGTGACTAACACAGAGAAATTGTTTAATTCATTATGTTAAAAACAAAAGTAAACTGGAGATGCTCAGTCATTGTTCAAGATGCTCTTGGGAGGCTGGGGCTGTAGCTCAGTGGCAGCACACTTGCCTAGCATGTGTGAGGCACTGGGTTTTACCCTTAGCACCACATAAAATCAAATAAATAAAAATAAAAGTATTGTGTCCATCTACAACTAAATAAAAAAGAGAATATTTTGCCCTTCCACAGGAAGTTAGAACAGTACTAGAAGCTTTAAGTATTATGATTATCTGAAAACATATTTAAGGTTAAACACAGTGGGAGGATTTTTATATCATGGGAAGATGTTTTATTATGATAACTTTATTAACCTGAAAAAAAGAGGCAGTGACACATAGTAACATAGCAGTTCAGGGATAGGGTTCGAATTCCAAGTCTTTAGATATGTAACTGTAAGTCTCTGAACTTCAATTTAAATATTTACAACACTTTATTTAGCAGGACTTGTGCAGAATACAATAAATATTATCATTTATGCATAAGAAGTCAGAAACAAAGTTATCTATATTTAATTTGCCATACAATTCAATTAATAATGTTATAATCCCTGCTATAATAAAATATAATATTTTATGTTGTATTTAATTTTAAAGTGTGATTCATAACTACTTTACTTTTAAAACAATATTTATATTTAATTTAGGAGATTAAGCAACCAGGTATTTGACCCTGGGAATGAAGTAGTAAGAAAACACTGAGCAGGTAAATAAAATGTTATTTATAATTTTAGAATATCTCCTGACAAAAAAGAAAAAAATAATATTGTAGAAAAAAGCCACTGTCATGTTTCATTATGCTTTACAAGAAGCATTAACAGTCTATAAAATTTAGCATGTACGACTGTGTGGTTTACTTATAAAGGTGCTTTTTAGGTGGAGACTAGGGAAAGGTAAAAACTAAAAAGCACTAGGGCACCTTAAAATGTAAATCAAAGAGCCTTAGCTAGTAAGAGCATTTCAGAAACACTTAAGGACCTCAAGGACAGACATTATTTTATTGTTATTTCCAATAAATACTGATGACATATCATTTGTGAAGATGAGTCCGACAAATATTTTCTTTCCTCTGCTCGATGTGTCAAGGGGAGGGTTGGATACAATAGTTTTGCTTGAAAGTGTCCAAATAACGGAAACCAAACTCTCATGCTTCCTTGACTCTGTGGCATTCTTGACCTACTCAGACATTGGACAAACTGAGGCTACTCATAACTACCTTTAGAATCCTAACTAACTTTTGAAACCTAGGTCAATGGCACACGTCTGTTTTGCTTTTTCTTGTTTCCAACACCCATTGCATTCCTTGCCTTTCTTGAGCTATAGCCCTTGCATGTTTTTGTTTGTAGCCTCTTGAGTTATGAGCACCACAGCAAAAGAAACTCTCAAATCATCATCTGTCTTCCATGGTATCTTATAGCGGGCTGTAGTAAAACTGGTTCTGGGGTGTGTGATTACAATTTATAATAATTTCCCTGTGATATGAAATACAATATCCCAGACATCACCACCCCACCTTCTTTTCCCATTAAAAAAAAAGTTTGATCACTGCTGTGGATGTAGCTTAGTGGTAGAGCATGTGCTCAGCATGCATAAGGCCCTAGATCCAATGCCCAGAACACTCCCCCGACCCCCCAAAAAATGTTTGGTCAATTTAATCCAATCTTTATAATACAATTCTTCTTTATCTTTCCTAACATTTTACTTCTCAGGCTGCAAAGTCATGGATGGAGATAAATTTTTAACAGTTACCCTTTCATACAGGTTGTAGAAAGACTCAATCTATTTGATCTTGTTGTACTTAGTATTTGGACATGTCATTTTGAGTAGTAATAAAATCATGTTTAAAATTTCTGTCTCAAGATATTTCTACCAAGGAAGTGTAGTGAGAGGAGGAGCATTGGGAATAGAATTCCATGGTGGGTGGGTGCCCAACTGGAGACTGTTGCTGAGGAGAGAGACAGTGGATGTGTATACATCGTCCTCTAGAGGATCAAAAAAAAAAAAAGTAGTAAAAAGGAAGGCAAGATTTTGCCACATTTGGTCAATAAACACCAATTATCTTGTGATTTTCCTCCTTCCCTCCTTCTTTTCCTTTCTCTTTCTCACTCTATCTAGTCCCCTGCTAAGTCCCATAAAACATTTCTTTTTATCACTTTGGTTACCATTACCATATTATAATATTTTGTTATCAGGTGAACTAAGTAAAACACAAATGGCTGACTTTGGGGGATTTAGTAGCTACAGACAGAAGACACCAGAGATGAGCTTCTAATGAACCATAAATTAGTGGATTAGTGAGAGCAAGGGTAGAGGACCACAATCTATCTTTAGGGACTTGAGAAGACAAAGAAAGTGAACCAAGAATTGAGAGAAGAATTCAGAATCTGTATCCAAGTGAAAGACATTTCCTCTTGGTCAGGATAGCTAAGACAGTAGAAAGCATAAGTTTCAGTCATCAGGTTAAGCAGTATGGATGCATTACTCAGAAAATTCCATCTCTAGCCAAAATGCTGTTTAAAAGGTATCATCTGAACAAAGCCATTTTACCACACATCATTCCATAGATTTAGAGTGGCTAATCTAAATTTAAATGAAATATTTCTAAAACATCAAATGCTTCAGTAGTTATAGCCCATCAATAATGCAGATGGGATAAAGGGAAACTATGAAACAAGTTTACATAGCAGGACACTTTATTCATGTACTTGAACTAACGGCCAAATTTTCAGTTATATGCTTCTCATTAATAGCCCTGCCAAATATTAAAAGACATTAGCTGGGAAAATATTGAGGTGATTTCATAACTGCCTAGGAATTCAAATTTTCCAGCTTATAAACTGAGTCATAGTAGCATTCTTTGTGAACATTTGGTTACAAAATAAGTAGCTTAATATGATTAATTAGAAGTATTTTTTCTCAGTAGTTCATTTTTTTCTTCAGTATATTACACATTATTAGAAATCTAATTTTGTGAACCTATCAGATTCTCCCCAACGAAAGTAATATAGTTTTATATTTAATCAATGCATAGATCTATCAGTTATGAAAAAGTGTTTCTATTACAAAAAGTGAATACAGGGTAATTACTGTAAAGGTCTGTTCATATTCAAGTCATTTCTACATTGACTTTTCATTTTTTTTCTGCCAAACTTTAGTTGTTAACATATATTCCTTTACTATAGATTGATGCAAAAAAATTTAGACTATAAAATTCATTAATAAGAATAGCTGAAGAAGTTAAAAGTTATTTACTAGCAAATATTTTAAAATAGGTTGATAGCAACTTTCTTTTAAATACTGAAATCATACATAATTTTCAAATTTACTTGAAAAAATCAGTAGCTTTTGGAGTATGAAATGAATACTACATTTAGAGTCTTAGTTTAAATACACATTTAAGTAAATTTGTGTTTTTTGTATGGAAAATGGTCCTATAAAATTTGAAACACTACATTTTCATACTTTTAGGAGGTATATAATGAAGATTAAATGACTTTAACTTTTAAAAACATTTTAGCATTAAAAAATAGACTTTTTGTTTTTCGTCTTGTTTTTCTCCTTAACTAGGTTGTAGTTGACCTTTTTGCTTAGGCAAAGATAAATTTCACAACTAAGAAAAAGTTTCCTAGTGATTTATGTTTGTTGAAAAATAACATAGTTGGTTCCCTCTGCAGTCAAAGATGAATTTATTCACTGCTTGGAAATACTTTGTTCAGGTCAAAGTTATGTCAAAGAACTGTAACTTTCATATTATATGTGAAATCTACAATTTGTAAATATAATTCATGTATGTACTTGCATTACATTAAGACAATAGAGTTATATCATATAACAGTATGTTTTCCTGTCTTATACCCTAAATTTAAAAAAAATAAGTCTACTTAACACAATAATGTCTGAAATTCAGACTTTCAGCAGTAAAATTTAACTTCCAGAATCAAAATTCTTCCCAAAGGACATTAAAGCATGGAAATAAAGAATGATTTTTGTTTTACAAGATGTTATTTATTTTTAGTTGAAATACAAGTATACACTGCTCACTTTCAACATTGTCAGTCAATTCATTTCTTTATCTTCCTACTCTAGATGTCTTCCTATTATTACCTACTACCACCAGAGGTCTTACTTTAAAGAAAAAATAAATCTTCAAAACCTCATCTGTCTAACTGCTTTATGTGGTCCAAAAATTAGACAGGTGGACAGATTAGTAGCTGTGCTTTCCAACAAAGAAAATGGGGAAAAGAGACACACAATAGAGCTTTACTCAATGCTCTAGTACTATATTTCCAGGCTATGTGCTCTATTAGGTTCCACAGACTCAACATGGGATGTCTACTTAACCCATAGTGATATCACAGGGGGAAATTACTGGATTAGATGAGCATGAGGAGTTAGTTTATTTTCTTCAAACCTCATTTTCTCTTATAAACAATAAATATTCCAAATTCTCAAGTGTGTAACTTTGTGTTTAGAGACTTCTAAATTGTTAGAGGGAAAATGGATAAATACTTTAGAATAAATAGTTCTTTTTGTATGCTTACATTTTATTCATTCTGAAAATAATTAAGGCAGTTAAAATAATTAATTAATAACCTATCATAATACAGAGTATTTTTCAGAGGTTCTGAGACATAAACAAATAATTTTAGAATATATGAGTATATGCAGCTTGATGGAGAGTAGTATATGTTATATATGGGTAGTATATAATATAGTATTCAAGTAGTATATTTTCTGTGAGAAGAGATAATCTCATGTCTAAGGTAATCTAATTATTCTTTGGAATAGTTTGCCGTTCTTTGAGATTAACATCTGCAGTTTTTGAGTATTTATTACATCTAGTCTTATGTGAAGATAAAAAGAAGTAGTATTATTCTAGAGACTATGATAATTAAGGAAGTAACAAAACTTTTTGTAATTGCTGAATTCTGTTTCCTTAATATCTTCTTTCAATGAAAATAACCTTAAAGATATGTAAAGTAAAGAGCCCGAAAAACCAATACAATTCAAGAACAAAAGGAAATTGTTTCTTTGTGATATGAAAAAATTACTTACCTCTGTGGAATATAGAACATATGTTGAGGAGGTGGTTTATAAAGGACTCCTTCATACACAGGCCAGAGCCCACTTAAAATTCTGAAGAGAGAACTTTTCCCACAGCCATTGGGACCAGTTATCAAAAGATGCATTCCTTCTTGTACCTAAAGTCCAGAGATAAAATCACAAACTGCAGTATTTAAAAATGATTTCATTTAGCAGCATTTAAAAATGATTTATTTTTTAAAAATATCGAATTATACAATTACCTTGTATGGGAAAGAAATTGAAGAAAAAATATGTGGGATGAGAACAGCAAGTTTGGTGTTCTCTAAAGCTAAAAGCATCATAAAATAATTTAATTACCAAGAAAATGGATCTTCTTGGAAGGACTACTGGCTTTCCAACATTTTAATAGAGGTCTTGTAATCACATACATGCATGCAGAGAAATATGATCATATTAGAAATAAGGTAAATCATAAAATGTAAATAAGTTGATTAAGTTTCATCTTATTTATATTAATATTTGATAAGAATTAAGCAAAATTTAAGTACAGCTGAACATCCCTATGCTATAAAGTAGTTATCTGAAGAGCCAGCTGCATTGCTTAATTTTGTACTTCAGAAGTCTGAAATGTTACGGAAATCACAAAAGCCCATAATCAGAGAAAGAAGATGACTCTAATTCTGCTTTATTCACAGATGTAGAAAATACGTTTGCCAAACAAAAACAGAGGAAGCAAGAGAATTGTAATTTAGTCTTATGTCTATGATGAATTAGAGCATATATACTTGGCCCTCCATATTCACAGTTCCATTTCCAAGGATTGAACTAGCTGTGGACTGAAAATATTTAAGGGAAAGAAATTGCATCTGTATTGAACATGTGCGTAATTTTTTCTGTACACCATCTTATATAAAGAACTTGAGCATCAGCACATTTCGGTATCCTCAAGGGGTCCTAGAAACCAATCCCTTGAGGATACTGAAGGACAACTGCATATATATATTTTTTTTCATCCTCTTTACATATATGAATATTCCATACAGTGTATTAATAAAACAAAAGTTATTTACCTATTATTTCTTAGATGCTTTCCTTCACTTCTTATGTTACTTATAATTCAAATTTATACAGTTACATTTCATTAGTTCCCATTTCATTCAACAGGATGGAGGTGTTGTTTTACCATAGTATTTAAAGTATATTGTAAAGAACAAGGAATAGGAGGAATACCACTTAAAATCTGATTTAATTTTCCTAAGAACAAATGATGTTTTATAATCAGCAATAAAAAGAATACAATATGAAGGTATGAGAAGCAGAAATCTATAGCCTGTCTATATATGTAGCTTTATATTCAATGAATACAAATATTCAACAATCAAAAATATAGAACACATGACACTGAAAATTAAAAAATGAAAGCGCATTATATTGCTAGCATCCCAAGAAAATCCTGGGAAGAACCTGGAAAAAATAATTTTATAATTTTTTTGCATTCTTTTACTAGAGAGATTAAGGAAGTTTAATTTTGTGGAAGCATACATACTTTCCGAATAATTTTTTAAAGGCACATCTGATATAAATGAGAAGCATAATTCACAAAATATTTAATAAGGCCTTTTGCTATTTTCTATTAGGGATTCTCAGAAAATTAATGCTTTTCATTTGAGAAGTAACTGAAGACTTTGTACTTTAAGATTAATATTTTCTAATGCAAATTCTCTGATGCTTAGTTAACAACGAATGTGAGGCAAAAAGTTTCACACTTACTGAATTTTCTTCTGCAAATGATATTTTAATTTTAAAAGTCAATAAAAGGATGAAAATTGTTTCCTTTAGAAACCTATTTAAATTTTAATCCATACAAAAGAAATAGAAATTTCTATCATAATTTTAGGGACTTGAGAATTCAAATATAATTCTACAACTCAGAAATAATTACCCAAAATACATACTATAATAATTCCAATTTTGTAGGAATTCAAAATTTATAAGATTCTCCCTCTAGGTTAAGTAATTTTAGTTCATTTCATATAAAAGAAACTAAGCTCTGGATGGGTGCAGTGGGGCAAATGCCTGTAATCCCAGCAACTTGGGAGGCTGAGGCAGGAGGATCGTAGTTTTTCAAGACCAGTCTCAGCAATTTAGGGAAACCCTCAGCAGCTTAGCAACACTCTGTCTCAAAACAAAAAAATAAAAGTCTTAGGATGTCGTTTAATACAAAACAACAACAATAACAACAAAACTGAGCTCTGAATTTTTCCACAGTGTGTGATGGTTCCATAATAATGTAGTTAGTAAGTGGAAGAATTCAAGGCCTGAACTCTATTTATTTGATAAATAGAGCAACAAAAAGTGATATTAGAATACCCAACTAAAGGAAAAAAAACTATACAAAAGCCATAAATTATAAATTGCAGAACTATTAATAGATCATCAATCATTCTGTATATAACATGAGTAATAGATACAATGTAAGAAGCTGTTAATAAAATCACTCCACAGGTCTACAAGTGGAAAATAAAGACTGACCAAATTATAGTTAAAATATAATTTCTTTTACATTATTAACTTATGATTTTTCCCTGTTCAGTACATCTCATTTCTTTTCAACCTCTAGTAACCTCATTGCAATTATATCTTTGATAAATAAACCTAAAGTCCATTCTAAAATCATTAGCACATGTATTGTGATGTTTCTAATTTGATTATCAAGTCCAATCATGTCTTTGAAATAAACTCAACAGGTTGCATTACAGTCACTGAATTCCAAAATGTATGTTTGAATTTTACGATGCTTTAAATGAGGATCTCAGATGTCTTGCATACTTTCATATCTCAGTTTTGGTAATTAAGACATAGGATATTACATAATTATTGTCAATAGAATTAAAAATTAAATTTGAAGCTGTGACTCTTCTTCATATTTTTTTTTGTTAATAGTAAATGTGATTTTTAAAAGTAGAATGTAAAGTTACAGAATGTGTATTAGAATTAAACTTTCTAATGACATCTATCCCCAATTATTAGGAAATATGCTACAGTATAGTCTTGTATGTTTAAGTAATTTCTGTAAAGAATAAATTAAAATTTATTTTAATCCCAGATACTAATTTCTGGGGAAGTTTTGTATTGTTTCCTAAAGTTATCTTGTATAGGCTTTCAGTGCACTGTAATTTTGATTTTTAAACCTGATAATAAAGCAGTAGAAGTCATATCTCTTTTCTCCTTGCTTTCTGAGGAAGTAACTGCTTCTGTAACTGAGCCACTGTGCATACCTTTCTTGATTTCCCCTCTTTTCCATATGCTCCTCCAAGTATTTAACATAAGGTACATGAATTCTGAGTTGTTTTGTATTAGTGTGATGGCAACAATCAGAAGATTCTTGAATATCATCTTACTTTGAAGTTTAGCCTGGAAGCCACCACTTCTCCAGCCGGAGTAATTATGGGAACATTTTCACAAATAATTCCATGATCCACATCAATAACTTTTCCTATAATTAAAGAATAGTTTTAATTATAAAAGCTATCACATGCTACTGCTTATTAAATAAGTTAAAGTACAATACAGAGAAACTGGTAAAATCATAAAGATAGCTCACAGTAATAAATTATACGAAAAAATACAAAAAATCTCTATATGTGAAGCAAAATTTAATTTAAATTTATATATGTTTACATGTCTTTTAGAAAATCATTCTGAGAAACTATTTTATAATAATCTAATATTGATATCATCATGAAAGCACAGCCAAACTTAATCTGATATAACCTACCCATAGATTTCATGCCTACTTTGTTTCCCTAGATTAACCTTTTCTACAGAAAAAAATATAGTGATGGAAAAAAGAAAAAAAAGAATTGAAATAATATATTTTAATACATGACAATCAAGTTTAAAAACATAGGACAATGAAAAATGATATGACGTTATTTCTAATTCTATTTGTTAAATTTTTAAAGTAAACAGTTATGCCATATGTTCTGTTTCCAAATATAATTCTGGAAATCTTTCTCTAAATAAAAGCAGCACAACATTGTTTTCTTTTATGCAGTGTTAGTCACTATCCCTCAAGTTGCAGCACCAATTTTAGAGATAGTTGTTTAAATAATGTTGGTTATATGAATGTTAGTTCCTTCTAACTATTAAAAACTAACTTCTGAAAAAAAAAAAACCTTTGGCTCTATTGATAAAATAACACTTAACTATAGAGAAATAATCAAAACATGAGTTTAATACCTTTGATTGCCCGTGTGTCAGTTAGGGGTAATTCTATGTTGGCGCCATTCTTGCTATGGTTTTCAGATTCTTGAATGACAGCAGTTCTTTTATAAATGCCCCTTTTTACTTCATCGAAGACCCAAAACATATTGTACACTCTAGTAGTATATCCTGCTAATTCAGTTATCTAAATCAATAGAGACAGGTAAAACAGAGTTAATATACTCAAGATGGACTCTTAAATAAATATGTAATCATACAAGGTTCTTGGTTTAATATTAAGGATTCTATACTAAGATATTTAAGAAATAGATAGTACTTCTGATAACTAAAACAAATGACAGTAAAAATGTTACCAAAAAAAGGAATTTTTAACAATATCATTATGAAAGCACAGCTATGAGGTAGGTTAGGGCAATATGGTAAGATCTTACTGTAAGTTTGACTGGAATTATAAAAGAAAAAAAAATTAATTCAAATCAGGTTCAACATGAAATGTGAAGATTTCAGAATATTTTGAGTCATAAGGACCTTTTAGCCAAATTTCAGATTTGGCCCCTGGTTTTGTGATGAATTTCATTTCCAGAAAAATTAGAAATTTTGTTAATGAAGTGACAACCCTTTATCTTTGCTGTCTTTTTTCTATTTAAAATAGAAAATTTTAAATAGAAGGTAAGTACTTTTTCATTATTATAAAATGAATGTTTCTGAGTCAAAATTGATTGTTAAAATTCCTTTTTAGACAGAGAAATATCTATGCTAGAGGATACCAGTTTTGAAAGTGACCTCAGTGCAAGGCTTCCAATCCTTTTCAGTACAAATCCCACAATCCAGTTTCTTTTCAAGTTAAACATGATTTATATGTCCAAGAAAAAAATCAAATATATTATTTTTTTCTAGGTAACATTTTAAGATGAAATTAGATAAATCTCTAATTTATTCCATAAAGCTTAACAGAAAGGTGCTTTGCTCCTGTATTCTGCCAACTGTCCAATCTGGATTAACCTCCTGATATTTTTCTATTAAGACAATACTTGGCACCCCCTCCCCGGGGGTCCCGAAGGCCGCCGCTGCTGCCGCCGCCGCCGCTGCCGCCGCCTCCCACAGAGCACCACAGAGCAGACGCTTCACCGCGCGATTGAGCTGCCGAATTATATGAAACAGCTGATAAGATGAGCGACAATTTAAAATCCAAGTGATCCGAGAACACGCACTGAGCTCTGGCCCGCTGAATTCAAACTCCCGGTCACCTGCTTCCCGCAGACAAACAGCTATGACTCGGCATTAATTCATCCCGCTGAAACAACGGGTCAGCCCTTCTCATCCTACGAAGGTAAATGCCTACCGAGCCTTCATAAGTAGTGGCCACAGGTTTGAAACGGGGCTTGGGAGAGAAGGACCCACCCGTAGAATTAGTCTCCCGGCAAAGGGAAACCGTGTCATCAGACTGCTGCGGAGATAACTTTGTTGAAACAGGTGTGTGATCCCATAGCCTTGCCTCTCCACACATCGGGAAAACTCTAAGAGCCCTTCCCAGCTCTCCCCTAAGGGCACCTCCCAGCTCTCTTGTGAGTGCTTCAG
This sequence comes from Spermophilus citellus, assembly GCF_964194105.1. Taxonomy (NCBI): domain Eukaryota; kingdom Metazoa; phylum Chordata; class Mammalia; order Rodentia; family Sciuridae; genus Spermophilus; species Spermophilus citellus. The sequence continues at coordinate 60,235,704 of NC_138197.1, forward strand.
CCAGCCCGAGGGAATCAGAGGTGGTGCGGGTCTCGCAAGCGGAAATACCGCTCCCACCTGGGCTGATTGCTGAGGCCTCTTGCACCACCTACGGGAAGTGGATACCAGAGGGCAAGTAAAAGCCGCTGAGGATTCTCAGCCCCAAACTCTACAAGCTTAGGGTCTGAGGGAATGGCAAACTGGAAGAGTGTGCCCAGTCGTTCATGAAAACAGGGCTCCCGGGAGCAGCAGACTTGGCGTGTAGCCAGTATTGTGGTGAGAGGGGCCTGGCTAGAGGAAAAGTGGGAAGTGACTAGACACAAGAGGAGGCCCTAGACACTCAGGATTGGAGACTCGCCCAGTCTGGGAGGAGCTGCTGCACAGTGATTGGTTCCCGCGTATTGACAGGAGAAACTTGACCTGGTGGGCACAGCGCCATCTACTGGAAGAGAAGTTAATCAAACTCTAAGACTGCAGTTATTAGGGTTTTTTTTCTTTTTCTTTTCTCCTTTTTTTTTTTTCTTTTTTTTTTTTTTGATTTAGGTTTTTCTTTCATTTTCATTTTTTTCTTTCTTGTTGTTTTATTAATTTTTTTTTACAAAATATTTTTTAAATTTTTTTTCTACTAATTTTAACTTAAATTTTTTTAATTATTATTATTATTTTTTTTAAATCTTTTTCTTTTTTAGTTCCTATTCTTTTTCTTCTTTAGTCTTCTCATTTTTCTTATCCCCCCTTTTTTCTTGAATTCTACCTGCCTACTCTCATTCTCTTTAGAGACTTCTTCCCTTCCCTTCAAATACCTTTCCTCCCAAGCATCAAACTAATTTATAGGAGTAAACAGTAACTCAGCAGTCAAACAGAACAAGAAACAACATGAGCAGCTTCAAAAAACAAGGAAGAAAAGGAGTACAAACAACGCAGGACAGCCTAAATATTCAGGAGGACCTAGAGTCATCAGAAAAATGGTCATATAAAGAACTCAAGGAACACCTAAGACAGATGGAATGGAACCTTAAAGAGGATACAAGACAGCAAATTCAAGCAGCGAAAGAACACATTGAGAATGCATTTCACAAACAGATAAAAGAAGAAGTTAAGCATCTTTATCAGGAGATAGAGTCTATAAAAAATAATCAAACAATAATTCTAGAAATGAAGGAAACGATAAACCAAATTAAAAACTCAATTGAGAGTATCACTAACAGAGTGGAGCAAGTAGAAACCAGAACATCAGATAATGAAGACAAAATACACCATCTTGAAAAGAGTCTAGCCAACTCAGAAAGGCTGGTAAAAAATCACGAGAAAAACATCCAAGAATTATGGGATAACATTAAGAAACCGAACTTGCGAGTCATCGGGATAGAAGAAGGTACAGAGATTCAAACCAAGGGAATGAGAAACTTACTGAAGGAAATAATTACAGAAAACTTTCCAGAAATAAAAAAGGAAACAGATATACAAATTGAAGATGCATACAGGACACCGAGCACACAAAATCACAGTAGACCAACGCCAAGAAACATTGTTATGAAGATATCCAATATACAGAACAAAGAGAAAATATTAAAAGCTACAAGAGAAAGGAGACAGATTACATTTAGGGGTAAACCAATACGGTTAACCACGGATTTTTCATCACAGACACTGAAAGCAAGAAGGTCATGGAACAATGTATTTCAAACACTGAAAGACAATGGATGCCAACCAAGAATTCTGTATCCAGCAAAATTAAGCTTCAGGTATGACAACGAAATAAAAATCTTTCATGATAAACAAAAGTTAAAAGAATTTGCAGCCAGAAAACCAGCATTGCAAAGCATTTTGAGCAAAACACTACACGAGGAAGAAATGAAAAACAATAACCAAAACCATCAGTGGGAAGTGCCGCAGTAAAGACAGAGGGCAAGGGGAAAGACAATCATGGAGAGACAAACTAAATTTTTTTTTTTTTAAAAAAAGGATAAACAATCAAACATGGATGGAAGTTCAAACCACATATCAATAGTAACTCTGAATGTTAATGGCTTAAACTCTCCAATAAAGCGACATAGGCTGGTATCATGGATTAAAAAAATAAATCCAACAATATGCTGCCTCCAGGAGACACATCTGATGGGAAAAGACATACACAGGCTGAAGGTGAAAGGATGGGAAAAAATATACCACGCACATGGTCCTCGTAAGCAAGCAGGGGTGGCCATCCTCATATCGAATAAAATCGACTTCAAGACTAAGTTAATCAAAAGGGATAAAGAAGGTCATTATATACTGTTAAAAGGAACCATTCACCAACAAGACATAACAATTATCAATATTTACGCACCAAACAATGGTGCTGCGACATTCACAAAACAAATTCTCCTCAAATTCAAGAATCAAATAGACCACAACACAATAATTATGGGAGACTTCAACACACCTCTCTCACCATTGGACAGATCCTCCAAACAAAAGTTAAATAAAGAAACTATAGAACTCAATACCACAATCAATAACCTAGACTTAACTGACTTATATAGAATATATCAACCATCATCAAATGGATATACTTTCTTCTCAGCAGCACATGGATCCTTCTCAAAAATAGACCATATATTATGCCATAGGGCAAACCTCAGTAAATATAAAGGGGTGGGGATAATACCATGCATTTTATCTGATCATAATGGAATGAAACTGGAAATCAAGGATAAAAGAAGGAAGGAAAAATCCTACATCACATGGAAAATGAACAATATGTTACTGAATGATCAATGGGTTACAGAAGACATAAAGGAGAAAATCAAAAAATTCTTAGAGATAAACGAAAATACAGACACAACATATCGGAATCTATGGGACACAATGAAAGCAGTTTTAAGAGGAAAGTTCATCGCCTGGTGGTCATTCCTCAAAAAAAGAAGAAACCAAGAAATAAATGAGCTCACACTCCAACTCAAAGCCCTAGAAAAGGAAGAGCAAAACAACAGCAAATGTAGCAGAAGGCAAGAAATAATTAAAATCAGAGCGGAAATTAATGAAATTGAAACAAAAGAAACTATTGAAAAAATTAACAAAACTAAAAGTTGGTTCTTCGAAAAAATAAATAAGATCGACAGACCTTTAGCCATGCTAACGAAGAGAAGAAGAGAGAGAACTCAAATTACTAACATACGGGATGAAAAAGGCAATATTACAACAGATGCTACAGAAATACAGAAGACAATTAGAAATTATTTTGAAAATCTATATTCCAATAAAATAGAGGATAGTGAAGACATCGATAAATTTCTTAAGTCATATGATTTGCCCAGACTGAGTCAGGAGGATATAGACAATCTGAACAGACCAATATCAATAGATGAAATTGAAGAAGCCATCAAAAGACTACCAACCAAGAAAAGCCCAGGACCGGATGGGTATACAGCGGAGTTTTACAAAACCTTTAAAGAAGAATTAATACCAATACTTTTCAAGTTATTTCAGGAAATAGAAAAAGAGGGAGCTCTTCCAAATTCATTCTATGAGGCCAACATCACCCTGATCCCGAAACCAGACAAAGACACCTCAAAGAAAGAAAACTACAGACCAATATCTCTAATGAACCTAGATGCAAAAATCCTCAATAAAATTCTGGCGAATCGAATACAAAAACACATCAAAAAAATAGTGCACCATGATCAAGTAGGATTCATCCCTGGGATGCAAGGATGGTTCAACATACGGAAATCAATAAATGTTATTCACCACATCAATAGACTTAAAGATAAGAACCATATGATCATCTCGATAGATGCAGAGAAAGCATTCGACAAAGTACAGCATGCCTTTATGTTCAAAACATTAGAAAAACTAGGGATAACAGGAACTTACCTTGACAATGTAAAAGCTATCTATGCTAAGCCTCAGGCTAGCATCATTCTGAATGGACAAAAGTTGAAGGCATTCCCTCTAAAATCCGGAACAAGACAGGGATGCCCTCTATCTCCACTTCTATTCAATATAGTTCTCGAAACACTGGCCAGAGCAATTAGACAGACGAAAGAAATTAAAGGCATAAAAATTGGAAAAGAAGAACTTAAATTATCACTATTTGCAGATGACATGATTCTATACCTAGAAGACCCAAAAGGGTCTACAAAGAAACTACTAGAACTAATAAATGAATTCAGCAAAGTGGCAGGATATAAAATCAACACGCATAAATCAAAGGCATTTCTGTATATCAGCAACAAAACTTCTGAAATGGAAATGAGGAAAAACACTCCATTCACAATATCCTCAAAAAAAATAAGATACTTGGGAATCAACCTAACAAAAGAGGTGAAAGATTTATACAATGAAAACTACAGAACCCTAAAGAGAGAAGTAGAAGAAGATCTTAGAAGATGGAAAAATATACCCTGTTCATGGATAGGCAGAACAAACATCATCAAAATGGCGATATTACCAAAAGTTCTTTATAGATTTAATGCAATGCCAATCAAAATCCCAACGGCATTTCTTGTAGAAATAGATAAAGCAATCATGAAATTCATATGGAAAAATAAAAGACCCAGAATAGCAAAAGCAATTCTAAGCAGAAAGAGTGAATCAGGCGGTATAGCGATACCAGATTTCAAACTATATTACAGAGCAATAGTGACAAAAACAGCATGGTACTGGTACCAAAACAGGCGGGTGGACCAATGGTATAAAATAGAGGACACAGAGACTAACCCACAAAGTTACAACTATCTTATATTTGATAAAGGGGCTATAAGCATGCAATGGAGGAAGGATAGCATCTTCAACAAATGGTGTTGGGAAAACTGGAAATCCATATGCAACAAAATGAAACTGAATCCCTTTCTCTCGCCATGCACAAAAGTTAACTCAAAATGGATCAAGGAGCTTGATATCAAATCAGAAACTCTGCGTCTGATAGAAGATAAAGTTGGCTCAGATCTACAGATTGTGGGGTCGGGCTCCAAATTCCTTAATAGGACACCCATAGCACAAGAGTTAACAACTAGAATCAACAAATGGGACTTAATTAAACTTAAAAGTTTTTTTTCAGCAAAAGAAACAATAAGAGAGGTAAATAGGGAGCCTACATCCTGGGAACGAATTTTTACTCCTCACACTTCAGATAGAGCCCTAATATCCAGAGTATACAAAGAACTCAAAAAACTAGACAATAAGATAACAAATAACCCAATCAACAAATGGGCCAAGGACCTGAACAGACACTTCTCAGAGGAGGATATACAATCAATCAACAAGTACATGAAAAAATGCTCTCCATCTCTAGCAGTCAGAGAAATGCAAATCAAAACCACCCTAAGATACCATCTCACTCCAGTAAGATTGGCAGCCACTATGAATTCAAACAACAACAAGTGCTGGCGAGGATGTGGAGAAAAGGGTACACTTGTACATTGCTGGTGGGACTGCAAATTGGTGCGGCCAATTTGGAAAGCAGTTTGGAGATTCCTGGGAAAGCTGGGAATGGAACCACCATTTGACCCTGCTATTGCCCTTCTCGGATTATTCCCTGAAGACCTTAAAAGAGCATGCTACAGGGACACTGCCACATCGATGTTCATAGCAGCACAATTCACAATAGCTAGACTGTGGAACCAACCCAGATGCCCTTCAATAGACGAATGGATAAAAAAAATGTGGCATCTATACACAATGGAGTACTATGCAGCAATAAAAAATGACAAAATCATAGAATTTTCAGGGAAATGGATGGCATTAGAGCAGATTATGCTTAGTGAAGCTAGCCAAACCCTAAAAAACAGATACCAAATGTCTTCTTTGATATAATGAGAGCAAGTATGAACAGAGCAGGGAGGAAGAGTAGGAAGAAAAGAGTAACATTAAACAGAGACTTGAGATGGGAGGGAAAGGGAGAGAAAAGGGAAATTGCATGGAAATGAAGGGAGACACTCATTGCTAAACAAAATTACATATAAGAGGTTGTGAGGGGAATGGGAAAATAAACAAAGAGAGAAATGAATTACAGTAGATGGGGTAGAGAGAGAAGATGGGAGGGGAGGGGAGGAGGGATAGTAGGGGATAGGAAAGGTAGCAGAATACAACAGTCACTAATATGGCATTATGTAAAATTGTGGATGTGTAACTGACGTGATTCTGCAATCTGCATTTGGGGTAAAATTGGGAGTTCATAACCCATGTCAATCTAATGTATGAAATATAATATGTCAAGAGCTTTGTAATGTTGTGAACAACCAATAAAAAAAAAAATAAATAAAAAAAAAAAAAAAAAAAAAAAGACAATACTTGTTATCAGGGTTCTCTAAAATGTGACTCATTTCCTATCCAGACCATTTTTTTCCCTCAATGAAAAAGAAAACACAAACATTGGGCAATTGTTCCCAATAAAGAAAGCATGTCACTAATAAAGGTATGTTAAATAATAGCTTGTGAAATAATACAACAACGCTGACATTTGATTAAGATTTTTATATGTGCAAAAATTAAGCTATAAATGAGTATTATGGTTAAAAACCTTCTACTTAGTGAGAAGTTTGTAATTACATGGGTATTTCATTTCTATAAATTAATGTTATAGCTATTTCAACAATAGTTTCTAAAATGTTATCTAGAGGAAATTGTTGAATTACAAAATGGAGAAATACAAAAGTAAAGATTTACAAAATATGGATTCAAAAGAAACATGGGTAAATATAAACATTTGCATAGAAAAAAATTCAAAACCAAAATTAGAGGGTAATTCAAAAAGGGCAAAAGGTTAGTACACTAGGATAGAGGGTAGAATTGGACAGGGAGTGCATGGAAAAAAATAAGAATGTACCTGCGGAGAAATTATTTTGGGATTCCAAACAAGGGATTAGTTTTAGATTCCTGTCTGTATAAAGGACTTGGTTCCTCTGGAGCTAGCAGAGAAAGTGTGGTGATTTTATATGCTGTCCCAGCAGATGTGACTTTTTTGGGGGGTTGTGGCTACCTGAGATTGAACTCATGGGCACTCAACCACTGAGCCACATCCCAGCCCTATTTTGTATTTTATTTAGAGACGTGGTCTCACTGAGTTACTTAGCACCTTGCCATTGCTGAGGCTGGCTTTAAACTTGTGATCCTCCTGCCTCAGCCTCCAGAGCTGCTGGGATTATAGGCATGCACCACTGTGCCTGGTTCAGATGTGACTTTTTTTCAGAAGTAGAAATTCCATGATTCGAAGCAAATGCAGGCAAAATAAAGCAAAATGCAGTCATTTGTTGAGTTGGAGATAATCTAGAAAGGCTAAATGATGTCTTTTCTGTGACTTAATTTAATAGCAGTGTATTTGAATGTGACATGAACAACATTTTTATTCACCATTTAATTTTAATGTTAAGTATTTTGTTACTTAATATTAAAATGAAATAAAGTAAAAGTCTATCCCCAAAACTAGGTCTCTATAATGTTGAAATTAGTATTTTATTTTATTTTTTTTTAAATTGAGCTCTTTTGATATGTGTTGCTGAACTACTGCTTTTACTTAAAAAATTTTACTTCGGTAAGGACATCACAAAATTTGTAAATCTACTATATAGGTATTTATGACTAATTTAGTAGACAGCTAAACTTGTAATGATGTTTTAATAATATATATTGATAAGAAAGCCACAAGGAATATCTGAATTTAATAAAATAATTTTAATATTAACTCTGTGGTATTTATAGGTCCTTTTACCATTCTTTCAAAAATTTATTAATCAAATCAACAAATACAAGTACCTCTCTGTATGAAGACATAATCCCAAGCACTAAAATGGATATTATGAATGTAAACATGAGTCAGACAGTCCCTGCTTTCAAGGAGCTAAAGATCTGGTATAGGAGAAAGACAATATTAATGTATTCAAGCACCAGACATGCAGAGGTAAAAACAGAGAAGAAAGCCCAAACTCTGCAGGGAAGACAGAAAAAATGTGGAATCCCAAGAAGATTTTAAACGTGGCTGGTGAAAGTTCATTAATAAAAGATGGATAAATTTGCAAAATATATACAACATTATTAACTAGCATTTATAAGAACTTAATATGCATTTTCTTAAATTTTTAAATGTATTACTTTACAACAAACCTACAAAGTCAGTACTATTACTATCTTCACTTTTCAGAAAAGGAAATAAAGACACAGAGCAGAGAAATTAAGGAATTTGATCAAGGTCACATAATGCATAAATGCTGAAATGAAAATGTAAATTTAGTCACTCTAGTTCCAGAGTCCATATTTGAGAGATTTTTTTTGGGGGGGGGGTGCTGGTGATTGAACCCAGGCAGGGTCTAGTAAAAGTTATGCAAGCGCTCTACTGCTGAGCTACATCCCAGTACTTTGAGGGATTTTTAAAAAAATTTAAAACAGACATGTCATACTAGAGATAGAATTTTCTATCTCTAAAAAAGGAGGAGTAACAAATAAAGGCTATTAGCAACAGCACCTTGGGAGTTTATGTCTTTAACTTTGATGATATTCTTAGAAGTTTTTAATAAAGATATGTTTCCAAGATACTATAACAACCTGGTAATGTACATATTGCTTGATTTTTATATGTTGTATCTTATTTTAGTAAATTGAAGAATACAAGTACCTCTTTGTAAGATGACATAATCCTTTCAATAGCATCAGCTCCAGAAGCCAATAAATTTCGAGCAGTGGTAAAGGCTTCTGTCCGTTCACTAACCATAGTTTGCTTCTGACCATCTTCTTGATCTAAAATCAAATTACAAAACAATTGAGTTTTTCAAGTAACTAAATGTCTTATTCTAAACCAATTATGGATAACACAATGATTAATATCTCATTAGTATCAGCAATTTTCTAGACATATAATGAATTATTAAAAATATAGTATCTGTACCAGATTTTATTGGAAACTTCCTTTTATTTTACTAATTTTTTTAGGATAGCTAGGACAACTACATCTATAGAAACTAAGACTATTTTCACTTAGCTCTCTTTCAAACTTTTCCATATCTAACTCTGTCATTATGACAGCAGAGCAATACAAGTGATCTGGTCAATAAATACCACTAATTTGAATATAAACAAGGTTTATGTTGTGGTTTCTTTAACATAAATGCAAATTAGCGGGCCTTCATAATTAGACTCTACCTTTCTTATGCATCCCTTATCTTATTGTTCAGCTGTATCCCAAACATGCCATATTCTTAATCCTCTGATTGTTTATGCTCTATCAATTGAAACACTAAGAATAGTTTTGGTTTATAGAGAATCTGACTGATGGCCTAAAATAATTATGGGATTTTATGAATTTGGATTAAAGGTAGCTTTCATTGAAAATCTCTGTTAAGAAGAAAAAGAACATTTGCACAAATGAACTGGTAGTTGATATGGAATGGTAATTTCCATGTTACTTTGGCAGATTAATGACTATTGGGTTTTGTTCACACTTTTAGTAATAAAATAACAAGTAGTTTCCCAGAGATTTTATTTGACTTTTTTATTCTACTGGTTGTTCTTTGGAAGGTACTGTGAAGGGAGTATCAGTAATATTTTGTCATGCACTTAGCAGCCAACTGCCTGACCTCTATGACAAGGTTAGATGCCTTAGTGTCAGAGATAAATCCATGGTTGAAAATACTGGCCTATTTTGTATGTTAGGTCAACATGTTTTATTTTCATCACTAAATATTTTAACTATTTTTTTTAAAAAATTCTCATTTAAGGATTTATATTTAGTTTTATATATGCTTGTTTTACTACTCCTAAACTCTGAGAGTATTAGGTATATAAAAGTGGTCACATCTCTGGTCTGGCTATTTCACTGAGTAGATAAGAAAGGATTTTAAAGTTAAGGTTATGTAATCATACATAGATCAACAGCACTAGAAATATACAACATAGAGTGATTCCTAATGTAAATTATGGATTTTAGTTAATAATGTATAAATATTGGTTTATCAGTTGTAATAAATGTTCCATATTAGCACAATAAATAAATAACAGCAAAAATACTAGAGGGAGAGGGTATTTTGAGAATTGTGTACTTTTAAATAAATTTTTGTAAACCTAAAACTTTTATAAAAATAAAGTATATTAACTTAAAAAAATCTAAAGTTAACATTACTCTCCTTACTTCTCTTGACTTAAAGTCTAAGTTTATTTATTTCCATTTATTTTTATCTTTGTCATCTTGACAAATCTCAACAAAACTTTTTATCCTTAACCTTCTTCATACCATATATAAACATCAATTCTAAATAAATTGAAGATCTCAATGTGAAATGAAAAGCCAATGAAATTTCTAGAAGATAAAAGAATATACTTATGATGTTGGGTTATACAAATATTTCTTAAATAAGACATGAAATTAGTAACCACAGTGAAAGCTAGGTTAAAATCATGAACTTCTCTTAAACATTGTTAAAAGACTGAAAAGGTAAGACATCAGGTGGAAAAAGATACTTGAGATTATATGTATGTGTGTACATAGATATATATATATTATATATATTTATATACATATCTGACAAATAACACTACATATTTCATTAGATTGATTTACAAATCAATAAGAAAAAACAAATAAACCAAGTTAATAATAAGCTAAAGATTTAGAGGCCTTCATAGACAGGACACCAACAAAGAGAAAGTGCTTAACTTCAATTGTCATCAAAGAAATGTAAATTAAGAGCATAGTGAAATACCACTGTATACTCATGAAAATGTCTAAAATAAAAAAGACTGACAATAACAAACATTGACAAATAAGTATATGAACTAGAATTCTCATAAACTGATGATTGGTATGTAAATTGGAAGCACTTCTTTGGGAAAATGTTTAACAAATTTAGGAAATCTGAACACATACATAGCCTGTAATCGACCAGTCCTGGTCCTATGTAAGTACCAACAGAAATGTATAAATTCACCAAAAAAAATTTACAAAAATGTTTATAGAACTACTATTATCCTCAAAACTAACATCATCGAAACTGTCCAAATGTCTACCAACAACAGAATGGATAAAGTGGTATAGACATAATATGATATACTATAAAACAGCGAGTATGTCTTCAATATGTATTGATAATTACTGCTATGGTAATCATTCAACAGAAGTGGAATTATATCCAAATTGATCCAAAATATAAAATAATATTTCAGTAATTTGACATCAGAACATGAGACAATACAGCAGGAGCTATGGATATAATCTGTCAAAGGTAAATTTAGGCATAAAAATGTTACCCATGGTACTAAGTACAGAATTTAGTTTGATTTCTGAGAGAAGTGTCTCTCAGTTGCTACTTCTGATGTTCCACCTCACACTCTCACATCACAAGCATGTGGACACAATTGGAAGAGCAAGTAGCTTAGGTGCTCTTTTCCTCAGGTGACAGATGTCTGTGACAAGGTATGTCAAAAGGGAACTATAAGTAGCTTTTCCTGGCCTTGTCCAGAACTGCTTTTGATATAAAGAGAAGAAAGGGCCTACTAATGAAAAGAAATATGGAGATTATACCTTTTAGGTAATTATTTTGTTCACATAATTTATCTTTCTCTTAGTACAAAGAAAAAGAAAGAGGCAACGTTCTTTAAAAATAATAGAATAGAACCTCTACATAATTAACTACTCCCTGTCTCTTTTTCAACCATTGGATCTCACAATTACTTGATCTCAAACTTACTCAAGTCCCTTATTAAGTTTTAATGTAGTGAATATGGAGGTAGCATGGTACAGGAGAAAAAAGCAGTGGGCTAAGAGTATATAATGCCTCCAATTCTTAGGGCTTTGATCTTAAGCAAGGCTGGCGCTCTAGACTACAAGATCTAAGCTACTTTTCTGATGTGAAAATGGCACATTCTACATTCAATACAGTAATGTGAACTTGTATACAAACATAATACTATTGTACCATAAAATTTCACTAAAAATTGACGTACAGAAAATCTACCACAAAACTGTTTTTCTTTTCTCCTCTAACAACAATTATGCAGGTTCTTTCCCCTATCCACAATTTAACCTTTGACTTCATAATTAATTTGATATTCTTTGCTCCTTTAAACCGTAACATTAATCACATTGTCAAACACCAATTGAGCATTTTCTATGAGCCAGGCACTATTCTGAGTTTCACATATGTGCTTTTCCTTAACCCTCATAACAACCCTGCACATTTCCCCTGTTTTGGACATGAGGAAGTTGACACACAAAAAGTTAAGTGATTTTCCAAAGGTCAGAGTCTAGGAAACAAAACAGCCACCATCTGAACCCAGGCAATCTGACATGAGCGCTCAAAAGGTACAAATAAAATAAATAACAATTGCTTCCACTCAAATTTTACTACTTACCAAAGGCTGTTTCAAAGCAGATTAAGTACATTGCATATGTTTTCATAACAATTCTGAACAATGTATATTATCATCCCTATTGTTAAGATAGGAACACTAAGACCTATAAAGTTTATGTAATTTTCCCATGATTTGATAACTACTAAACAGCAGATGACAATTTGAACACTAGGTCTGGTCTGCTTTTTTTTCCTATTCTCTTCTTTCCCCTCTATCCTACTTTTTCTTTTTTCTATTCTCCCATTCACATATTTTCCCCACCTTTTTTTGCATCTTTAAACTAAAGGACAACTAAAGAATTAAGTGTAAATTAATACTGAAAAGTATATTAGAAAATATGGTATGTATTTCCAAGATCTAAAATCCCAAAGACATATCACTATATATAAAAAAAATTCTCATCTGAGTGAAATACTTCATGTTAAGTTACCATATGTCAGAAATACTTTGTAAATTTATATGCATATATGCATCATGTGAACATACATATAGATATTACAGAACCTTAGATGTACAGAAGATTTTGAAACATAATATTTTGTCACATGATTTCATTTTTTCTTCTATGAAAATTTTATATCCTTTTCCTCTGTATAAAAGTTTTCTTTGAATGCAAATCAAAACCACCCTAAGATACCATCTCACTCCAGTAAGATTGGCAGCCACTATGAAGTCAAACAACAACAAGTGCTGGCGAGGATGTGGAGAAAAGGGTACACTTGTACATTGCTGGTGGGACTGCAAATTGGTGCGGCCAATTTGGAAAGCAGTTTGGAGATTCCTGGGAAAGCTGGGAATGGAACCACCATTTGACCCTGCTATTGCCCTTCTCGGACTATTCCCTGAAGACCTTAAAAGAGCATGCTACAGGGATACTGCCACATCGATGTTCATAGCAGCACAATTCACAATAGCTAGACTGTGGAACCAACCCAGATGCCCTTCAATAGATGAATGGATAAAAAAAATGCGGCATTTATACACCATGGATTATTACGCAGCACTAAAAAATGACAAAATCATGGAATTTGCAGGGAAATGGATGGCACTAGAGCAGATTATGCTTAGTGAAGCTAGCCAATCCCTAAATAACAAATACCAAATGTCTTCTTTAATATAATGAGAGCAACTATGAACAGAGCAGGGAGGAAGAGTAGGAAGAAAAGATTAACATTAAACAGAGACATGAGATGGGAGGGAAAGGGAGAGAAAAGGGAAATTGCATGGAAATGAAGGGAGACCCTCATTGCTAAACAAAATTACATATAAGAGGTTGTGAGGGGAATGGGAAAATAAACAAAGAGAGAAATGAATTACAGTAGATGGGGTAGAGAGAGAAGTTGGGAGGGGAGGGGAGGGGGGATAGTAGGGGATAGGAAAGGTAGCAGAATACAACAATTACTAATAGGGCATTATGTAAAATTGTGGATGTGTAACTGACGTGATTCTGCAATCTGCATTTGGGGTAAAATTGGGGGTTCATAACCCACTTCAATCTAATGTATGAAATATGATATGTCAAGAGCTTTGTAATGTTGTGAACAACCAATAAAAAAATTAAAAAAAAAATAAAAGTTTTCTTTGGGAACCAACTTTAAGAAATACTTTTTCATTTGCATCAGTGGAATTATCATTATAGTTTCAACCTAAAATAATGTTCCTTTAATATGGCATTTTCAGGATTTTTAGGATTTATTTTTAAATATCTTTTTATGTCTTGCTAACTGGCCTTGTTAGACTCCTCATATACATTGTTTACCTTTTTACTGGTCTCTGTGGGGTTAATTTGTCACCATTAATAGCTGAATTTTCACTGCTCTCTGTCGAATACTCAAGGGTTTTCTAGTAAGACCAAACACTGCTGACAGAACTACAACATAATCTTGTCATTGAGATTGTCTCTAATATATACTATATGTAAAACTTTAAAGTAAGTATTATTATTGTGATAAATAACTTTTTAATGAGTATTTTGCCAAATTCCTTAATAAAACTAATCTTATGGCCACAGGTTTTTAACTGCCTTTTTACTTTTGTACTCTTTTGAAAACATAGTTATTTCATTACGAAAAGATTATGTTTAAAACACTATTACTAACAATACCATTTTTCAATATAAAAATTTTTGGTGATACATTTTGGGGTAAATTTTGAAAACATAAAAACAGAATCAATTCCTTCAGTGGTCTAAGTACACTGTCAGGCAGTTTAGTTGTATAGTCTATTAAGTATGTATACAGCACTTACCATAAAGAAGAACTTATACATATAGTTTACTAAATAGTTTTCTAAAAATGGTTTACTAACATGAACATTTTTAGGTTAAGAATGACTCAAATTTGACAAGTGTTTTTGTAAAATTGGTTAAAGAACTGAAACACTGTTTTAAAATATTGCAGATTATATATTTTTATTAGCTTGCTTTAAGCAAAGAACTATTAATCCTTAATTTTATACCATAAGTATATGTAAAATAAGGTGAATCCTGCTATATTTTTTCTTCACCGATGCCAAGTCACTTACATAAAGTGATGTAGTAATTGCATATAACTTGCATCTTCTCATATAGTTAAAATCCTCTCTAAATAACTTATTATACCTAATACCATATAAATGCTATGTAAATAGTTGTTGTATTATATTATAAAGGAAATATAACAATAAAAAGTACATATTCATCACAGACACAAATATTTTCCAAATAGTTTTCATCTCTGGTTTAATCCTTGTATTCAAATCCAAGAATAAAGAGGTCTGACTATAATTCCCCTGCATTCCTGCCAATTGAGACCTCAATTTCTTTCTTTCTTTTCCTTTTTCTTTTTCTTTTTTTTTAAGTGCTGGGGATTGAACCCAGGGCCTTGTGCATGCGAGGCAAGCACTTTACTAACGGGTAGAGTTAGAATCACCAACCCAAAACCCAAATTTCTATCTAAGGATTACATAACATTTTAACAAAGCCTTTCTTGCCCTTATCTTTCTTAATTATTCCAAAAGATGAAAATTGTTGGTAAAGATTTAAAATTAGACAATCGTGGCCTTATAATTTCTCCCCCACTATACCACTAAATCATGGTATATAAGAGGTTATCAGTATTACCTATAAGTAGTGTACACTTCATTCCATGGCATTCACATAGTCTCTGAAACAATATTCCTGGTGCCCAATGTAGTGAACCAAGTTTCCAAATCATTAATCAGTGCAAATTCAGTTATGGACTCTATTATAGACTAGTTCATGGGATGTGAAAAACTAAACATGAGAAAAGGTTGTGTTATGCTCTTTCTGAATGTACTGATTTGTTTTGAGGTTAACTGTAAACTAGAGAATTCATATACTAGGCAGTATAATTAAAATTGTACTCCAGGTAACACTGCATCAGAGATCTCAAACATACCTCCAATACTTTGAGATAACTCAGGTTCTTTGAGTCACTTGTTTCCTTATTACTATGTTACAAAGTCTGACATTGTTTCTGACTACTAATAACTATAGAATAATTTCTATACACATGAAACAAGCAATGACATCTTCAAGAGAAACAATGTTAAAGATAAATGTAAGATTAAGTGTAAATATCATTACCACCATCTGCAAAGCCAGTTGCGGTGATAATAGGGATAGCCACCATAATTAGTCCACAGCTGCTCCAAACGTACTTCATTAAGAATTGCTCTATCATGATGTACCACAAACGTTTGGATAAAATAAGGTTCATCTGGTCCGCTAAAGCTTTGTAACTCTTCTGGAGTTGCTTCATTTCTACCTATAGAGAAAAAAAATAAGAATTCATCTAACATATTTATGAAAATAAATACCATATGTGCTTGAGGGCTGTCTTTAATGATAAGCACTTATTATTATTTTGGTTTACTTAGTATAGCATTATCTATGGGCCTTAACAACCAAGAAATACAGATTAATATTACAATTAGTCATTATTATTTAGTTTGGGTTATACTTGGGACTATTTAAAAATTTTATGCTATTCAATGAATATAATATTAAGTGTAAAATACATATAACTGGGCTGGGGGTGTATTCAGTAGTAGAGCACTTGCCTAGTATGGATGAGGCCCTAGGCTCAATCTGCAGCAATCCCCCTCCTCAAATGTGTGTGTATGTGTGTGTGTGTCCCCACAAAAATGATTTATCATTATGATTTCAAACTTTAAGCTGTTAAAATTATATTTGTAAGACACAGATAAACAATATTAGAACCATATTCTAAAAATAAATAAATGACATACATTTATAAACTCCACCTTTAACTGACTCAATTTACTGGATTTTGACTTTTATGCAAGAACCATATAGCACACTATAATATACATCATACAGCACACTATAATATACATCATTGTGTTCAATGTTTCAGGAAGAAGAACAAATCAACATGATCAATATAACATATGGGGCCAATTTTCAAGTGGGAGTAAAGGTCCTAAATTTGTTACAAAATTTTTTCTTTAAATTGGTTCTGCTATTTAAAATTTTTGATAATTTCTGATGTTTTAAAAGCTAAATAATCCTCCTTAATAATTAAAATATCTTCAACTTAGAATACCTCATTATTTCATTTGCCAAGCCATCTGTATTAAGATTTCAGATGCATCATTTTTAAAATATGTCATATTTAACATCTGAAGTCACTCCCATGCATTAGAGATCTGTGCAATCTGGCTAATTGTTTTAAGGATTTACTTAATGTTGAAAATCTTAAATATTTAAAAATATTCTGGAACTTCTTTTTTTCTATTTGTTTCCTAATGGTTATTTTTTTTTCAAAATAGACAAAATTTAATTTCACTGACTCTTTTAATTTGAGTCAAACTATGTGCTGAACATAAACTAAACATAATAGAAATATTACTTTATAAGAAACTCTTCTGTATTTCTTAGGATGCTCCAAAATTGATCCGACATGCAAAATTATTAAAATTGTCTTCCAAATGAAATGTGGAGTTTTCCCCCTCTTAAGCAACAAAGGAATGACAATAAAATAAACCATTCTAAATTTTCCACCTCAATGGAAAGGTATTTACTCTTAGTTTCCAAATATGTATTTTTTTCACATACTTTAAGGTCACCTACCAAGTTAGGGTTTAAGTTTTAAGAACGTGTTTTTGAGATATTTGTGTGACTGAAATGATATGTAGGCTGTTTCTTAAATGTTGAAATTTTATTCTCATCAAACTTTTAAAAAGTTTGCACTTTATAATTCTTTAACAGCCTGCCATTTTAAAAGATAATGAAGTATATATTGTAATTTAAGTTTAGCAATCACAGAAATCAAAAAGGTTAAGAAAGTGGGTCCAACAGTCATCAGTCAAATATACAACAGATGGTGTGGCACTGCAGTGGCTGATTGAACAGTCTCACATTTCACTCATCACCTTAATTTTTATCTTACCTTATGTCCTCTGTAAAAAGCAATTTCTTCCACATTGGCTATAATTCTGGAGTGCACATACCGCAAATAGCCTTTCCTATGAGCTTCTTCAGCTACCAATTTACCAAATTTGGGAGAGCAAGCCTTCAACACTTTAGCAGTGGCATACACCACAAGTCCTGCTAACAGGGTGGGTCCAATTGGGCTTGCTCCTCTGGACTTAGCAGTCTGGATGAGTGTATAGGAGGTCAGGATTACATCTAAAATAGGTTTGGTCAGGTTGGAATACAAGTGAGCCACAGATTGGGAGAACATCATAATATCCTCAGTAAGAGACTGGTCAGGGTTTGCCAGCCTCCCATCCATATTGATCACCTTATAATAAGTCTGATTTGTAAAATAGGTTTCATAGGCATGGTCTACTAGTCGAGTTCTGAAAGCCAAAGCCAATTTGCACTCCAGGTACCTTATTGCACTGTTGACAAAGGTGGCAGGAATGGCAATCATAAGCCACTTGATTAATTTGAGGATGAAAGTCCGAGGCTTCTTTTCCACAATGCTTTTCACGATTTTTCCATCCAGACCAGCCACATAAATAGATAGAAAGGTTCTTGAGATTAGAGCCACCGAGTGGAGGCAGAGCCACCCTGTTTCAGTGGTCACAAGTTTGGGAAAGAGAATTTTCCGAAGTTCTAGTAGCTGTTTGAAAAAATCTGCATTCACTCCAGGCGAAGGTTTTTTACAAATGGTCTCGGTGCAATGCAGTATTTCTCTGTTCTCTGCAGCGGGGTAAGCTTCTTTTTTCCTCCCGTGGCCAGATTGCTTTAAACGCTTGCCAATGACGGGATAGAGGGTTTTCAGTGCATATGCTGCAGCCACCAGGCAGGCAGCCCTCTTAGCAGCACCCGATCTGGTCCATTTCATTCGATCAGCTGCTGCATTGAGCATATGTATCATTTTCCCAGTTACCCAAACCGGCTCCAAAAAGAATTCTTTTTAAAAGATCATACTCCACAGGCACCCCCAGTAGATGTTTCAGAAAGTCCTACAGCATCACTTAGTCTGTAGCGTTTTTCCTTCACTGTTTTATTTTATTTTGTTATTTTGTTCGTCTGTGACACACACAGCAGAGCTCAGACTCCACAGCATCTACAGGGGATGATTCCCTCAGAAGCTCTAGCTGCACGAAGCTCCTCCCTCCCAGGCTCCTCATTGGCTGTGAAGGCGGTGGGACCTTGGAATCCTCGCAGCTTCTCTTTGGAACCTTGAAAAGGAGGAGAGAGCAAGACGAATTACATCTTTAAACAGTTCAGCGAGGGTTAAACGTCTATTTTTGGAGAGGTCGAATCAGGCCAGCTACCCGCGAACAAAACCTGCCCTAGCTACTGAGCATGCTCAGTGTCATTTAGAAACCCGCAGAAGTTTCAGGATATACAGTTCTTCTTTAAGGTTTTTTTTTTTTTTTTCTTCTTCTCTTTTCTTTTCTTTTTTAGATACCATAAGGGGAAGAGAAAGCAGAAAGACTCACAAAACGAGACAAGGGAAACTAACCATGGAGGAGGGATAAGATGATCAATATCTAATTAATATGAAAAGAAGAAAGTGAAGGGGCACTGGTAAAAACAAAGTATCAAATGCAAATACTTGGGTCTGTGTTTTGATCTGAAGTGGGGTTTGGTTTTTGTCTGTGATTTCATGAATGGTCCCAGAACCTAACAGGTAAGTTGTAATTGAGGGTGTTCCTTGTAAATAAATAGAGGGGAAAGTCTTCTGTATTACAGAAAATAATTCTTTCTTATACTTCTAGATCTTCTTTTTTTCCCACTCCAGATCTATGTTTACTTGTCATATAATAAAAATCTTCCTGCTCCATAACTGTTATTTTTAACAAGGGAAATCAGATGCACTCTTATTTATTTACAAGATGACTATTAAATGAGATTAACGTCTCATTTCTACCACTCCCTTGTGTTTTCACTTGGATATATGTAGCTTTATAATCAAAATTTATTGCTATAATCAAATTTCATTTGTGAATCCAACTGGAATTGGGTAATAGAAAAAGCTTCTGTAGGATCTTACTTCACTTTTCAAGAATTGGTGTTTTTTGTAAGTTTTCGTTGTGTTGATCTCTTTAGACTTAGAGGTAATATTCTGGCTACTTCTTATTTCCATTTGATTATTTGATAAAAATCAAGAGTGTCTAAAAAAATTCTTCACATCCTAAAGGAGGATATAGAGGATATAAACTTCTCAATAGTCAAGCAAGGTTTTGCACAATTTAAAAAAACCAAAGTACATTTTTTTTGAGGTGGGGGAGGCTAAGTGTATATTTTAATGCCAGAAAGTAATTTTTTGCCCCTCTACATCTCACTCACAACATAGACACTTTCAACTGAAAGCTTGGGAAGACAGACATTTAAGCTAGAACAGAGCTTGGCAAATTATGATCAGTGGGCCAATTTCAGTCTGGTACTTATTTTTATATGACCAGTAAGCTAAGAATGATTTTATATTTTACATGCTAAGCAAGTGCTCTGCTACTCAGCTACAGCCCTAGCCCCAAATATTTTTAGTTGTAGATGGACATGATACTTTTATTTTGTTTATTTATTTTTATATGGTTCCGGGGATCAAACCCAGTGCCTCACAAGTGCTAGGTGAGTGCTTTACCACTGAACGATTTTATATTTTAAATGGTTGAAAATATACCAAAAAAAAGAATATTTTTGTGATGATAAAATTATATGAAATTTTTATTTCCATATCCACAATGAAGTTTTATTGGAACACAGTCATATTCATTTACCATCTTCTTTTAAGCCATAGTGGCAGAGTTGAATGGATTCAACAGAGACTAAAATATTTACTGTCTTGCCTTGATAAAATTTTGAAAATTTCTGTTCTAGAATATAAAACCTGTCTCGATGTTAAATGACCTTCATATCTCAGTTTATAATGAACTATGCTCATTTTTATAAGTAACAATATTCTCAGATTTTTAAATCTCTTTGTTATATGATTATATTAATTCCAAGACTCATTACATATATTTTCATTTGTTTACTTTAAATTCAGCAAATTTATTAATGTATGAATGACAGTTTCATACAACCTTCATATGAATATATTTGATATTATCAGCACACTCGATCATTCTGTTAAGAATTTCTAAACCTGTATATAAAGATCAAAGGGCCATAGTGGTTACTGTCAAAATCTATTCTCTCTCAGATCATGCTTTTGGTGTACACAAAATAAGACTGCCTTATATTTTTAAATTTTAGTAATTTATGTTCATCTCCTGAGAGCTAAACACAGAAGGGTTAACTATGACAGGTTGGAGGCCAGGGTAAATCTATCTGGGGGTGATGGCAGGATGTTTAGTCAGGCAGAACAGGTACACAGAAGGATGACTGGGTTAGACAACAGCTGGCAGTCAAGACAAGTGGCTTACATCACTGGCAAACCACCAGGGGCAGCCATATGGGGGAGAAGGAGCGGAGTGGGAATCCAGAAGCAAAGAACACTGAAGATCCAAGCAGGACAGCTCTTAGTTGTAGGTAGGTCAGTTTACCAACTAATAATGAGCCTGGGGTACATAAACAAGCTCTGAAGGCCTGGAGTGAGAATTTGCTGAATGGAGAATCAAATATGAGGAAAGAGACCAAGATAAAAATTTAGTTACAAGAATTACGGTACAAAGAAGGTTGAGAGGCCCTTTGTACAACTGTGGAGGTCAATGTGAGTTTTAACTTGATATTGAGCTCCTTAAGTACAGATCTATCTATAATAATGTAAATTTCACCCCTACTGTTCTTTCTACACTACTCCAAAGGTCAGAGCCTAAGATCTGAGATTAGGTTTAAGGCTTCAGATAAAGCAAAGGAAGGATTCAAGATGAGAAGAAACGATATAGGCATCAGAGGAGGAAATATAGTCCTGCTCCACATAATAAAGTTTTGGTCAACATTGGACCAGATATACAACAGTGGTCCCATACGATCCTAATGGAGTTGAAATACTCCTATAACCAAGGGACATCATAGCCTTTGTAATGTCACAGAACAATGCAATGCATTACTCACCTGTTTATGGCAATGCAATTTTAAACAAACCTATTGTGCAGCCAGTCAGATAAAAATATAGCACATATAATTATGTACAGTACATAACAGTTGATAGTGATAATAAATGATTATGTTACTGGCTTATATATTTATTATACTATACTTTTTATAATTAGAGTGTACTCTTTCTAATTATAAAATAATGTTTGTTGGAAAGCCATGTGCCATATTATTATACCTCATGCATTTCAGGCCTCATGTGCAGCCTCATGCATATCAGGTTTAATGTGGCTCAAGAGGTCACACAAAGTGATCTACCTACACCATCTAGTTTTGTGTAAATGCACTCTGTGATATTTGCATGATGACAACACCATCTAAGATGCATTTCTCAATGTATTCCCACCATTAGTGAATAGGACTTTAAAAAGTTAAGATGGTTAGAGTGATTCTTTTATCTTTTTTTTTTTATACTGGCAGTATGAATTAAAGCAAAGAGAATGTTACTTAGGTTTGAATTCCAAACTAGGAGAAAAAAAGAAGTAAAAAAATCCCTTGTTATTGTATTAAACATATTAAGTTTAATTTCCACTCAAGCTTCTCAACTTTATGTATTTTTATATGGGAAAATATTAAAAATTCCTTGGGAAATAATCTTAGAAAAAGAGCTTGAAATGAATTCTAAAAATATTTAAAGCAATGATTCTCAAATTACTACTCTGCTTATAATATAATATTCTCAGGGCCATTACCAATATCCATCCAAGAGTAGGATTAGATTTTACATGTATATATAGAATAATATTTATTAGGAAATAAATAAATAAATATACATACACACATTTTATAAATTGTAAAACCTCAGAATTTTTTTGGTAATAAGCAAAACAACATAAATGCATATATTATATAGATTATATATGAATTATATTTTACATTGCAAATCACCAGAAAGTAATTTTTATAAATAGGTAAGGATAAACTGTCTAAGTTTTAATAATTTTGAATGAATTTCTTTCACAACAAATGCTGAATAGTATTTGATCTGTACTACATTGTTTTATTGAACTGATTCCTGATCCAAGAGATTACCTAATTGCTTTACTGACCCTAAAATAGTACAGTGTTTGATGCTTATTATCTATCGTGGAGGCATAAACAACATTGCAGATGAGATCTTCAGTCAATATTTCAGCTATTACACACAACTACCTAATACCTTGTTCCTAAAGAAATGTCTTTTGCTTAAAGAAAAACTCAGTAAATAGCTATCTGAACATGTATCCCATAGATTAATCTTTCTCTAGCCTAATTTACCATTTCTACTGCCTCTTTGTGACTGGGAGGAAAGCAGTAACTCTAGAGGGAGAAGAGATGGTTCATTCCAGCTCTCAGTTCTTTACTCCTCTCAAAAAATTAGACAATTTCCCCTTTATGTCCTTTCACAAACAATAAAAGGAAAAAAAAGAAAGAAAGAAAAGGAAGGACAGAAGCAAGTCATATTTCCTTTAGAAAATTATTTCCCCTTCTAATTAATTTAGTCAACAAGTTTAGAATGCTAAAAGTACGAAAGGCAGATATACACGACTATTGTTCCTGCCTTGAGTGTAGGGTTTAGTTCCTGAAAACCAACAGCCACTCTGTGCAGAGGAGTACTTCTCTGAAATGTTGAATTCATCTGATCTAGTCAGTCAGAGATATACTTTGGTGAGTTTTTGTTATAAAAGTCAGGATTTACATTATTAAACAAGATGTCTATTCTGAGACATAATACAATTCCAGGTACTATTTCCCTACTACTTAACAGAAAATGTATTACATCATGAGATCTTCTACAGGTTACACCCTGGAAAAAAAGCATCATGGCAACTGAAAAAATTCTTTGTGCATTTATTTGGGATAAGATATTTAATTTCAAAGCAAAATGTTATAGAACAGTTTGTAAGGTATGTGTTTTGTGAAGACTATACAAACAATACAGAATGAACAGCAAAATCCAATTTCTGTTTTGGGAATTTTTTTCCTTCTTAATAAGAAATTTAAAGTCTTTGGTCCTTCATAGCTAAATTAATTTGTGATCAAGCTCTTTTAAAAACCCAACACTCACAAAATGTAAAATAGTATATTACTAGAGTGCAATGTTTCTGATAACTTTTTATTAAATATTAAAACTGTGCATTAGAAATATATAAAGGATTTGGGTGTGGAATAACAAATCAGAACAGAAAACATCATTTTGGGGGGGGTGTTTAGATATTGTTAACCACGTCGTTTTATTTCCTGAATCTGGTCTCGGACTTGATAAAGACAGCAGAGGCCAATAAGGAACTAGATAAATTATGGTGGAGACGGTATGAAACGCCAACCCTGCGGCCACCATCAGATATTTTCATTTACTTAGGTTTGCCTAAGGTGAGCAGTTAAAACCGATGTCAGTCTTGTTATTCAGGCTGAGTTGGGTGGCCACTGTATTGCTCTCCGATGGATTCCCTTGTGGCCTAACAGGACCCCACTTCCACCGGAAGAGGTGCACTGAAGAAGCCGCAGGGGCTGTAGGGATTGGGACCAGAAGGTCTCTCAGGTGCGCATTGACTGTCGGGAAGTTGGGCCCCAGGCTGGTGTTAGGGAGACCCACCCTGAACCTGTGGGTTGGCCTAGAGTTACTGGTCCGAGCTCCAGCCTTAAGGAGCTCAGTGTACCTCTCGTAAGGCAGATTTGCAGTGATGAATTGGGTTGGGGGATCCCGGTAAGTTGCGCTGGTAGAGTTAGATACTATAGTCATCGTGTACCTGGACATTTATACCTTAGTGATGCCTTTTTCTTAGGCCGCTGTAGAAGGGTCACAACCTTAGCTGGAAACAACCTGGTAGGAGTGGGTCTTTTAATTGCTTTACATGCCAGGATGGAGGCTGTTGCTTCAAGTCCCTGTTCCTAAAACAAAAGCAACTAACTCAGCTTCTCTCTGCTAACTTCCTGAAGGCATCACTTGTGGGGCCTGCTAGGGGCGAGGGTCCCTGCTATACTTCCTCCCTTTCTTGATATCCTTCATGCTTATCCTGTTATGAGGCCCCTGAACCCTACCTTCTGCCTCTACCTATTTCTCTCTTGAGAGGTGGATTTTATAGGTTGATACACAGTCTTTGTATGAATTTGGAAAGTATCACAAGACAGTCTGATCTCAGTTGCCCTAAATCCAAGGCAGAGCATCAATATCACCATATTTTCCAATTATAATTTATTTTTTAAAGGTAAATACTGTCACCACCTTTTATTTGAATAACTTACAAGAGAGTTTACAGTTCTCATTTAGGATTAATCACATAAAACATGATAGGTTGACAATTTAGTTTTATGTGACCTACTTATTACATTGCCATTGACCTCAAAGTCCCTTAGGGTGGAAATCATGTAGGTCTATAACTTTGTTTGATCAAAAATGTTGATGAAAAGTGTGTCAATTGAAACAGCTACTGTGTACCTTTTTAAAAAATCATAGGTAGACCCAGGACAGTGGTGATATGGTTAGAATATATTAAATTTCACAAAAAAAATTATAAGAGAAAAGATGCTTTTATGTTCACCAAGTAACTTTAGCTTGAGTGTTTATCCTGTAGAATGTGTTAGCATTGTGTTTTAGAAATTTACCAGGATTATTTCTGGCTAGTGTTCTAAAAGAACACTTGCCCTTTGGAAAAAAAGTGAAAATTCACCTATAGGCTTCAACAGGATTTAGTTATACATGATGATAAAGTGATGTTTTAAATTTGATATTCTTTAAAATGAATATTAAGATTATATTGTTGTTGTTCCTTCAGAACAACTCCAAGACATCCAGAATTAATTAATTCAACAAATATATTTTTGCATGCCTACTTGTTTAGGGTTGGCACTGCAGCTCAGAGGCAGAATGCTTGCCTCATGTGTGTGAGGCACTGGGTTCAATCCTCAGCACCACATAAAAATAAACAAATAAAATGAAGGCATGCTGTCCATCTACAACTACAAAAGAAAAGTAAAAATAAAAGATTATATGAAATCATATTACAAAGACTTTAAGCACTAATAGAATGATGCTATTATTGTTTTATATAATAAATTTTTCTGGTTGTTCTGAGAGTAGTATTTTAATTGCCATTGGGAGGATTCAAAGGCAGTATATTGCAGGAAATGTAGTCTAGAATTGTGTTTTTCAAAATGACTGTACTGCTGCACCTGAAGGAATTAGGAACTGGGACTTAAGAAACAACAGACTAAATATGCATGGTTACATCTGCTTTGGAATATTCTTTTTACTCAGAGACTGGGGAAAACCTGTCTTTAAATGTAAACAAACATGGAATACATTATAGAGTAAAATTAAAACTCTTAGAAAATATTAAGATAAACTATGCAGTTTTAAATAAAGTTTCCTTGTGAGGGAGCTGGGCTTCTTCAGATGAAGCCACATGTTGATTATGAAAAAATGAGTGTTTCCACTTTCTACTCTCAGAGTAGGCAAGAGTAGATGAGATTAGTTGAATTTGGCACTCTAATCACCTAAAAGGCCTCAATCTGAGATAATGCTTTTCGTAATCACTAGCAGCTGATTGGAGCGTCTAATAAATAGGAATTTAAATCCTTATCCTATACTATCTTGGAATACCTATTTATTCTCCCCCATTTTTAGGGGTGATTTTGGTTGAAAAGGTTGAGAATTGTTAGAGAGTTAAAATACAGAAAAGTAACTAGCGAACAATTACAAAGCTCCTTCAGAACAACTCCAAGACATCCAGAATTAATTAATTCAACAATTATATTTTTGCATGCCTACTTGTTTAGGGCATTAACTTGAACAGGGAAATGCATAAAATAAAAATATACCATTCTGGTTCCACAAAAAGTATCTTATGATAGAATGTTGAGATTTGAATTCGACAAATCACTGTAATAGGCAACAAGCACTGTATTTAGCTTATTATATCCTTACCAGAATCTTATGAGGAAAATAGGAATGTTATCCTCATTTTACTGATGGGGAAACTGAAGCTCAGTTAATATTAGGTGACTTCCCTAGAGTCAGTCAGCTAGTCAATAGTAGAGTTAGGATATGAGCCCAATGTGCTTAACTGCTATGCTTAAAAAAAAGTATTGTAAAAAGTGGCACAAATAAAGGGCTGTGGATATTTCAAGAGCAAAGAAACAGAAAGTTACAATAAGCAGTATTGGATAGCACAGAAGCTAAGCATTCAAAGATGCAATGAAATGCAGGTTCTTAAAGTCAAAAAGAAGGTGAGGTAAACAAATGATCAACTTGGAGAACTAGTTTGCGGAGGAGGCTTAGAAGAGACAAATTGGAAGGGGAGGTATAATATTAAAGAACTTGAAAAAATTATTTGGCAGATAGATGGGTCTGCATAAATAAATGATCAGCTTGGAGAACTAGTCTTCAGAGGAGGCTTAGAAGAGATGAATTGGAAGGGAAGGTATAATATTAAAGAACTTGAAAAAGTTATTTGGCAGATAGGTGGGTCTGTATTAAGACATTTAAATAGGGGATATGAATATTTTGTGTCAAGTAAATGAATGAAATAGGCTACAACAAACTTATGTTTTGGGAGTAGCAACCTGATTACATATCTTATCTGAACCAGAGTGTTCTTGTTTTATATTACAAAAACTTGATATACTGTTTAATTGCAGAATCATTTGATAGGAGCATCTTTACAATTTTACAGTTGCAAAGGTCTTTACAACTATTCTAATATAAAACAAACTGGCATTTGACCTTTACCTGATCTCCAATATAAGTGTTTTATTAGTCACACATAAAATGTCTTTTTATGAGGGAAAGAGCTGGTAACTGGGGAAGAAGTGTATTTCCCTTATTTTCCTTTTTTAATTGTTTACTTGGTTGGCTTTAATATTGTAGTCTTTGATATCTTTTCAAAATATCATAATGTTTCGTTTCAAACCAAAGTCTCATTAAGTATAAGAAAGTTGGTCTAAGCAGAGACTAATTGACATGTGTATGATAGTGATTCCCAAGCTACTGTCACCAGAACTCACTAATTAGCCATAATGTCAGGTTTTTTATTTAATGGACTGTTTTTTTTCCTAAAGTTATATATTTTTTGACCTTTTAATATATTAAAATACACACTTCCCTTTTAAAACCCTTCCTTGATAAATTTAAAATATCAATTCTGTGTCATTTCCATCAATTAAATATAATTTTTTGAAAATTACTTGTCTGGGAATCATTGACCTAGAACTCTTTTGTTTGTTTTTTACTGCTAGAAGTCACTGCTGAAACTTTGTTTGCTGATTGGATGAATGTACAAATTTGAAAGAGGACATATAAAAGCATTGGTTTTTTTTAAAAAATTCTTTTCTTTATTAATCAATGACTTGTTTCACCAGATTCCTAGCTGGGCATGAAGGTGGTAGCAAGAAAGGACACTGTAAAGATGGAAGCACTTTTGGGGCCAGAAAATGCTATTCAGAGTTAGATTGACTATAGATCTATAAATACAGTACTCAAATTAAATGTAAGAATTTCGGAGAAGGATACTAGGGATTGAACACATGGGTGCTTTGCCATGAGCAACATCCCAGCCCTTTTTAAAATTCTGAGATGGAGTCTCACTGATTTGTTGATGCTGGCTTTGAATTTGTAATTCTCCTGCATCCGCTTCCCAAGTTGCTGGAATTATACACATACACCACTATGTCTGGCTTAGTATAAGAATTTTTTTAATTAAAGAGATTTATTTTTATAATTTTAGTCAAAGACTACAACCAATGTCAATAAAAGGCACAGGTGAAGATCTGTTGGTATTGAGGTAAGGGAGAGGCTACCATTTATGGATACAGGCTTAGATCTAGTTCATCAAGCAAAAAAACTAGATGCTGTATAGCAAGCACTATGCCTCATGGGAGTACAAAGCTACTAAAATATAGTCACATTCTGAGAGTTTCATAGTTTATCAAGGGAGTAAAATATCATCTTAAGTTTGAAAATGTTTAAGATCAGAGGCCCAAATATATGATATTATAAATAGGTAATGTGAACATATGATAGTTTTAGCTGTGGTTTTGACTAATCAGAATTAAATATGAAAGTTCAGATGGAGAGGGAGAAATAAAACTGCATAAGTACTTGGAGATAAGATTAAAATTTTAAAATGTATGTGAGTGCTTGATAGTGAGTTTGAAAACCAAAGAAGTTGCAATTTTTCTGTTATTGAGGAGCCATATAAATTCAGAATTAATCAATGTAAATGATATTTTATGACTATTTGTAGTGTTCATATTATATAGATTGGGATATAGCTGAGGAGACTCCATGATAGTGGTATCAGTTAGGATTCTGTTAGAAAAGAAAATTAATACTATTCAAAAAAATTTTGGGTATAACTATATATTCTTCAAATACAATCAACACAAATTCTAGTTCACTTTGTAGGGATTACAGGCTTTGAAAATTTGGTTTGATTATTAAACCTCTCTATACAACAATGGATCCAGGTTGTAGGTGAGCCCTCTAAGGAGAATGAATATAGATACAGAGCCTTGGAAGAGGTACATTCAGGTAAATGGTCCTGAAACTTAAGCTTAATCGGCTTTTCAGGAAATTAGCCTTTGTGTTTATATCTCTCTTTACTCATCTTTTAAATGTGGATATTACTCAGGTTTTAATGAATATCATCCCAGTTTGACAGTCAAGGTTTGTGTGTTGTCCTAGGGTCATACTTAATTTAGGATTTGTCTTAGAGTTTTTTAAACTACATATAAACTATTGTTAATAGTCCCATTAAAATGAACCATCAAAATTCAGTGAATATCATTTTTAAAATCTCCGCCGTAGTTCTATTTGTGTGTGGGCCATATGTGCAATGAAGACAGTTCTCATTTTAACCTGGTTAAATCTGAAATCCAGTGGTAATCCAGGTCTTTATTTTATACTCTCCAAATGAAATAATAAGAGTTCCTTTTCAAGACAGCATGAAAGGTACTTTCTGACAAAAGAAATTGTGCTGGGACATGAGTAGTTAGAGACAAAACTTGCTGGGTAGTGTGGAAAAAGTATTTATTTGGGTTGTCTCTGCTGTCCACTTGTTGTATCTAGCCATTATAACATTGCAAGTTAAGGTCTAAGGGATTTGTACAGCTCTCTGAAATAAGGGGAATTTTAAATTAGGAGTTAATGAAATATATGTGAAATATAGAAGCTAGTCCTGTCAGAAAGCATGTTATTGAATTGAAAGAATGCTATTGCTAGAATAGCTTTGTCAACAACTGTTTTATCATCTGTTTGATAATGCTTTTGTAACAATTTTTTGGCAACAGGGAGCTCAAATAAAGGAAAACTTAATGCTTAGTGAAATAGTAAGCATGGATATTTCGCTTTTCAAGGAAATCAGTGAACCTATAACTTGTGCACAAAATGTTTATCAATATCCAGCATCCCCCATAGTTATATTGATGACCACATAAAAATATGAAGACATAAATGTACTGAAAAAATATCAGTATTTGCTTTCAGATTTAGTAATTATTTTGAGGAGATACCAGTAGACATTAACTTAACATTTAGCTGCAAAAGGAGCATTTACCTAGTACTCTGTGAAATATGACTTTTCATTTAGATTGAATGACTTCTTAATTTTAAATTTTCTTGTGTGTATTCAAAAAGGCAAGTAATGACTATAAATGTGTAGATTTACTAGCAGAACTTCATAAGCAGTCGAATGATGCCAGTTTTCCATGAGTGTCACCAGATACCACACAGAAAATAATTCCAATAATTATTTTATTTAATTCATGAATCAAAGAGAAATTCTTAGAAGCTCATTTTGTCAAAGATAATACATCTGATATTATTGTGAATACAATTATGAATTGCATAAAGTTTCATAAAGTGAATTCCATAAACATGAATGATAAAGATAAAATGATTCCTGAATCATAATATGAATATAAATATGATGGATCATAGATTTATGAGTAAAACAGGGTTCTTACTCAATTATTCAACCTGTGTAATTGAGATATACTTTGAATTATTTGTGTTTACATATATTAATCACATAGCTGCAGCCAAAGAAGCAAGGTATTTTATCTAATAAATGCTGCAGTTGTCAAAAGTTCCAAGTTATTTTATATATACAGTATAATAAATTGAACTACATTATTTTTGAGACAAAATTGATGCTGTATGAAAAAAAGAATGCTTTGGTATTTTATTGTTAACTTTTTTGGTTACTTTTATTAGATGTCACACGTTTGAGTCTAAAGAATTACTTTATATATCAATCTGTGGGTCCTATGTAGTTATTGAATATTTTGATAAACAAGTCATCTAAATTTTGATGGCAATTTTTTTAAAAAACTAGTGGGAATATTTATTCAGAGTATTGTATAATTGGAATGACCAAATATTTCAGTGTTTTAAGCTTTTAGAAAATAAAATTTTAAAGGTTTATCCTGTACAAAATGTAATTTTGAAACTTTATTTTTGGAATTCAGATTTGTATTGAAATATTGTGACTGTTAGAAAAACCTTTTTGATTAAATACATATTTTTAATTGGTTAATTTTATATTTCACATATTCAATTAAATATGAATTAAACTGGAAAATCTCAGTTTTATACCATCTAAATTTGAAGAAATATTTAAAACTTATATTTATTTGTTAATTTTGTTTTTAAAAATAAGGAAGTTACTTTAAATGGTTTGGAAAAGATGTACATATGAAAATGTTTGGCTAAATGAAAACAAAGTAGGAGGTGGGAAAGGTTATCAATAAGTGTTAAGTTATGTTTATAAAAGGTTCTGGTGTGCTGTTGCACAGTAGAGTGACTGTAGATAATAATTATATATTTTAAATGTCAAAAAACTAGAAGAAATTATTTTTAATGTTTTTTACCATAAAGAAATGATAAATGAGGAGATGGCTATGTTTAACATGATTTAAACATATATAATATATACATGTATCAACACATCACATGGTATCCTGTAAATATATTCTTATGTTTTTTTTTCTATCAGTTTAAAAAAATTAAAAAAAATTGACACTGTTTTCCATTTGACAAAATTTGCTCTGTCCTTACCAGGTACTTCAGCAACTATAAGGAGAGCATTTTCTCAATTAAAAATAATATAGTTCATGTGGAATTGTTGATTGAGTATTTAATAGTTTTAAATTTATTAACCAAATATAATTTTAAAGACTACTGTGGAAAGTTTTGTGAAGAGAATTTAAGTATAATAAATTCATATTGAAAAAGCACTTTATTCTGAAAACCATTAGTAACAAAGTATTAGAGACAAATTTAGCTTAAGTAATTAATTACATGAATTCAAGAAATAATTTTCCTGCTCATGTTTTTTTGTTTAGCCTTCTGACAGTTGATATAAAGAATATTTTGTGTTGTGAGGATATTAGGCAAAAGGTACACTCATACACTGTTGATGGGACTGCAATGGTGCAACCACTCTTGAAAGCGGTCTGAAGATTTCTCAAAATATTAGGAATGGAACCACCGTATGACCCAGCTAACCTACTCCTTTGTATATATTCAAAGGTCTAACATCAGTATACTACAGGAGTACAACCACATCAATGTTTATAGCAGCACTATTCACAATAACAAAGCTATGAAACTAACCTAGGTACCCACCAACAGATGAATGGATAAAGAAAATGTGTTACTTCCACCCAAAGGTGTATTACTCATCCAAAAAAGAAGAATAAAATTATGACATTTTCTGGTAAATGGATGAAACTGGAGACCATCATGATAAGTGAAATGAGCCAGACCCAGAAAGTTAAAGGTTGATTAAAAAAAAAAAAAAAAATATATATATATATATATATACAGAAGCTGCAGCAAAATAAGGGAGAAAAATAAAGAATAGTGGGGGTGGGAGATTCCATGTAAATAGGAAAGATTAAATACTTCACTGAGATTAAAGTATTAAAATATTAGTTTTATGCTGTCAAACCTCTAAAATATTTTATATGAAAACTCAGGTGGTGTAGAGAAAGGGGATTGAGGGTGAGGGAGGAGGAACAGAAAAAGGGAAGAATGGTGGACTCTGACCTAACTTTCCTGTGTATACATATGACTATATCACAGTGAATGTACATCCACAAAGCACTAATTGAAACAACAAAAACAAAAATAAAACTATACAGGAATAGCAGAAAGACCAGTAGAGTAGACAGAACAAGGAGAACAGGGAGGGAAAAGGGAAATATTGGGGACTGAAGTATAGCAAATTATATTCCATACTTGTATAATTAATCATAATATTATATATAACTAAAAAGAACTAATAAAAAAAGAAATTTTTATTTTAATGTTCCTGGAGATAGAGAGAGAGAGAGAGAGAGAGAGAGAGAGAGAGAACGAGTGCGAGTGCTTTATCTATTGAGATAGCTCTTTATGTATCTCCATAGAGATATCTACAGATACAGATATGTAGAAATATATGTAGATATCTAGACATATATACATACATATCTGTATATGTAATTTTAATTTTTATAAACATTTTTAAAAATTGTTTTCCTATAGAATATTTTAGAAATTTGACAACATAATATTAATATTTTAATAGCTCAATACATAGAAATATTAAAATTTTAATAGTTCAATACATAGAATTCTGGCTGTGAGACACATCCTTTAAATAGGAACAAATGAATCTTACTGTTCTTGAAACTTAACCATAAGCCTTAGGATGATCTACTTTCATTGCCTACCCTGATTTCTTTCAGTATTTAAAGATTTACATAAAGTATGTTTGTAGGAAATTATTATTTTTTATATTTATAATGTTGCTTATTAAAGTCTTATTACCTGTAAGACTACCAGGAATGTTTGTGTGGAAAACTTACCAAGATTTTAGCTATAAAATGAGAAGCCAGGTTGCATCTAAATACTAGTTAATTAAATTTGATGAAAGTGTGTATAATAGTCCATGAATATTTCCAAATTTTAGAAACATTCCTAATAGAACTATGAATATATTCAGTTTTTTTCTTGATTTAATAAGTCTCTGAGAACTTGTTTTAATTAGGTTCTCTCTTCTGAGTATTATATAGATTTCTGCTTTATTGGTTTTACAATTTTTTCCCTCAATATCTTTCCTCTTGTAATTCAGACATCTTTTAAAACTTTTATCTTGTAAGAGAAAAGTATTTAAAAGCCATAGCATTTTGACATTTATCATTACTATTCCTAACACATCAGATAAACCTGCCAAGTACTTTTTCTAGGCTAATAACTGCCTTGAATCTTAATTAGTCCCCTAGCTAATACTGTTAGATGTTGATGTTTTAGTTTAATATTAATTACACTGTAATTCAAAGCGTAGAATATTTTTCATCTGCTAGTTATTTATTGCTCTTTTAATTTTCTTTATATTTTCTAATTTTAATTGCTGAACATATTATTATAAGATGTTAACATTCTGAAACAGTTTCTTTTGCATGGCATCATGCCCCTAGGAATATAAACTAATTAGGGAACTAAAAAAAAGTAAAACCATACAAAAAACACAAAAGAGCAATTTAAGACAGATAATGTACAGTATTAATATAATACCTATAGTATTTAATTTCTGATGTAGCTTCAATACTGCCTGTATGCACCATGAAAATTTATGGGTTAGTTCTGTTTATAACAATTCTTTGGCAAATTTCTTATTGTTTTAAAATTTTTATTATAATTATTGATTCATATTAATTATACAGATTAATGAGTTTCACTGCAATATTTCCATACATGTATATATCATGCTTTGTTCATATATACCTGCCTTACTACTACTGTCTTACTATATATGCCCCCCCCTTCCCCAGGCATCCTGCCTTTTCCTTTCTTTAATAGTCTGACTTTTATTTTAAGACATCTTCTTTTTAGTTTCCACATATGAGAGACAAAATATGATACTTGTATTTCTGTGTCTGTCTTATTTTCCTTAACATGATAACTTTCAATGCCATCCATTTTCCTGAAAATACCATGATTATGTTCCTTTTAATGGCTGAATGAAACTCCATTGTATGCATACACCACATTTTTTTTAACCATTTCATCTATTGATGGGTACCCAGATTGACTCCATATCTTGGATTTTTTTTAAGGATTTTTTTAGAATTTTATTTTTTAAAGATGTTGATGAATCTTTATTTTATTCACTTATATGCAGTGCTGAGAATTGACCCCAGTGCCTCACACTTGCTAGGCAAATGTTCTACCACTGAGCCATAACTCCAGCCCAACATTTTCTTTTAAATGTTTTCTTACTAGAAAGATTATCAAAGGTTAGAAGTTCACAGTTCTGTTGTCAGTATGGTTCCCTTCCATCTCTCTTTGTTTCTTTTTTTCTTTCTCCCCCCCTTTTTTCCTAATTTTCTTTCCATTAACCCTTTACACTTCTCTCATTTTTTTTTCTTAGCAAAGAATAGCAAATATTTATATTCCTACTACACAGAATGAATAACTTGTACAGTGTTCTATGAAAAAAACCTACAGATTTTCTTTAAAGTACATAACTATAATGATAGCTAATATTGTTCATTCAGACTTTCATTGAACAAGATGATTGTAATCTATTTCTTTAAAAATCCACTTTCCAGGCTGGGTGTCATGGTACACACCTATAATCCCAGATACTTGGGAAGCTGAGGCAGAAGGATCATAAAGGGACAGTCTCTGCAACTTAAGACTGTCTCACAAATAAAAAAATAAAAAACCTGTGACTGTAACCAATGGTAGAGTACCATTGGGTTCAAGTTCCAGTACTGTAAAAAATAAAATGTTTTCCAGGATAAAATAGTCATTAGTTTAAAAAGGATTAGCCTTATTCTCACCATTCTTCCTACCACTAAATCTCTGATCTTTCAACTATTAAGACAAAAATTAGAGAAACTCTAATAAAAGTTATTTTATAAAGTACAGATAGATTTCATTAATAGATTGGTATATGAATGGAGTCTTGAAAGTATTGAAAGTTTTAAATATGAATATATGATTCAACTATAGAACAGGTAATTTCAGGCTGCCATTCGCCTGCGTCTCGCAGACAAATTACTCAGGCTCAGTGCTAAAGAACCTGCGGAAACTGCTTCTTGGAGCCTGCTCCTATCAGAACATACACCGAGCCTGGAGCGGCCGAATTCTGGCTCCCGGAACTGCTCTGGCCCAGGGCTAAAGAACCCGCAGAAACTGCTTCTCGGTCCGGATCCTGCTGAATACTGTGGAGGCCAGAGGGGCAGAGCAGAGCCGCCGCCCATGCCCGGAACAGCCCCAGCGACCCGCCAGCGTGGTATCACTTCACCCCAACTGCAGTAGGGGCCGAGCAGAGCCGCCGCCCGAGCCCGCAAGGTAGGCAGACCTGCGACCGACTGGCAGAACAGGCCAGCGGCCTGCCGGCGTGGTAGACACGTCACCCCAATTGGAGTCGGGCAGAGCAGAGCCGCCGCCCGCATCCGGAACAGGCCCAACGACCCGTGGGCATGGTAGTCACATCACCCCAACTGGAGTAGGGGCAGAGCAGTGCCGCCACCCGCGCCCGCAAGGTAGGCAGACCTGCGACCGACTGGCAGAACAGGCCCAGCGGTCTGCGGGCGTGGTAGACATGTCACACCAATTGGAGGAGGGGCAGAGCAGAGCCGCCACCTGCGCCTGCAAGGTAGGCAGACCTGCGACCGACCGGCGGATCAGGCCCAGTGGCCTGCTGGCGTGGTAGACACGTCACCCCAACGGGAGTAGGGGCACAGCAGAGCCTTCACTCGCACCCAGAACAGGCCCAGCGGCCCGATGGCATGGTAGTCACATCACCCCAATTGGAGTAAGGGCAGAGCAGAGCCGCCACCCGCGCCCGCAAGGTAGGCAGGCCTGTGACCAACCGGCGGAACAGGCCCAGCGGCCTGCCGGCGCGGCAGACACGTCACCCCATTTGGACTAGGGGCAGAGCAGAGCCGCCGCCCGTGCCCACAAGGTAGGCAGACCTGCGACCGACCGGAGGAACAGGCCCAGCGGCCTGCCGGCATGGTAGACACGTCACCCCAATTGGAGTAGGGGAAGAGCAGAGCCGCATCCCGCACCCGGAACAGGCCCAGCGACCCGCTGGCATGGTAGACACGTCACCCCAATTGGAGTAAGGGCAGAGCAGAGCCACCGCCCGCGCCTGCAAGGTAGGCAGACCTGTGACCGACCTGCAGAACAGGCCCAGGGGTCCGCGGGCATGGTAGACACGTCACACCAACTGGAGGAGGTGCAGAACAGAGCCGCCACCCGCGCCTACAAGTTAGGCAGACCTGCGACCGACTGGCAGAACAGACCCAGTGGTCTGCCAGCGTGGTAGACAGATCACCCCCATTGGAGGAGGAGCACAGCCGCTGCCCGCCCTGCAAGGGAGACTTTTCAATTATACAAGAGCAATATAAATATATAGGGGGAAAATTTCAAAAACACAACAGTTTCACCAAGCAGAAAGAAACGCGAGCAGTATGAAACGATAAGGAAAGAAAGGACCACAAGCAATGCAGGTCAACTCAACTTTAGAAGAGGTAATAGCTGCAGAAGATGGAATGTCAGATAAAGAATTCAGGATATACATGCTTCAGATGATCTCGAGTCTCAAGGAAGACAGTAGACAGCAAAATCAGACAATGAAAGATCACTTCGACAATGAATTACATAAACAAATCCAAGAAGCAAAAGATCAACTATACAGGGAGATAGAGGTAATAAAAAACAAACAAACAGAAATCCTAGAAATTCAGGAAGCAATAAACCAACTTAAAAACTCAATTGAGAATACTACCAGCAGAGTAGAACACTTAGAAGATAGAACATCAGACAATGAAGACAAAGTATTTCAACTTGAAAAGAACATAGACAGCTCAGCAAGACTGTTAAGGAACCATGAGCAGAACATCCAAGAAATATGGGATAACATAAAGAGACCAAACTTAAGAGTCATTGGGATACAGGAAGGTATAGAGCTCCAAACCAAAGGAATGAGCAATCTATTCAATGAAATAATACGAGAAAACTTCCCAGACTTGAAGAATGAGACAGAATCCCAAATCCTAGAAGCCTACAGGACGCCGAATGTGCAAAATCATAAGAGATCCACACCTAGACACATTATAATGAAGATGCCCAGCATACGAATAAGGAGAGAATTTTAAAAGCTACAAGAGAAAGGAAGCAGATTACATTTAGGGGTAAACCAATCAGGATAACAGCTGATCTTTCAACACAGACTCTGAAAGCTAGAAGATCCTGGAATAACATATTTCAAACACTGAAAGAAAATGGGTTCCAACCAAGAATCGTGTATCCAGCGAAATTAAGCTTCAGGATGGAAAATGAAATTAAAACCTTCCACGATAAACAAAAGTTAAAAGAATTTGCAGCTAGAAAACCATCTCTTCAAAACATCCTTGGCAAAACATTACAGGAAGAGGAAATGGAAAATAACAATGAAAACAAACAGTGGGAGGTAGGACAGTAAAGGGGGGAAAATAATCAAAGAGGAAAACAAACCATGTTTAGTAACATAAATAAACAAATATGGCTGTAAGAACAAACAATATCTCAATAATAACCTTAAATGTTAATGGCTTAAACTCACCAATTAAGAGACACAGGCTAGTAGAATGGATCACAAAACAAGACCCAACAATATGCTGCCTACAGGAGACACATTTGATAGGAAAAGATATACATAGACTGAAGGTGAAAGGTTGGGAAAAATCATATCACTCATATGGACTTCGGAAACAAGCAGGAGTGTCCATACTCATATCAAATAAAATAGATTTCAAGCCAAAGTTAATCAAAAGGGAAAAAGAGGGACACTACATACTGCTCAAGGGAACCATACACCAACAAGACATAACAATCATAAATATATATGCCCCAAACAACGGTGCAGCTATGTTCATCAAGCAAACTCTTCTCAAGTTCAAGAGTCTAATAGACCACCATCCAATAATCATGGGAGACTTCAACACACCTCTCTCACCACTGGACAGATCTTCCAAACAAAAGTTGAATAAGGAAACTATAGAACTCAATAACACAATTAATAACCTAGACTTAATTGACATATTTAGAATATACCACCCAATATCAAGCAGTTACACTTTTTTTCTCATCAGCACATGGATCCTTCTCAAGAATAGATCATATATTATGTCACAGGGCAACACTTAGACAATATAAAGGAGTAGAGATAATACCATGCATCTTATCTGATCATAATGGAATGAAACTGAAAATCAAAGATAAAAGAAGGAAGGAAAAATCATGCATCACTTGGAGAATGAACAATATGTTACTGAATGATCAATGGGTTATAGAAGACATCAAGGAGGAAATTAAAAAATTCTTAGAGATAAATGAAAACACAGACACAACATATCAGAATCTATGGGACACATTGAAAGCAGTTCTAAGAGGAAAATTCATTGCTTGGAGTTCATTCCTTAAAAAAAGAAAAAACCAACAAATAAAATATCTCATACTTCATCTCAAAATCCTAGAAAAAGAAGAGCAAACAACAGCAAAAGAAGTAGAAGGCAAGAAATAATTAAAATCAGAGCTGAAATTAATGAAATCAAAACAAAAGAAACAATTGAAAAAATTGACAAAACTAAAAGTTGGTTCTTTGAAAAAATAAATAAAATCGACAGACCCTTAGCCATGCTAACAAAGAGAAGAAGAGAGAGAACTCAGATTACTAACATACGGGATGAAAAAGGCAACATCACAATAGACACTTCAGAAATACAGAAGATAATCAGAAATTATTTTGAATCCTTATACTCCAATAAAATAGAAGATAGTGAAGGCATCGATAAATTTCTTAAGTCATATGATCTGCCCAGATTGAGTCAGGAGGATATAGACAACCTAAACAGACCAATATCAATTGAGGAAATAGAAGAAACCATCAAAAGTTACCAACTAAGAAAAGCCTAGGACCGGATAGGTATACAGCAGAGTTTTACAAAACCTTTAAAGAGGAACTAGTACCAATACTTTTCAAGCTATTTCAGGAAATAGAAAAAGAGGGAGAACTTCCAAATTCATTCTACGAGGCCAACATCACCCTGATTCCTAAACCAGACAAAGACACTTCAAAGAAAGAAAACTACAGACCAATATCTCTAATGAACCTAGATGCAAAAATCCTCAATAAAATTCTGGCGAATCGGATTCAAAAATATATAAAAAAAATTGTGCACCATGATCAAGTAGGAGTCATCCCTGGGATGCAAGGATGGTTCAATATACGGAAATCAATAAATGTTATTCACCACATCAATAGACTTAAAAATAAGAACCATATGATCATCTCGATAGACGCAGAAAAAGCATTCAACAAAGTACAGCATCCCTTTATGTTCAAAACTCTAGAAAAACTAGGGATAACAGGAACATACCTCAACATTGTAAAAGCAGTCTATGCTAAGCCTCAGGCTAGCATCATTCTGAATGGAGGAAAATTGAAGGCATTCCCTCTAAAATCTGGAACAAGACAGGGATGCCCTCTCTCACCACTTCTGTTCAACATAATTCTCGAAACACTGGCCAGAGCAATTCGACAGACGAAAGAAATTAAAGGCATAAAAATAGGAAAAGAAGAACTTAAATTATCACTATTTGCAGATGACATGATTCTATACCTAGCAGACCCAAAAGGGTCTACAAAGAAACTATTAGAGCTAATAAATGAATTTAGCAAAGTGGCAGGATATAAAATCAACACGCATAAATCAAAGGCATTCCTGTATATCAGCGACAAATCCTCTGAAATGTAAATGAGGACAACTACTCCATTCACAATATCCTCAAAAAAAAAAAAAAATAAAATACTTGGGAATCAACCTAACAAAAGAGGTGAAAGACTTATACAATAAAAACTACAGAACCCTAAAGAGAGAAATTGAAGAAGATCTTAGAAGATGGAAAAATATACTCTGTTCATGGATAGGCAGAACTAACATCATCAAAATGGCGATATTACCAAAAGTTCTCTATAAGTTCAATGCAATGCCAATCAAAATCCCAACAGCATTTCTTCTAGAAATAGAGAAAGCAATCATGAAATTCATATGGAAAAATAAAAGACCCGGAATAGCAAAAACAATGTTAAGCAGGAAGTGTGAATCAGGCGGTATACCGATATCAGACTTCAAACTATACTACAGAGCAATAGTAACAAAAACAGCATGGTACT
The DNA here is from genome assembly GCF_964194105.1 of Spermophilus citellus. NCBI lineage: Eukaryota > Metazoa > Chordata > Mammalia > Rodentia > Sciuridae > Spermophilus > Spermophilus citellus. The sequence goes on from NC_138197.1 coordinate 60,276,723, forward strand.
GGTACCAATACAGGCGGGTGGACCAATGGTACAGAGTAGAGGACACAGAAACCAATCCACAAAACTACAACTATCTTATATTTGATAAAGGGGCTAAAAGCATGCAATGGAGGAAGGATAGCATCTTCAACAAACGGGGCTGGGAAAACTGGAAATCCATATGCATCAAAATGAAACTGAATCCCTTTCTCTCGCCATGCACAAAAGTTAACTCAAAATGGATCAAGGAGCTTAATATCAAATCAGAGACACGGCATCTGATAGAAGAAAAAGTTGGCTACGATCTACATACTGTGGGGTCGGGCTCCAAATTCCTCAATAGGACACCCATAGCGCAAGAGTTAATAACTAGAATCAACAAATGGGACTTACTCAAACTAAAAAGTTTTTTCTCAGCAAAAGAAACAATAAGAGAGGTAAATAGGGAGCCTACATCCTGGGAACAAATCTTTACTCCTCACACTTCAGATAGAGCCCTAATATCCAGAGTATACAAAGAACTCAAAAAATTAGATAATAAGATAACAAATAACCCAATCAACAAATGGGCCAAGGACCTGAACAGACACTTCTCAGAGGAGGACATACAATCAATCAACAAGTACATGAAAAAATGCTCAACATCACTAGCAGTCAGAGAAATGCAAATTAAAACCACCCTAAGATACCATCTCACTCCAGTAAGATTGGCAGCCATTACGAAGTCAAACAACAACAAGTGCTGGCGAGGATGTGGGGAAAAGGGTACACTTGTTCATTGTTGGTGGGACTGCAAATTGGTGCAGCCAATTTGGAAAGCAGTATGGAGATTTCTTGTAAAGCTAGGAATGGAACCACCATTTGACCCAGCTATTCCCCTTCTTGGTCTATTCCCTAAAGACCTAAAAACAGCATGCTACAGGGACACAGCTACATTGATGTTCATAGAAGCACAATTCACAATAGCAAGACTGTGGAACCAACCTAGATGCCCTTCAATAGATGAATGGATAAAAAAATGTGGCATTTATACACAATGGAGTATTACTCTGCATTAAAAAGTGACAAAATCATAGAATTTGCAGGGAAATGGATGGCACTAGAACAGATTATGCTAAGTGAAGCCACCCAATCCCTAAAAAACAAATGCCAAATGTCTTCTTTGATATAAGGAGAGTAACTAAGAACAGAGTAGGGACGAAGAGCATGAGAAGAAGATTAACATTAAACAGGGATGAGACATGGGAAGGAAAGCGAGAGAGAAGGGAAATTGCATGGAAATTGCAGGAGACCCTCAGGGTTATACAAAATTGCATACAAGAGGAAGTGAGGGGAAAGGGAAAAATAATACAAGGGGGTGAAATGAATTACAGTAGAGGGGGTAGAGAGAGAAGAGAGGAGGGGAGGGGAGGGGGGATAGTAGAGAATAGGAAAGGCAGAAGAATACAACAGACACTAGTATGGCAATATGTAAATCAATGGAAGTGTAACTGATGTGATTCTGCAATCTGTATACGGGGTAAAAATGGGAGTTCATAACCCGCTTGAATCAAAGTGTGAAATATGATATGTCAAGAACTATGTAATGTTTTGAACAACCAACAATAAAAAAAGAAAGCATAAAAAATAAATAAATATGAATATATGATTAAGAAAGTATCTTTTTTTTTTTTTGAGAATTTTTAATATTTATTTTTTAGTTCTCGGCGGACACAACATCTTTGTTGGTATGTGGTGCTGAGGATCGAACCCGGGCCACACGCATGCCAGGCGAGCGCGCTACCACTTGAGCCACATCCCCAGCCCAAGAAAGTATCTTAATATGGAAAAGAGTACTATAAATAGATTTTAATTTGGGAATGACTTCATGAAGTGGATAACCAAAAAACGAGTTGAAAACTAAATTCGGACCGTTCTATGGAAGTTCTATTCTTAAGTGATAATCAGATATATGTTTTAGAGTGTTTTCCCATGTAGTAAAATATGTTGGAGAGCATTTGCATAAGATCAAAGTAACCTTTTAAAATTTAATTTTGGTAAATTGGCTACATAATATTTTAATAGTCAATGTAGAATGCAAATGACTTGATGATTCACTGGCAAATTTTTTGGATCATGTGCAAATTTTTTGGTATGATTCATTTTTTATTCTTTTAAGATAACATGACAGTAGAGTGCAGTTTGACATACTATACATACATGGAGTATAACTTATTAGGATTCCAAGCTCATGGTTGTACATGATATGGAGTTTCACTGGTCATGTATTCGTATGTGAACATAGGAAAGTTATATCTGATGGCATGAATCATTTTTATTAGATACATAAAGTGTGTGCTACTTTCATCCATTGCTTAGGGAATATGTCCTCTTGTCATTGCTGTCTCATTTTGTATTATTGTAAGTAAATCATAAGAAGCAATATTAGGAGGTATATGTGTGTATGTGTGTGTATACATATATGTGTGTGTGTGTGTATACATGTGTGTGTGTGTGTGTGTGTGTGTGTGTGTGTGTGTGCGTGTGTATGAATGACATGGCCAAATTAAAATAGCTTTTTAATTACCACCTATTTTAATTTTATTGTAGAGCAGCTCTTTAGAAGACGTTTGTATTCTTTAGTAGCCCAACATTTGATCCTTGTTTATGTGTGAAGTGTTTCCTACCTCATGAGTTTTTGTGAGAGGCATAGGTCACCTCTTTCTGTAGAAAGTGAAAATAAAAATCCCCAGTTGCTTGTTTCCTAGTCTGTGTTAAAGATTGTGAATGGATTTATGATCTAAGCTCAGATTTTTTTTTTTGGTCAAGATTTTACTTCTGTTATTTCCTAATATATTTTTTATTTTATTGTACAACTATTATAATGAATGGTGGATTTCTTTGTGACATTGATACATGCGTATAAAATAATTTGGTCAGTTTTCTTTCCCTTGCCTTCCTCTCTTCCAGCTTCCATTTTCCTACCCTATTGGTCTCATTTCTATTTTCATAAGGTTCATCCCTCAATTCACACTGGCTTCCACATGTAATAGAAAATATGATCTTTCTCTAGTCTGGCTCACTTCAGTTAACATGATACTATCCAGTTCTATCCATTTTCTTGTAAATAACATAATTTCTCTATGTTATTTACAAGAAAATGTTATTTCTGGCTGAATAAAACTGTATCATGTTCATCTGTTGTTGGAAACCTGAGCAGATTCTATAGCCTGGCTATTGTAGCTGTGCTGTGATAAATAGGTATGTGTATATCACTAAAGTATACTGACTTTAATTCTTTTGGATAATTATATTTATAATGTTGTTTATTAAAATCTTATTACCTGTAAGACTACCAGGAATATTGTGTGAAAAACTTACCAAGATTTTAGCTATAAAATGATATGCCAGGTTGCATCTAAATATTAGTTAATTAAATTTGATGAAAGTGTGTATAGTAGTCCATGAATATTTCCAAATTTGGAAACATTGCTAATAGAACTATGAATAATAGAACTAGATTATATGGTAGTTCTATTTTAGGTTTTTTAGGAACCTCCATACTGGTTTCCACAGTGGCTGTACTGATTTACATTCCCATCTTCAGTGTATAATAGTTTCACTTTTCCTGCTTCTTCACCAGCATTTATTATCGTTTGCATTTTTGATGATTGCTGTTCTGATTGGAGTGACATAGATTCTCGATGTAGTTTTGATTTGCATTTCCCTGATAGCTAAAGATGTTAAACATTTTTTTTCATATATTTGTTGACCATTTGTATTACTAGTTTTGAGAACTGTCTGTTCAATTCATTTGTCCATTTTTTAGTGGATTGTTCTTTTGATGTTGAGATTTTGAGTTCATTATATATTCTAGATATAAATCCTGTATCAGAAGAGTGGCTAGGAACAAGTTTTCCCATTCTGTAGGTTGTTTTTCATGTAGTAATTGTTTCCTTTGCTGTACAGAAGCTGTTTTATTTGACGCAGTCCCATTTGTCAATTGTTGCAATAATTTCCTAAGCTATTGGAGTCCTATTCAAGAAGTTGTTGCCTGTGTCTATATGTTGGATTGTTTCCCCTATATTTCCTTTTAATAGTTACAGTATTTCTGATCTTATACTTAGATCTTTGATTTATTTTGATTGACTTCTGTACAGGGTGAGAATAGAGAATCTAATTTCATTATCCTACATATGGATATTCAGCATGCCAAAGTGGCATATTTTGGGGCTCAGTTTTCTGAGCCTAACATCAGCTACTCAACTTGAAATATTTGAGTTAAAGGACTAAGACATAAGGTATGAGGTTTAAAGTACAGATAACTGATTTATTAATGTATCTGAATTTGTTTTGCTCTGGCACTAAACTTAACAGAAATTGTGGATCTTAAATAGATTTTTGCCTCTTCTTGATTCCCTGTCAATTTCAGTAGAATGTCTAAATACAAAGAAAGGCAAAGAAAATAGAAATGTTGACCAAGGATATTGTTATCAGATGAGATGTTTCAATAATAGATCTTTTCTAATGCATTACTTTCTTTTTGTTATCTTGGTTTTATAATTAAGATTTATTTTGTGCCAATTATTCATTTTTTATTATATCCTGGATTTCCTAAGAAAATTTTGTGAAATATATACTATAAATACATTAATAATATTTTTGTAGTTTCTTTTTAGAAGATAATGCAATTAGACTGGGTTGTAGCTCAGTGTTAGAGCACTTGCCTAGCATGTGTGAGGCACTGGGTTTGATTTTCAGCACTGCATATAAATAAATAAAATAAAATTCCATTGACAACTAAAAAAAGTAAAAAAAAATTTAAAAAGAAAATACAATGATCACTACATTTCAAGTCTTTAATTCAACTAAAATAGAAATTGCCTTTTTTTTGTGGTACTGGGTATTGAACTCAGGGGCATTCAACCACTGAGCCACATTTTATAATAGGCCAGCCCTATTTTGTATTTTATTTAGAGACAGGATCTCACCGAGTTGCTTAGTGCTTTGCTTTTGCTGATGCTAGCTCTGAATTCATTATCCTCGTGCCTCAGCCTCTCAAGCTGCTAGAATTACATGCATGCACCACCACACCTGGTGGCAATTGTCTTTAAAGTCATTTCTTTAATCACTGTATCTTCTGTCTTGCTTCCATTTTTAGAACCAGGGTTCTGATCAAGCAGGAGAGGAGAAAACAAAAGGTGAGGAAGATATATTTTTACTTGTGTTATCCTTATGTGAATCGTGATCTTCTGAAACATTTTCTACTATTAATAAGTTCACCTAAGTGAATCAAATCAATCATCTTTCTTTAGTCTTCATCCTTGTAGATAGCTTGTTTAAATACTTTTGCTCAGATAGAGATTTAAAGATTATTGTCGATTATTTACGTCCTTCTAGTTCTAAAGTATATTTCAAGTCTGACCTCTTCTCACTGTTATAGTGTTAGCACTATAATTCACATCATCATTTACTGCCTAAAGTACTATAATGGTCTCTTGTCCTTTGTCATGCTTTAACTTGTCCTTTTTTATTTTACTGATTGTGTTATAAAGTTGAGCAAGTATGTACTGAGTGGTATATGTCTGAAAGAAACTCTTATACATGTGTACTTAGAGATAATGTATAAGATTGTTTGGGTCACTTTTATTGTTAAAATAGCAAACAAAAAGAAACAAGAAGGAGAAAAAAGAAGTGCATCTAGAGGGAGGAATAAGAGAGGGGAATAACCTAAATACCCATTAGTAATAGAATTATCAAACAGATTGTGGTATATTCAAGTAATGGTATGTATCGACTTCATGTAATTAGGTAGATCAATCTCAAGGACATAATGTTGAGCAAAAGAACCACTCACCGAAGAAGACAAGCAATACGATTCCTTTCACAAAAAGTCCAAAGCAGTAAAAACAAAGGAACAAAAACCTAGTGTCCTAATATGTCAAAGGTAGTAAAATTTAAATGAAAAGGAATGACAGTGAAGGCAGCATAGTTGTCCTCTTTGGATCCTTTCCCTTTTCTTCTGTGGCCCTTCACTCTCACTTCACATTTAGTTCTCAGTCTGCTGCACTGTACAATTCTTGTTAATGTCAACAATGAACCTTCTATTGTTGAATCAAAAGAATGTTTTTCAGCCCAACTTACTTTAATATGATGATATTTCCAATGTAGTCTGCCATTTCCTTTATTTTTAAACAAACTGATCCCATGCTTTCTTTGACTCATTCTCTGGATTTTATTTCTGCCTCTCTGGTTATTCCTTTTTTAATGGCTTTAAGTTAAAATTTGATCTATGATTTTCTGAAAGTTTTCTTATTCAGATTGTTTTCTAGTTTTTTTCTACCAAGTAAGACTTGATAGAAAAATTGAGCCTGGTCATATCAGGTAAATCAGTGACATACTCTTGTCCTTTCTAGGAACAGAGATTATGGGTAGCATGATAACTTGAGCAGGGATAAACCTCTCTTGGGATGTTTCCTGGAATCAAGGCTACTCACTTTTCAGACAGTCTTTGTAGTTTCCCCTTATTCTTGGAACCTTTAATTTCTACTCCCTTTGGCTAACTCTGACTCATGTATCTATCTTAGAAATCATTTCCTAAAAAAAATCCTAGTCCTCCTGCCCTCCATCTGTCCGTCCTCCCCCATTACATTAACCTTCCACAGTATTTTGTATCATCCCCTGTCATACTCAGTTGTAATTTTGTCTCTCATTCCTATGATTTCATCTATCATAAAATACAGTGCCTCAAGAAATAATATTCTTAATTCCAGTACACCATCAAGTATAAGATCTAGCATTGATAGGTAATTTTTTTTTTGGTGCAGTGATAGAATCCAGGGACTCTAAACCACTGAGCCACATTTCCAACCCTCTTTATTTATTTATTTTTTTTATTTTGAGCCAGGATCTCACTAAATTGTTGGGGATGGCTTGGAAATTGCAATCCTCCTGCCTCAGCCTCCCGAGCTGCTGGGATTACAGTTTTTTTAAGAGCAGAAATATTTTCATCCTGAGGTTTCTACTATTTTATTACTGAATCATACTATGATCATTTAAAAGACATTTTAGTCAAATTTAGGATTGTACATTACTCAAATGAAATATGTATGCATACCCTTTATCTATGATATATTTTGTATAAGAGAACATTTACTATTATGTTTGATAGTTGGCAAGTCTTTTATAGTTCTTACAAGTTTTTTAAAACCTTTAAAGTTGGTTGTAATTGACAGTATTCCAAGAAGTTAATATGAATGAGCCTTACCCTCTTGAAAATATGATATATAATTATTTGGAAATATGACTCTTATGTTAAGATTTTTCCTGTCTTAGACTTTTTCCTTCTAACTACTCACATGTTAAGGAAGCTATGGTATTGTATTATGAATTATTTAATGGAATAGAAAATGTTTAAAGACAATTTGTTACAGTGTTTAGCACATAATATTTGCTCAGTTAATATTACACAAATCAGTGTTTTTTAATTTGGTCAATTAAAGACATAATTTGAAAACAAGGAAGAATAATTATAGTTCAAGCAGGAAGAAAATAAAAGCTGAATGAAGAATGATAATTATGTGCAGATCTGTCTTTTTTTTTTTTAAAAAAAACAACCTTCTAGGAATAAAGGAGGGATAATACAGTGAACTAAATTGGCGTTGATTGCAGATATTTTTTACATAGTTTCCTTCCTTCTCATTTCTCATTTCTGCTGACTTTTAATGACACTTAGCTGCAACATACCTTTAAGGCATTTTTATATTTATAGGATAGCATACTTTGTAGAAGAACAGGTTTTTAACCTGTCGGATTTGTTTTTGTTTGTTTGTTTGTTTGTTTTTGTACCAGGGATTAAACCCAGGGGCATTTAACCACTGAACCACATCCTCAGCCCTTTTTTTCAATTTTATGTAGAGACAGGGTCTCATTGAGTTGCTTAGGGCCTCGCTAAGTTGCTGAGGCTGGCTTTGAATTCGTGATCCTTCAGCCTCAGCCTCCCAAACTGCTGGGATTACAGGCATGTGCCATTGTACCTGGCCAAATGTTTTTATTATACTATGCATATAGATTATTTTTGATACCTGGGAATACTTTTTTTTTAAAAAATTCCATTTTAAAATATCATATGTTGTAATAAAAATTAATTAAAAAATCCAAGAGAAACTTTATTAAATGCTGTAAAATTTAGAGTTTTTAAGCAAGTTACAAGTTATTATAATCGATTTTAAGACATATAAAGGTGGTGTCACAAAAATATACAAATATCAAGTCAATGATTTAATACCATTAGTGCATTTATGACTTATGGTTCTGCCTTAAATTAACTGGTTGATGCATTAATTTTTTACATTTTAAATTATTTTAGGAATACTTTGAAAGGAACAGGTTAAAATCAAAAATGAAATTACTGGGAGTTTTGTCCCCTGCAAAAAATTCCACTGCCAGTTTAGACCTCCTTAACCTATATATGGTAAATCAGATATCTTGTAAGAAGAAAACACCTGGTAAGTCTTTCCAGTAGCATTTTGTTTAAACCTTAATGTGACCATAATAATTTTTGTCTTTCTAATTATTGCAATTTTAGAACTCAAAGCATGTGGCAAATTAATTTAAAACTTAGGTGCTCTTTAAATTAGAATAGTAACAAGATCTTAATGAACATTGTTTAAAATCTTTGTTGCTTAATCCATTTATTTTAATATTTAGGTTGTATATGTGTTATATAACATTAATTTATTAGTGATAGTTTTAATTACTATAGTGAATTTGTTGTAATTATTACATTATTTTTTTTTCTAGGCAGATAGTTACCAGAGTTTAGCTAGAAAGCAAGGAATAATAAATATGTTTACCATCTTTTACATTTAGAGAATTTGTTTTAAAAGAGTAGCAGGGAAGATTTTTCCCTGAATGACTGGTTTCCTGTCCCAAAAGATTGAATTACTTCTTACACATTCCCGGGATGCTACTTGAAAATAATGCCTGTTTTCTCCTGCTCTTCAATTAAACAAAAAGATAATCAGATTATTTTTCTCTCTCTCAAGGAACAAATATATATCTGGTATTTAATGTTTTAAGTAAGTGTTAAAATGGGAGCTTAAAAATAAGACAATTCAAAGAAGGATATAAATCAATCAGAATAGTAGTATCTCTTCATTTACTTTGTCTCCAATTTTTCTTCCTCCCTCCATGAATGACAACTTGCACAAGTACATTTATTTATATTTTTTAAAGGAATGTTATGTATGAACTTGGGAATAAAACTTCTTACTATAAATTGAATGTATTTACTTTTATTGCCTGATTTTTAGGCAAGGAAAAATATTTTCCTTTCTATCACAAGGTTCATGGCTGAGGCCCCAGCCATGTTATGTCTGTCTTCTACATGATAGACAAATCACTATCTGTCAAGTAAATGACAGATTAACAAATTAATAGAGATGTATTTAAAATGTTTTATGTGACATGACAACCTTTATAAGAAAATGAAGACCCAGATCAGTCAGTAAATCTGTGCGAGGTTTGATGAAGAAGTGGATGGCTGTGGAGATGTATGATTGGATTAAAAAGAAAATCATGAGCTAATGATATTAACCTAAGAGCAACTTGCTGTTGGTTAAGAGTCTTATCTTTGATCTTGTGTCTTCAGAGAGAAGGATGTTTTGACTGGTGTGCCTCGGTGGTAGAATGCTTTCCTAGCATGTGTGAAGATCTAGATACTATACCCAGCATAATAAAAATATTTTCAAAAAAATTGAAAACTATGATACTTCCCTTAAAGTGTAAGAATAACACCTGTTTTCAATTACTATAATTATGAATACATATTAATTTATATTTTAGTGGGATTCCCTGTGATATTTCCATACACACATACATTGTGCATTTACCATATCCATTTACCCTTCTTCTACACTTCTACCCTGACCCCAGCATCCCAGTCCCTACTAATCAGAAGGATACCTCTTTTAAAAATTTTTTAAAATTTGTTCTGTTTAAATAAAAATGACAGTAGAATATATTTTGTTATATTATACATTCATGGAGTATAACTTAGAATCCCATTCTTGTGATTATATATGATGTGGAGTTACACTGGTTGTGTATTCATATATGAACATAGGAAAGTTTTGTCCAGTTCATTCTACTGTCTGTCCTATTCCCTTTCCTCCTCCTTTCCTTTCACTCTCCTTTGTTTAATTCAATGAACTTCTGTTATTTCCTTCCCCATCCCCTTATTGTGTGTTAGCAACCACATATCAGAGAGAACATTCTGCCTTTGGTTTTTTGGAATTGGCTTAGCATGATATTCTCCAGTTGCACTTACTATGCACTTACTGGTAGATACCATAGTTTTATTCTTCTTTATGGCTGAATAATATTTCATGGTATACATATACCAAATTTTCTTTATTCATTCATTGTTGAAGGGCATGTAGATTGGTTCTATAGCTTCGATATTGTAAATTGAGCTGCTGTAAACATTAATGTGGCTGCATCACTGTAGTTTGCTGATTTTTAACTCCCTTTGGTATATATTGAGGAGTGGGATTAGTGGGTCAAATGGTGGTTCTATTCCAAGTTTTCTGGGGAATCCCCATACTATTTATAGAGCAGTTGCACCAATTTGCAGTCCCACTAACAATGTATGATTGAATCTTTTCCCCCATATCCTTGCCAACATTTATTGTTACTTTTATTCTTGATAATGGCCATTCTGAGTAGAGTGAATTAGAATCTGAGTAGCAATCTCTAATTGCTAGAGATATTGAATATTTTTTCATAATTTTTTGAGCATTTGTATTTCTTTTTCAGTGAAGTGCCTGTGCAGTTGCCTTGCCTATTTATATATTGGGTTGTTTGTTTTCTTGGTGTTAAGTTTTTGAGTTTTTAATATCTACCAGAGATACATGCTCTGTATGATATACAGGTGGCAAAGATTTTCTCCTATTCTGTAGGATCTCTACAGAATGTTCTTGATTGTTTATTTGCTTTGAAGAAGGTTTTTAGTTTGATAATATCCCATTTATTGATTCTTGATTTTACTTTTTGCACTTTAGGAGTCTTGTTGAGGAAGTTGGTTCCTAAGCTGACATGATGGAGAATTGGGCCTACATTTTCTTCTAGCAGTTGCAGGGTCTCTGGTCTAATGCCCAGGTCCATGATCCACTTTGAGTTTTGGGAAGAGTGAGAGAGAAGGGTTCAATTTCAATCTTCTCCATATGGATATCCAGTTTTCTCAACACCATTTGTTGAAGAGGCTGTCTTTCTCCAGTGTATGTTTATGGCGATATGAGATCACTATATTTATAGGGTTTGTCTCTATATCTTCTATTCCATACCATTGGTCTTCATGTTTGGTTTGGTGCCAAACACATACCATTCATTGTTTGTTACTATAGCTCTGTAGTATAATTTAAGTTCTGGTATTGTGAAGCCTCACTTTTTTGTTGAGGATTGCTTTGGCTATTTTGGGCCTCTTATTTTTCCCAATGAATTTCATGACTGCTTTTTCTATTTCTATGCACAACATCATTGGAATTTTAATAGGAATTGTATTAAATATGTATAGCACTTTTGTAAGTATGGCCATTTTGTCAATATTAATTTTGCCTATCCAAGTACATGGGAGATCTTTCCATCTTCTAAGGTCTTCTTCAATATTTTACTTTAGTGTCCTGTAATTTTCATTATAGAGGTCTTTCACCTCTTTTGTCAGCTTGATTCTCCAATTTTTTTGGAGGCAATTTTGAAGGGGTAGTTTTCCTAATTTCTCTTTCAGTTGATTCATCACTGTGTATAGGAATGCAATTGATTTATGGGTGTTAATTTTATATCCTGATACTATGCTGAATTTATTTTTGAGTCTATCAATTTTCTGGTGGAGTTTTTGGAGTCTTTTAAATATAAATTCATGTCATCAGCAAATAGGGATAATTTGATCTCTTCTTTTCCTATTTGTATCCCTGTAATTTCTTTCTTCTAACTGCTTTGCCTAGAGTTTCAAGGACTATGTTGCCTGGAAGTGGTGAAAGTGTCTTGTTCCAGTTTTTAGAGGGAATGCTTTCAATTTTTTCTCCACTGAGAGTGATGTTGCTCTGGGGTTTAGCATATATAGCTTCTAAAATATTGAGGTATGTTTCTACTATCCCTAGTTTTTCTAGTGTTTTGAATAGGAATAGATGCTGAATTTTGTCAGATGCTTTTTCTGCATCTATTGAGATGATCATGTGATTCTTGTCTTTATGTCTAATAATGTGATGAATTAGGTTTATTGATTTCTGTATGTTGAACTAAGCTTGCATCCCTGGGACGAACTCTACTTGATCATGGTGCAGTGTCTTTTTAATATGTTTTTGTATGCAATTTGCCACAATTTAATTGAAAATTTTTGTATTTATGTTCATCAGGGATATTGGTATAAAGTTTTCTTTCCTGATATGTCCTTGTCTGGTTTTGGTATCAGGGTGATACTAGCTGCATAGAATGAGTTTGGAAGGATTCTCTCCTTTTCTGTTTCATGAAATCATTTGACATGAATTGGTGTTAATTCTTTGAAGTTCTGGTAGAACATGGCTGAGAATCCATCTGGTCTTGGGCTTTTCTTTCTTGATAGGCTTTTAATGGTGTCTTCGATTTCATTGCTTGAAATTGATCTGTTTAAATTTTCTAGGTACTCATGATGCAATTTGGAGATCATATGTCTCTAGACATTTATTGCTGTCTTCAAGATTTTCTATTAAATTATAGAATAAATTTTCAAAATAGGTTCTGATTATCATCTGTATTTTAGTAGTGTCTGTTGTAATATTTCCATTTTCCTTGTGAATTTTGGTAATTTGAGTTTTCTCTTTTTATTTATTAGCTTGGCTAAGGGTTCACCAATTTTATTTATTTTTCCAAAGAATTGACTTTTTGTTTCATCCATTTTTTGGATTATTTCTTTTGTTTTCTTCATTGACTTTCACTCTGATTTAATGATTTTCTATCTTCTATTACTTTTGGTGTTGATTTATTCTTCTTTTTCTAGGGCTTTGAGATGTAATGTTAGGTTAATTATTTGTTGACTTTCTATTCTTTTAATAAATGAGCTCAGTCCAATGAACTTTCCTCTTAGCAGTGTCTTCATAGTCTCCCAGAGATTTTTGATATGTTGTGCTGCTATTCTCATTTACCTCTAAGTATTTTTTTTTATTTCATCCTTGATTTCTTCTGCTATTTATAGGTAATTCAATAGTGTGTTATTTAGTCTTCAGGTGTTAGAGTAGATTCTACTCTTTATTTTATCATTGATTTCTAATTTTATTCTATTATGATCTGACAAAATGCAAGGTACTATCTCTGTTTTTTGTATTTGCAAGAGTTGCTTTGTGGCCTGAGATATTATCTATTTTAGAGAAGGATTCATGGGCTGCCAAGAAGAAAGTGTATTCAGTCCTGATGGATGAAATATTCTAAATGTCTGTGAAGTCTAAATTATTATTTGTATTTTTAATTCTATAACTTCTTTATTTAGTTTTTGTTTTGAGGATCTATACAGTGGTGAGGGAGTTTTGTTAAAGTCACCCAGTATTATTGTGTTCTTCTCTATTTAATTTGTGAACTTGAGAAAGATTTGTTTGTTGTATGTAGATGCTCCATTGTTTGGGGCATAAATATTTTCAGTTGTTATGTCTTGTTGATGTATAGTTCCCTTAAAAATGTCTTTCTTTGTCCCTTCTGATTAACTTTGGCTTGATGTCCACTTTATCTGATATGAGTATAGAAACCCTTGCTTATTTATGAGATTCATGTGAATAATCAGTTTTTTCAATCCTTTCACCTTCAGTCTGTGGGTGTCTTTGCCTATGAGTTGAGTCTCATGGAGACAACATATTGTTGTTGTTTTTTTGAGCCAATCTGTTAGTCTGTGTCTTTTGATTGTTGAGTTTAGGCCATTTATAGTCAATGTTATTATTGAGAAATGATTTTTATTTCCTGAAATTTTGATTTATTTCTGTTTTTAAATTTGAATTATTTTTTCCTCCGATTGATTATCTTATAGTGTAGGTCCTGCCTTTGCTGGTTTTCACTTTTATTCTTCATTTCTTTTTAATGAAATATTTTATTAGGTATGTTTTGCAATGCAGGCTTTTGTTTATCATTGAAAGTTTTTATTTCATTGTCAGTTTTGAAGCATTATTTTGTTGGGTATAGTATTCTTGGTTGAAATCCATTTTCTTTTTTTAAATTTATATATGACAGCAGAATGCATTACAATTCTTATTACACATATAGAGCACAATTTTTCATATCTCTGGTTGTATAAAAGTATATTCACACCAATTTGTATCTTCATACATGTACTTTGGATAATAATGATCATCACATTCAACCATCATTTCTAACCCCATGACCCCTCCCTTCTCCTCCCATCCCTTTGCCCTATCTAGAGTTCATCTATTCCTTCCATGCTCCCTCTCCCTATCCCACTATGAATCAGCCTCCTTATATCAAAGAAAACATTTGGCATTTTTGTGTGTGTGTGTGTGGCTGGGGGAATTGGCTAACTTCACTTAGCATTTTCTTCTCTAACTCCATCCATTTACCTGGACATGCCATGATTTTATACTCTTTTATTGTTGAGTAATATTCCATTGTGCATATATGCCACATTTTTTAATCCATTCATCTATTGAAGGGCATCTAGGTTGGCTCCACCGTTTAGCTATTGTGAATTGTGTTACTATAAACATTGATGTGGCTGTGTCCCTGTAGTATGCTGTTTTTAAGTCCTTTTGGTATAGGCTGAGTAGAGGGACAGCTGGATCAAGTGTCGGTTCCATTCCCAAGAAATCTCTATGCTGCTTTCAATATTGGCTGCTCTAAATTGCTGTCCCACTAGAAGTCTGAATGTACCTTTTCCCCCACATCCTCGTCAACACTTATTGTTGTTTTTCTTCATAATAGCTGCCATTCTGACTGGAGTGAGATGATATCTTAGAGTGGTTTTGATTTGCATTTCTCTAATTGCTAGCAATGATGAACTTTTTTTATATGTTTGTTGATTGATTGTATATCATCTTCTGAGAAGTGTCTGATCAGGTTCTTGGCCCTTTATTGATTGAGTTATTTGTTTTTTTGGTGTTTAACTTTTTGAATTATTTACATACCCTTGAGATTAGTGCTCTGTCTGATGTGTGAGGGGTAAAGATTTGCTCCCAAGATGTAGGCTGTCTATTCACCTCACAGATTGTTTCTTTGTCTGAGAAGAAACTTTTCAGTTTGAGTCCATCCCATTTATTGATTCTTGATTTTAATTCTTACACCAAAGGAGTCTTATGAAGGAAATTGGGGCATAATCCCACATGATAGAGATTAGGGCCTACTTTTTCTTCTATTAGACACAGGGTTTCTAATTTTATTCCTAAGTCCTTAATCTATTTTGAGTTGAGTTTTCTGCATGGTGAGAGATAGGGGTTTAATTTCATTTTCTTTCATATGGATTTCATGTTTTCCCAGCACCATTTGTTGAAGAGGCTATTTTTCTCCAATGTATGTTCTTGGCACATTTGTCTAACATAATTGTAGTTTTGTGGGTTAGTCTATTCAGTCTCTATTCTGTACCATTGATCTACCAGTCTGTTTTGGTGCCAATACCATGTTTCACCTTCAGTCTGTGGGTGTCTTTTCCTATGAAATGAGTCTCTTGGAGGCAACATATTGTTGGGTCTTTTTTTTTTTTTTTGATCCAAACTGCAAGTCTATGTGTTTTGATTGGTAAATTCAGGCCATTAACATTCAGGGTTATTATTATTATTGAGATATGATTTGTATTCCCAGCCATTTTTGTTTATTTTTGGTATTTAACATGACTTGGTTTTTCCTATGATTAGATTTTCCTTTAGTGTAATCCCTCCCTCTGCTGATTTACATCATTGTTTTTCATTTCCTCTTCTTCAAATATTTTGCTGAGGATGTTCTATAGTGCAGGCTTTCTAGTTGTAAATTCTTTTAACTCATGTTTATCATGGAAGGCTTTTATTTCATCATCAAATCTAAAACTTAGTTTTGCTGGATATAATATTCTTGATTAGCATCCATTTTCTTTTTTTTGTGTTTGTTTTTTTTTCTTATTTTATTGTTGGTCGTTCAAAACATTACATAGTTCTTGATATATCATATTTCACAGTTTGATTCAAGTGGGTTATGAACTCCCATTTTTACCCCGTATACAGATTGCTGAATCACATCATTTACACTTCCATTGATTTACACATTGCCATTCTAGTGTGTGTTGTATTCTGCTGCCTTTCCTATCCTCTACTATTCCCCCTCCCCTCCCCTCTACTCTCCCTACCCTCTCTACTATAAATCTTTTCTTACACTTGTATTATTCTTCCCTTACCCCTCACTTCCTCTTGTATGTAATTTTGTATAACCCTGAGGATCACCTTCCATTTCCATGCAATTTCCCTTCTCTCTCCCTTTCCCTTGCACCTCTCATCCCTGTTTAATGTTAACCTTCTTCTCATGCTCCTCATCCCTACTCTGTCCTTAGTTACTCCCCTTATATCAAAGAAGACATTTGGCATTTGATTTTTAGGGATTGGCTAGCTTCAATTAGCATAATCTGCTCTAATGCAACAAATCCTCTGAAATGGAAATGAGGACAACTACTCCATTCACAATATCCTCAAAAAAAATAAAATACTTGGGAATCAACCTAACAAAAGAGGTGAAAGACTTATACAATGAAAACTACAGAACCCTAAAGAGAGATATAGAAGAAGATCTTAGAAGATGGAAAAATATACCCTGTTCATGGATAGGCAGAAGTAACATCATCAAAATGGCGATACTACCAAAAGTTCTCTATAGATTTAATGCAATGCCAATCAAAATCCCAACAGCATTTCTTCTAGAAATAGAGAAAGCAATCATGAAATTCATATGGAAAAATAAAAGACCCAGAATAGCAAAAACAATGCTAAGCAGGAAGTGTGAATCAGGCGGTATAGCAATACCAGACTTCAAACTATACTACAGAGCAATAGTAACAAAAACAGCATGGTACTGGTACCGAAACAGGCGGGTGGACCAATGGTACAGAATAGAGGACACAGAAACCAATCCACAAAACTACAACTATCTTATATTTGATAAAGGGGCTAAAAGCATGCAATGGAGGAAGGATAGCATCTTCAAAAAATGGTGCTGGGAAAACTGGAAATCCATTTGCATCAAAATGAAACTGAATCCCTTTCTCTCGCCATGCACAAAAGTTAACTCAAAATGGATCAAGGAGCTTGATATCAAATCAGAGACACGGCGTCTGATAGAAGAAAAAGTTGGCTACAATCTACATACTGTGGGGGTGGCCTCCAAATTCCTCAATAGGACACCCATAGCGCAAGAGTTAATAACTAGAATCAACAAATGGGACTTACTCAAACTAAAAAGTTTTTTCTCAGCAAAAGAAACAATAAGAGAGGTAAATAGGGAGCCTACATCCTGGGAACAAATTTTTACTCCTCACACTTCAGACAGAGCCCTAATATCCAGAATATACAAAGAACTCAAAAAATTAGATAATAAGATAACAAATAACCCAATCAACAAATGGGCCAAGGACCTGAACAGACACTTCTCAGAGGAGGACATACAATCAATCAATAAGTACATGAAAAAATGCTCACCATCGCTAGCAGTCAGAGAAATGCAAATCAAAACCACCCTAAGATATCATCTCACTCCAGTAAGATTGGCAGCCATTACGAAGTCAAACAACAACAAGTGCTGGCGAGGATGTGGGGAAAAGGGTACACTTGTTCATTGTTGGTGGGACTGCAAATTGGTGCAGCCAATTTGGAAAGCAGTATGGAGATTTCTTGTAAAGCTAGGAATGGAACCACCATTTGACCCAACTATTCGCCTTCTCGGTCTATTCCCTAAAGACCTAATAAGAGCATGCTACAGGGACACAGCTACATCAATGTTCATAGCAGCACAATTCACGATAGCAAGATTGTGGAACCAACCTAGATGCCCTTCAATAGATGAATGGCTAAAAAAATGTGGCATTTATACACAATGGAGTATTACTCTGCATTAAAAAATGACAAAATCATAGAATTTGGAGGGAAATGGATGGCATTAGAGCATCCATTTTCTTTCAGAGCTTGGTATATGTTGTTCCACGATCTCCTGGCTTTGAGGGTCTGGATTGAAAAATCTGCTGAGATACGAATTGGTCTCCCCCTACATGTGATCTTATTTCTCTCTCTTGTGGCTTTTTAAGATTCTATCCTTATTCTGTATGCTAGGCATTTTCATTATAATGTGCCTTGGTGTAGATCTATTGTAATTTTATACATTTGGTGTTCTGTAAGCCTCTTGTATGTAGTTTTCCAATTTGTTTTTCATATTGGGAAATTTTCTAATATTATCTCATTGAAGAGATTGTGCATTCCTTTGGTTTGAAACTCTGTGCCTTCCCCTATCCCAATAACTCTTATATTTGGTCTTTTGATGCTGTACTATAATTCTTGGATGTTCTGTTCATGGTTTCTGACTTTCTTCACTGTGTGGTGAACTTTATTTTCCAGATTGTATACTTTGTCTTCATTAATTGATGTTCTTTCTTCCAAATGATCTGGTCTGTTGGTTATGCTTTCTATTGAGTTTTTTATTTGATTTATTGTATCCTTCATTTCAAGGATTTCTGGTTTTTTTTTTCAGAGTCTCTATCTCACTCTTGAAGTCATTGTTTGTTACCTGTGTTTGCTCTCTTGTCTCTTTGTTGGAGGGATCAATTTTTTGCCTGTATTTGTTCATTTAGGTAATTCTTTAATTCACAGATCATTTTAATTATGAACCTTTGGAACTCCTACTCTGACATTTCATTAACTTTGCTGTCCATGGGTTCTGTTATTATAGTGTCCTGGTTTGTTTGGGGTACTTTCCTCCCTTATTTTTTCATGTTTTCTATGTGTCTTCATTTCTTGCAGTGTGGATCTGAGATATTACATTTTCTTCCCTATATTTTCATAGTACCCATGCAGATAGTTTGTACCTCACCTTGATGTTGGGCTTCCAGACCCTGTTGGTGTCCCTCACTGTTTGCTACTGTATCTAAAGTTGGTGGCAGCAATAGCAGAGGTAAGTCGAAATAATAGTTAAGGTTCCCCAAGATGGATGCAATATCTTACAGAGATGGGGCTGAAAGTGTGGGCAGCACACTTTCTTTGGGATGCCTGCTGTAAGATGTAGCTGCTTGCAGGCCCTGTCTGTTGTCAAAAAGTTAGGGGCTACCATGTTGGTAAGGCTGTGGAAATGACTACTGTGTCCCTAGCTGGAAGTGGGTTAGGCTTAGGCTCCCAGTTGGTGTGTGTGGGGTGTAAATTCAGACCTACCCTGGACCTTGGTCCTACTTAAGTCAGTGTGGACAGATCTAGGCTGGGCCTAGACTCTTGGTAGTGTGCTGAATGGAAGAGGCAGTCCCGTGCTAGAGGCTGGGCTTTGGCGGGTGCCTGCTGATGGAGGAGTGGACCTGGGCCTGCTGTGATCCTGTGTCCCGCACAGGCCAGTGTGGGTGGATTTGGGCTGCGAGGCTTGACCTCCTTCAGTAGTTTGCTGGTTGGAAGGGACGGTCCTGTGCCAGAGGCTAAGCTCTGGTGGGTGTCTGCCCCATCAGTGGAGTGCAGATCAGGTCATCCATTTTCTTTAGAGCTTGGTATTTGTTATTCCAAACCCTTATAGCTTTGAGAAATCATTGCAGATCCAGACAGGTTTCCCTCTAAATGTAGTTTGTCCCTTTTCTCTGGCAGCTTTTAAAATTCTATTCTTAATCTGTATGTTAGGCATTTTCATAACAATGTGCTTTGATGTGGCTCTGTTATCTTTTCATTAAAGTGATCCTTCACTTTCTGTATTTTCTCTCTGGTACCATCCTTATATTGTTTTTTGACCTCACTGATCAGTTTAACAATGAACTCCTTTGACTTTCTTCCACTGCGGTGTCCATGGATTGTTATTGAAGTATCTTGGTTTGTTTGGGCCTCTTGGTCCCTTGCTTTTTTTTATGTTGTTTGTGTGTCTGCCCATGTAACACTATGGATTTGAGATAGTAGAGTTTCTACCTGTTGACTTGTAATGTCCCTGAAGATTTCTAGTACTTCATCTTCAGGGGCAGTCTGATAATAACAACCATCAATGCAAACAATGCGCATCATTAAACCAAATAATTCCTTCTATGGGATCTACAATGTAAATTTACATAAAAATCAGAAATTATATGATCAGTTGTTGCCCATAGGAAAAATAGTAAATTTACAAAGGATTTACAATTATTAGTCATGAACAGTGATAGAACTGAAGTGATGTAGGAAGTTATGATTGTGAGGGACGAGGAGAGAAAATAGAAGTAAAAAAATTAAAGGAGGATTGAAATAGAGACTAATAGAGATTGGCTGTTAGCAGTAGGCAGGAGAGAGAGAGAGAGAATTAAGAGAAGTAGATATGCAAGAAAAATGTATAAAATAAACATTTTACAAAAAAGTAGAAGAATGCCAGAACATAACTGAGTTATACTGCATAAATGTGCTAGTCCTCAAAATGCTGATCTATGAAAAATAATTTCCTTGAAAAATGCTTGAAAGGTGAAGGAAGAAATAGATATGAATATGTGTAAGCATCCATGATCCAATCAGGTAAGTTGAACAGTTTAGATAAAGAAAAAAGAAAAAAAGTAAAATTTAAAAAGTCTTAATTTAAAGAATCATTTCTGTTGGAGTTCGAATGATTTTCAGCTTTCCTTCCCAGTTGTGTTCTGTGGGGTTACTGGAGTGTGATGGGAAATCCTGTTGGAGGAGCTCCTGGAGATGGAGTGTAGGCTCCAGGTTCTTCACTGAATGGCAGTTGGTCTGAAGATTTTAAATCGGGGGCTGGGGATGTGGCTCAAGCGGTAGCGCGCTCGTCTGGCATGCGTGCGGCCCGGGTTCGATCCTCAGCACCACATACCAACAAAGATGTTGTGTCCGCCAAATACTAAAAAATAAATATTAAAATTCTCTCTCTCTCTCCCTCTCTCTCACTGTCTCTCACTCTCTCTTTAAAAAAAAAAAAAAAGATTTTAAATCTGTATATCTTCTAAGCTCAGCAGTTGTTGGTCAATGCTGAAATACTGCCCCCCAGGGATCTCCCCTGGGCTCCACTAGCATAGTGGAGGAGCCAATCCTACGTCCCCACAGTCACTCATGTGTTTTTTGGTCTTTTAGGTTTAGTCTCCAAACCAAATAAATCTTGCCCTTCAAAATTCCCAGTTGGACACCTCTTCCTAATGATTTTTCAAGCAGCCTATCTGGGGGGATGGGTAGGGAGCCAGGTGGGTTTCCCCTGACACGTATTACCCTGTGTAAACCCTACTCATGTTTATTTTCTCCTGGTAACTTAGGGATACTCTGTGTCCTGGGGTGTCGGTGTGCTGGGCCTGTCTTTCTGGCCAAACTTGGGTTAGCCAGTAAATGGCTCTCCTAGCTGCCCATCCCACACCACAGTAGCAAAATAGTTTCTTCCTTTGTCCTCTCACACTTCTAGGAGAATGGGGCTTTTTTCCTTGGATGAGGATTTATGCAGAGCACCTCTCTATTCAGTCAGGCAGTGTCTTTGATCCCTAATCTCTTGGTACCCAGACATGCTGAGTTGGTTTTTTTTTTTTAATTGACTTATCCCTCTACATTTTTCAAGGGGGATCTTTCCAGCAGTCCCTGCCAGTGATGCACAGTGCTGGGAATTTTTCTTTATTTTATCCACCTTCTGAGTTCTGATCTGCTTTAAATGTCCAGAATTAATTCCCAGTAAAGCTCCTCTGTTTTTCTCCACCCATCTTGCTGAGAAGTCACTTGTCTTTTCACAACATGGAGAAACCAAGAAAGTGACTTTCTTTATTCTACCATTTTGGTACCTTAGGAGGGTACCTCTTAAATGAGATTTTTATGACCCTGTTTGGGGAAAGGTCAGAAAAATCTTAAGTTGTGAGGCCTGCTTTAGGGAGAAAAGAGGAAGCTGATAGTGATCTTCCTACTTCTGCAGTTTTCGAATGATAAGGTTCCATGGGATAATATATGCTAAGCCCCATCACTTTCTCCCTGACAATTATTCATTAAACATATATTTGTTGAATTACTTATCACTTAATACTATATTGGGGCAAAATAGAAAACAAGACTTTATTAGTCATAATTCATGGGTGCTAATGATGAATTTAAAAAGAACTATATTTATATATTTAAGTAAAAAGAAGAGTGATGATGCAAAGGGTCTCAGACTGCCTGAATCAAGGATTTACATGCTAATAGGATTCCTTTTTTCTTAAGGTATTATTTTTATTCTCTTGGATAGTCATCATCATTAAGGCTCAAAACCTGGCCTTCAGAAACTAATAATTCTCACCTCTCCTAGGTTTGCCATCCAGAAAGACTGAAAGTTCTTTCTCTCATTTTACATTTTTATGGAAGAGTGTTGCCTTTTGCTATTGGTGCTGTATCCTAGCAGTGGAACACACTTAAAACCCAATGTATAGGATTCCATTATTGGTTCATCCTTGCAGAAATGCCTGCCCCCAAGCCAATTATTTTGCACAGAGAGGGATAGTTTTCATTGGAACTAGATAGTTGGGGTGGGTATAAGAACATTTCTCAATAGAGTAGGTAGGGATGGGATTTGTGGCTCAGTGATAGAATGCTTGCCTAACCTGTGTGAGGCACTGGGTTCAATCCCCAGCACCACATAAGAAAACTTTTAAAAAAGAAGGTTTTGTATCCATATACAACTAAAAATATTAAAAGAGTAGGTAAAAGTACTGCACAGACAAAACAGTATGTCTACTGTAATGAGAGATAAGGCTACTTCCTATATGTAGTCTAAAACTAGTGCAGGAGTCAATCAAGTACAATAAAGTATGCAAAATGAGAGAGAAAATGTTTGGTGCTATAGTAATATATAATAATACATAGTTGGGTGATGAAGCAAGCCTTGGAAGTAGAAAAAAGAAGAACTAAATTAACGTGGCCTCTTTCTTGATGTATATATAAAATGAGGAAGAAAAAGATTTTTTTTAATTATATGTGATTGTTGTTAATATTGTAATGACTTTTTCTAGCATGTATAGAATGTGTTTTTAGTAACATTTCTAAGATGAACATTTATTTAATTAACATGATGTATCAAGTAGTGCTTTGAAATATTTTGTTTTTATTTTTAAACTATAATCTAATATTTTCATTATAGAAACTGTAAAAAAACCATTCCATGTGAATATGAATAGCAACATAAAAATGCTTCCAAAGAAACGTGAATTAGAACTTCCAATGTCACCTCATTGTACACCTTCTAAACTCTGCCTTGATGATGTAGAAAACAAGTGAGTTTCAGCTGGTATTTACATTATTAGATGTTTAAACTGGTTATTATCAACAGTTTTATTCTTTAGAAAATTATGAGGTACTTACCTTCAAGTTGTTTTTGTTTATCTAATCATAGATATTATAAAAATGTTAGAACCTTTATCAAATGGCTGAGTCATTTTGTACACATACTTTGACTTTCCTTATCATAAAAATGTCACTGTCATGTGTAACTAATTAAAACAAATTTTAAAGTCTATTTCTAATATTAATATAATTTTTATAAAACTCAGCCATATTATGACCCCAAAATGATTTATTAAAATTCTGCATGTTTTTGTATGCTTGTGTAGAACACTAAGAGTTTTAAATATATAAGAAGTCATTTTTATTGTTGTTTAAATTTTAACCTTGAATTTTTCTTTTCATTAGTATACACTATCAAAAACTAGGTAACAAGGAAGAACTTGGCCAAGTTCAGGTGAGATATATTTTGTAAAATTTTTAAGTTGTTTTAACAATTGTGATATGTCACTGAATAATCTTAAATTTTGAATATTGGGGAAAAATAGTTATCCTTTTACAAAATGCTAGAGTTTTAAAATATTCTTTTAAAAGCTTTTCAGTGTAGGAAAATAATATCTTAGTATATTTTAATTGATTCCTTATGAGAATCCCTTTGTAATATCAACAATGTGACCAGGCCTATGTGTGAATAATATTTGATTGTGCTTGTTACTGAACAGCTGTAAAAGACATTTCACTTAAGGGTTCTTATCATATGATTATTGAGCAGTTCATCTCTTCAAACATATGACAAGATTATTTTATACCAAGTTGTGATGTTTAATACTCACTTTAATCCCAAGATAATTTTTCTTTCAAAGTATAACAAACTAGATTTTAGCAAATAAAATTTTAATCAATAGAAGTACATAGATTGTTATTAAATCTTGAAATTTTGTTTAATGTCCAGTGCCTTCTTATTAACTCTTCTTTCCTTTCTTTGAATTGTCAGAGTTAAACCAGACCAGAAAGAGAATAGCAATGATACTAAAAACAAAATAACAACCAAAAAAAAAAAAAAAAACCTTTGTAAATCTTGTCATCTACTTTGTGGTTTGATGGAAATCAGATTTTCTTTCATTAGAGGATAGCATATGGGAATGAAGCTTGTGTTTGGAGGGCAATATGGGTGGGAAAAGCAAAGGGAAAGGAGTTCCTAAGTAATATCTTAGTTAATAATTTCTCTCATATTAATAAATCATGTCAATTAATGATGGCTTGTCTTTCCTTAGGACGTTTTCCCCTGCAACCTATGCCCTTTTCACTTATTTTGGTTGTACTATTTTGACTTCTTTAGGTAATATGTATTTAAATTATTTTATATTTTTTTTCTTATAGTTATCTCAAGTGAAGAACTCATACAGTATGTTTGAACCTCAGTTCAGCAGAATAGAAAAGTGCAATTTTACTCCACCATCTTTTTCAGCAGAATTATCTTCTCACAGACATATTCCAAAACAAAATTTAATTCCCAGAATAGCATCTAGTCCTCAGAAACTTGTATATGAAAAAAAGCAAGATGGGCAGGTAACTTTGAATTTTATTTTTATCATATACTTCTTCTGTTTTTTTATCATATACTTATTCTGTTTTTTATAGATTTTAAAAGTGTAGCCTACAAATTGGTACAGATTAGAAGTACCAAATTGTACCAAATTAGAAGATAATTAAGGATGATTCATTCCTCTTAGATCAAAAGCTTAATTTTCTGTGCTCTAGAAAATTATGAATAGAAAACCAAGGAATGTTCTTCACTACCTTAGAAATTATCATTCATTTTAGAAAATTATTGATAGTAAAGTTGAAAATAGTTCAGTCTGTTTTATAGCAGTTTATGTTATGATCACTGTAAGTCAATAGTTTATAGATGTCATGGCAACTCAGTTTGCATGATTATTAAGGCATCCTATGATGACATAGTCTCAGTGATGACATAGTAGTTAGTGTCTTAAAGTATGAGTTGTGGTGGCTTGATTGGTTTTATGATTTAAAGAATGACATCTGTTTATGAGTACTTCAATTAATGTACAAATTTATTCTTTTTTTTTTTTTTTTGTGGTGGTGGTACTGGGAACCTAGACGCACTCTACTACTGATCTATATCCCCAGCCCTCTTTGCTTTTTACTTTGAAAAAGGCCCTCACTAAGTTTCTGAGGCTGGCTTCAAACTTGTAATCCTCCTGCCTCTGTCTCTTGAGTTGTTGGAATTACAGGCATATGCCCTCTCACCCAGCTACATATATAGAAATATGTGACAATATTACATAGCAGATACTACAATGCTTAATCACAGTTTTCTACAGTTAAAATATAAAAAAATCCAAATTCTAATATATGTTTGTCATAGAACATATAAAGGAATGATTTACTAAATATATATAGAGTCAAAAATTTAAATTATTGAAGATACTATACTAATGTACAATGGTAATGAAGAAAATGGCTATATAAGTATTATGTTTTATTAACAGGGATATTAATTTTAGATTTCTCCCAACTTTTAGCTTGCAGTGGTTTATACCATATTCATATGTACATTATCTATAAGTAAATTTATAATAAATTTATGATTTATAAGTTCATAAATCATTTTAGTTAAATACTATATTATAGTTAAATATAACATAATATAGTTAATTATGATGATTTTTAAGTGTTTATTAAAGGATGTTTTGCTGTTTCTTGAAGAGAAAGGAAAAAAATTAAAGAACCTAATAATTTTTGAATGATGCAATGAAGGATATTCAACAAGCCATTTGTTTTGTATTTTTAAAATTTTATTTGATGGGTTCTTTTTAGTTATACATATTGGTAGAGTCCATTTTGATATAATTATATCAGCATGGAATATGTCTTATTCCAATTAGGACCCCAGTATCTCTCCTTTACTTTCCCTTTCCCCACCCCTCCTCCCTTTCCTTTATTGAGCTTTCTGCTATTTTCCCATGATTATGTTTATTTTTTAAATTAATTAATGGTGACACTCACTGTGGTGTATTCATGTATGTATGTAAGAAAATAACATCAGATTAATTCCACTGCCTTTTGTTTTCCTATCCCTCCTCCGTTCTCTCTATTCCCCTTTGTCTAATCCCACTGAACTTCCTGCCCCCCCCCCTACCTTTTGTGGATTAGCTTCCACATATTAAAGAAAACATTCAACCTTTTTCTCCCATTGTAGATTAACTTGTAACTTATCCTTGCTCTATTAGCTTGTAAGATGGAGAATAAAACACTGTGGTTTCTATGTAACCAATCTATTCCTTACCTGTTACATTTTATACACTATAGGTTAGCAATTAATTCCAAATAGGTAAATAACATACCTACTATGGTAGAAGACTGGAAAGAGAAGCTAATGTCCTTCTCCACATTGTAATGTCATATTTTTCGTTCTTAGAAAAATATTTAATAGATTATTTGTGAAGATTTCTAGAAAAGCAAGAAAAATTAAAATGAAATATTCTCTTCTTTCTCTGTTTTTCTCTTTTGTGGTGCTGGGTGTCAAATCTAGAGCCTCATGCATGCCCAGCAAGTACTCTGCCCCTCCACTCCTCTTTTAGTTTTTTATTTCTTACTTCAAAGTTAACTTTGTTTCTGCTCCTCTGTCACTGTTTTGAGACTGAGATATATTTTTTAGCCATCTTCTGACTTTGGTCTTTGTATGTTGTTTATTTGTTTGTTTTCCAAAGACATTCAGTGTCTCAATTTTCCTTTTTTTTATTTTTAAATTTTTGTGATAGGGTCTTACTATGTGGCCAGGTTGATCTTCAAACTCCTGCATTAAAGTGATCCTTATGTTTCTGTGCTGGGATTTCAGGTGCTCACCACCACTACCACCTCAACTCTGCTCTTTTTATTTTCTGTTTTTGTAATTGATTGTCTTTGGACTTCTCATTTTTATTATTCCTGGGTTTAAAATGAAATATACTACAGTTATAAATTATCCTTACTGAATAGATTAGTGTTGGGTCAAAATAAAGTAAGTTTATATAGAACTTTCCACACTAACAAATGGATGTTTTTTATGCTTTAATAGTCTTCATACTCTTATCCCTACTTTTTACTGAATGATATTTTACAGAAAAATTAAAGTAGTAGTCTAAAATTACAGTAAATGGAAGAACTGAGACCAGTGTAGCTGATTCCTTGAAACAAACTACCATTTTCTATCAGAAACTTAACGTTTAGTCATTCAAGATTCTGGTGTTCTGTGTGTTTGTTTATTTTTATAATCTTTTTTTTAACTGAGAAAATGTTAATTCACCATAGTATTAACTCTCTTATTTTAACAATCATTTAAATACTGATATTAATTTGTTGCTGGCTTTCACCTTTATTGTGCGATGGTGGCCATTGTTAGAACAGTATTTGTTTTCAAAAGGAACTAAAATTACTTTCTATTAGACTAAAAGATGCGTTTCTGAATATAGATGCTGTTCACTTAAATGACATTTTTTTTGTGAGCAAGTGAAATTCCATGTATGTACATTTACTATTTTAATGTTTTTTCCATTTTTCTAGCTCAACAATGTGGATTGTTCTAATTCTTTGGTTTCCAAAATAAATGAAAGTCAAGATGATCTCAGTTCATCATATAAACTAGCACAATTTGAAAGATTAAACAGGTAAGCAAAGATGCTGAAGAAAATGAAGATGTAGGATTCTCTACTCTCAGCTATTAATCTAATCTTAACGAACAAAAATAGTCATTAGTAATATAAACAGACCTAAGTAATATTTCTAAAAAAATGTTAAGTAATTTTTTTCTTTTATATTTTTACTAACAGGTATTAATTTTATATATTAATGGAATTTAGTGTGATATTTTCTTTTTAATTATTTTTTAGTTGTAGTTGGACACAATACCTTTATTCTATTTATTTATTTTTATGTGATGCTGAGGATGGAACCCAGTGCCTTGCATGTGGTAGGCAAGTGATCTATCACTGAGTCATAACTCCAGCCCCTCAGTGTGATGTTTTTATACACTCAGTATATGTACTGATCAAACCCAACTTCCCTTTTTCTACGCTCTCTACCCTAAACCCTTCATGATATCTAGTAATCTCATAATTGTACTCCCAAGTCAAATTTTATTAATGTGCTCATGTAAGATAAAACATACAGTACTTTTCTTTATGGCTTAATTCATTCAACACAGTGTTCTCCAATTTTGTTGTGAAAGATGGACTTTCTTCTAGTTTTTAGCTGGGTAACTACTCCCTTTATTTATGCGTGTGTGCGCATGCGCGCACACATGCACACACACACACACACACACACACACACGTTTGAGAGAGTGTTTATATGTGTGTGTCACATTTTTCCTTATCTATTCTTTTGTTGAAAATCATTTAGGCTGATTCTGTATCTTGGCTATTGTGAATAGTGTTATAGTAAACATGGACATTCAGGTTTTTCTGATATACTGATTTTATTTTCTTTGTATGGGTAGATCAAATGATAGATCTGTTTTTAAGATTTTGGAGGAACTTTCTGTTGTCCATAATGACTGCATGGATTTACTTATACATCACCAATATATAAATGTTTCTTTTTTTTCTACCTTCTTGTCAGCATTTATTTTTTGATAATAGCCATTCTGACTAGGGTGACAATATCTCATTGTAGTTTTGATTTTTATTACCCTGTTAACTAATGATATTTAGCACTTTATCATATCATTGTTTACGATTTATATTTCTTCTTTAGTGAAGTGTCTATTCATATAATTTGCTGAGTTTCTAATTGGCTTTTTTGTTATATTTTTTTATTTGCATTTATATGGTTGTTGTTAACCCTCTGTCAGATGAATACTTTGGCAAGAATTTTCTCCCACTTTGTAGATTTTCTCATGACTGTTGGTTGTTTTCTTTACTTTGCAAAAGCTTCTTAATTTAATCCCATTTTTTTTAATATTTGCTTTTGTTTCCTGTGCTTTTGGGATCCTATCCAGAAAAATTATTGCCTTCACCAATGTCTTAAAGAGTTTTCCATTTTATTCTAGTAGTTTTCAGAGTTTCAAGTCTCCCATTTAGGTGTTTTTATATTGATCTTGAGTTGATTTTTGTATAGGATCAAGTTTCAGTCTTCTAAATGTGGATATCCAGTTTTACCAACACCATTTACTGAAAGGACTATCCTTTGTTTTGGTGTCTTTGTTGAGAATCTATTGACTGTAGATATAGAGTTTATTTTGGGAATCTCTGTACTGTTCCATTGGTTGATGTGTCTGTTTTTATGCAAATTCCATTATACATGTTGTTTATTGTGTCTCTGTAATATGTCTTGAAATCAGGTATTTTGATACCTGCAGCATTGTTCTTTTTGCCCAAGATTGTCTTGGCTATATTTTATACATATGAACTTCAGAATTGTTTTTTTTTCATAGCTCTGCAGAAAATGACACTGGTATTTTCTGTAGATCACTTTGGATTGTATGGACATTTTAACAATATTAGTATTTTCAATCCAAGAACATTGGGGGTTCTTTCAGATTTTTGTGTGTCGTCTACAGTTTCTTTCATCAGTATTTTATTTATTTATTTTATTTATATAGAATAGCAGAATGCATTACAATTCTTATTACATATATAGAGCCCAATTTTTCGTATCTCTGGTTGTATACATAGCATATTCGCACCAATTCGTGTCTTTATACATGTACTTTGGATAAAAATGCTCATCACATTCAACCATCATTAATTACTTCATGCCCCCTTCTTTACCCTCCCACCCTTCTGCCCTATATAGAGTTCATCTATTCCTCCCATGCTCCCTCTCCCTATTCCACTATGAATCAGCCTCCTTATATCAGAGAAAGCATTTGGCATTTGGTTTTTTTGGGGGGGGCGGGATTGGCTAACTTCACTTAGCATTTTCTTCTCTAACTCCATCCATTTACCTGCACATGCCATGATTTTATTCTCTTTTATTGCTGAGTAATATTCCATTGTGCATATATGCCACATTTTAAAATCCATTCATCTATTGAAGGGCATCTAGGTTAGCTCCACAGTTTAGCTATTGTAAATTGTGCTTCTATAAACATTGATGTGGCTGTGTCCCTGTAGTATGCTGTTTTTAAGTCCTTTGGGTATAGACTGAGGAGAGGGATAGCTGGATCAAATGGTGGTTCCATTCCCAATTTTCCAAGAAATCTTCATAGTGCTTTCTATATTAGCTGCATCAATTTGAAGTTCCACCAGTAGTATATGAATATACCTTTTACTCCACATCCTCAAATTGGCACTATTTGCTAATGATATCATTCTATACCTATAAGACTCTAAAAGTTCCACCAGAAAACTTCTAGAACTAGGAAATGAATTCAGCAAAGTAGCAGGGTATAAAATTAACACCCATAAATCAAAGGCATTTCTGTATATCAGTGACAAATCCTCAGAAAGAGAAATGAGGAAAACTATTCCATTCTCAATAGCCTCAAAAAATAAAATAAAATAAAATAAAATAAAATACTTGGGAATCAACGAAACAGGTGAAAGATATATATAAAATGAAAATTACAGAACCCTAAAGAAAGAAATCAAAGAAGATCTTAGAAAATGGAAAGATCTACCTTACTCCTGGATGGGCAGAACTAATATTATCAAAACAACCATACTTCCAAAAGCACTATGCAGATTTAATGCGATTGTGATCAAAATTCCATTGACATTCCTCATAGAAATATAAAAAGCAATCATGAAACTCATCTGGAAAAATAAGAGACCCAGAATAGCTAAAGCAATCCTTAGCAGGAACAATGAAGCAGGTGGCATCACTATATAGACCTTAAACTATACAACAGAGCAATAATAACAAAACAGCATGGTATTGGCACCAAAACAAACTGGTAGACCAATGGTACAGAAAAGAGGACACAGAGACTAACCCACAAAACTACAATTATCTTATATTAGACAAAGGTGCCAAGAACATGCATTGGAAAAAGATAGCCTCTTCGACAAATGGTGCTGGGAAAACTGGAAATCCATATGCCACAAAATGAAATTAAAACCCTATCTCTCATCATGCACAGAACTCAACTCAAAATGAATTAAGGACTTAGGAATAAAACTAGAGACCCTGCATCTAATAGAAGAAAAAGTAGACCCTAATCTCCATCATGTGGTATTAGGCCCCAACTTCCAATAATAAGACACCTGTGGCACAAGAATTAAAATAGAAAATCAATAAATGGGATGGAGTCAAACTAAAAAGTTTCTTCTCAGCAAAAGAAATAATCTGTGAGGTGAATAGAGAGCCTACACTTTGGAGCAAATCTTTACCCCTCACACATCAGATACAACACTAATCACTAGGGAATATAAAGGACTCAAAAAGCTAGACACCAAACAAACAAACAAAAAACCACAAGTAACCCAATCAATAAATGGGCCAAGGACCTGATCAGTCACTTCTTAGAAGATGATATACAATCAATCAACAAACACATGAAAAAATGTTCATCATCAATGGCAATTAGAGAAATGCAAATCAAAACCACTCTAAGATTTCTTCTCACTCCAGTCTTTCATCAGTATTTTATAATTTTTGTTGTAAATGTCTTTTGAACTTAAGTTTATTCTTAAGTATTTTATTTTTATTTTTATTGTTGTAGCTATTGTGAATGGAATGCTTTCATTATTTCTTTTTCAGTAATGTCATTATTGGTGTATATAAAAGTCACTAAATACATAAATAACAAGCAATGAGATGTAGTTATATGTTGATTCTTTTTTCCTATTACTATACTGAATTGATTTTTCAGTTCTGATGTCTTTCTTCATTTTTTTAAATTTTATTTGTGCTTTGTAGTTATATATAGTAGTTATGTTCATCCTGATAAACTCTTACATGCATGGAATTTGATTTCAGATCACGTTTCTCTCTACCCTCCTACCTCCCTCCCCTTCCCCATTCTTCTTCTTCTACAATGCTAGACTTCCTTTCATTTGTGTATTTATTTATTTATGACAGCATAATGCATTACAATTCTTATTACACATATAGAGCACAATTTTTTTATATCTCTGGTTGCATACAAAGTATAGTCACACCAATTTGTGTCTTCATACATGTACTTTGGATAATAATGACAATCACATTCCACCATCATTAATAATCCCATGCCCCCTCCCTTCCCCTCCAACCCCTCTGCCCTATCTAGAGTTTGTCTATTCCTCCCATGCTCCCTCTCCCTATCCCATATGAACCAGCCTCCTTATATCAGAGAAAATATTCGGCATTTGGTTTCTTCTCAGCAAAAGAAACAATCTGTGAGGTGAATAGAGAGCCTACATCTTGGGAGCAAATCTTTACCCCTCACACATCAGACAGAGCACTAATCTCTAGGTTATATAAAGTTTGGATAGTCTTTTGGTGGAGTTTTTAGGTTTTCCTATGTATAGAAATGTATCATGTACAAGCAAGGAAGTTTGACTTTCTCCTGTGCTGTTTGTATCCCTTTTATTTCCTTATCTTGCCTAATTGCTCTTACTAAAACTTCTAGTGCTATATTGAATAAACACAAGGACAATGGACACTCCTGTCTTATTCTAGATCTTAGGGAAAACACGTGCAGCTTTTCCCCATTCAGTATGATGCTTTCTATGGGTTTTTACCACCTTTATTATGCTGAAGTACAATCCCTCAATATCTAGTTTGTTCAGGACTTTTATCATAAAGGGTCATTGAATTTTATATCAATTTTTTTTCTGCATCTATTGAGATGATAATATGATTATTATCATTCATTCTGTTAGTTTTTTAAAATTGATTTGTACATGTTGAACTATCCTTACATCCCAGGGAAGAAACCAGCTTGATCATAGTGAATGATCTTTTTTTATTTGGTGTTGAATTAGCATTAGTGCTGTAAAGTTTGGTAAAATTCAGCAGTGAAGCCATTCAATCTTGGGCTTTTTTTTGGGGGGGGACATTTTTTATTACTGATTCAGTCTCATTACTTCTTATTGATCTATTTAGATATTTTTTATGTCCTCATGTTTCAGTTTTGGTAGGTCCTATGTTTACAGAAAGTTGCCCATTTCTTCTAGGTTTTCCAATTTCTTAGCATATGATTTTTCATAGTAATCCCTAATGATCCTTTGCATTTCTTTCGTATTGATTGTACTATCTCCTTCTCTATCTCAGATTTTGTTCATTTGGGTCTTCTTTTTGTTTTTTTCTTTGTTAGTCTATAGATTTATTAATGTTATCTTTTTTAAAAAACTCACTCTTGGTTTCATTGATCTTTTGTACTTTTTAAAGTGTATTTATTTCTGCTCTATATTGTTTCTTTTGTGTTTGGTTTGTTCTTTTCTAAATCCTTGGGATACATGGATAAGTTGTTTATTTGAAAATTTTCTTTTTTCTTTTTTTTTAACTAATTGCTATAAACGTTCTTCTTATCACTGTTTTTCCTGTATTCTTTAAATTTTGGTAAGTTATATTTTCATCTGTTTTGAGAAAGTTTTAAATTTCTCTTTTGTATTCTTTGATAACAAGTTGTTAATTCAAAAAGTTGTTAATTCAGTCTCCATGTATTTATATAATTTATAAATTATAAGAGTCTTTTATTGGCTTCTAGTTTTATTCTATTATGATCAGAAAAGATACGGGATATGATTTAATTTTTTAAAAAATATTTTTATGTATAGAGGGTCACAATACCTTTATTGTATTTAATTTTTAATATGGTGCTGAGAATGGAACCCAGTGCCTCATACATGCTAGGCAAGCATTCTACCACTGAGCCGCAACCCCAGTCCTGATTTCATCTTTTAAAATATGTTAATACTTGTTTTGTGGACTTTCAGTATATTATTTTTTATTAAATAAATTTATATGTGCTGGTGAAAGAATGTGTATTCTGAAGCTGTTGACTAGAATGTTCCATAATGTTAAGTCCATTTGATCTATAGTATGGTTTGATTCTGATGTTTCTTTGTTAATTTGTTTGTCTGCAAACAGATTTGTTCTGTCCATTGATGAAAGTGGGTTGTTGAATCCCTCACTATTATTGTAATGCAGTTTCTCTTTCCACTTAGATCTAATAATGATTATAACATTAGGTGCTCTGACATAGATGCATCTAAATTTAGAATTACTCTCTCTTCTTCTTGAATTGATCACTTAATCATTATATGGTGACTATCTTTGCCTCTTTTTACAGTTTTGTTAGATTTAAGTATACATACTCCTGTTTGTTTTAAGGTTTAATTTGTTTTGAATGTAATTTTCTATCCTTTCTCTTTCAATCTGTGTGTTTATTTACTGGTTACATGAGTTTCTTGTAGGCATTGTATTGTTGGGTTTATTTCTTTATTAATCTATTCAACCAGTCTGTCCAGTTTTTAATTGGAAACTTTAGTCTGTTTACATTTAAGGTTATCATTGAAAAGTAAGGACTCTTGTTATTAACTCTTGTGCTATGGGTGTCCTATTAAGGAATTTGGAGCCCGACCCCACAATATGTAGATCTGATCCAACTTTTCCTTCTATCAGACGCAGAGTCTCTGATTTGATATCAAGCTCCTTGATCCATTTTGAGTTAACTTTTGTGCATGGCGAGAGAAAGGGATTCAGTTTCATTTTGTTGCATATGGATTTCCAGTTTTCCCAACACCATTTGTTGAAGATGCTATCCTTCCTCCATTGCATGCTTTTAGCCCCTTTATCAAATATAAGATAGTTGTAACTTTGTGGATTAGTCTCTGTGTCCTCTATTCTGTACCATTGGTCCACCCGCCTGTTTTGGTACCAGTACCATGCTGTTTTTGTCACTATTGCTCTGTAATATAGTTTGAAATCTGGTATCGCTATACCGCCTGATTCACACTTCCTGCTTAGAATTGCTTTTGCTATTCTGGGTCTTTTATTTTTCCATATGAATTTCATGATTGCTTTATCTATTTCTACAAGAAATGCCATTGGGATTTTGATTGGCATTGCACTAAACCTATAGAGAACTTTTGGTAATATCGCCATTTTGATAATGTTAGTTCTGCCTATCCATGAACAGGGTATATTTTTCCATCTTCAAAGATCTTCTTCTACTTCTCTCTTTAGGGTTCTGTAGTTTTCATTGTATAAGTCTTTCACCTCTTTTGTTAGGTTGATTCCCAAGTATTTTATTTTTTTTGAGGAGATAGTGAATGGAGTGTTTTTCCTCATTTCCATTTCAGAAGTTTTGTCACTGATATACAGGAATGCCTTTGATTTATGCGTGTTGATTTTATATCCTGCCACTTTGCTGAATTCATTTATTAACTCTAGCAGTTTCTTTGTAGACCCTTTTGGGTCTGTTAAATATATTATCATGTCATCTGCAAATAGTGATAATTTAAGTTCTTCTTTTCCTATTTTTATGCCTTTAAATTCTTTTGTCTGTCTAATTGCTCTGGCTAGTATTTCAAGAACTAAATTGAATATAAGTGGTGATAGAGGGCATCCCTGTCTTGTTCCAGATTTTAGACAGAATGCCTTCAGTTTTTCTGCATTTAGGATGATGCTAGCCTGAGGTTTAGCATATATAGCTTTTACAATGTTGAGGTAAGTTCCTGTTATCCCTAGTTTTTCTAGTGTTTTGAACATAAAGGGATGCTGTACTTTGTCAAATGCTTTTTCCTGCATCTATCGAGATGATCATATGGTTCTTGTCTTTAAGTCTATTGATGTGGTGAATAGTATTTATTGATTTCCGTATATTGAAGCAGCCTTGCATCCCAGGGATGAATCCTACTTGATCATAGTGCACAACTTTTTTGATATGCTTTTGTATTCGATTTGCCAGGATTTTATTGAGAATGTTTGCATCCAAGTTCATTAGAGATATTGGTCTGTAGTTTTCTTTCTTTGAAGTGTCTTTGTCTGGTTTCGGGATCAGGGTGATGTTGGCCTCATAGAATGAATTTGGAAGAGCTCCTTCTTTTTCTATTTCTTGAAATAGCTTGAAAAGTATTGGTATTAATTCTTCTTTGAAGGTTTTGTAGAACTCTGCTGTATACCCATCCAGTCCAGGGATTTTTTTGGTTGGTAGTCTTTGATGGCTTCTTCAATTTCTTCCTTTGTTATTGGTCTGTTTAAATTGTGTGTGTCTTTCTGACTCAATCTGGGCAGATCGTATGACTTAAGAAATTTATCGATATTTTCACTATCTTCTATTTTATTGGAATATATGGTTTCAAAATACTTTCTAATTATCTTCTGTATTTCTGTAGTGTCTGTTGTGATATTGCCTTTTTCATCCTGTATGTTAGTAATTTGAGTTCTCTCTCTTCTTCTCTTCTTTAGCATGGCTAAGGGCCTGTCGATCTTATTTATTTTTTCAAAGAACCAACTTTTAGTTTTTTCAATTTTTTCAATGTTTTTTTTTTTGTTTCAATTTCGTTGATTTCTGCTCTAATTTTAATTATTTCTTGTCTTCTACTACATTTGCTGTTGTTTGGCTCTTCCTTTTCTAGGTTTTTGAGGTGTAGTGTGAGTTCATTTATTTATTTATTTTTTTTTTTGAGGAAAGAACTCCAAGAAATGAATTTCCCTCTTAAAACTCCTTTCATTGTGTCCCATACATTCCGGTATGTAGTGTCTGTATTGTCATTTGTCTCTAAGAATTTTTTTATCTCCTCCTTTATGTCTTCTGCAACCCATTGATCATTTAGTAACATATTGCTCATTTTCCATGTGATGTAGGATTTTTCCTTCCTTCTTTTATCATTGATTTCCAGTTTCATTCCATTATGATCAGATATGGTGCATGGTATTATCTCCATGCCTTTATATTTACTAAGAGTTGCCCTATGGCATAATATATGGTCTATCTTTCAGTAGGATCCATGTGCTGCTGAGAAGAACGTGTATCCACTTGATGATGGTTGATATATTCTATATATGTTGGTTAAGTCTAGGTTATTGATCGTGCTATTGAGTTCAATAGTTTCTTTATTCAGCTTTTGTCTAGAGGATCTTTCTAATGGTGAGAGCGGTGTGTTATAGTCACCCATAATTATTGTGTTGTAGTCTATTTGACTCTTGAACTTGAGAAGAGTTTGTTTTATGAATGTTGCAGCTCCATTGTTTGGTGCATACAAATTGATAATTGTTATGTCTTGTTGGTGGATGGTTCCTTTTAACAGTATATAGTGTCCTTCTTTATCCCTTTTGATTAACTTAGGTTTGAAGTCGATTTTATTCGATATGAATATGGCCACTCCTGCTTGCTTCCGAGGGCCATGTGAGTGATATGATTTTTCCCAACCTTTTACCTTCAGCCTGTGTATGTCTTTTCCTATCATATGAGTCTCCTGAAGGCAGCATATTGTTGGACTTGTTTTTTTGATCCAGGTTTTTTTGTTTTTTTGATCTCTTGATTGGTGAGTTTAGGCCATTAACATTTAAGGTTACATTTGAAATATGATTTGTACTTCCGGTCATGTTTATTTATTTATTTATTTTAGTTTGGCTAGTTTTTACTTTTTGGTTGTTTTCCTGCCTCTTTACTGAGATACCTCCTGCTGTTAGTTTTGGGCACTATTTTTCAATTCCTCTTCTTATAGTATTTTGCTCAAAATGCTTTGCAGTGCTGGTTTTCTGGCTGCAAATTCTTTTAGCTTTTGTTTATCGTGAAAGATTTTAATTTCATTGTCAAATCTGAAGCTTAATTTTGCTGGCTACAGTATTCTTGGTTGGAATCCATTATTTTTCAGCGTTTGAAATACATTGTTCCAGGATCTTCTCGCTTTCAAAGTCTGTGATAAAAAATCAGTCGTTAACCTAATTGGTTTACCCCTGAATGTAATCTGCCTCCTTTTTCTCGTAGCTTTTAATATTCTCTCTTTGTTCTGTATGTTGGCTATCTTCATAATTATATGTCTTGGAGTTGGTCTATTACGGTTTTGAATGTTTGGGGTCCTGTAGGCTTCCAGGATTTGGCAATCCATTCTATCTTTCATCTCTGGGAAGTTTTCTAGAATTATTTCATTTAATAGGTTGTCCATTCCTTTGGTTTGATTCTCTATGCCTTCTTCTATCCCGATGACTCTCGAATTTGGTTTTTTTTTTATGACATCCCATATCTCTTGAATAGATTGCTCGTGGGATTTAAGCATCTTTTCTGTGTTGACTATATTCTTTTCAAGTTGATAAACTTTGTCTTCATTATCTGATGTTCTGACTTCTACTTGATCTAGTCTATTTGTAATATTCTCATTTGAGTTTTTAATTTGGTTTATAGTTTCCTGCATTTCTAGGATTACTGTTTGATTTTTTTTAAGATCTCTATCTCCTGGTAAAGCTCGTTCTTTCCCATTTGAATTTGTTTGTTTAACTCATTTTCAAAATATACTTTTATTGCTTGGACTTGCTGTCTCATGTCTTCTCTAATATTCCTATCAATCTGAGTTAGGTATGCCTTGAGTTCTTTCCCTATCCATGTTTCTGATGCTTCTAGGTCCTCCTGTAGATTTAAGTTGTCCTGCATTGTTTGTATTCCTTTTTTCCCTTGTTTTTTTCATGATGTTCACGCTACTTTCCAGCTCTATTTGATTGCTGTGTTTCTGCTCTCTTTTATAAATTTGTTTTGGTTTTTTATATCTCTGTTGTCTCTCCTTTGTGTTGGTAGACTATGCCTGCTAAAGTGGATTTCACTGGGAAGGAATTCTGATGGCCGAGCTCAAGTGACGTCACCTCTCTGCTATGGCGGGCCCCAGGCTCCTTGTTGGGGTGTCCGAATGGGGGGGTGGTATTGGACTGTATCTGGTTGGTTTCAGCTCCCGGATGCAGGCGGCCGGGCGGTCTCCAGCCGCCCAGTCATGCTGGCAGCCGGTGGGCGATCGGTCGCCAGCAGGCGGGCGGACTCCAGCCGCCCAGTCACGTGTACAGCGGGTGGGCTGTCGCCGGCAGGCGTGTGATCTCTAGCCGCCCAATTGTGGGGTCGGTTGCCAGCGGGCGTGCGGTCTCCAGCCACCCAGTCGCGCAGGCAGCGGGCGGATGATCGGTCGCCGGTGGGCGTGCAGTCTTCAGCCGCCTAGTAGCATGGGCAGCGGGCTGGCTGTTGCTGGCGGGCAGGCGATCTCTAACCACCCAGTCGCAGTGGCAACGGGCGGGCTGTAGCTGTGGGTGGGCAATCTCTAGCCGCCCAGTCGCAGGGGCAATGGGCCGGCTGTCACCAGCAGGCAGGCAGTCTCCAGCTGCCCAGTCGCACAGGCGGGTGTGCGGTTTCCAGCTGCTCAGTTGCAGGGGCAATGGGCCGGCTGTCGCTGGTGGGCAGGCAATCTCTAGCCGCCCAGTCGTGCAGTCGGTCGCCTGCGTGGGGTGGACTCCAGCCGCCCAGTCGTGAGGGCCTGGCCTCTAATCCCCTGGTTTCTCCTGCTAGTCCTGGTTTCTCCTGCTAGACCAGATTTCCCCTGAGTAATGCCTCTCGGCAGTTCAAACTGTACTCTGGGCCTGCCTTTTGTTGGGCGTGGAGGGTGGCTATTGAGAACCCCGGTACTCTATTGTTTTGATTTTTTCTGCTTGCCCCTCCCCCCGCGCTGGCAATACAGGTTTCCTTTTCCCCGCTGATGGGAGGGGGAGTTGAAGGTCGGGTGTCTCTAGTTTTCCCCGTGTCTTTATGCAGGCTTGCTCTGATAATCCCTCCCCTGGAGAGCCTAGGAGAGATTTTATGCGAATTCTCCGATGTTTGGGAGATGAGCTGAGTAACACGCACCTGTTTTATTGTTGCAATCTGTCAGAGAGTGGCGGTGGTTACTTCAGCTCTCCAAGATGGTGGCCGCTGGTTTCCTTGGTGGAGTTTCCGTCGTGGGGGATAGAACTGTACTGCTTCCTTCCCCGTCTGAAATCCCAAACTCAGTTCAGGGCTCCGTGAGTGCTCAGGTGGCAGGATTCCACAGAATCTGCAGCAACGTTTCTTCTTGCTTGCTGGTCGCTTCTTGGTGGCTCCCCGCTGTCTGTAGCTGCGGGGGGGGGGGGGCGCGCGGATCAGTCAGCCTGGATCTCCAGTCGCACAGTTGGCTCGTGTATGAGACTCAATAACCGGACCTCGGTGCTGGAAATCCTTCCTGTAGGTTTCGGTGCACCCCCATTTTGCTGTAAGTTCCTAACAAGATAGTTTTTTTTCGTTCTAACTTGTTATTCACCCGTGCAGTGGCGTGGTACATGGGGTGTGATGCACTGTATTCGCCATCTTGGGAATCCTTTATTTTATTTTTATGTGGTGCTGAGGATCGAACCCAGCAACCTGCGCATGCCAGGCGAACGCGCTACAGCTTTTGGCACATCCCCAGCACTGTTATATGTTTTTTTATTGTCCAGATCTTTTAGTGAATATTTCCTCTAAGCATGCTTAAAATACCTTTAAAAATGATAATGTACATTTATAGTGTGCTTTATAACTTAGGAGGTCTTTTTCCTTTGTTCTCTCATTTAGAGTAATAGATATTTCTCTGGTACAAATGGTGAATATTATTACTATGTATTGTGTCCTTTAGTATAAAATATTATTCTGACTAAAACATCAATAAGATGATCCATATTGATAAATAGTATAGAACCATAGCTATGGGCATTTATTGGCAAAA
Organism: Spermophilus citellus; assembly: GCF_964194105.1. Taxonomy (NCBI): domain Eukaryota; kingdom Metazoa; phylum Chordata; class Mammalia; order Rodentia; family Sciuridae; genus Spermophilus; species Spermophilus citellus. The sequence continues at coordinate 60,317,719 of NC_138197.1, forward strand.
CTTTAATTTCCTTCTCTTAATAACAGAATTATTTTATTTCTCTCTACCCCAACATATGGCTTGGTGCCTGGAGCACAGCTGCTGTCCATTAAATATTTACCTTAAAAATAAAATTGGAAATCTGAGTTTTATCAGTCTATATGTTTCTTTTTAAAATTTCTTTGGTATGTCTAACTTCTGGAACAGCCCAATTCAAAATAAATTTGTAGTCACTGGCAATCAAATTTAAAAACTTCTCTTTTCCTAGTTTTTTCCTATCTTAGCTTTGATTCTTTTATACAAGTTTAACTTAACCTAGAATTAATATATCTATATTAGAAAAGAGCTTATAGTTTATCTAATATTCTTTTTTATTATTATTAGTTGTTCAAAACATTACATAGTTCTTGACATATCATATTTCATACATTTGATTCAAGTGGGTTATGAACTCCCATTTTTACCCCGTATACAGAATCACATCGGTTACACATCCACGTTTTTACATATTGCCTTACTAGTGTCTGTTGATTGATTTTCATCTAATTCACCTTATCTCTTTGCTTTATTACTTATATGCACATTCATACCTATACCTTCATTAGGAAATTTATAGTTGTTTTTGTATACTTGTTAGGTTGAGAAATACCTGGTATAATGTCCTTATAACTTTGTGATTTTATGGTTTTACATGGGATCACTTTTCTATAAATGTCTTCTAATTATCTTTCTCTGGTTAAATGGAGAGCAGCAGTGACATACTCTGGTTGCCTATGTTATTTGCTAGAATTTATTATAGAAGAACCACTACATATAGGTCATTCATAGTTTCTTTTGCTAATATAAAAATAAATTGAGCTATGCACTCACTTTTCATGTTGAAATACAAAACTGAGCATAGATTAATTTTACACAATAAAAGATCGTTAGAGTCATTTGGAGAGCACATTTGATGAATTTCCATCTGAAAGAGTATTATTTACTTAAATATAAAAATAGAAACATAATACAAGTAAATGTTAGTAGCTACTCAATAAAAATATTTAAAAATATGTTCTCTAAAGTTTAAGGATAGTATTTATAAATGAAAATTATCTGTGCTTTTCTTAATAAATATGTTTTAATTTATCTCAAAGTCTAGGAAATGGGAATTTCCTTTCTAAAAGATCAGCAATAATGATGAGTGAGGATTTTGGGAACATGGATAAAAGAAGACAGTCAGATTTCATTATTGAAAAACAGTCAATACAACAAATCTGGGGAGAAAATGGAAAAGAAGTTTCAAGTTTTCTGGAGAATGTGAATGAGCCAACACATAGACTTCTGTCAGAGAATTGTGACTCTTTTGTTCCTCAAAATATGATAAATTTATTAGACCTTGATCAACAAAGGATAAAGAAAACCTTTGAAAAATGTGGCTATGATAGTTTAGGGGATATTTGTTTGGTTACAAGTTCGGATGAAAACCATTCCATTGATGGAAACAGAAGCATTTTTACAGCTCCAGAGTCAACTTTTAGTAGTTCTACTTTAAATAAAACAAGTTATCCAGAAAAACATCAACCAAACAGGAACTATCAGAAAAAGCACAACAATAATGAAATAAATGATTTTGCTACATGTTTTGAGGAGGATTGTTACCTGATCAGCTCTGAAAAGAAAGGTTGGTATTGTATGTGGAAAATGTAAAAATCTATACTTCATCAGTTTTAATATACATATTTGTATATCTTAGGTATATGTCCACACACATACAGTGAGCCCTTCATATTTGTGGGCTCCCCATCTGCAGATTAAACCAAATGATTGACATAATTTAAAAATAAAATTGCATCTGAGCTGGATGTAGTAACGCTGCTGTAATCCCAGCAGCTTGGGAAGCCTAGGCAGGAGGATCACAAATTTAAAGCCTGCCTCAGTTATTTTGTGAGGCCCTAAGCAACATGGTGAGACCCTATCTCAAAATTTAAAAATGAAAAGGGCTGAGGGTGTGGCTTAGTGGTTAAGCACCCCTGGGTTCAATCTCTGGTACCTAAATAAATAAATAATTGCATCCAGATATAGATATGTTTAGCATTTTACTTAAAGAATTCAATATTATAGCTATTTATATTGCATTTCCATTTTATTGGATGTTCTAAATAACCTAGAGATGATATAAAGTGTATAGGAGGATCTATGTAGCTTATATGCAAATACTAAACCACTATTATTGAAAAACCATTATTATCTGAAAGACTTGAACATCCATGGGTTCAATATGTGCAGGAGTGGCAGAGGGAGATCCTGAACTAACTATACTGTATATATTTATATGTATGTTTCTGTGTTTGGAGAAATATGAAACCAGAAATATAATGATGATTAGGTGACATTGTAGACTAGTGATCTCTCTGTGTGCCATGCTAATATGTTTTGTATTGAAAAATGATAATAGACTGTGTTAAATTTTTAACACACACTTTCACTTTTGAAGGAAAACTTTTCAATGTTTACCAAGAGATAACACCACAGAAAAATATCCAGGAATATCCAGTGAACTCTATGTAAGTTTTTAGGTAAATCTGGAGAATGTAAATTAGGATGTAGTATATAGAAGTTTGAACTAATGCAAAGTCAGGTAGGCATACTACTGTCAGAGGGTGAGCAACCTGGTTATAATGATGTGTTACTAGTAATCACATTCTTGATATTATCACCATAGTGGAAAGTATGGTATACATATTTGCCAACTTCCAAAATACCTTCTTATCTGAATATTAGTTTTGATTTTGATTACATTTGAGAAATTTTCTTAAGTTCTTAAGAAATTTGGGGCTGGGGTTGTGGCTCAGCGGTAGAGCACTTACCTAGCACATGCGAGGCCCTGGGTTCGATTCTCAGCACCACATAAAAATAAATAAATAAAGATATTGTGTCCAACTACAACTAAAAATTAAATATTAAAAAAAGAAATTTCTATGGATCAGAATGTCAGTTTGTGAATTTACATTAAGAAACTGAAGCATCACATATAGAAATGGTTAAAAGCATGAAAGTCCTTCTTTTTCTTTTGCCTTCCATAAGAAGATTGCTTGGTTGTTTGAGAGTCAGAACAGAGAGTAACAGAACTTATAGATCAGTGGCATATGCAAGCATCATCAATTTATGAAACAATTTGTGATCTAGGAATAAAACATACCCCTTATTGTCAATATTTACCTCTCAGAGACTCCCTCTCCTCTCTGTGTTCAGGATTACTATCTCCTCCATTCCATTATTGTTGTATTTTTTCCTATATGAAAACAATAATCTTCCCCAGATCTTGCTACTAGTGTACAAATGTTCTGCATTTAAGAAGTTAAAAGCTTTATGTACATCCGTGAAATTCTGATCCTGTGAAGACTTTATAACAAAAGAGACTAAACCTTAGAGATAAAATAAATTTTTCATGGTCACACACTCACACTAGACTTGGAATTCAAACAACTGACTTGATATTTTCAGTTACAGTTTTTCAGTGTTTAAAAACACTGGTGAAAACTCACGTTAGATCTTGAATTTTAAATGTATTTATGAGAGTGACTTAGAAGATGTTTTCCAAACTTGGTTGCAGATCCAAATTTACTTGAGAGAGTGATTTTAAAACTACAGAGGGCAAAGTTTTACATATACTAATAAATAAATAAGCTCCTTGGCATGGAGTTTATGAATCTTTGTTTTAAAAATACCTCTTATATAATTCTAATTTGGAGCCAAGTTTTGAAACCATAATTTAGAACAACAACTTTCAGAGGAAGTAAAGTAAATTTTAATACTGTCTTTTTTATAACCCATAGGGGCAGTGTCCCTTTGCAAGAATTGTATTCTAAACAATCCTGGGATTTAAGACTTGGTGAGGTAAAATGCATTGTTACATTATTTTTCTAATTTAGTCAGTTTGTGTTCTATAATATTTTAACATAATGACTTACTTTGATTTAAGTTTAGCTTTTATTTATAAATTTCTTTTTAGCTATACTCTTTCTTATATCGGAAAATTATAGCTGAATCTAGAAATAAAAACACCTTTTTAAAAACTATAATGTTCTTCATTTGAAACAAACAAATCTCGATGCATTTTAAATATAGTATAAAATATTTTCCAAGATAAAACCTCTTTAGAATTAAGTGTACAAAACATCTATAAGCCTTGGTTATGTAATGTTATAATCCCTGTTATGGTTTGAATGTTAGGTGTCCCCAAAAAACTCAAGTATGAGACAATGCAAGAAAGTTTAGTGGAGAAATGATTCTGTTATGAGAGCCTTAACCCAGTTAGTGAATTAATCCCCTTATGGGGATTAACTGAGTGGAATCTGGAGGTGGGTAGGATGTGGCTGGAGGAGGTGGACCTTGAGGGAGTGGGTTTGGGGTATATATTTTGTATCTGTAAGTGGAGCATCTCTGTCTGCTTTGTGATCATTATGTGAGCTGCTTCCCTTTGCCATACTCTTCCACCATGATGTTCTGTCTTACTCCAAGCCCCAAGGAAAGGTGCCAACTGTCCATGGACTGAGACCTATAAACTTTTTCCAAATAAACTTTTCCTGCCCTATAATTCTTCTTGTCAAGTCTTTTCGTCACAGCAGTAAAAAAAAAAAAAGCTGCCTAAAACAATCCTTCTTCATAATAATTTTAGAGAGATTAAATAAATTGTTCACAAACACTTGATTCAGGATTCAAACTACTGTCTTATCTGATTTGATATTCTCAGCTATATTGTTTCCCTTTTTTCTCCATTAATATGTAATTGAATATTATGAATTCATTATCATACATTGACTATCTCCAATGCATTGGGGATACAAAGGTTAAAAACAGTCTTTCTTTTAACAAAGATTACATTGTTATGCATTTGACTGCAAGGGACAGATATGGAAGGACATGGAACCTATCTTTAAGAAGTTTTTGTCCAGTAAATAGAGATAGAAAATCTAATGCATTTAGATTAATTATTCTAATTGTAGTTCGTACAAAATCAGTGATAGCCTACTGAAAGACATCACTAAGTTTTGTGGTTAGTCAGGAGGAAGATGTTATAGGTAAGAAAACTTCTGAGCAAAAACTCAATAAATTTGCTGAATGGAGTAAATGTCTGGAAAGAAGACACAATATAAATAGAACCAAAGATATGAGAGACTGTATCTTGCTTAAGAAACTTGGAGTACCTGTCTCATTCTAGTTACTGTTATTGCTAGTATTTGTAAATCATGAGGGGTCTAGCATGAGATAATTCCGGATAATTTAAAAGAGCAGATCATAAATGATCTGTATGATATTTAATAGTTTAATTTCCTATAAGTAGTAATGAGAGTGGTGTCTTTTATAAAAAACATACACGTAATACAAGACAATGTATAATATAATATATAGCTAGCAATATATATACATATGTGTGTATAGTATTAAAACCAGAAAACATAAATGCAGCAAGAAGCCCATTTAAGAAGAAGAATAGAAGATAGAATTTCTGATCATGTCAAACATGAAATTTTGCTGGGCAAGCATTGTGATGTGAGGTGTCCTATCTTGGGAGAATAGGGCAAGTTCCTTGAATAACTTAGTTTCTTCTCAGTTGAAAAGATCTTCTTTGTTATCCTTTGTGAACATATTTTAGAAATATTTTGAGTTGTAGATGGACAAAATACCTTTAGTTTAATATTTATTTTTATGTGGTGCTGAGGATTGAACCTAGTGCCTCACATGTGTGAGACAAGCACTCTCCCACTGAGCTACAACCTCAGACCATGTATGAACATTTTTGAAGTGGATAATGGAGTTCATGCATGCCTTGAAGTCTGTATAGCTTTCCCAGTTGATCAAGTTTTCTATCACCACTCCTTTTTCTTCTTCTTGAAGTTTGGGGCTTGAATGTTTCAGGAATTGAACAGAAAAGACTTTTTAAAAGATGAAATAGTTATAAGGTTCAAGAAGTGGCTCTGTTCCACATATTTATTCAGGGCTTCAACTTTGTGGATACTTGTCTTTAACTAGTGTTCCCATGTTTGTAGAATATGTTGGTATCAGACAGCAGAAGTAGGAAGGAAGTGGAGGACTGTTGAGTAGATTTTTATCAGCCTGGATTTGCAGTAGTGTATTTTATTTCTGCCACTGACCAGAAATTAAACCACAAGTCCAAACCAACTTCAGAGGAGGCTAGGAAATGTGGTCTAGCTGTATATCTCTGAGAAGAAAGGGAATCAAATTTGGGTAAATAACTAGGAAATGTCTCCTTTTTTCTGTCTATCTAAATCTCTATATCCCACCAACAGAGAATATATAGAAATTATTTTAGTTAGATCTATGGTATATTTGCAAATATAATTAGCACAGTAAGCCATAAAGAAAATCTAAAAAAAAAATAGCGAAGGAGAGAATTGTAACTACATCATGCAATCAAAATTTAATAAAATTTGAAATCAACCCCCAAAAGTTGTTTGTCATCCTTTAACTTTTTGAAAAGTTGGAGACATTTTGGGTTTAAAAAAAAAATAAGAAAAAAGGCCATGGATGTATTATAAGTCAAAATACATTCTACTGTCAGGTATAACTAGAAAGAATAAATAACAAAAATTTAAAAAATAAGAAAGGAAATGAAAGTCAACTACAAATTACAGAGAAAGTGATGAAAACCAAAACCAATGTTGTGTTCTACAGAAAATTCATACTTTTGAACTTTTTATTTTTTAGTAAATGACTGATAACCCAACTTAAGAAATCAGGAGAATAATAGAACAAATCCCAATAATACCTTAATGCCTTATCTTTTTCCAATTGAATTTACTATGATTGCCTGAAGTTTCCTTTTTGTCAGTAATTTATTTCCTAGCAAGTGTCTATTCTGTTACCTGTTGCTGCTAAACCGATTTAATATTTTATTCACTATAGGCTAATTGTGTGTGTGTGTGGGGGGAGAGAACTTCATTGAATTAAAGTACTATAAAACAAATCAGTGACATTTATTGGGTAGATATAAGTGGAAATTATAATGCATACTTGGGAATTGTTAAAATTTTGGTTTTCTCCTAGACTGTGATGGAAGAAGGAAGAGCATGTTCTTTAAAAGGAAGGCCAACATCCACAAAGAAGATCTGTCAGTATGACTGTATAAGTTAATTTTATTCTCTTTAAAACTAACAACTAGAAATCAGTTAAATTTAAAAAATTTTTAAAGATTTTCACTAGCCAATAAATATTTCATAGGCATCTTAGAAAATACTAGTAATGTAATCAACGCTTTAAAATAAGTTTTTAATAAAAATACATTATGAATATACATAATGTAAATGGACAGTTTAACAAATAGTAAAATAAATATCCTCAAACTCAACCAATAAGAAATAATATATAAATACTGTACTTTTGAAAATATTCTCAATTGCATTTCCTATCCTGCCCCCTAGAGGTAACTATTTTCCTGAATTTGTTTCTTGAGATGGTATCACACAGACATTTCTGTTGCTTGATTTTAAACTTTTTACATACTGAAAAACTTCTATGTATTTTCCTGCAACTTTCTTTTTAAACTCAGTATTATGTTTTCAGGCTCATTTACTTTTACATGTTATTATTATTATTATTGTTATGCAGCATTCTGTTTTGTGAATGTGCCACAGTTTATTTATGCATCTTTTGACAATGGATATTTATTTAGTTTTGAATATTTTGCTTTTTGCTATTTATGCCATTCTTGACATTTCTTCTAGAACACATGCATATAAAATTACTCTAGGGTATATTACTAGGAGTAGAATTGCCAATTTAATGCAAAATTATTTTCTAAAGTGTGCCTATTTTACCTACAGCTAACAAAGGGTAAGAATCTTAGTCACATATTTTAACTAACACTATGTCAGTCTTTTGTCATTGTTGGTAATTTGATATTTATATTTTAACATTTTTCTGATTACTTATTAGGTTAATTGGTTATCTGTGTTTCATTTGTGAAGTGTATTTCATGTCTTTAGCTCTTGTTTCGTTTAAGAAGTTTGGTTTTACTTATGGGATATCTTTTATCAACAGATCTGTATCTTTTGTAAATCTCTTTTGAATCTTGAATAGTAATTATTTATAGGCTTACATGCAACAGATACTTCATATTTGAGAAGTTTTTTCATTCTTTACTGATATGATAGATTAAAGTTTCATATTTTCCTGACACTTCTTAGGTATTCTGTGCTAGAATGGCTCTTTAGGTTATCTAGTCTGCTAGGTACTTAGAAACCTTTGTGGATGTAAAACATTAGTCTTGGCTTTTTTAGTTCTTTAATTCCTTGCTTCCTTCAGCATATGGGTATTCTTTGTTGTTTTATGCTTTATCCTTGCACTCTGTGAGATTTCCCTCCCCAAAATAAAGCCTAAAACATGCATGTCCACAAATTTTAGTTCTCTTCCTTTATTGCTCTGAGTGTAATACATGCAATTATGTAAAAGAATTAAGTGAATCCTATAGATTCTCCCATGTTAGCACCATATATTTATCATCCTTTTATGACCTGCTAGTCATTCATTCAGTACATTTACTGCAGTTGATTTAATTGGTGTCCTATTGATGCACATTTGGGTGGTTTCTTACAAATGTAACTAAAGAACTTGGTGCATATTTTTTTATTTGTGGAGGTGTGTTTTGGTTGTAATTACTAGGGATGGGATTCAATAGTCAAAACAAGATGCACTGTTATTTTTGATATATATTGCTGAATCTCCACTTTGATGTTATCAAATTTCCTACTTGCAGCCTGTAGCCAATTATAACAGCAAGTGTGAGTTATCCCATAGACTCATCAACAGATATTGTGGTCAAATCTAAGATTTTTTGTAATTTTGAGTTATTTGAGATGAATAGATAGGTTTTAGTTTGTATTTCATTTCTGTCTGTGAAGCTGAATATTCTTTTAAATATTTTCAGTGGCTGTTTATGTTCTTTCTTTTCTGTTTTTTTTGTTTGTTTGTTTGTTTTTGGTCTACTTGGCATTCATGTCTTTTGACCAGTTGGGTTCTTGGCCTTTTTTCTTGATACTTAAGAACTAGCTCTTCATATGTTAAAAAGGTTTACATTTTGTAATATAAGTAATAAATATTTTCTTCTAGTTTAATATATTAGCTTTTCATATATTTTGATTTTATTATACTTACATTGTCTCTTGCTTTGTTTAACAATATTTTACTATTTCTGGATTGCATTAGAAGTTCTCCACACTCCTGGGTTATAAATGAATTCACCATATTTTCTTGTAGCTTTAGTATTGTTTTGTATTTTACTTTTATATCTTTAATTTATTTGGATATTTTCCTGATTTAAAGTATGGGACATGATATCATTCAAGTTCTAAAAATGCATCTTTCCCTGGGTGTTTATGATATTGCCTTTTTAATATACTAACTACATATTATCTAATCTGTTTGGAGGTTTTCTTAACTGTTCCATTGGTCTTTCCTTATTTTCATGTGCCAATACCATACTTTTTAAATTAAGATTGTTTTATAGTGTGTTTAATTTCTGGAAATGTTTTATATCTCTGCACTTTTTAAAAAGTCTCTCTTGGCCAGTCTAAATTATTTTTTTCATATAAGCTTTAAAATTAATCTAACTTCAAAAGAAACATTTTAATTTGTATTAGGAAACTGTTAAATATGTATCTTAGTGTGAATTGTTATTGTAATGAATATAATATATTATTGCCCTAAGAATAAGGGTATCTTTCCATCGATTCAATCTAAATTTATAGTTGTAGTTACCTAACATATCTTTAAGCACTTTCTTAAAATTTTTTCAAATAGATTTTGCATGTTTCTTATTTCACTTATTCATAGGTACTTTTTGGTGTTTTTGTTGCTACTTTATTATGAATATACTTCCTATATTTCTATACCGAGATTCTGGATTGTGGGCTTGTGTGAATTTGTATTGATTATTTTTTCAAGAATTTGACACCTTCCAATAGTTATGAGATATTATCCACTTGTGATTTTGGGAAATTAGTGGTTTGGGTTAAGAATGATTCTTAGGGTCTGTGGGAATGATTATTAATTTTTATTCTTAGAGTTTTAAACTTATTGTGGCCAAAACCACATAATGTGAAATTTACCCTTCCAATAGTTTTTATGTGTGTAGGGCTTTATCATCAAACACATGCCACTGTATCTACCCAGTAAAAACTGGCTGTCTCTCACTTCCCCTGGCCCTTGGCAATCCCCCTTTTACTTTCTGTTTTTATCAGTTTGATTATTTTAGATACTCAAATGAGTGGAATCATGAAGTATTTATCTTTTTTGTGACTGACTTGTTTCACTTGAAATAATGACTTAAGTTTCATCCATATTGTAACATGTACTAACAAGATTACCTTCTTTCTTAATGCTGCATAATATTCCACTTGTATGTATATAACACTTTTGTTTTATCCATTCATCCATTGCTGAGGTTGCTTCCAGCTCTTGGCTATTGTGATTAATATTGCAATCAATATGAGAACAGAAATCTCTCTTTTAGACCCTATAATAGGTTTTCAGTTCTTTTGGCTATGCACCCATAAATAGGATTACAAGATTCATGTGGTGATTCCAATTTTAACTTTTTTTGAGGCATCTCTGTACTATTTTCCATAGTAGCTGCCCCATTTATTTACTTACCAAACATGCAGGACAGTAATTATTCTACTTCCTCATCAATACTTATTCTAGTTTTTTTTTTAAATGATAGTGGCCTTCCAAAAGGTGTGACATGTTATCCAGTTGTGATACAGCTCTTTTACAAAGGTGAATCTTATTAAAGGATTTTGCAATTTGGACTGTCTTTGCATTCTTATAATAAATCTTACTAAGTGATGATGTTTTATAATATTGATTATTTTTTAAAAAATAGTTTAATATTTTATTTGTTATTAGATTTTGCATCAGTATTCATAAATGAGTTTTTCTATAAAGAGAGAGAGGGAGACAGTATGTGTATGTGTGTGTGTGTGTGTGTGTGTGTGTGTGTAGTCTTTGTCAGATTTTGTTGAGATTGTACAGATCCAGAAACAATTTAAAAGCTACATACTTGCCCAAATTGAGGCTAGCTGAAACTTTCTTGATATTTAAATCTCTTGCCCTTTCCCCATCCCAATTTCACTACTTTATTACAAATTACTTTATGATGTTTGGTTTGGTAGGTAGGGAGTCATATACTACTTCCCAGGCCCAGTTTTAAACTTTGTTTGCAATCATAAGATAACATATTAAGCAAAAATGAAAAATATAATATTGGGTGCTTTGGATAGATTTTTTTTCATACAGTTTTGATTGCACAGTAAAGTTTCATTGACTAGATTAGCAAATATCTGATACCTTGGGACTGAATTTATTTCTGCTTCCTACAGTTGACACTTTAAATTAAATTATTTGTTCATAAAAAATGGCACATATATTGAAAAACATCAATCCCAATTTTCTCATTTCTGCTTTCCTCTTTATGTACCCCTATTACTTGTAGATAACCATTCTTTTAAGAGTAAAATAAACCCATAAATCCTGTTATAAATGCAAGGTGCCAAGTATCCTAAATTTTAACTAAATTTAGCACATTTTAAAGTGCTGTTTGTTAGGTTAGCTAATATTTGCACACAGATATCTTCTGCCTTTGGATATTTTATACAGCATTAGTGAATATCATTCTTCATGAATTAAACCTTTATTTTCAGATCTTGATTCTTCACAGAGTAGTCAGTCTGCCAGTTACTCTCCAAGGCCAACGGATAGTTGTTTCAGTTCTAGTTCAGAGATGGTAAGTTATGCCTTTTTACTTATACATTTTATATTCATTTAGATTTTTTATACTGGAGATTGAACCCAGAGGCACTTATCCACTGAGCCACATCCCCAAGTCTTTTTTTGTATTTTATTTGGAAACAGGGTCTCACTGAGTTGCCTAGCGCTGTGCTAGGTTGCTGAAGCTGGCTTTGAACTTGGGATCCTCCTTCCTCAGCCTTTCCAAGCCATTGGGATTACAGGCGTGCACCACTGTGCCCAGCTAGAATTATTTTTGTCGGTTTACTTTTACATTATGAAAAACAGTTGAACCAATACAGAGGAAATAAAAAATAATATAAATGAAAATGTAAAAAAGTAAACAATATAAGAAATATTGTAAAATGTGAAAGCATAAGAAAATGTACACAAAAATGTAAAATAAAATAATAACAAAATGTAAACAGTTGGGTGTGATAGCTTATGCCTATAATCTCAGCATTTTGGGAGACATGAGGCAGGAGGATCATAAGTTCAATTTGTCTTAGCAACTTAGGCCCTAAGCAACTTGGCAAGACCTTGTTTCGATAAAAAAATAAAAAGGGATGGAGATGTAGATCAGTGGTGAAGTGCCCCTGAGTTCAATTCCCCAGTACCAAATAAAAAAAAAAAAAGAAAAGAAAAAAAATTTACATAAAAATATATTATTTGTAAAATTGTCTTAACAAGATGTATATAATTTGAAGCATAAAACAACCAAGTGTACCTTCAAAAAAAAAAAGTCTCAGGCTTATATAAGAAGGAATTGGATAATAGTGTTGAAGACTAAAATATGAATAATTTGAAAGACATTTCTGAGTGAGAATCTACACTTCTGACAAATCACTTTTAGAAGGAAATTCTACCTTCACTCTTTTATCTTCATTCCTTGTTGCCTTTAGTATCTAATTTGCCATCTTGCTAAGGATACCAGTGACTTCTGTGTTGTCAGATTGACTGGATGCTTTTCAGTCTTTATCTTATGAGAACTCCTGATACTGATAGAAATTATTGTTTAATTTCTTTGAAATATTTTTCTTCTTTGCTTTTATTTTAACACACTATCTTTGTTTTCTTGATATCTCTATGAATGCTTTTTTATGCCTTTTTTTTTCACTTGTCTTTTTCCGTATATAAATGTTGTAATGTTTAGGGTTTCATACAAGACCCTCTTCTGTAAACCTATAATCTAGACTTTTAGTGATTTTATACATTCTAATGACTTTTATACTATCTGGGTGATGTCAGTTCCTAGTTTTATGACTTTAGCCCTGGTTCTTATTTAGATGTTCAATTTTCTATTGGACACATCTTGGATATTTCACAAAGATCTTTTTCATGCCTCAAACTTAAAACCTAATTTTTCACCCAAAACAGTTTTTTTTATATTTCTGTATCAATAAATATTTTTTTGTATTTGCCCAAGCGTTCATATCAGAAGCCTACTATAATAGTTAATATTGTCATTTCTTTCTTTCTCAAATCTGCCTCCCTCAATCATCTTCATTTCATCACTTTGTACAATCAATTCTACCTCCAAAATAAATTGTGAATTTATCTACTCTCAACAAGCACCAGTGCCCTATTCTAAGTTACCATCATCTTGTTCTTGAACTGTTCTGGCTGTTTCATAAGAGATGTCTTTACTTTCACTCTTCCCCCAGCGTCTTCTCTAGTTAGCAGATATCATAATAAAAAAAAAAAAATAAGTTGGCCAGGCACAGTGGCACAAACCTGTAATCCCAGTGGTTCAGGAGGCTAAGGCTAGAGGATTATTGGTTCAAATCCAGATTCAACAATTTAGTAAGGCTCTAAGCAACTTAGAACCTATCTCAAAATAAAAAATAAAAAGGCCTCAGTGGTTAAACATCCTGGGTTCACTCTTTGTACCAAATAAATAAATAAAGTAAGTTGAATCATGTTATTCTGATGTGTAATAATTCAATGGATTTCTATTTTCCGATAGAATCTGAACTTACAGTGGCTACTAGCTCTTGGCCACCATTTCCTGTTTCTTCCAGTATTCTTCCTTTCTTCTTTTTTTTTCCCACACGTATTGGCCCTTCATTTTCCTTAGTTTGTCATTCTCCTTTCCACTTCAGGGCAGGAATTTATTTATTTTTTCTCAGTCTTATTCTTTTTTATCCTTTAAGTCTTAGGTTAAATATGTCACTTATTTAAAAAGTCCTTCCCTGGCTCCCCAGTATAAATATGGCTTCTCCCTTAGTGATGCTCTGAAAGTGCCTCATACTTGTTCCTCATAATGCTTTTCTCAATCTATAGTTATGTGTTTATGTGTCTGATTATTTTGCTAATTTTATTTTTACTCATTATGTGAATTCCAAGAGAACAGCAACCATTTTGTTTCACTCATATTTCAGATGCCTTTTAGTAAGTGAATGTTTGTTTCTTAACTAAATACATGCATTGAGCTTTTGTTTTCCAATTTGTGCTCAGTTTTAATGCTCTGTCTTGGGCTTACTTTAGTTTTTTCATTATTATTTTTGCCACTTTTTTTAGTTTGAATGATTAATACTTTTAAATATTCATAAAAAGTATGTTTTTGTTCTTAATAAATACATTTTTCATGAAGTTGAAAAATTCAGGCTTAGCAAATTTAAATCTAGGCCTATTAAAAGTTATTACAGTTTTATTTTTAGATTAAAGTTAACATATTTATTCTTGTTAAACTTTTATTTTTTAAAATATTTTTTTAAGTTGTAAATGGACACAGTATCTTTATTTTATTTATTTATTTTTATGTGGTGCTATGGATTGAACCCAGTGCCTCATGCATGCAAGGCAAGTGCTCGACCACTGAGATACAACCCTAGCCCCTAAATATTTTTTATATTCTGTTAGCTGATACTCGCCTTATATTATCTTCTTAAGATATGTCTTTCATGGGATAGACCCATAAAGTGTATGTAATGAGTATGTTTTCCTTAATGAATCGGTGAGTAAATAATAAAAAAGTTTCAACTGTTCCCTTCAAAGGTATCACTTTGGCAGTCTTTTGAAGTGATTGAATAGTGAATTGCCCATCATTTCTTCAGTGTTAGAGATTGATGGAATGATGCATTCGGTGATTATAAGTACTGAGAAGACATAAGATTCCTCTTGGTTTTTTTCCATTTTTAATATTTAAAACCCCACAGCCTGCTGAGTGAGATGTAAGGTAGATTCAAGACACTTTGATAATATATATGCTTTGCTTAGTAACCTGTCAGTCTCTCCTGTATTTAGGAATTTCCTATAATGTAAATTTTAAGAATGTTTACTTGGAAGTAATTGAGCAATTTTATTAGGCATTTTATTTAAGCGTTATTTACAGCAAAATTATTTAATTTCTTTTAGCCATCAGAAGATGAAGATCAAATGTTACAGCAAATTGAAGACTCAAATAAGATATGTGTCAAAACTACTGAAACAACCAATGATTTTCATCTAGAAAGGATGTCAAAAGTTTCAGGTGATAGGATTGGTAAAGATAATGCCAAAATTCACAAACAAACTGAAAATTTCTACCCATTCTCAGTGAAAAATAATACAGATCAATCTCCTCAGTTGCAGTGCAATTCAGCACATGTGTTGCAAAACAAAATCAATAATAACTGCATCATTCTGCCAGTTGTAAGATGTGATGCAGGGGTACAAACAGAGAGAGAACCTGCAATGGAAGAAAAATTTGATGCTGCTGTACAGTGTAATATAATTTCACTATGTACATGTAGAAGTGATGTGTCTCCTCTTTGCCATACAGAAATACAGTGAAAATATTAAGGCATATACCACTGGAGGGCAGGAAATCCTTAAGAAAAACTAGTATTCTAAAATCTCAGTCTAGGATGTAACATTTCAGTTGACCTTGGAAGGCAATAATAAATGTTCAGAATTTAATTAACATAATAAGGAATGAGAAAATGTAACTAAGCATTAGGCTAAAGTATTTAGAAGGTCTATTCATGATTCTAAGACGTTTTAATATTTTATGCACTTATTTTTTTTGTATAGGCATTTCTTTGATGGCTTTAGTGATTCATTAAGGTTTTATATAATAGTCTTATAAATATATTATCATTTTCATGCTTATTATTCTTTACATTATTATTATATGCTGTTATTCCTGGATTAAAAATATGCTTAGCTTTCTTCCTTGTGGCATTTACTTTAAAATTAGGTGCAGTTGTATCTTGCAGGAAAAATATTTTCTTCCAAGACTTTAGGGCAGAAAATAATAGTACCTAATGTGTTCTATGTCTTCATCATAAGAATTTTGTTAACTACTTCTCTTTAATGTTATACCCCACTTAAAATTCTAGATTTTTTTTTTAACTCTGGTTTCATTTGTGTGTTTATGAGACTGCTGGGGAGCAAACTCAGATCCTCACAAATACTTGGCAAGTGCTCTACCACCAGTACCCACCAGCCTATGGATTAATTTTTAGACAACATATGTCTTCTTTTTTGTTTGGATAACATTTGTTGTTAGTGCTTGTATCAACTCAGAGGAAGATGTTTTCCTCTTTAAGGTTAAAAAATATTTTAATGCTTTTATAGAAAAAAGTTTTAAAATTGGAAAAATTTATGTTTCTTTTTTAATGTTGCTAAGCTTCTTTAACAAATATTACATCAAAATTTCTTAGTCTTTTTAAATATAGGCTTTGATTCTAGCACATTTATCTTATACCACAATTTTAAATGCTTGTACTTTAAAATTGACACTTGTTTGGTTATGCAGATGCTCGGAGACTTATTAGTGGGGTTACATCCTGGTAAACTGATTGTAATTGAAGATATTTTAAGTTGAAAATGCATTTAGCTTACCTAACTTACCAAGCATCATAGCTTAGCAATATACTACATTATATAAACTATTGGTTTTCCCACATGATAGAGTGGCCGACAGAGTGTTTGCAGCTTGTCACCAACACTGTGGACTATCATACTACAAATGGCTAAACCAAGAAAAGATCAAAATTCCATTATGGATTTATTTCCTGAGCACTATTTTGCAAAAATATAACATATTGTGTAGGAAAGACTAATTATGTGGAACAAGAAGACTATACTGATAACTTTGAAATAATATTAAGCTGTGAGTCTTACCTCGGTCTCAACTGTTAAATAAACCAGTATTTTCCAAATATGAATCAAAGTTTGTCAATATAGAAAGCAAATTAACTACAAAAGTCTACACTAGTTCAGTTTTTATCAATATCATAATGTAACAGTTAAGCTCAGTAATGCATGAATTTTGGAGCTTTTAAAAGGCAGTGATCACTCCCAGTGAGAGCAGGGAAGTTGCAGGGTAGTACAGAAATTAATCTTGTCCAAAAAAAGGTTTGGCCTTCATTTCTGGGAGTGTCATTCTGTTTTTTTGGTACCAGGGATTGAATCTAGGGGTGCTTAACCACTGAGCCATGTCCCCAGCCCTTTATTTTTTATTTTGAGACAGGGTCTTGCTAAGCTGCTTAGGGCCTCACTAAGTTGCTGAGGTTGGCTTTGAACTCACAATCCTCTGTTAGCCTCCTAAACTGCTGAGATTATAGGCATGTTATTCTAAACGAGTCTTCTTATTAACCTGAGAACCTTGGGAGAAGCCACATTGTAACAGTGTGAATTAAGATGAAGCTTTTGTGTCCGCCGAGAACTAAAAAATAAATATTAAAAATTCAAAAAAAAAAGATGAAGCTTTTGATTCAATCAGTATCAGCTTGATTTCCTTTGGGACTGGAGAATGAGATCAATCATTTAGGCAGTCACCATGCCATTGTGTTGGAGCCCTAGTAAAGACTCAGGATACCATAGCTCAGGCAAACTTCCCTGATTAGCAGTACTCCATGTATATTGTCATATCTTTGTAGGAAAGTAAAGTCTATGATTTTGTGAGAGAACTAGTAGAAGCTCTATGTTTGTTATTTTCCTAGACTATGTCTGTGAGATTCTTCTGGCTGATGTTAATCTGTATTCTTTCTCTGTAATAAACCACAACTGTGAATACAACATCTTTCAAAGAGTTCTTTGAGTCCTAGTGAATTATTAAATTTGAGTGTGGTCTAGTGACACCCAAACGAGTGATCTTTGTATTCTCTAAGATTGGAGAAACATTGTTCTTCCCTAGTGGATCTGAAGGATAAAGCTTCAGTGACTCACAGTGATAATTTGCTTAATAAACCCTTTATTACTTTTCTTCCTTTTTCACATCTCACTTCCATGTCATGTTTTTTTTTTTTTGAGATTATACACCAAAGGGTATTTACTTGAATCCTTGCGTCATAATTTGCTTTTGGAGCAAGTCAAAAGATTGGCAGGAACCATAACAAGTAGATAAATGAATTGTATGTATAGTTGTAAATCAAATGTTAATATTCCTATTTTTTTGTCTCAGATTTCCATTTCTGCTAATTACTGAAAACTTAATACATTGGTCTAGCGGCATATTAGATACAGACAAAGAAAGCATTTGTGAAGTTAAATATACATAAAAATGCCCATAATTCAGAAGATTTTTAGTAGCAAGTACGAGAGAATAAGTTAACAATAAGGAGGACAGAGAAGACACTTCAAATATGCTTAATTGAACTACCAGCAGTATGGGAAAGAATGGGAAAGCAGCATAATATGAAGAGATAATGGCTGTTTTCCAGAAGTGATCAATCATACTAATACACAGATTCAAGAAAGCTGGTGATTTCGCAGTAGAAAAAAAGAAATACATATTTTAGGCTCAATATAATAGTTAAAGACTCAAAAGCAAAGGAAGATCATGAAAGCAGCTGAGGAGAAAAAAAAACTGCTTTCTTAGGGCAGCTATAATGTCAGATGGATTTTTTAATTAAATTATTTATTTATTCTAATTTGTTATACATGATGGCAGAATGCAATTCATTTCATATTACATATATAGAGCACATTTTTTCAAGTCACTGATTGTACACAAGTATTTTCATACCATTTGTGTCTTCATACATGTACTTAGGGTAATGATGTCTAACTCATTTATCCATCTTTCCTACCTCCTTTCCCCCTGCTTTTCCCTCTCTCCCGTTTGCCCAATCTAAAGTTCCTCCATTCCTCCCATGCCCCCCCACCATTGCCATTATGAGTCTGCATCCTCATATCAAAGAAAACATTTGGCCTTTATTTTTTGGGGAGTGGCTTACTCACTTAGCATGGTGTTCTCCAACTCTATCCATTTACCTGTAAATGCCATGATTTTATTCTCTTTTAATGCTGAGTAATGTTCCATTGTGTATATATACCCAAGTTTCCCTTTCCATTCATCTACTGAAGGGCAGCTGGGTTGATTCCACAATTTAGCTATTGTGAGTTGTGCTGATATAAGAGTATGCTGTTTTTAAGTCTTTTGGGTGTAAATTGAGGAGTGGGATAGCTGGGTCAAATGGTGGTTCCATTCCAAGTTTTCCAAATTGGCTGCACCAATTTGCAGTCCCACCAGCAATGTATGAGTGTGCTTTTTTCCCCACATCCTCGCCAATATTTACTGTTTTTTGTATTCTTGATAGCTGCCATTCTGACTGGAATGAGATGAAATCTTAGAGTAGTTATGATTTGCATTTCTCTAATTGCTAGAGATGTTGAACACTTTTTCATATGTTTGTTGATTGATTGTATTTAGAGAGCCTGCAGAATGGAAGCAAATCTTACCACAAGCACATCAGATAGAGCGCTAATCTCTAGGATATATAAAGCACTCAAAAACCTTAACACCAAAAAAAACAAATAATCTAATAAAAAAATGGGCCAAGGAACTGAACAGACACTTCTCAGAAGAAGATATACAATCAGATGAATTTTATTTTATTATATTTTTTTTTGTGTGTGTATGGTGCTAGGGATTGAACCCAGGGCCTTGTGCATGCAAGGCAAGCACACTACCAACTGAGCTATATCCCCAGCCCATGAATTTTTAATATCAATAATTTAAACCAAAAGACAGTATATTAAACCTTCCAAATGCTGCCAGAAAATAATTGTCATCCTAGATTGTGTTTCCAGTGCTACAGCTATAATAATATTTGAAAGCACAAAACTAGCCACTACAAACTTTAAGGAACCACTGACACAGGATTTGGTAATTTATACTTAATGTTTTTGTATTATATACAGATTGTGCTTTTTCTTTGTGGGAAAGTTTGTTACTTATTTTTCACTATTTAGTCTTTAACTCATGAGTTCAACTGTTTTTCTGTTTTTTATGTTTTTAGGCTACCTTGCTAAGTGCTTTAAAACCTTTGAAATTGTTTTTAGCTACAGGCATTTAAAATTTTTTTTTTCCTGTCTGTTTCATGGCAGTGTACATTCCTGTATGAACCTGTTGCTCTCATTTTTTTCAAATTACTTTCTTTTAAGCTTTTATTTATTTTTTAAAATATTTTTAGTTTTGATAGATCTTTATTTTTTATTTATTTATACATGGTGCTGAGAATTGAACCCAGGGCCTTGCATGTGCTAGGCAAGCACTCTACCACTGAGCCACCCCAGCCCAAAAAGGCTTTTTGATTAAGATCAAATCCTGGTCACTATCAGGAAAATAGGGAGTGAAGATCATGTCAAGGTGTTATTGTATAACTCTTTGCAACGAGGTGGAATGGTACCTTAAATATCCCTAAGAATTTTAAAGGGCGTATGTTGCAGATTATCTCTCCTAATTAGTGTGTTTTTAAGATTATAAGTGGTGCTTTCCTTTGGCAGTATTACAGGAAACCAAAGATAGAGGAAAGGTTTATCTTGATGAATTTTGTAGGTGTAGCTTTTGTATAATTATGTCAATTTCAGTATAATTTGTAGAAGACCAACAAAACTTTAAGAGAAGCATATTCACAAACACTGCTACTTTGAACTACAGGATAGACAGTATCAACTGAGAGGAGCCCTTTGTACTTAAGAAGTATCACTGTCAGGAAGCTGAGAAAACTACACCAGTGTTTTTTTTTTTTTTTTTAATGGAAAAAGCTGACTTGGGGTAGCACCATGAGCTTAGAGGATATAGCTAAGACCTTTGGGGATGTAGTGCTACACTCCTACACAGCAGATCTGAGAGTCAAGGAACCAACAGGATGTAAGTGGCTAGATTTCAGAATTGTAATGAACTAGTGACTCTATTTACCCCTCTTCTCCCCATTCTGTTTTCCATGGTAAAATATATAGCAGTTATCTTATGCCTCTACCCCATTGTATGTTGATACCTGAAAGCCACATAACTTGTCTCTTTGGTTCACTATGTTTTTAGATTGAAAATATACTTCATGAGTTGTACTTTGCTGTAGTTGATAATTGGCATCTGAGGAGTCTCAGCCATACTTCTATGAAATCCTGGATTTTTCAGCCTATCCTTGATGCCATCATAGGTAAGATTTTTGCAAGGGTGTGGTTACCTAGGGAATTGAAGAGTGTATTTTGCATGTGGAAGGAATGAATGCAAACACTTTGTGGCGAAAGGGTATGTTTATAATTTCTTTGACACCTTTTTTTGTTTTTACAAAAGGTAAAGTCTAATTGCCATTCCTTTGTTATGAGTGAGTTTTAGTGGCTTATTCCTATAAATAGTACGAGAAAGAAGTGATATAGTATGTCATAAAAGATGATTCCGAAAGCTGACATTTTCTCTCTCTTTCAGGATACATGATTTTTGTGTTCTGAGTTGCCATTTTAGAAGTCTGATTGCCCTAAAATCTCCATGCTGGAGAGACTGATATGTGTACTGCTGCATTCTATCCTGTGGTTCATGTTTGGGGGTCGGTCCATGGAGAGATCTACCATTAAAAATATGATTAACATGCATATAAAATTTGAAACTAATAACTATCTCAGTAACACAAAATAACATATCTTGTTGGAAAATTTGTGAAGTCTATTGTGTCCTGGTGTCAGGAAATAGAAAGATGAGAACAGTGGGAATGTGAGGTTAAGAGAATAATTCTATAAAATGGGCCCACTGTGCTGACCTTGCACATACTTTCTTCGCCAAAAAGCAATCTGCCTGAATCCTTGCCTGGCCGGTGTTGTTAACCTCTGCAATTCTGCTTCTGGGTACTTTGGGTTGATAACATTCAACCTCATGTCCCTGCCCTTAAACACATACATGGAGAAGAAAGAGAAAGCAATAATTAAAAGAGGGGATGCTGAGGTCTGTAAAAGAGCAAGACACACCCCCTCCTGTGGACACTTAGCTCTGGAGCCCCTTCTCTTAGAGAAGTCTGTATCATCACTTTCTTAAATTACATTTGCTTTCTACATTTGCCTTGGCATTTTTTTGGGGAACAAGGACCTCATTCCTGATCTCCAAGACTGGTATCACTGGAGCCACTGAACTGTTTCCTTGCTTGAAAAAAATTGAGATCTGTAAGAAAAAAAAATGGAAGAGTTCTGTGACAAAGCTTTTGTGATGTAAGGTTTTCTAGTCTTAGAATTAGACATTTTAAGCTTTACTGATAGACCGAGAAGGGTTATACACAATTACATATAAGAGGAAAGGAGGAGTAGGATAAAAATTATATAAGTGTTTTTGTTCTCTTAAGGGGAGATTTCTTGCTCATATTGAAAGTCTTGTAGTTACATGTTGGCATGAGAGTTAACTTTGTTAGCTGCTATTGACCCTTTAATTCTTTGCTTTTTGTAGTCACTGAACATGTATATGAACTGAATTTGCCACCGATGTTTTAAGAATTTTGATTGATACTTATGAATTAAAGAGTAAATGCATAAAAACTGATAGAAAACAAGATAGCCTAAAAGCACAGATAGAAACAGTTGGAAAATCAAAGCATAATGAGTGCAAACATTTCTTTTCCTATCATAACTGACAATTTGCTGTTTAATATTGGTCAGTTCTAATTTGTCTTTCATTGCTAATAAGGAGCTACCTCGCTTTAGATAAGATCAGATGGAAGGGTTATTGTATCCCTGAGCTACTTTTACTTGGGAAATCAATTCATCTTACTTTTTAGAAAGTTAGCCCCCCAAAGTAAGTGGCACGTTTCTTAAATTATTCTATAATGTCTCTGAATCATGATTTATTTGTTCAGTACCTATGAAAGTAAAATATTTCAGTATATGTCTTAATATGGGAGTCTTTGAATTTTAAAACCACATTTACAAATGTCATTGACACAGATTTGGAAAATGTGGATATGAAAAAGTCATTAAGAGTATGTGTTTCTGGTTCATATTTAAATGAAAATATGATTTCAATATTATAAGTTGTTTTTCCCATGGTACAATAGCTGAATAAATCATGGTACTGAATTTAGACTTAGAGTTGCAGTGCTATTTATAACTAACTGTGGTTTAAAGGTAGAGGCGCTATTTTAAAATTCCTAATCTATCTCTAATTTATAGCTACAAATTCTATTTATGGAAAAATAATATGTATAATCTAATGACTAAAATTTTTATAATTTTTATAGAAAAAATTATAAATACAATCTTTCAAGTATAATACAGCTGTATTTTATCATTTTTTTCTGTTATATAACGTTCTAAGTTCAGTGCTTATAGCCAGTTCTATACACTATTTCCAGATAGTTAGTTATTTGAAAATTCAGTAATTGCTGAATAATGACAGATAAATTTCAGTGTCAATACAATGGCTACTTGTATTCTTGAGTATAAAGTATGAACATATTACAAATTTTTGCAGGATAAAGAAAGTGATAAGAATTCTTTTACTCTTTTATAAAAATGTATTTAGTTATTTATAGAAGACCTACTGTGTGCAAATACCTAGAGACTATGGGACATACCAGATAGTTGGGACAACTCATTTTTTAGTGAATTTTTAATTTAATAGAGGATTCAGTCATTTATTTGGTCAGTTTATCAATAATACCGACTAAATATGTACTGAGTGCAGACACTGTGGAAAGCAATGATCACACATTAAAAGAAAGTAAGAAATACTGATCCCTAGTCTTCTGAAACTCATTATCTAATAAGAGCTACCAAATAAAATACAGCAGAATATCATTATTGAATTTATAGAAATTGAGTTAAAACATATCACTGTTGGCTAGGATACTTAGGTAAAGCTTTCTTGAAGTTATACTTCCAAATGTTATATCATTATATGAAGTAAATGCTTAGGTACTTAATTTTTGTACAAATTATTAATGAGGAGCAGAAACCAAATATAGCACTATAGATTGCAAAAATGGTAATGATTCTGTATGCTCCTATGTATCTACACACCCAGTATAATATGATATTGCATTTCCTTTCATGGACAGGTAGAAGATTTCACCTCTGGAATTTGGATGAACATTGTAACTTAATTTTGCCCCTAAAATCTTGCAGATAGGGGTGCCAATTCTGAGCCCTGGCCTTAAGAGGGCTTAATGCTTCTGTTCTCAGAATCCTGCGTAGCCTCCTTAAGTTAGCTTGGGTAAACCAACTTAAAGATAAGAGACCATGTAGAAGAAGATGAGCCATCCCAGCTAAGGCCATCTTAGCCAACAGCATTAGCAAGATCAGTATTAGTAAGATCAGCAGTGGTTGCAAGAACCAAACATATGAGTCCAGGTGAAATTGTTAACTGGCCACATAAACATTTATTGATTTAAGCTCCTGCATTTTAGGTGGTTTGTTACATAACAATACCAGCTAGTTATTATTATTATTAGATTGTGGGTGGTGTTAGCATTGTTAATAAATTGAAGTAAATGTAGGAAAGAATATTTTAATTACCAAACTCTTAATATTGTTTGTATGGTGTATATATATATAAATTTATATTTGTTTATATGTAATATATATTTATATGTTATATATTTTATATATGTTTTATTGCCTTTTATGTTTGTTTGATTTTGGGGGGCCACTTTATAAATGACAAGATTTTATTTATTGCAATTGGGACACTTTCAAGAATAATTTGTGACCATATATATGGATGGGACAGTTCATCAGTGAGACGATGTGCTTTGCCATAAAGAAGTAAAATTGGTAGGAAGAATTGAGAGATTTGAAGTCCAAACAATTATATCTATTCAGAAACTATTTTTCTTTGAATTTTTAGGTTATTTTTTCTCTTCAACATTTTTCTTGCTTTCCAAAATTAAGAGATAATTTTAAAATTCAGTTAATGATTTTTTTCTAACAAAACTAATTTTGATTTCCTTCTGAAAGGAAATATGTGTTATATGTAAAAATGATATTTTAAAATTCAATATAATATACATAATCATTTCATGAACAGAAGTGCCCCTTTACGGTTCTTAAATACATTTTTATAGAAAGCACTTAGAAAAGAGATCTTTCCAGGTTTTCTTTAAATTTCTATATTTCTCCCTGAAGTGATTATATTTCTTATGCCTTTAAATTTTTCATAAAGTTTATATCTGTATTCTTCTGTCTTCTAATGGAACATGAGTCATCTCCTTTAAAAAAATAGTTTGTATAGGACCTACCATAGTTCTAGGAACCTATAAGCATATCATTAGATTTCAGTCAGGCTGATCATCATTTGAGAATATTAGAATTATCTAATAATAATATTATTATCTAATAATAATATCTAAAATATTAGAATTATCTCCATTTTCCTGAAGATGATCAATATTATTGCTCAAAGAGAATTTTATCATATGATTTGTTTCACAGGACTTGGGATATAGAGGGGTGTAGAGGTGACAGTCAATACAGTGACTATTAATATTTCCTGATTTATGCTAAACTGGATAGCTTTTGAAAAGAGGACACTCTCTTAAGTTCCTTTGTATAGTTAAAACATCATTTTCTTTGAGGGAAGGAAATGTCATGCAATTGCCAGATACATCTATGTTAGGCTTATTAAGTGTATTGATAAATGAACTACAAATTCTTCAATTTGAAGATCGCCCTGCTGATACCTTTATGATTAGAGACTGAGAGTATATAGCTCAGTGGTAAAACATGTGTTTAGCATACATGAGGCCCTGGTTTCAATCTCCAGCACCAAAAGAAAAACAATAACAATGGAAGGTTTATGATTATTGAACTTCAGCAATAAAGGTAATATTTTAGTTTTGGTTTCTATTTTATTTTCTAGCTATTTTTCCATTTTATTATTTTTATTTTTTCTAATTAGTTCTACATGACAGCAAAATGCATTTTGTTCCATTGTACATAAATGGAGCACAGCTTTTCATTTCCCTGGTTGTATATGATGCAGAGTATACAACACAAAGTACATTTGTGCAATATGCATGTACTAGGGTAATGACATCTGTCTCATTCCACCATCTTACCTATCCCTGTGTCCCAACCCCAACCCTTTGCCCAATTCAAAGTTCCTCCATTCTTTCCATGCCCCCTCCTCCCATTATAGATTAGCACCCACTTATCTGAGAGAACATTTGGCCTTTGGTTTATTGGGATTGGCTTACTTCACTTAGCATGATATTCTTCAACTCCATCTATTTACCTGCAAATGCCATAAGTTTATTCTCTTTCAATGCGGAATAATATTCCATAGTGTATATACCATAGTTTCTTTATCCATTCTTCTACTGAAGGGCATCTAGGTTGGTTCCACAGTTTGTCTATTGTGAATTGAGTTGCTATAAACGTTGATGTGGCTCCAACACTGTAGGATGCTCATTTTAAGTTCTTTGGGTATAGACCAAGGAGTGGGATACCTGGGTCAAATGGTGGTTCCATTCCAGATTTTTTAAGGAATCTCCATACTGCTTTCCAGAGTGGTTTCACCAATTTGCAGTGCCACCAGCAATGTGTGAATGTGCCTTTTTCCCCTCATCCTCACCAACACTTATTGTTGTTTGTTCTTAATAATTGCCATTCTGACTGGAGGGAGATGAAATCTTAGATTTGCATTTCTCTAATTGCTAGAGATGTTGAACATTTTTAAATATATTTGTTGATTGTATATCATCTTCTGAGAAGTATCTTTTTAGTTCTTTAGTTCACTTATTGATTGAGTTATTTGTGTTTTTTTGGTATTAAGTTTTTTATATATCCTGGAGATTGATGCTATATCTGAGGTGCATGTGATTATTGAACTTCAGCAATAAAGGTAAGATTTTTTTTCTATTTTTAGTTTTTGTTTCTGAAGGTACTTCTATCATAGAGCTCAGAGACTTCTGCACCCTTGAACACCTTAGATAAGATAGCAGTGTCTTCTGGTTATTTGTCCAGTGATTCTTGCTGGTAGGAAAAGTTGTGTAAATAGGTGCTGTTTACATTAAATTGTGGAAATAGGTTCTGTTTCACCTCAGCCAGAGATTTCAAATTGTATCTCTCAGAGTTGAGAAAGCTTATTTGTTTTCCATTGTTGGAATGGAAGAGCTTGGAAGACACCCTAAATTAATAAGGAAAAAGTTGAACAAACTGAAAATCAATATGAGAAGTAAGGCCATAGGACAAACTATTGCCCCCCAAATTGAGACAGGCAGATATAAGGAACAATAATTCACTGTAGCAGAAACCCAGAACAGCAACCTCTAAGGGAACCAGTGCCTGAGTAGGAAAACCTAAACTAACTGATGAATCATTAGCAGCTTAGTGTGGACAATTTGGAGAGTTAAAAACTCCATAGGGGAGGGCCAGTTACAGCCAAGTCTGGCTCCTTCTTCCCCTTCCCCAGACTTTTTTGAATTTCACTTCAATATGCTTTATCAACTCTACAAGGTTTACAGTGAAACCAGAGGGTGGGGGGATTTTCCCTTCCTCCTTTTGCTTCTAGAATGTTCTGTTATATTTCAAAATGGTTATTATCCCTTTCCCCTATTGTTTCTAGAAGGGGAAGGGAAAATAATCATTTTGAAATATGAGAGAACATTCTTTTAAACAGGCTTGCCCTCAAGAGAAACAGTTTTACCAGAGCCTAATCTATTGTGTTTTATCAGCACCTACCTGCAGTAAACTCTAGCCTGCTCTATTTTCCCACTTGGGAGAATGGAAATATATAACCCCAGACCCCATGAGGTGTCCTGTCTTACCTAGGGGGAGAAAAAAAAACAAAGAACATTTGGGAAGTTCTCAATAAAAGGAGCGCATGTTCCCTAAAAGACTGGACCTAATCATTTAACTATAGAATGCTTCCCTTCCCTCTCCTCATCATACCTTATCACCTTATCACTAAAGGCCTAGAGTTGTTTTTTTTTTTTTAAATCGACACCTGATATCTGGCTGTCAACCCAAAATTCCAAGGCTTACTAAAAGGCAGAAGACAGAGGTTGAAGAGACAGAGCAAGCATCAGAACCAGATTTATATATGACAGAAATGTTGAAATTATTAGATTGGGAATTAAAACAACTATGATTAATATGCTAATGGATATAATGGAAAAAGTAAACAAACTGTAAGAAGGAATGGGTGATGTAAGTAAAGAGATGGAAGTTCTAAGAATGAATCTTAACTGCTAGAGGTAACACAGTTAACGGAAATGAAGAATGCCTTTGGTGGGCTTATTAGTGTAATGGGCACAGCTCAGGTAAGAATATCTGAGCTTGAGAATATCCCAATAGAAACTTCCATATCAAAGAGAAAAAAGATCGAGCAAAATTGAATAGAATGTCCAAGAATTGTAGGACAACTCCAAAAGGATGATGTATTCATAAAGTCATCAGGGTCCTTGGCCAAAAGGCCTGACTCTAGGGTTCTTAATAGACCAGATTCAGCCACCTACCACCTCAAGAATTTAATTAATAGATGTGATTAAAGGAATTTATTCTTGGTTTGGCTAGAACAGGAAGACAGCTAGTCCAGAGAATTGTCTTACCTGTTTGTGTAATAGCTCCAGGGTCATATAGGAAAGAAACAAATTTGACAGCCAAGCCAAGTTGGTATGCATGCACATAGCAATTTTGCTCAGGCTATGGGGTCCTATAAGCTTTCCAGAGAAATGTATATGCAAGTTGAAGTTCTATTTCACAGGTCCTGCTGGTCTTAGAGTTTGGGAGCAGTTTCTGCTTCCAGCATGAGATGAAGCTGTGTAGGAAAGGCAACTTCAAGAAAACAGGTTAGAAGGCAGGACAACTTGAATCTTTTTTAAAATCTCCCCAAAATGGGGACATCAGAAGGAGAAGAAAAGAAGGGAAAAAAATGAAGAAATAATGACTGTGAATTTCCCAAAATTAATGTAAAAAACCAACAAAAACAAAAACAAAAACCCACAGATCTGAGAAGCTCAGATAACACCAACCAGGATAAATGCAAACAAAATAAAATACATCTATGTATATCATATTCAAATTATAAAAAATTACAGATAAAAAACCTTGAGAGCCAAAGGGAAGAACACTTATAGAGAAACAAAGATAAGAATTATATCAGGCTTCTCTGAAATCAGATAAACATTAAAAGAATGAAGTGAAATATTTAAACCTACTACCAAAAATTCTATATCCTGAGAAATTGACCTTCAAAAATGAAGAAGACTTTATCAAACAGAAATTGAAGGAATCTGTTTCCAGTAGACCTGCTTTACAAAAAATGTTGAACTTCTTCCTCTATGAAGGAAAACAATACAAAAAGAAACAGATCTATATAAAAAAAAAAGGAAAAGCTAGATATGGAACGAGTGAAGGTAAGTTAAAAAACCTTATTATTAAATGATCTAACAAATAGTAGTTTAAAATAATAGCAACCATGTACTTAGTCATTACAGCTCATGTAAAAGTGAAATGAATGATAGCAGTGGTACAAGGGATGGGAGAGAAGAATAAGGAATGTCTTACTAAAAGGTACTTGTATTACTCATGAAAGGTCCTGTACTATTTCAAAGTACACGTGGATTACTTGTATGTGCACATTGAAAACTCTGGAACAACCAGGAAAAACAGTCATAAAAGAGGTACCATTGATAGGGTAGGAGAGAAAATGGAATCAGAAAAATATTAGTTAAAACAAAAGACAGGAATAAGTGGAAAAGAAAAAGAAAAAGAACTAGGGCAACAAATAGAACATAGTAACAAATGTGTAGATATTTTATCACCTCAGTTGTTAATGGTCTAAGTACCTAGACTAAAGGATATTGTTAGAGTGGATCAAAAAGACTGTTTTCAAGAATCCCATTTTAGAAATATATATTGAAAGTAAAAGGGATGGAGAAATATTATCCTAACACTAATCAAAAGCAAGCTAGACTGGTTATATTAATTTTAGAAATAGCAAACTTCAGAGCAAGTGCCTGCTGCAGAGCTAAGGCAGCTACACTGGTCCTTGGTTGACAGTTCTTAAAATAACACTGGAAAAATTTCAGACATGTCTCTTGGAGTAGCAGA
Organism: Spermophilus citellus; assembly: GCF_964194105.1. Lineage (NCBI taxonomy): Eukaryota > Metazoa > Chordata > Mammalia > Rodentia > Sciuridae > Spermophilus > Spermophilus citellus. Next base: position 60,347,731 of record NC_138197.1, read on the forward strand.
CATTAATTTATTAGAAGGGATAGGTAAAAGGAAAAGGAGGACATTGTCAAGGGAAGTATCCTCAAAAATCTTATGTAAGACAATGCAAGAAGGTTTAGTGGAGAAATGATTGGATTATAAGAGGTTTAACCCAATCAGTGACTTAATCCTCTGATGGGATTAACTGGGTAGAGGCTGAAAGCGGGTAGGGTGTTGTTAGAAGAGGTGGTATATATTGGGGTATATATTTTATATCTGGTAAATGGAATCTCTTTCTGCTTTCTTATCATATGAGCTGCTTCCCTCCATCACACTCTTCTGTCATGATCTGCCTCACCTCAAGCCCCAAAGAATAGAACCTGCTGTCGATTGAGACCTATGAAACTATGATCCCTCAAATAAAAATTTCCTCCTCTACAATTGTTCTTGTCAGGTCTTTTAGTCACATCAGTTAAAAAGCTGACTAAAACAAGAGGAGTGTGCCTAGGTTCACCTCTTAAATTTTGACTGACAGCAGGATTGCCTCAGACTTTCAGGTCCCCACCGTCTTAGTCCATGGAGGAGTGATTTGACATGCTAAAGATCCAAGGCAACTCTGGGTCACTTTGGCTCATATTGGTTCTAACTGGAACTTGTTTTTACAGATTTTATGGTTAGGTACTAATCTTCACCATTAGTACTGGAATCTGGCCTGTGTAAAGGTTCTAGAAGTCCCCATTTGGGGATAACTTGTATTCCTCTTTTTGGTAGGGAGGATCCTTCTGGGCCTGAGTTTCTTTTGCACATAACAGGTGGTTTGCTGAGGAATGCAACGTAAGTAACATAAGTCAGGAGGGCTGCAGATAAATTACTTTATAACAGAAAGCATGTGAGGTTCAACATAGTAGGCCTTAAACTTATGCTCCCACCACTCACATCTGTGTGCTGCCTATCCATACTAGTAAATTTGGGCATTTTCTTGGAAGTTACTGATCATTTCAGGCTTTAGCTATAATTCACAAACCAATCGCATTTGGCTCCAAATTATAATATAAGTTTTATCCAATAGTTAATGGTTTAGTTCCTGATTCCATAATCAGTGACCATTCTAGCGAAAAACAGTACCAGTATTTTCAGGTAGAGGATTTATTCAAGTATTCCTTGGTAACATTCCTTGTAAAGAAACAACAATAAAGAACAATGGTAAAAATTATCCCAAATTGACTTGGATCTAAATGCTACTAAATATATGTGACTTTACTTCCTCTGACTCAATAATTTCCCAATTCAAAATAGCATTTTTGATAGCTTTTGTGAGGATAGAAATAAATCATGTATATAAAGCATGTGGCACATAATAAGTATGTTATTCTAGAAAGACAATTTAGAAATAGAATAACTAGAAAACACAAATTTTACCCAATCTTATTTAATGATTTTTTATATTAGGTTTCCACTTATTTAATAAGAAACAAATTTAAATAATGTTTTCATGAATACATGTGGATTCATATATACTATAGGGAATTTACTGTTTGATCAAAAAAGCAGCTGTGCTATGCCCAGGTTCATTTACAAAGCATGGTTTTTAATATTGATGTGGGACCATGTTGCTGTTTTAATCAAATTTTTCCAGCCTGTTAAATATGTCCACTGTTTATTTGCTGGAGCACCAGAGATCTGTGTATCCATTCATTTTTTTTTCCAAAATTGAGCATATAATATATGGTCATGCTGTATGAGATATTGGGGAGTCAATAGGGAATAAAACAAGTCCCCAATTCTTATGTAGTATATATCCTAGAGAGAAACAGACAAAAAATATGAAAAGTACTAATCTTCATATAGTGATAGTATGAATGAAACATGATAATATATTAACAGCAGGACATGATAACATTACAGATAAGTCAGGCTCTGGGAGGGCTTTCAGCTGATGCCTAGGTTGACTAGAAAGAAGTAGATACATAAAGAATACAACAATAAGCATACCAGGGATAGGGAACATCCTGTGCTAAGTCCTTGAGTTGGAAATGAGACTATTTATATAATCCCAATGTGCAGTTAAGTCACTTTTTAAAATTACTGTGTGAGTTCAGCATTTTAAAGAATAAATCTAATTTCTTTTTCAAGTGGTGGTTCTAAACTTATGATATAGTGGTTTCTTAGTTATTTTTGAGTTTAAAAATCACCTGGAGAGCTGCTGAAAATAGTTTCCTATGCTCTATCCTAGTCAGTAAGTCAGGTGAGAACCAGGATTTGCATTTGTAACAAACTCACAGGTGATCTCATACTACTAGTCTGAGGACCAAACTTAGAGAGAAATGCTGTAGCAGAGATCAGAGTAGAGATCAGAGAGGAGAAGGGAGAGAGGAAGAGAAAGAAACATGTCCGTTTTAAAAAATGTATGTATGTTTGTGAGTTTAGTATCCAGAAGTAAAGCACACCAGATTTTTCTTTTATGTATAAACTTCCTGCACACTAATCATCTGAAATTAGTTTTTCTAGGTTTACATTAAAGGAAAAAATGCTCAATATTTCATATTGCTTTCATAGCATTTATAATATGAGCTTAATTTTGATATAGTTAATTAGTGAAAGATTAATGTCACTGCTTTTATTTGGAGAGGATTTCAAACATCACTGTCTTTGATAAATGTTGCAGAAAAGGTTTTTTTTTTTTTTTTTTTTTTTTTTTTTGCAAAAAGGAAAAAAAATAGAAAGGTTTATTGCTTTGCTAGCAAAGGAAAAACACAGGGGACTCCTGTCCCAGAAGCTGTGATTCTGTCCATCAGCAGGAATAGGGGAATTTAAAGAGGTGATCCAATGGCTACATTCCATGTATTCTCTGTTGGAGTTGTAATTCACTTGTTAAATTGGGAGTTATAATTCCTGAAATCTTCTGGTATCATCCCCAAAGTCCGGATTATTTCTTTCCTATAGTGGTTATGTACTCATGGACAGATAAATTGGCCTACAATGGAGAAGAAAAGTAATCCTGTTTTCCCTGAAATTAGGGAGGAGTAGAGATCAGAGAGGAGCAGGGAGAAAGGAAGAGAAAGAAACATGTCCGATTTAAAAAATAAGTTGCAGGGGCTGGGGATGTGGCTCAAGTTCAATCCTCAGCACCACATACAAACAAAGATGTTGTGTCCGCCGAGAACTAAAAAATAAATATTTAAAAAAAAATCTCTCTCCCGCCCCCTCTCTCTGTCTCTTTCTCTCTTAAAAAAAAATAAGTTGCAGTTGCAGAGCAGCAAGGGCTATATTCAAAGCATATCCCCATTGTCAGTTTCTACATTCCATTTTAATGGAAAAATCCAATGACATCTCCAAGCTGCTTCCTAAAATGGCAGAGTTGGGGGAAGTAACCCAAAGGCCTTGTTCTCTATCAGGTGGGGTCTGAACAGTTTAAGGGTATTCAGAATGAGAGCAGTTCATAGTGGCAGATGGAAGGTGACTGGACAAGGCATATATAGGGAACAGATCATGCTAAGACATAATAAACAAGACAGCAAATTATTACTTTATGTAAACAATTAGCACAAAAGCATTAAGTATTTCAGTCAGTCTCTGAAAACCATGAAGAAAGTAACTCATAATCACATCAATGAAAAAAGGATCAAGTTTATCAAAGTAGGATCAAGGAATATTTGTAGGTCTATGAGATCAGGCTCATGTAAATTTGACTCTGGAGTCCTTTGTGATTGTTATTATTTGGCATTCCCACACAAGGACTCTTCTTCTATAGCCTCTATCTTTACTTGCTGTTGATAGGGATGATATCTTAAGTTACATTAAAGAAACAAAAGAAAACTACAGACCAATATCTCTAGTGAACCTAGATGCAAAAATCCTCAATAAAATTCTGGCGAATCGAATACAAAAACACATCAAAAAAATTGTGCACCATGATCAAGTAGGATTCATCCCTGGGATGCAAGGATGGTTCAATATACGGAAATCAATAAATGTTATTCACCACATCGATAGACTTAAAGATAAGAACCATATGATCATCTCGATAGACTCAGAGAAAGCATTCGACAAAGTACATCATCCCTTTATGTTCAAAATATTAGAAAAACTAGGGATAACAGGAACTTACCTTGACATTGTAAAAGCTATCTATGCTAAGCCTCAGGCTAGCATCATTCTGAATGGACAAAAGTTGAAGGCATTCCCTCTAAAATCTGGAACAAGACAGGGATGCCCTCTTTCACCACTTCTATTTAATTTAGTCCTTGAAATACTAGCCAGAGCAATTAGACAAAAGAAATTAAAGGCATAAAAATATGAAAACAAGAACTTAAATTATCACTATTTGCGGATGACATGATCCTATACCTAGAAGACCCAAAAGGATCTACAAAGAAACTACTAGAACTAATGAATGAATTCAGCAAAGTGGCAGGATATAAAATCAACATGCATAAATCAAAGGCATTTCTGTATATCAGTGACAAAACTTCTGAAATGGAAATGAGGAAAAACACTCCATTCACTATCTCCTCAAAAAAAATAAAATACTTGGGAATCAACCTAACAAAACAGGTGAAAGATTTATACAATGAAAACTACAGAACCCTAAAGAGAGAAGTAGAAGAAGATCTTAGAAGATGGAAAAATATACCCTGTTCATGGATAGGCAGAACTAACATTATCAAAATGGCGATATTACCAAAAGTTCTCTATAGGTTTAATGCGATACCAATCAAAATCCCAATGGCATTTCTTGTAGAAATAGATAAAGCAATCATGAAATTCATATGGAAAAACAAAAGACCCAGAATAGCAAAAGCAATTCTAAGCAGGAAGTGTGAATCAGGCAGTATAGCGATACCAGACTTCAAACTATATTACAGAGCAATAGTGACAAAAACAGCATGGTACTGGTACCAAAACAGGCAGGTGGAGCAATGGTATAGAATAGAGGACACAGAGACTAATCCACAAAGTTACAACTATCTTATATTTGATAAAGGGGCTAAAAGCATGCAATGGAGGAAGGATAGCATCTTCAACAAACGGTGTTGGGAAAACTGGAAATCCATATGCAACAAAATGAAACTGAATCCCTTTCTCTCGCCATGCACAAAAGTTAACTCAAAATGGATCAAGGAGCTTGATATCAAATCAGAGACTCTGCGTCTGATAGAAGGAAAAGTTGGATCAGATCTACATATTGTGGGGTCGGGCTCCAAATTCCTTAATAGGACACCCATAGCACAAGAGTTAATAACAAGAATCAACAAATGGGACTTACTTAAACTAAAAAGTTTTTTCTCAGCAAGAGAAACAATAAGAGAGGTAAATAGGGAGCCTACATCCTGGGAACAAATTTTTACTCCTCACACTTCAGATAGAGCCCTAATATCCAGAGTAAACAAAGAACTCAAAAATTAAACAATAAGATAACAAATAACCCAATCAACAAATGGGCCAAGGACCTGAACAGACACTTCTCAGAGGAGGATATACAATCAATCAACAAGTACATGAAAAAATGCTCTCCATCTCTAGCAGTCAGAGAAATGCAAATCAAAACCACCCTAAGATACCATCTCACTCCAGTAAGATTGGCAGCCACTATGAAGTCAAACAACAACAAGTGTTGGCGAGGATGTGGAGAAAAGGGTACACTTGTACATTGTTGGTGGGACTGCAAATTGGTTCGGCCAATTTGGAAAGCAGTATGGAGATTCCTGGGAAAGATGGGAATGGAACCACCATTTGACCCTGCTATTGCCCTTCTTGGACTATTCCCTGAAGACCTTAAAAGAGCATGCTACAGGGATACTGCCACATCGATGTTCATAGCAGCACAATTCACAATAGCTAGACTGTGGAACCAACCCAGATGCCCTTCAATAGATGAACGGATAAAAAAAAATGTGGCATCTATACACAATGGAGTACTATGCAGCAATAAAAAATGATAAAATCATAGAATTTGCAGGGAAATGGATGGCACTAGAGCAGATTATGCTTAGTGAAGCTAGCCAGTCTCTAAAAAACAAATACCAAATGTCTTCTTTGATATAATGAGAGCAACTATGAACAGAGTAGGGAGGAAGAGCAGGAAGAAAAGATTAACTTTAAACAGAGACATGAGATGGGAGGAAAGAGAGAGAAAAGGGAAATTGCATGGAAATGAAGGGAGACCCTCATTGCTATACAAAATTACATATAAGAGGTTGTGAGGGGAATGGGAAAATTAACAAGGAGAGAAATGAATTACAGTAGATGGGGTAGAGAGAGAAGATGTGAGGGAAGGGGAGGGGGGATAGTAGGGGATAGGAAAGGTAGCAGAATACAACAGTTACTAATAGGGCATTATGTAAAATTGTGGATGTGTAACCGATGTGATTCTGCAATCTGCATTTGGGGTAAAATTGGGGGTTCATAACCCACTTCAATCTAATGTATAAAATATGATATGTCAAGAGCTTTGTAATGTTGTGAACAACCAATAAAAAAATAAAATGAAAAAAATTTTTAAAAAAAGAAACAAAACAAAATATTGGTTTTCCTTTTAAATGTGCACATAGAACTGTGCTTAGGACCAAGTTGGTCAAAACTGACCTTGTTCCTGTCTACTCAAGAGTCAGCTGAGATTCCTCAGAGATCATTCATAGGGACATGTGTGAAGCTTTTTTGCTCCTTTAGGTCTCCTCTACCAGTTGTGCCATCTGCCAGGATGGTTTAGGGTCTGGCTGACCATATGTGGATTCTTTTGGAAGCATCAGAGACATTTCCTTCTCCAGTGAGCTTTTCTTGGCAGAATTGTGCACTGATTGGCTTCCTCTTCTATAGGGTCCTCTTGATCTCCCTGATCAGCAGATTGGGTGAATCGCTGAAGTTGCATGGGGGGAGGGGTCCCATCATTCATTCTCTGGGTCCTGGCTAATCTTAGAGGGCAAGAGTCAAAATGTTGGCTGCTCTTTCCTTGGTTCTTTTACTTTCTTGACTTTGCTCAGCAAGATTTTGCAGGGTTTTAAGCACCCTACAGGTCAGTTTCAACAGTCTTAAAATGGGAGAACTATTCCCTGCTTATTTTGAGATCACAGTAATTTTTAAAACAAAATTCAGTCTTTTGAAGATGACTGTAAATTAGCTGAAGTCTAGCCTATTTTGGAGACATTCTAACATGGAGTAAGGTGGGAGGCAGAGTCTTATCTCAGGTACGGCTTGGCTCTTGACAAACAACATGATACAACATTAAATCTAAAACATCAATCAAACAAAGGCTAAGAGCTTTTAATTTTCTATTTGTAGAAAAAGTAGCAAAATGCTTCCATGTTTTACAACACCATCTTTAAACAGATCAGGTTCTCCTTATTACTTTCCAAAAATATATTTAAGTTCCAGTTTCAACAATCAGAGGTCTGTATGGGTTAGCAAAATCATTTTAGGATAGCCTTAAGGATTTAAGGATTTAAGGATAGCCTTAAATCTCTTATACATTTAGGAAACAGTGTTAATGATAAGAAATTGACTTAGTCAAAGCAAACAGATAAAAGAAAAGTCTTTAAATGACAGACATTGTGGCTCTTCTATGTCAGATACAATGTATGAAATCACTTATTGATAATCTTGCCAGTAAACTTACATAAATTTTCATTTCATAAACTTTTATATAATACTTAGACAAAGCTTATACAGATATAGTCCTCAGATGCATATGTATACTTAGTCACATATATCTAGAGTATCAACTATATTGTTATAACCTGAATAACAGTTGTTTGTTTAACCAGGTACAAAGTAATCATTTATTTATTTATTTTTTCTTGTTTTTATTGGTTGTTCACAACATTACAAAGCTCTTGACATATCATATTTATATATTAGATTGAAGTGGGTTATGAACTCCCAATTTTTACCCCAAATGCAGATTGCAGAATCACGTCGGTTACACATCCACAATTTTACATAATGCCATATTAGTAACTGTTGGGAGGGGGGATAGTAGGGGATAGGAAAGGTAGCAGAATACAAAGTAATCATTTAAGACTTAGAAACATGTATAAATCTGGGCTGGGGATGTGGCTCAACTGGTAGTGCGCTCGCCTGGAGTGCGTGCGGCCCGGGTTCGATCCTCAGCACCACATACCAACAAAGATGTTGTATCCGCCGAGAACTAAAAAATAAATATTAAAAATAAAATTCTCCTCTCTCTCTCTCTCTCTCTCTCTCTCTCTTTAGAAAAAAAAAACAAAAAAACCCCAAAAAACATGTATAAATCCGAATTCCTTTAAGACTTAGTTTCCCCAAGTAATAAAACCTAACAAATACAAGAAAATTATTTTGATAAGAGAAGACCAATGTTTCAGACTTTGCTTCATATCAGTACTTTCAAGTTCAAATAACTTTAACTGACTGTGCTAATTATAGCCAATTTTATAACAAACACAAACTTTTCCAGTTTTACCTTCTGCAAACCTTCTGTGACTTCCTTAAACAGTTACAACTTCTTTACATCCTTAGTTTTGTCCCCTTTCATCTTGGGCTTTAGCAGAAGAATATTACTTCACCAGACAAAAATGCTTTCTCATCTAGAAACATTTCTTTTACCTTCTAATTTTCTGTACTAAAAATATTTCCAAACCTATAACTTTCTTTTATCTCTTTTTAGTTTCAGACCTTTTTCTTAAATTCATATTTTCAAACAACCTTATGAATGTTATCTGTGTTTGTATTTACACAACAAATTTCACCCTTGAAGAAGGATCAGACAATCTGGCATATACAAAAACTGTGTCTTTAATCTTTTCTCTCCCAGGTGACATTCAAGGGGTTGGAGCACAAGATATTTTTGAGCCTGGTCTGTCTTCCTTATCATTATCAAGATGCCATCAACTTTAAGTGAACTCAGCACTGTCATTTGTACCCAGAGTCTGCTTTTGAACCTTTTTCTCATACTAGGCATACTGATATGCAATGGAGGAGGCCCTTTCCATTCTTTTCTTTAGGCTTCCTTGAAGATCCTTTTGTAGAGGTTGCCTACAGAACACAGGTTGGCCTCAGTCTTTTTCTGCTCTGAGTATAGTTGTTTACCTTGCCAGTTTCTGCACATATTTAGTTATCTGTTAGGATACTGTTATAGCAAGAACTTCTTTGCTCCAGTGATGGATGTCCCCTGGCCAAATGGGGTGTCCTGTCAGATCTTAAAAAGGGGAGACTATACCTGTCCCCTCATCATAAACTAACAGTGCTGAAACCTACTGATACATTCTTTGTGGCCAGCAGCTTCCACTTTCATGGGAAGAAGGGGCTGGAAGGCAGGGTAAAGGCCAGGTTCCCTTTAGCCATTTTTCTATAGCCCAGGCAGCTTTTTGGGGATTTTTCCCCCCACAGTTTAGGGCTAGTATCCTTGACCACAGTGAGATGATCTGTGGCTGCCCGGGGCCAGGCTGAAAAACAGATCTGGGAGTGCCAGCACTGGGTTTAAAAGATTTAAATCTTTTTGACCCCTGATATCCTTGCATTGCCTTTTGGCACCTTCAACTTAGTTCTTGACAGCTCAGACTCTTTATGCAACTACATAAATGCCTGTACATACAGAATCTATTTCATATCCTTTAACCCTGACAGAAACCTTCAATGTCAAGATTGTGTAATAATCCAGAAAAACCTTTCAAAGGCTAGATTGTGTTATAGTAAATCGTTTTAGGCTTATACCTATAGGTTGCTCATTCAGCCAAGATCTATTTGCTCAGGAGACCACTGAGCCAGTAACAGATACAAAAAAAACAAAATAGATGAGAGAGGATCATCAACCAGGGCTGACAGATGGGAACCTTTAAAATAGACATTGTGTGTACAGATTTCTTCCATTTACTTTCCCTTTCTTTGACAGATCAATTCTAACTGCAAGATTGTATACTAATCCAGAAAGCTATTTGAAAGCCAGATATAGTTAGAGTAAAATATTATATTAGACAGGCTTATACCTATAAGTGGCCCTTCAACTTTACCTCTGACAGACCAACTTCAATTGAAAGACTGTACAAAAAAGAAACAGACACTACCAAAGAGCCCCAAAACCATGGCCAACAGACAGGAACATTTAAGTTCCAGCCAAGATCTTTCTCAAGAGACTACCTATAGGATTAGTGCATTATTGGCCATGTCTTAAAAGGGGCAGTAACAGATATAGGCAAAAACACAAGACAACAGTTCTCAAACTCAAGGCCAACAAACAGTTGAGAACCTACAAGAGATCAGAAGGGAGTAAGTATCCTGAGGTTCTTGAGTCCCATTTAACCATGACTCCCCACATGAGTGGTACCACACGTCCCCATAAAAAGGGACCAGATGTGAGGAATCAAGGGTCTTGGCTTGCACACTGGGTGACTTATCAAATGGCCAACGGTGTCAACTTTACTGAATTCAATTTCCTTTTTCTCAGTGTAGACCATGATGGAGCAACCTTTACCATTCAGGGAGAGAAGGCAGGAGTTCCCCAAAGCATAAGGAGCTTTGGCAGCTGCTGGGATGGTCCTTCAGTCCCTCTCTTTACTCACAGGAATAGCACCTCTGGTTCAGAAGTAAACTTATCTGTCTCCTAACTCTCCTACTGTTGGCTCTTAACAAGTTTGTCAGCACCTTGCATCGTTAGCATGGAATTGGGGTTCTTTGGAGAGCTGGTCTGCCCAAGAAAGTCAGAACAGGGGCTGCTCTTGGGTTCCAATTGGGGTACCAAATTTTTTGCAGTAAGTTCAGTCCTTGTTCTTGATGCCAATCCAATAAGTGTGGGGAGCCATTCTGACACGTGATTGGGTGACTCCCGTTAAGGGCCTGAGGCGCTCTGGCTGTGTCGGAGCTATCCCGACCCTTTCCTGATGAGAGAGCCCATCCGTGTGGGGGTGTGCGTGACCACTGACCCCGGAGACCCAATCACTGACCCTGACCTTGGAGTGCAGCCCCCCCTCAACCTTCATTGGATGGAATTCTCCCCTGAATCTCTTGTCCCCCAAATAAAAGGCTACTCCCCGGCGTGTTCGCTCTCTCTCTCTCCTGCTAGCCCAGAGTAATCCTCGCTGCCCTGCTGGGCGGCTAGAGGTGGGAACCAGGGAGGCGAGCCGTCTTGGACCTAGCAATGTAAAATAAGGTAACTGAGTCTGTGTGTTTTATTTTGATCTCTTCTAACTAACTTAATGCCTAGAACCTCATTAATGAAACCACTGCGCAGGCCGCGTGGTAGAAATAAGGAGAACATGGTTTTGAGAAAAAGGAAAAAAGTTGTATTGCTTGCTAGCAAAGGAGAAACACAGGGGACTCCTGTCCTAGAAGCTGTGATTCTTACACAATAGAATTTCAAGGCACATCAGATAGAGGCACAGATTTATTCAGAAAAGCAAGTAATATGTATTCAAGGGAGAAAAGTACAGAATATCTCAAGATTGAGACAGACATGCTTTTGTGGTCTAGGGCTCCTTTTTTAAAGGAAATTTTGTGAGCAGTGGTCATGGAAATGTGGGTGGGGTATCAGTCTGGTGATCACAGGACAACTTTTGTTGTGATGGCTGATCTCAGAATCTTTAGGTGGATGTCATTTCTATTACCTGATCAACAAGATAACAAGTGGAATATTCCCTATTAGGATAGGTTTCTGAAAACATCTCCCTTTGCTTATTCTATTCTGAAAACATATGTTTGTGTAGAGTACAGGACAATTTTTGTAAATAAGTGAATCTGCCGTAACTTTAAGGTCCCAGAAACTTAGAAATGACTGGCCAGGGAACAAAACTTACTTGAGCACAAAAAGTATGAGGAACTTTAGCATGTGGCTTTCAGTTTAAAGCTATAGTCTCTTTTTCCTTTGTTTCCTTTATACCTTATATTTCTTCTTAGAAAGAATTTGGGAATCCTGTGGTTTTCATTAGCTGTGCCTTTGAGCATGCTTATGGAAAAAAAGTGGAAAAAAGAAGGGGGGCAATTAGGCTAGATCAGCTCAAAGAATTCTGGTCAGCAGGGATGCTATATGTCAAGACTGTAGTAGTTGTTTCCAGGAAGGGACTTGGTAAGCAAATTGCCTGTGTTTTGAACATCATGCTGTTAGCAGCAGGATCAGAGATAGAACATGTATGATGAAACTAAGAAGAGCAAGCTGTTATCTATCCCTTACTATATGCTGCTGCTCTACGTGCTTTACATGGTTGACAGACCCTTTACAACTGTGTAGTAAATACTAACTTCATCTCCGTTCTGTAGAAAATGAAAGTGAGGCAAAGATTAACTAAGATTAGTAATTTAGGCTACTGGGCAATGGAATAGCTGGTATTGAAATCTAGACAATTTGAATTCAATCTGACCTCTCAAACAATGTTCTATGTTATTGCCTCACATTTTAAAAGGATCATGAAGTCAAGGGTCTCCAGGATTTGTTCTGTAGTTCTGGTTAAATTGAGGTATTTGTTTATTTTTCTGGATATTCTTTAATTTATGATGCAAGAATTCTTTTTTGTCTGTTTTTTAATCTGTATGCCTAGGTGTGATATGATGATGTTCCAAATAATCTACTCCAGCAGTGGCTGGGATAGCAACCAAAGAGAAATTTACATGAGTTCCTATTGTGTGATCTTGAGCAAGTCACAAAAATATTCTGAATTTAAGCTTTAGAAGCAGAAAAGGATAACACCGTGTACACCATAGGACTGGATAATTAAATGAGGATTTTCTGACCACTAACTAGATGTGTTCTATTTAGGTGTCCTTGTTCAGGTAAGTGGACAATTTATGTGTGGCATTTGCAAGAGTAATTTTGACCATAGGATTTTTCTTTACTGCTGACATTAAACTCTTTGGTTAGAAGCAACTGCATAGAAACCCCTAAATGACTGTACGCCAAGTGTCTTAGATGATTGATCTCTTTGAGTTATTTTTATAGTCATGCTTAGAGTAACACTCATCTAACTAACTATGGAGATGGGTCTGGTGACTGCCCATATCAAGCATGTATTTCTTTGCTAATAAAAGCTATGATTAAGACAGAATAGCAATGGAAAGCAAAAGAAGGACCTCTTCAGCTGACCATTCAGCAGATTATTTTGTTTTCATTTTCACAAAGTGACAACCCCAAAAAATTTCTGAAGGCAACTGAATTATCTAAAATATTAAACATTTTTTTTTATTTAAATAAATATTTTTCAGTTTCTTTCAATTGAAAGAAATATTAAAATAGATAGAACTGCATTAATATGTAGAAGTAGACTGCTTTAAATATTGTAACCTGTATACTAAAATCCAAGGAAGAGAAGTATAGAAAAAAGTACAAGGGAATTATGAGTAATGAATTATTTTAACTTTTATTGGATTATTTTCATTACAGTTGTGGCACTGACATTTTTTTTTTAAAAAAAGATTTAAATTTTATGTAAAGATTGAACTTCAATAAAATAACTTAAAAAACATATACATGTATAGCACTAAATCTCCATAAAATATACAATAGTTTTGATACAGCATAGGTTAGGATGATTTAAGGAAATAATACATATTCATAATTTTTCATCGATATCCCATGTCACATGTGAGAATAAATATATTGAATTTGCCAAGACATATGAAGTAACACTATGTAACATGCACTCAAATTAAAATATACAGTTTGAAATACATACATTTTTAAAAGCATAAAACTGTTTTTTTTTAAGGGGGGGGGAGAGGGAGAGAGAGAGAGAGAGAAAGAGAGAGAGAGAGAGAGAGAGAGAATTTTTTTAAAATATTTTTTTAAGAAAGAGTGTGTGTGTGTGTGTGTGTGTGTGTGTGAGAGAGAGAGAGAGAGAGAGAGAGAGAGAGAGAGAGAGAGAGAGAGAGAGAGAATTTTTTTTTAATATTTATTTTTTAGTTCTCGGCGGACACAACATCTTTGTTTGTATGTGGTGCTGAGGATCGAACCCGGGCCGCACGCATGCCAGGCGAGCGCGCTACTGCTTGAGCCACATCCCCAGCCCCATAAAACTGTTTTTATCTAGATGTACATTAGAGCTTCTAAAGAGAAATCTGAACATTTATTACAAATAAAAGATACTATAACATCATGTGAGATATAGTCCAAAAGCTGCTAGGAAACAATTTCGACATGTAGAACATAAATTTCTACTTTGGCCAGAGTTAAAGTCTGATCTTTTTTGATCTTTAAATGAAATGGAATAATGTTAAATTTGCTAACGTCTTAAAACTGCACAAAGTACTGTTGTGATTTTAAGTACTAGTTAGCTGCACAGTCCATTTCTTTTTCTCATTTATATTGATATGACAAAATCAAACACATGAACTGTCTAAAACAAAAATGTGACTTACTTTTAAATGAAGGTATTTGAAATTCTGTAGACCAAATTATTCAAGTACAACAGACTGTATTTTATACACACAAAAGATTTATAGGAATTATGCTGTTTTACACTCACAAGCAAGTTATGAAGATAAAATACCTTTTCATGTACTTTCGAACATCAACACTTGGCATACAAAAATTTCCTTCTCTAAAGAGAGACGATATACAAGAAAGAGTTGTTAGCAGTTAGCTGTTTGGCATTTTTAAATGATTGCTGTTTCTAGACAATAGCAGCAGTATTGCTCACCTAGAAGAAATGAATGTACCAACAGTTTATATACTGCTACAATCTGAACCACTTCATCAAATTAGCTTAACATTACTATACATGAGTCTAAAAAATTTATACAAAGTGACAGAATAAAGGACATTAAAATTAATCCAGAGAATAATTATGAATCTTTTTTTATAGGTAGCATCTATGTCAGCTGTAAATTTTACCCATAATTTAATAGTTTGCTATGAAACATACACTATAAATTCTCTTTTCTTAGCCTGGTTATGTTTAATTATTTTATTACTAATAAGTGAAAAGGTCTGAATGTATAATTGAAAATTTACCACACCAGAATAAAAGTCAGGTATTTAATATAATTTGCTATAACTTTGAAAATAGTAAAATTTGATAACAAAACATAATAATACTTAATTATTGTGCTGATAAAAATCAAATCACAACAATCCTGCAAACTCCCCACTGTACTAGTGAACTGTATTAGTATAATTAAGATGTGAGATTTTTAAGATTACATATGGATAGTATTTTCTAAAATATCATTCTCTCCCCCTAGCCCCATTTTAATTTTTATTGAAAACCAAAAGGGTAAAGTTGCCAACTTGTGTTTTTCCTGATCATTCTTGCCCTATTTAACAGATACTGAAGTTATAGTAAGAAATTTATAAATTCTTTGCTTGAACTAATTTCTCATTTTAGTGTGAATAATGTACAAAGTAATATTTAGATATGTGCTAAAATCTAGTTCAGTAGTAAAATTAAGTTATGAAAAAAGACTTTAGAGGTATTCTCAGACAATTTTCTATTAAGGAACTTACTAATGCTTAGGCTGGGAACAAAAGCACAAATGGAAATTTTTTTTCCATCTATAAATATATATATTAAAAACAATCATGTTTTAAATCATTGACTAAGTTAGGTGCAATAATCAAAATTAATAGGTATGTTTACCTTGAAGAAAGATATTAACATCTTTTTTGATATCACATTCAGGCCTATATATGGACAAAATAAATATTTTAAATTCTAATGCAGAACAGCTCTCTACCTAGCCTCATCAGTGATTATGACCTTCTTCATTATATTTTCCTAAACCATCACATACCTCTGTTGGAATTTGCAGCATATTAGGAGGAAATTACTATAAATAATTTCAATTGAAACCATGATGCTTAATCTGTGATTTAATAGGTAGGTCAAATAACATTATGTAAATTGTCCTACAAAATATATATTTGATTATATTTCAAATGGGATTCTTTCAAGTTGATAGTGGTAGCCAAAGGCACTGAAAACTTAAAAGGTGATAATATTAAAAAAACTTGCAAAATTCATATATTTTAATTTTAATGTATTATAAATGTTCACCAAATCTAAAATACCCTAACTCTGTAAGATTCCTTTTCAAGGAGTTATTATTTTTTAAAAAAGTTATAAATAATTCTTATACTATATCTCTCTGTCTTCAAAGATATGGAATATTATTATCATTACATAAATAATAAATAGTCCTTTAAAGGAGGAGCTGAAGGAAATTGGACAGGAGAACTGTGGCTGATTTTCCCTGGTATTATGTCATTTTTGGATATAAAGTTGAAAACATCATTTTCTTTTCAGGGAGAACAGGCCATGGTAAGAAAAAGCAAGAGTCTAGTTGCTTCTTTAATAAAGTTACTGTGCATCAGCCCAGCTGAGTATAAGTTTATAATTAAGGCTATATATGCAATAAGAGAAGAACTGAGGCAATATTGAACAAATCTGAAAAATAAAATTTTAAAGAGAAAACTTTACTGTTTTTCTCCCCATAATATTGATTGTATCACATAGTAGCTTATTTTCACTTTACCTGTATAATATTTTACACAGATAAGACATTTCTTATTATCCCATGTTAATAAAATAATACATTTCCCTATTATCTGCTTTTCTGAGGAAAAATCAATATTGATATTCCCTTAGAAATCAATCGCTAAAGCACCTAATTCAAGGAAACACTGTTCTCTAAAAATCATGTTTTTTTTAATAATATGAAAGGACCAAATGGAGAAAATTTTCTTGTTGAAGGATTTTTAGGGCACCAAAGTAACTGCTTAAGTACTTCTGGTGACTTAGAGTGAACTTCCTTGTCTAAATTCTCAGTTTGACAATTGTCATGGCAACTGAAGACTGAATTTATCAAAAGCCAGCTTTTCACTTAAGATATAGTACCTTATTAAATGTACTATTACAATGCATCAAACTGATGGCATTCCTAACTGGCCACAGAAGACTCATTCATGTTTTTAGTGAAATCAGCAAGTGATTTTGTAAGCAAGTAATTTTGTATGTATTAAATATTTATTGATGGAAGGGTAAGAATTTAGAGTTCAGTGATGAATGAACACAGAAACTAATGAACACTTTGAAAAGACATTATAGAAATGCAGTAGTCAACATTTCAACATGTGATATACTAGGACCATTAATTTGTTCCAATAAAAAAAAATCTCAATTTTTAGACAAGAAGGAAAATCAAACCAAGCATTAACAAACACACATACATCCCCACACATACACTCACACAGAGCCAAATCTATATATCTTGGTATTTTTTGGAAAATTATCAGAAAAAATGTGAGAAGATGGCAAAATAAAAACTAGTTTATGGAGTTAAGAAAAAGACAATTACAATTAAATGTGATAATTAACTTAGGAAGAGTTAATAAAAAGTTAAAAAAATAAGTCCCATGATTTTAATTAAAGAAACATCAATAACAGCAGGACTATTTCTGCCACTGATTTCCTTCCTCTCATTTCAGAAGTTACTGGATTAAAAGAAAGAGAAAAATAGTCTGCTAGCAGCTATTTGTATAATACCAATGAAGGCACAAAAGAGTGGATTCAGAACCAATGAGTGAAGATGTGGGTTTGGCATGAAAATTGACCCTGAAATACAGTTAAAGATCTGGCACTATTTGCGTTTATAGTTGCATTCTTAAGTGACTTATGAATTAGGGATCTATAAAAATCTTTTCTTTCTTTCTTTGACAATAAAATATACTTATCAAAACTTGCTAGCTTATCTGTGCAAATATCGTTAAAGCAAAAAAAAAAAAGTATGAAAATAACCCCTAAAAAGACCTGCTTTTGATATGTTCAAAAGATCCTGTGTAGAATCAGTCTCTGAAGAATTTGCATTATCTGGAGAGAGAAATCAAAATGTGGTATCCAAAAGAGATAAGGACAGCTGTGCCCTCCTAAGACACACTTTTGAATCTGTTGATGAAACTTTAAAAAAAATTTACTTTCTAATAGCGGATCACAGATAAGCCACTACTCATTAAGAAAATTTAGGGTCAATAGGCTATGTTTTGACACAAAACACTATTGGACCATTTCACAGAATTCTTTAAAAGTGTATTTATGTAATTTGGCTATATTAGTATTGACTCTATTGTCACTAATAATATATATGGTCTTAGGGGAAAAGGGGCCACTGAAGTCACTGGGTACAATATTATTTTACACTATCTCAGGAAGGAATTATTAGGTTAAAGAATTAATATAAGCTGAAGAATTATTAGATTAAAATCTCTGTAAATTTTTTTCTAAAATTTTTGCTTGTTAAAAAAAAAAGTCATAAGGGTTGCATTTACCTCCTAATCAAGTATTCTAGAATAGGAAGTCATTCAGGATGAGACTGTGGAAAGAATCAGATTAAAAGCAGGGCAGTGAGGTCACCAATTGCTGTTCTCCCCAACATTTGTTTAAATAACTAAAGGTATCAGCAACTGATAACTATTCCACATCCGAAGCATCATTGTCAGAAAGATGATAGTTACTTCCCTTTACTCGAATGTATTCAATATATCTTCCTTCATCAGAATCTGAAGCGCCACATGTACATAGCCTGTTTTCAAAAAGTGATTCAATTTCCTCTAATTTTTTCCCTTTGGTTTCAGGAAGACAGCCATAGATGAAAAGAAGTCCCACAGCTGCAAATCCAGCATAGAGGAAGAAAGCTCCTGCAATGGTACATAATATGTATGAATATATATATATAGGCTTAAGTCAGAAGAGTACTCAATTTTGACATTTCTCCCCCTAGTCAATCATATATAAGCACGGTAGGAAATGGGACCAAAAAACTGCTAACCTGGTTTACTCAAATTGTTCTGACTCTATGAATATAATGTAACATTTAATGCCAAACTCAAGAATAATAAGAATAGACCAGGCTCAGCTGTAAGTTCTGCTTTGAAGCCTTTCCTCATGTTCGTTACTGGAGGGAATTACTCCTTCCCATATGCTTCCATAGCACTATGCTGACAAGTATTATATGATAAAAAAACCAAGAAGTATTATAATTATGTGCATATGTATATCTTGTCTACAAGACTAGAGGCACTTTGAGATGGGGGAAATTTCTTTCTTATGTTGATTTCCAGAACCAAACACAATAATGACATTGCTAAATTATGCCTCAGTGGAGCACACAGGCAACTCCATTCTTCTGGTTTCTCGTGCCACAAATCTGGGAGTCATTCTTGACATTTCTTTTATTCTCCTACCCAACATCCAATCTGTTAGGAAATCCTGTTGGCTTTATCTTTAAAATATAACCCAAAGATGACAATTTCTTAGTAAATTCATAGATATCTGTGGCTTAAGAGCTATTCTTCCTCACTACACTATTGCAATTGTCTTTTAATGGGTCACCTTGTTCCTTCTCTTAGACCTTTATATTCCATTTTTTTCTCCATCATCTGACATACTGTAATGTAAGCTCTATGAGTTCAGAGAATTCTGTTTTGCTGTGAGATTATGCATGTCAGTGCAGTACAGCCATAAAGACATAACTACTACCTGTTTTCTCAATTTCAGTAAAGCAAGACTGATGGATGAGATACCTGAATGCATGGCTTCTTTGTATTCTCTCCATATTTCCAAGATAGCATTTCCTTTATAATTGAATTCTTCATTTAAGTTTAAGAACCTATATTTTAACTTTGGTGGGGAACAACCAACTATGATAAAGTCCTTGCCTAATTCTAGGCCTTCAGACCAGATTATCTGTGTATAGGATGGGGAAAGCAAAATTAAAGATTAATGTGACAAATAGCTAAAGAAAGGGTGTCACAATTAGGACTGGGAAGACCTGGATGTAAAACTGGTCTCAGTGTCTTCTAGATAGTCATTTAACCTCTGTGCCTTAGTTTCCTGGTTAAATAAAGTAAGATGGTTTCACAGTTACTATTTAAGTGCTGGCAGTTTATGAGTCTATAAATAATATAGTCCAAATCACAAACAGGTATAGGTAAAATGGTTACGAGATACTGAAGAGACAGACTTGCTCTTTTGTAAGTAGCAATGTGGTCTACTTGAGGGCAGAGTCTGTTGTTTGCTCATCATTGGAGTCCCAGTGAATAGGGCAGTGCCTGAACACATCTGAGGGTCTAGAGAATTAATGTGCCCTTTTAGCTGCCAGATGGAATACATTGGATAGCAGACCAGAAAAAAGTGTTGAATTGTACAATTATACAATATAGCTTTAAACTGAATAATCATAGAAGTTAAACAACTGAGTAAAACATTTTGATATGGTAACATAATAGCACAGTAAGGGAAAGACATATTAAGACTACTTTCTTAATAAATAGCTATGTTGAAAATTTCCTCAGAAATATGTCTTGGCAACTCTTGAGGAACTGTGGAGGAGTGCTGCTTAAAGAATCTGCTAAATAGAATGAGGGGCTGTAAGAAGACAGAAGGGGAAACAGAGATAAATTGTGAGATATTAGAAAAAACATGAAAGGGTTAACTAAATCAACATATCATTTGTTAGGTTAAGTACTCAGAGCCATTAACTTTTTCAGGAGTTAGACTTGTAAAATACATTGTTTTTCTTTAGTAAAATTCAACTGTTTACAAATCATCAGTTCATTTTAGTATGGTTCTTTTTAAACACTAACTATAAGCTTACATTTATTTTTTTATAGCTTATACCCAAATCAGAAAATATTATGAGGTCATGTAGGATGTGAGGCACAGTGAGAGAAGTCTAGCTCCATGGCTCTGTGGAGAATGTGACCCTGAAAGTCCCATTTATGGTTCAGGACCCATAAATCCTGAACCCTTGGCAGAGTTTTTAAAATTCTTTTGAACTTAGTTTCCTGATCTGTGTAAAGGGGAAATAATTCCTGCTTTGCCAAACTGTACAGAATAGAAATAATGTATGTTACATGTCCATTAGAATTTTGGATGCTCAAAAATGTGATAGTCAACATTATTCAATTCTACCAAATGATTAATTGGGAATATTCTCATAAAAATGGTGACATTGACAAGCTAGCTCTTAGAGAATGTGGCAGTTTGACTTCCTCTTCCTATCCTAAAAGGAAGCAGAGTCCTGTGTTATGAGGGCACATAAGCAAAAATATGGAGGGGAACAGAAATCCAATCTTTAGTGAGGAGGGACAAAAAAAAAAAGGATGGGAATCATGAAAAGTAAAGTGCAGATGGTGAAACATTTTAAACTATATAAAAGCAAATCCATTTTGGCTTTACACAATATATTTTTTTTTCATGATCTTTCACAATTTTGGAACAGTGGCCTAATTAGAAGTAACAAAATCTGTCATTCTAAACTCCTATAGTTAAAAACAGTTAAATGCATTAGTAAGATTCTTAAAGATGATACAGATTCTTGTTTGTAATCTAGATTTCCAAAGCCAAAGAAAGTAAATTACATTCTTTTAAAATACAAGACTGAAAAAAATATAAAGAATCCAAAGCAGGCAAATGTGCACACTGCCTAGACCCTGCTGAGACTGGTCAAACTACAGAGGAGTGTAAGCAGGCCTACTTCTTGTCATGGTCAAATCAATAATGTAACTCACTTTCTCAGTTATTCCTCCTTGGAAAAAAAAGTAACAAGTCTATCACAGGACTATAAAACAGTGTAGATAATTCCTCAGCATCATTCTAAAGGAAATAAATCTTATTGGAGTTCTATATTAAATTTCAGATTAAAACAAATATTTAATATATTTATGCAGATGAATGGATAAAAAAATGTGGTATATATACATAATGGAGTATTACTCAGTCATAAGGAAGAAAAACTATGACAATTGCTGGTAAATGGATAGATCTGGACACTATAATTCAAAGTGAAATAAGACAATCCCCCAAATCCAAAGGTCAAAGGTTTTCTCTGATATGTGGAAACTGACCCACACAATAAGGGATTGGGGGGAAAATAGAAGTTCAGTGGAGTAGATAAAGGGGAATGAAGAGAAGGGAGTGGGTGTGGGTAAAGGAAAGACAGTGGAATGAATCTGATATCACTTTCCTATGTATATACATAAATATATCAGATTCATTCCACTGTCTTTCCTTTACCCACACCCCCTCCCTTCTCTTCATTCCCCTTTATCTCACCATTGTGTTTTTTAATTTTTTTTGTACTGGGGATTGAACCCAGGGGTGCTTAACCACTGAACTGCATCCTCAGCCCTTTTTATATTTTATTTAGAGACATAGTCTTGCTGAGTTGCTTAGGGCCTCTTTAAGTTGCTGAGGTTGGCTTTGATCTTGTGATTCTCTTGCCTCAGCCTCCTGAGCTGCTGGTATTACAGGTTTGCGCCACCATGCCTGGCCTTGTACATCCACAAGAAATTAAAAAAAAATAAATAACTGGGTAAAAACAAATATTTATACAAATTGAATCAAGGATCATGTTTCACTGAATTTTAGTATTTCAAGAATGGTGATATAATGTTCTCCAAGGGAATCCATTTAGCCATACATGATATGTATAAAATGGTATACTGGTGACATTTTAATGATGATTTTTAGTAATGAACATTATTAAATGACTTATAAGGCAAGCCTTATGAATTAACAATAATAATAATAAACAAGAAAGAAAGAAGCCATGTATATTCCCAGAATAATATAGCATTAGGATGTGTTATAGTTTGGATCTGGAATGTCCCCCAAAGTCTCATGTGTTGAAAGCTTGGTCCCTACCTAATGCAGCAATGTTCAGAGGTTGAGCTTTTAGGAAATGACTGGATCAGAAGGGCTTTAACCTCATCAGTGGATTAGTCCATTTGATAGATTAATAATTTGAATGGACTATGGGGAGATGGTAGAAACGGTAGGCCAGGTGGAACATGGTTGGAGAAAATAGGTTGCAGGGGTTGTGCCCTGGAAGGTTGTTGTCCCTGGCCCCTTCCCCTTTCTTTCTTTCTCTGCTTCTCAGCTACCAATGAGGTGAGCAGCTGTCCTCTGCTAATCCTATCATGATGTTTTGCCTAATCTCAGGTCCAAAACAATTGAGCAGGCTAACCATGGACTGAAACGTCTATAAATCTTTCCTCCTTAAGTTGTTTTTCTCAGGTATTTGTTACAGGGATAGAAAGTTGATTAACACAGATATGTACATATTGAATCAGGGTCATTAAATACATATCTTACATAAATCAATAACATTAGATTAAAATATCACACAAAAAGGAGAAAAATGATCCCGAACTGAAATATTTTCCCTCTTGGAGAGTCGCAGATCAGATAGACAAATGTGCTGACATGAGAGAAGCAAAAGCTTCCAACTGGCTATTTTTGAAAAAGGTCTGCTTATGACCCATTTAGATTTCATTTTTGTTTCATGTTTTCTCAGAAGTATAGATTCAGGAATAGCTTTGCTCTCCAAAGTATTACCATGTAAACTTTTTTTTTTTTTCTAATTTGGACTATGAGTTTCTATACAAAATGCTTTCTCAGGGTGTTAGTGTATATTTAGGTGTTCAAATATTTAAACATTCTCAAGAATCAACAAATAGAAGTAAATATTGTGTTCATATTTATCATGTCATGAAGAGAAGTTCATGATGAGTTTATGTATAAATCTTTAATTGCCAAATGAGATAAAGCTGAATATTCTAAATATATATCCAGTTTAAAATACCAGTGCATTTCCTTTCCAAGAAAAAAATTATTTCTAAGTGTTCTAAGTAGTGATTAGAAGAGTTTTAAAAATATAAAATCATTGGATAAATAGTATAAATTAAAAGCAGATACCAATTTAATATGTTTAGAAGAGAAGGGAAATAGATTTTTATGTTTCCTTGTAATCATTTATCTACAAAATTCATTCATGTATTTATTCACTGGGCAAACACTTTTTTTGAGTGCTTATCTGGTGAATAAGATGCCATGGAAGGACTCAGGAATATAGTTTCTCTCTAGGGATTTATGGTCTAGTGGTAGAGTGTTGGGAAGAAGGCCAGTAAGCCTGTTCTGTAACATGGAATTATAAAAGTTCCTGGAGCATGACTGAGGTGAGATGGGGAAGGGAATCAGAACAGGTTTTCTGGAAGAGTGGATTTCCACAAACTCTACCAAGGCTTATGGGGAGATGATAATGAATACTTTGCATTTCACTGTTTAGATCCTATCAGAACTTATCAAGTTGGACAAACAAGGCAGAACCCTCTTTTTAATTTTTTTTTTGTAGATGGACAGCATGCCTTTATTTTATTTATTTTTTAATGCAGTGCTAAGGATTGAACCCCAGTGCCTCACAGTGCTAGGCAAGTGCTCTGAGCTACAGCTCCAGCCCACTGAGTTCTCTTAAAAAAAAAAAAAAAAAAAAAAAAAAAAAAAAAAAAAAAAAAAGAAAAGAAAAAATAATGTCTTTTTGCTTAAGTACAAAGGATTTGAAACAGCTTCCCAAAGTATTTTTTTAACCCAGCTATTTCCCAGTATTGTTGTTTTTGAAATATGGTCTCCACGTTTTTCACTTGAACACTCTTGTCACAGTTGTGGAAGTATTGGCCTTAAAGAACACTGAAAGGTACAGGGTGTGGCCTGAACAGCACAGGTGGGAGGCATGAGCACAACACATCATATCTTTCAGTATTTGTGTAATTTACTTTCTGCCCTCCACTGACTGTGCTCCTAGACTTGAGTGCTTCCCTGTTACAGAGTATCTTGTTGGCCCTGCCTTCATCTTTCTACTGTTTGTTAAACTGAAAGCTACACTGTGAAGATGTCCAACTGGGGAGGTAGAGGGGAGATATTTGGGGTTACGAGAGTGGATGAGAAATAGCCATAAGCCTCAAGATCAAACCAGGCTCTTACCATAGTATGTAAGATATTCTGCTGTG
Source organism: Spermophilus citellus (assembly GCF_964194105.1). Classification (NCBI taxonomy): domain Eukaryota; kingdom Metazoa; phylum Chordata; class Mammalia; order Rodentia; family Sciuridae; genus Spermophilus; species Spermophilus citellus. Next base: position 60,372,422 of record NC_138197.1, read on the forward strand.
TGTAAAAATGTCAGTGAAACCAGAACATTGAAAATCCAGTTTATTCCAGATGAACATGCATTTCCTGTACTTCTTGCCCAAAGGGGATATATTTCAGAATTCACAGTCCAAGGCATTGGTCCCATTCCTAAAAAAATAAAAAAAAATTAAAGCTTCTGTAAAATAGCATGTAAAAACTTTGCAAAATAGTTTTATTCTAAAAGGAGATAATTTAAGACAATAACAACAACAAAGCCTTTGCTTACCAGGTGCAAAGAAAACAAGATATAAAATAAGGCCCAGAAGTGCAGTCCAAGAGTATGGAGTAGGGCAGAAATTGTAAGCCCAAAATACTTCTTCTGTTTTGAACTTGGTTTCATTTTCACACCTAAAAAATAAGGCAATATAATAAGTGTTTTAGGACATAGTTGGATGTGTTTGGAAATCCCTTAATGTCTTAAGATAAAGGGTACAAATGGTTTTCTTGAAAAAAAAATTATTAAATATGTATGTAAGCTCATATAGAACATTTTAAAGCTAATATAATTCTAGGGCAACCCATAGAAATGAACTATTTTTTACCTATCTCTGTAAAAATTAGACCTTTTTTCTAGAAGAATACTATGAGTCAGTGTTCCAAATTTCAGAACCAAAGGTTTTTCATCTGTGAAATGGGGATGAGAACTCATAGGCTGTAAAGAGGTGATAGGGTGGATAAAGGAAGCAAACAGAACAGTAACAATGATTAGATCTGATTCCAAATAATCATCTGTCTCCTGCTCAATGTCACTGCTTTTTCATCAGTTATTCCTGATGATCTTACCTTCTTGTTCTATAGTGAAGCAAAATGTCCTTGGTTTATATTAATTCTGAAATTGAACTAAAATCTTTTTACCTTAATTGCCCCTAAAGATACAATTAGTCCTGGCTGGGCTCATGCCTGTAATCTCAGTGGCTCAGAAGGCTAAGGCAGGAGGATTTCGAGCTCAAAGCCATCCTCAGCAACTTGTTGAGGCCATATGCAACTCAACAAATTAAAAAAAAAATGGGGGTGTTGGGATGTGGCTCAGTGGTTAAGTGTCCCTGGGTTCAATCCCTGGTATCCCCCAGCCAAAAAAAAAAAAAAAAAAAAAAAAGACTAGTCTCAAAAACACTGTCTTTGTCAACCTCTGAACCTTGACATTCAAGCCTACTTTTGTTATAGTGTGTATGAACTACTCAAACATCCCACCTGTCTTGATGATTTAGATGCTTTGTCAGTCCTTTCTCTACCTCCTTTCATACTGTACCACATTCATTTTTACTTCTTGCCCATCTAATTCATTGGGATAATACTTTATTATTTATTCTAAAAGCAGAGAGAGAGAGGGAAAGAGAGAGAGTGCGCATGTGCGCACATTTTAGTTTGATGGAAGTAATATTTTATTCTAAGACATCAAACCTTGGAACATTCATTTTCTGATCACACTTTATTTCCTCACTTTTGATAATATGAACTACAGCCAAAACTTTAGTTTCTGAATTCCAGTATGCATTTGCTTCATTACTCAGCTCAGACCATGCCAATACTCTACTCTCTTCACTGGCCTTTAGAAGCCAACCTTCCTCTACACTTGTTTGCCATCTTACCATCTCAGTTTCCAACTCAGTGTGATATCACTAACTTCCTTCAACAACCACTTATTATAAGTTGGCCAAAGTTATAAAACTATGCTTGTGGGCTCCATTAATTTATCATGCTAATTCATCTTAGTGGAGTCCCCAATGATGCTTATTTAATCCTTTATTGTCTTCTCTACTGAATTACCTACGTATTTCAAAGTAGTCAATAAACTTTTGTCAACTGTTGTTTCAACTCAATAAAATATTTCTTACTGTCTTCTAGTCCTGAAATCTTTCCCTGTGGTTTCTAAGGAGATGAATTTGTCTCCTTGTTAAAGAAGAATTGAAGGGGTCAGGGACAGGGCTCAGTGGTGGAGTGTTTGCTTAGCATGCATAAGGAACCAAGTACTATACAAAGAAAAAAGGAGAACTGAGGACCTTCAGTTTGAACATAAAATTTTCTTTACTCAACCTCTACTTTTCTTTTTTGAAAATAAAAAAAATCTTTCCCAGAAACAAAAAATAGAGGCGAGCTCTTCTCCATCCAGAGATATGTTATTCATCTTTTCTAAGAACTGTCCTTTATGTCAATCATTTTGCATCTTATTCTTCTCCTGCATCCTCTGAGGTTATTTTCCATAAAGTCTATTCCTGCCATCTTTAGTTTCTTCCTACTTGAGCCTTCCCTTCTGTCTATTACACAGATCTCTCCTATTCAAGTGTTTAACCTTCTCATATTACTACTACTAGCTCTTCCAAAATCACAGAGGCACTTCTACTCATGAACTCTACATTCTCACTTTCCTTCCCATACCCTTTCCCATACCCTGTCACCTGCCAGCTGACTTAGTTGGGGTCTATTTTCCTGAATCTGCTCACCAAAATGCCATCTATGATCTCTTTTATTTACTCTGTGGTGGTTGATATTTCTGATATCCTTCCTTTCTTCTCTTCCCTCTTTGCTTTTTAAAGTGTTCTCTGAAGTTTTACTTTGGGCTTATGCCTTCTATTGTCATCATCCCATCTAATTGTAGACTATAGTCTCCATGTGGATACCCATTTTTAGTTTATCCTTGACTTTTTTTTCAAGCTCTATTGATGGGGTTTAGGTATCTGTTGAACATTCACATCTAGATATCCTGCTATACCCTTAAACATAATGTGGCTACAATGAAATGTATTCTAAGAGGAAAGGTGGGGCTTCAATAACTGCAAATCATGACTTAACCACTTACTTTATTGTGTTCATGCAAAAATTTATATGATGGGTGCTTTTAATGTGTCAGTAATTAGAACACAATTATTATATTTATGGAACCTTGAGTTAGATGGACACAAGCATGGTCCTGTTTCCTCAATCTGTAAAATAGCTGAAAGGACTATTACCAGGCTGTTAGAACATTAAATGTTCCTATCTGTGTGAGCATTGTGCATCTGCATGCTTAGCATCCTGCCTGGCATATGGTATAAGCACAATCAATTATTACTTTACTAGTGCCCCTGGAGCCATTTCTGTTTTATTTAACATAACCATTCTCTGAATTGCATGTTTTAAAATCTTAGCATCATCTTCTGCCTTTTCTTATCAATTTTAGATCCCCTTGCTTTTAAGTATAACTAAAGCACAGTGGCTGAGAGTTTATACTCTGACACTAAATTCTGAAGGTTAAATCCCAGGTTGAGACAGCAAGCTGTGAAGCTAGAATGTATGTGACTAAAGTACTTTTCAAAGCTATGCCCTTATCTGTGAAATAAGGATTTTCCTAACACACAGAAAGATATTTTTGAGTCTTACATGACATTAATGAATACAAACAATTTCACACAGTACAGGCCAGAAATCATAATCATATTTCTGATGGGCTGTGGATGTAGCTTAGTAGTAGAGCATTCACTTGAATATACAAGGTCCTAGGTTTAATCTTCAACACAAATAAAAAAAATCTGTTTCCTAGATACTTTCTTGAATCTGATTCTTCCATTTGCACTAATAAGCACCTCAATTCAGAATCTGAGTGCTTGTGTCATAAACCACTTCTCAGCACAGTCTAGAGCAGACCCCTGATCTGCATTTCCTGATATTCATGTCCTGTGCATTCTTCTGCCCTTGAATGTGGGAAGAACCTGTGACTTGCGTCTAACCCAACAGAAGCTGGCAAAGGTGACAAGACATACGTGGTCAAGTATGTAAGATAGTAGTGCTGTTAAGCTGAACTCTTTCATTCCCTTGCTGGCTTTAAAGAAGCAAGATTCCATGTTGTAGGAGGCAGAAGGCTTATTTTGGAAGGCCCCCAGAGGGAAATAAGGGCAGCTTTGACACAAAGCCACAAGTTACTAAATTCTGCTAACAAAAGTGAATAATCCCCTATTGAGCCTTGTTCTGAGTGTTGTATGATCCTAAACAGAGGACCCAGCTAAGCTGTGCCTGGATTCCTGACCCACAGAAACTATGACATAATAAATGTGTGCTATAATAGAAAATAAATATACTCTAATTATTTTTTATGCTTCTAGCATATCTTTCTTCAAATTTCTGTCCTACCACACTATAACTGTTCTAGCCAGTTTGCTGCTCGAAAACCATTTTTTCCCTAATTCCAACAGGGCCTGCAAAATTTGGCCATAGCTGCTTTTTGTTGTATTCTATACATAATCATATTCTCTACCTAGACTAGACTTTATTTTATGAATATACTTTCCAGAGCCAACATCTTCTACTCATGCCATTTCCTCTAACTAAAAGCAGACTCTTAATTCTCATGCCTCCAGGGTTAGTAATTCTCTTGGGCCTCCAGGGTTAGTATAGAGCCTACCACACAGATGTCTGAAAGCTGCTTCCCTCCATCACACTCAGTTTCATCGTCCTTGTTTATACCATTGCTCAAATTTCTCACATTTGATATAAAATCCTCCTCCTCCTATGCTGGACCCTCACCCCAGGCACTGCAGCATGACACAGGGGGCTGAGCACACAAGGTCAAACAAATGTCAGATATGAATTTATTTTTCACTTCTACCACTGGTCAGCTGTGTAACTTTGGAAAAATCACTTAATTTCTCTGTTTCAATTTTTCTATTAAAAAAAAAGAGTCCCTGATAGAGATTAAATAAGGGGATAACTGCTTGGCACAAGAGCAACTTGTAAGTATCTGCCATTACATTTTCTAGTCCAGAGATTATACTCTATAATAAATCTCCTGAGAAATAATCCTTGAATGTTAAACGAAGCCTTAACATTGACATTTGTTTGAAAGTATGAAACAGCAGTAGCAATCTCCTGATATATAATCCCATGATTGATAATTTTCCAACTTAATTTCCCACCACTGAAGTAGTCTTCTGAATTATTAAAATCATAAGAAGGAAGAAAAAACAGGAAAAGAAAAGTAGGCAGGTAGGTAGGGGAGGAATGTTCATAGTGATAACTAAAATGCACTGAAAACCTCTCTTTACTATTTTTGTTACTATCATATTTTCTTACATGTGGTATTGCTGTGAGAATGGTAAGTAGCATATTCTAAGGTGAACTCCACTTACCCACACAGCTTTCCCTGTCTGGCTGTGCATGTTTCTCTGTGTAAAAATGGCCAAATAAACCCACTGTCATCTTTGTGCTGATTTTAGAAAGCAGTGCAGGCACTGACTTCTCAGTTGCGTACTCAGCAATACATACATGTAGCAAATGACTAAGGTGACATCATTCTTGACCTTCAAAATATAAACACTACAAATCCCAACTAAAAAGTGAAGATGTAGATTCTGATATTATTACACAATACCCTCATGCTTTCCTGGCTTAGCAACTGCTGGTGGAAGAACATAATGCTCCCGAAAAGGAACAAAAATACTTTGACATCAGTGTGTGGGTTGAGATTAGAAATAAAGTCATGCTCTCTGATGCAGCATTACATCTTAGAGCAAAACCAGAAAATGGCACAATAATAGAAAGCTGTGTGCAGGGTGCTATGGTGGACAAAGCAGTGGAAGCTTATCAAGAAGGTGACATGTTTCTCTTGAGAGTAAGAGAACTATCTTTCCTAGCAGAATGACTAGACTACTTCCTGACTATAGACCAAATAAATGGTATTTGCCTGCTCTAGTCTTGAGGCCCATAATACTTCCTTTAGTAACACATCTAGAAATTAATGGCCTTCTCTGAATGTGAAATAATTCTCTTCTGCCCACTAAACACCCACCCCACAAGCCAGTTCCCATGTAGAGCTAGTTCTTCCTGTTTCTTTTATATTATCGGTCCATCTGATATGGATAGTTGTAAACCAAAACACTAAAGAAAGAAACAAAGCAGTGCAAATACGCAACTGCTCTTGCCACAGTCAGAAATAATAATGTTCTTTGCTTCCTACACAACACATGTTTTTTGCATTACCTCTTTATTCACTATGATGACATGATAAACACACAGAACATTGCCCCTTTCTAAGAGTTTATAAAATACCCAGGATTTTGGAAAAGAGATGGGAGAGCTTATTATGGGAAGAAGTGATATATTTTTTCACCCATTGCAGTGCTGGGGATGGAACCCATGGCCTCACGTGTGCTATGCAATTGCTCTACCACTGAGCTACACTCCAGCCCCTATGTACTGGACGTACCATGGTTTGGGTGACATATTTTCCAGTCTTCTGTTGGGTTTACTGCACATGCTTTACTTGATAATTTATTAATGAGAACTGTGTGAGTGAAGCATGATTTCGTATCCAGTTATTCATGCAGGACTGTGATTGCTATGGAAAAGATCACTAAACTATCACCTCAACACAAATTAGCTATCCTTAAATGTTAACTCTAATAGTTCTTTACTGGTGGGAATTTATGATCAGATTAAACAGAATTTAAAAATGGTATTGAAGTGATACCTGGAAAAAGATAAAAGTATCTCCTAGGAAATGTTGCTGTTACTTTTATCTGAGGATAAAATAAAGGAAAAAAAAAGGACAACCACTCAGAGTACTAGGATGATGTAAACTACTGCAACACAAATCTTAAGAAATTTAGACTTCTGGGCATCCTATCAAAGAAACCAGGAAAAGTTACTATTACAAACTTGGCTCATTACTTCCCACTTTCAATTGCTGTTCTGTAGGCACAGTCTCTACTTAATAACCTAACATGAACTTTTAAACTATTAACATATACACAGCTGAACATTTATAGCAAAGTATGATTTCCTAGCTTGTGATATACACATAGACCAAGGTGAATATCTCAGCCTTGTGTGATTTCCTATTGCCTAGCTTTTCTCCCTGCCCCTCCCTGGTTTTGGTTTTGTAATTTTCCTAGAGAGGATTGTCAAAAAAGGAAGTTGAAAAACAAATTGGGTTTTGTTACTTACTGTGAGTTTTGGGTAAAAATAAAATATTTAGAATTATTGAGGCAATTAAATTAGTCATAATTAAATTTCAAGAGCTTTAGAAGTTTGAAGCTAAAAGCCAGTTTTTCTTTATTTGTTTACTTATTGTACTAGAGATTGAATCCAGGGGCACATTACCACTGGGCTACACCATCAGCCCTTGTTTATTGTTTGAGACAGAGCCTTACTTGGTTGTTAAGGCTGGCCACAAACTTGAAATCTTCCTGTGTCAGCTAAGTCATTGGGATTATTGCTCTTCATAGGCTGGTGGGCCTGAGATCAACTTAGGCCTCCTTGTGGGCGTGGGCAAGGGGACAAGTCTTTGCAGTGAAGTTATCCCATTTCCCCATCCTATAAAGTCATATGTTGCCTATATGCTCTGCTTCTGACTCCCTGGCTGGTCCTCTTTCCAGCTATCTGGCTTTTCACATATTTCCTTTATTCATTATTAAACCTACAACCTGGATGAACACTGTGGTACATATTTATTATTCTAATGACACAGGAGGCCGAGGCAGGAAGACTGCAAATTTGAGACAGCCTGGGCAACTCAGCAAGACTGTCCTAAAATAAAAATTAAGGTTTTAAGATGATGATATAGAGAAGTTCAGCTTCCTGGATGCTCTGTGGCATGAAACCAAGAAAGCACTTAGGGAACTTCTCAGCAAGGTGGGTAAGGAAAAAAAAAAGTGGGTGGGGGCCGGCTTTACTGGAATTTCATACTGAACATTCAAAGCAGATTGGGGACTCAGGAGGTTGGACAAAATAAAATAAGGAAAAAATCCCCAGCTGCAGCTGGAGACACCAGCCAGAGTGGTCCCTTCCATGTTCAAAGTGGAGAGATAAGGGAATTAAAGGAACCTACATTTTTAGGAGGCCTGAGGCATGTCTGGGTACAGCGAGTTTAGAGATCAAAGACTTTGCCTAAGTAAATTGAAAGGTGCACTGCACGATATTTTTGTGCAGGAAAGAAGCCCCATCTCTCCTAGCAGTGTATAGGGAGGAGAGTAAGGAACCATTTTGGAGATGTGGTGGAAGAGCTGGCAGCTGGGGAGCTGATTCCTGACAAACCTGAGTTTGGCCCAAAATACTTGCAAATCCACACTGCACGTCAAACAGTCTGCTAAGTGACCAGGAGAAAATCACTTTTACACAGGCAACAACTGGTCATGAAAACCCACTCAGCTCTATCCCTCCCCCTTCAATTAAGCTGCTTGCAGGACTGGCTAGGAGTGACATGCCTAGTTGTCAATTAAAAAATGCAGGGACAGTAGAGATTGAGTTTGGACACTGAACCTGAGATCTGGAAACACGGGGTCCTCAGATGATGTATGAAGTAAGAATTGGCTCCTCCAACACACAAGTGGAACCCAGGGGAGATCCCTGTGGTACAGTCTTCCAGTATTGACTGGCAATTGCTGGGCCCTGGTGATAAACTGATTTGAAATCTCCAGACCAATTTTGCATTCACTGAAGAGCAGGGAGCTTACCTAAACCCCAAACCCCACCTCCAGAATTTTGCCTATAGGATTGCCTTACTCCAGCAGTCTACCTGAAGGGTGGGGCATCAAGCTCTAGATGACCTCATCTAACACTGGTGAGAAGAGTAGCTGAGAATCTTTTGAACTCCAAGGAAACAATTCTTTATCTTAAAGATTTTTCCCCTCCCTCTTTTTTTCTTTTCTCTGTCCAATTGTGATCTTAATGGTTCATGACATTTATACATATCCATATTTGTATTTTTTTCTAATTTGTAGCATTTTTGAAGCCAGTTATTTTTCATGGATCAGATTTTTGAGGACTGGGATGTATGATTAGTTTATTTCCATTGTTTTGTATTCCTTTATTTTTAATTTATGAAATTTTTACCTCAGGGGCTGGGGCTATAAACTCAGTGGCAGAGCATCTACTAACATCAAATAAACCCTTCTTAATTTCAAGAATCAAAGAGAATACAACACAATAATACTGGGTAACAATAACACATCTCTGTCACCACTGGATAGATCCTCCAAATAAAAACTAAACAAAGAAATACAAAATTAAAAAAATACAATTAATAATTTAGACTTAATAGATATAGAATATTTCATCCATCAATGACTAAATACACTTTCTTCTCAGTAGCATACAGATCCTTCTCTTAAATAGACCATATCTTAGGCTACAAAGACACTTTAAAAAATTTACAAAAATAATTGAGATTATACCTTGCATTTTATCAGATCATAATGAAATAAAATTAGAAATTAATGATAAAATAAAATCTGCACTATCACCAGGAAAATAATACTGTATTGAATGACAAATGGAAGAAATCTGGGATGAAATTTAAAAAAAAATATTTAGAGGTAAATGAGAATAGCAGCACAACATATCAAAATCTCTGGGACACTATGAAGACACTGCTAAGAGGAAAGTTAATTGGATTGAGCTCATTTATTAAAAGAATAGAAAGTTAACAAATAACTAAATTACCCGTCAAAGCCCCAGAAAAATAAGAACAAATTAACAATAAAAACAGTCTAAGATAGGAAATAATTAAAATCAGAGCTGATGTCACTGAAATAAAAACAAAAGTTGGTTCTTTGAAAAAATGAATACAATTAATAAATACAATTGGTGAACTCCTAGCCAAGCTGACAAAGAGAAAGAAAGAAAACCCAATTTACAAAAATTCACAATGAAATGGAAATATCACAATGGATATTAATGAAATAGAGACAATAATCAGAACATATTTTGAAAATTTATACTCTAATAAAAATGTTGAAGACATCAACAAATTTCTAGAGACATATGACCTACCCAAATTGAATCAGGAGGATATAGAAAATTTAAAAAGATCAATTTCAAGCAATGAAACTGAAGCTGCCATACAAAGCCTACCAACAAAGAAAAGCTCAGAACCAGGTGGATTCTCAGACAAGTTCAACCAGAACATCAAAGAACTAACATCAATCCTTCACAAATTATTCCATGAAATTGAAAAGGAGAGAACTCTTCCAAACTCATTCTATGAAGCTAGTATCACCCTGATACCAAAACCAGACAAGGACACATCAGGAAAGAAAACTTCAGACCAATATCCTTAAAGAACATAAATGTAAAAATTCTCAAATTGTGGCAAATTGCATACAGAAACATACTAAAAAGATAATGCACCATAATCAAATGGAGTTTATCCTAGAGATGCAAGGTTGGTTCAACATACAGAAATCAATAAACCTAATTCATTACATCATTAGACATAAAGACAAGAATCACATGATTATCTCTATAGGTGCAGAAAAAGCATTTGACAAAATTCAGCATCTATTCATATTTAAAACACTAGAAAAACTAGGAATAGTAGGAACATACCTTAACATTGTAAAAGCTATACATGCTAAACTCCAGGCCAACATCACTCTCAGTGGAGAAAACATTGAAAGCCTTCCCTCTAAAAACTGGAACAAATCAGGGATGCCCTCTTTCACCACTTCTAGGCAACACAGTCCTTGAAATTCTAGGCAGAGCAGTTTAGAAGAAAGAAACTGAAGGGATATGAATAAAAAAGAAGAACTTAAATTATCCCTATTTCCTATGACATGAATCTATATTTAGAAGACCCAAAAAACTGTACCAGAAAATTACTAGATTCAAAAATGATGAGCAAAGTAGTAGTATATAAAATTAACACCCATAAATCAATTATATTCCTATATATCAGTGATGAATCAACTGAAAGAGAAATTAGGAAAACTATTCCATTCACAATAGCTTCAAAGAAAAAATATTTGGGAATCAATCTAACAAAAGAGGTGGAAGACCTCTACAATAAAAACTACAAACAAACACTAAGGAAAGAAATTGAAGAAGATCTTAGAAGATGGAAAAATCTCCCCTGTTTTTGGATGGGCAGAATTAATATTGTCAAAATGGGCATACTACCAAAATGCATATGTAATGCAATTCCTATTAAAATTCCCATGTGTTGTTCATAGAAATAGAAAAAAACTGTCATGAAATTCATTCAGAGAAATAAGAGACCCAGAATAGCCAAAGCAATCCTCAGCATGAAAAGTGAGGCTTCAGAATATCAGACTTTATATTATACAACAGAGCTATAGTAATAAAAATGGCATGGTATTGGCACCAAACCAGACATGTAGACCAATGCTATAGAAGACACGGAGACAAACCCATACAAATACAGTTATCTCATACTAGACAAAAGTGCCAAAAACATACACTGGAGTGTTTCCCACCTCTTCAACAAATGGTGCTGGAAAAACAGGAAATCTATATGCAATAAAATGAAATTAAAGCTCTCTTTCACCATACACAAAACAACTCAAAGTGGATGAAGGACATAGGAATTAGACCAGAGACTCTGAGCCTAAGAGAAGAAAAGTAGGCCCATATCTTCATCATGTCAGATTATTCTGTGACTTCCTTAACAAGACTCCTTAAGTATAAGAAATAAAATCAATAAATGGGATGGATGCAAACTAAAAAGCTTCTTCTCATCAAAAGAAACAATTAATGAGGTAAAGAGAGAGCCTACAGAATGGAGTAAATGTTTACCACATGCACATCAGAGCAACTAATCTCCAGGATACATAAAGGACTCAAAAAACTTAATGCCAAAACAAACAAACAAACAAATAAATAACCCAATGAATAAATGGGCCAAGGAACTAAATAGACACTTCTCAGAAGAAGATATACAACAATCAACAAATATATGATAAAATGTTCAACATCTCTAGTAATTAGAGAAGTGCTAATAAAAACTGTTGTTAAGATTTCATCTCATTCCAGTCAGAATGGCAGCTATCAAGAATACAAGCAACAGTAAGTGCAATCAATCTGGAAGGCAGTATGGAGATTTCTTAGAAAACTTAGAATGGAACAACCATTTGACCCGACTATCCCACTCCTTGGTCTATACCCAAAGGACTTAAAATCAGCATACTGTAGTGAGGTAGTCACATCAGTAGCAGCACAATTGAAAATAGCTAAGCTATGGAACCAACCTAGGTGTCCATAAACATATAATAGATAAAGAAAATGTGGTACATATACACAATGGAAATTTTCTCAGCCATAAATAAGAATGAATTATAGCATTTTCTGGTAAATGGATGGAACTGGATACTATCATGCTAATGAAGTAAGCCAATCCCAATAAACCAAACGTTAAATGTTCTCTATGATACGCAGATGCTAACTCAATAAGCAGAGAGGAGGGAAGACTAGAAGTTCACTGCATTAGACAAAGAGGAATGAAGGGAACAAAATGGGAATGGGAATATGAAAGATTGAAGAATGAATTGGACATAGCATAGCTTTCCTATGTTCTTTAAATTGGACATAACTTTGAATTGGAATTAACTTTCCTATGTTCTTTCCTATGATTTAATATAATAATACTTTAATAATAGTTTAATTAAAACATTATTTTTTCAAACCAAAAAAGTGAAATTTATACAATTTATCACTGGGCCAACATTATTTCTATGGAACAGGGTTCCAGGTGACCTTCATGTAACTGCTCTGTGACAAATCTCATGATAGCAAGTTACACCATCTCTCAAGTTTCCACTCAGAGACCTGACGTTTTTCCACAATTAAGGTTTCACACTCCTGATTGTATTTTATTCCTCTTATTTGTGGATTTTATAACCCTCAATAAATAGTATAATTGTAGTAAGAACACAATACCTGTTATCTTTTCTTTCTCTGGGTTTCATGAACCAGCATTCAGCACACTTGACACACAGTTAAATTGCTCCATGAATATCAAATAAAACAAAAAATACTTTTACCAGTTCCCATTAAACAGATCCTTGGTCATCTGACACCAATTTTCCCACTATATTGTAAGCATCATAAAAGAGAGATATTACTTGCTGTCAAAATTTCCTAAATTCTAAGAAATCTTTATGTATTTAACTCCAGTTATTGGCAGTATAAGGAGCAGCACTTTTCCATAAGGAGAGCACTGTATGATCCATCCTTGCAGGTGCATGGGCATGAATGCAGGCTGATTTATCTGTCACTGTGGGCTGTCTTGTATAAACAATGGCATATTTTGTTTTTTTTGAATTCTTTTCAATCCATTCTACAGCTGCTTTTTGGCAAATGTGAGTTTTAAAAACTGTGCTCCTAACAGACATGTCATGAGTAGATGTGAATTCTCAATTGATGAAATTGATAATTTGTACACAGCCTTACCATATACAAAACACCTTATCATATATGAACTCTTTTAACTCTTCTAATAATTCAAAGCAATAGCCTCACTGCTTACATCTTTGTGTACAAGAAAGTCTTTTTAAATATAATAACTTTCCCAAAATTACATAGCATTGTTAGCATTTGAAACTCACTCTGCTGTTTCATGCTCCTTCAACACAGTCACCCTTCCAGGCCAGGAATATATGGAAACCTCTCTTTTTTGAGGTGCTTTACTTTTCACGGAATTTAAATGGAAAAAGAGATGAGATGAAAACTGCTTGAATCTTCCAAGTTAGCATTCTTCCTAATGTCAAATGTAAATAATTCAGAAATCTGTATCCAAAATGAGTGGAATAAAATGCTGCTCAAAGAGTATCAGGAAATAAAATGAGCAGCATCTTGGCAGATTTGGGCCTGTGTCCTCTGTACTGTCTTCTGACTAGGGATCCATTTTGTCCCAAAGCACACAATACAAATTATAACAGAAAGGATGCATATATGAACTGGAAGTTAAAATATCACACAGCATTCTCAATAAGTAGGAAACTCATTTGAGGGCAGTAATGTCAACACTACAAATGTACTACAAGAATAACAGTATTCTAATATAATAAGAAGGCAGTCTTTTAATAATACATACTCTAAAACACCTGCTATATACTGATTTTCTCTGATATAGTCATGTCAGTAACTAAAATTAAAAAAGACTTTTCTAAGAAGTTGCTTAGAGCATGAAAACATATTTAAGAGGGTACTCAACAATTACTTAAAAACACAAATTGAGCTGTTATTGACAAAATTATTTTGTAAAACCATAAACTGTAAGGTAGTTTCACATTATTTCATCTCAAATAACTACTAATGTGAAAACATTATAGCATCACAAATTAAGCATTTTAAGGGCAATTGCCTTTTTTTCTCACTTTCTGATTTGTATAGAAACTCTGAAACACCTTACTGATTATCAGCAATGAAACAAATAAAACTAATATCCTCCTAAATCTAAGATGGTTTTTCAAACATTTAAATAAATGAATTTTTGGTGAATTAAAAGCACCTCAAAATCCTTTTAATCTGTTCCTGGTACTGGTGCAAAGTAAATCATATCACATCAACCATATATTTCACCCATCTTTCTGAAGGTGACTTCACACCTAGGGAGGCCTCTGCACTGTGGAGGCTGCCCAACCTTCCTCCTCTCTTACAGCATCACTGGTGTGCCTCAGAGATTGGTATAGTGACATGTAAAGTAGCATAATAAAAGAACACTACATAAGTAGAACAATGTACATAGTTGGGGCTCAGTAAATATTTGTTGAATGAATTAATCATTTTCTTATTTGACAAATGTCACGGAAGTATTCCCTTAGAGTCTTCAAGTTTATTTACAAAGCAATTTTATATAAGGAGAGAATAGTCTTCAAGTTTATTTACAAAGCAATTTTATATAAGGAGAGAATTAGTAATGCATTTTATTCTGTATTCTTGGCATGAACTTTTGTGTATTTTCATCAAGAGCAGGTATTGAAAAGTAACAACTCTAGGTAATCATTCCTTTGAGTAATAAATTTGTTATATAATCAAATAGATTTTTGTTGTATTCTAGGTATAAGAATACAAATAGATGAATTTAAATGTTCATTCTTATCATTTATAATCACTTATGACTAAGCGGCAAAATTACTGATACAGAAATTAAAATAAATTGGCAGGTGAGGGGGTGCTTTGTATTTCCCAACAAACATATACATAAGTGTAACAACAGAAAAGACCTACTAGAAGACATGGGTGGTATCATCCTTGGGAAAGTTCTGGAAGCAATGGGCAAAAGTGAATGGGCTTGTGTAGGACCTGGACAAACTCCGAAAGTAGTGGGCTTAGAACATTTGCCTGCATTTATAGAGGTGCCTAGGAGAACAGCTCTAACTTATAGAAATGAAGAATATTTGCAGCAATTGAATAGGCAAAAGGCAGTATTGTATTCTGGCTGTTTTGTGAATACAGGAATTGGGAATTAAATAACGTGATGAACTTGTACTCTTCAAAATTTTTTCTTGTTAGTGCATTATATTTGGACATAATATTGGGTTTATTTTGACATAATTATGCAAACATTATTGCTCCATTTCAGTCCCCATTAATTTCCCTTACCCTCCAACTGTTCCCTTTCCTCTATTCTGGTTTTTGTTCTATTTATATATTTTTTTTAAAAAAAGAAAGAAAACTACTGCTTTAAGATGAAATTCACTCTGGTGTATTTATATAGGTACAAAGAATAGCCTGATCAATTTCATTCCACTGGTCCTGCATCCCCCTCAATCCTCTTACTCTACTTCACTGATCTCTCTTCTGTTTTCATGGAACAATCCCCACCCCCACTTTTTTTCTTCTGTATTTTGCACTTGCTTCTGCATATGACAAAACATTTTACATTCGATCTTCTGGGGTTTGGTTTATTTCACTTAGCATGATGATGTCCAGTCTATCCTTTACCAGCAAATGCCATAATTTCATTCTTCTTTATGACTGAATAAAACTCCATTTATATACATTTTATTTAGCCATTCATCTGCTAATGGGTATCTGGTCTGGTTTCACAACTTGGCTACTCTGAATTGCACTGCTCTAAACATTGAGCTGGCTGTACCCTGTACTACAGTGCTTTTAGATCTTTTGGATATAAACCAAGGAGTGGAATACCTGGGTCATGTGCTGGTTCCATTCTTAGCATTTTTAGGAGTCTCCATACTGCTTGCCAGAGAGTAGTTGTAATAATTTGCAGTCCCCCCAACAATATATGAGTGTGCCCTCTCCCTCCACACCTTTGCAGCATTATTATTTGTATTCTTAATGATTGCCATTCTGACTGGAGTAAGATGAAATCTTAATGTAGTTTTGATTTGCATTTCTGATTGCTAGAGATGTTGATCGTTTTTTCATATATTTGTTGGCCATTTGTGTTTCTTCCTTTGAGAAATATCTATTTAGTTCTTTTTCCCATTTATTAATTAGTTTTTTTGAATAGGGTTTTTGAGTTCTTCATATGGTCTAGAAATTAATCTTCTAAGGAGAAGGTGGCAAAGAACTCCCATGCTTTAGGATCTCTCTTCATGCTCTTGTTTACTTGGCTGTGCAGAATCTTTTTAATTTGATGCCATAGTGCTCATTGATCCTTTGTCGTATTTTTTTTTTTTTTTTGTGTGTGTGTGCTTTAGAAGTCTTGGTGAGGAAGTCAGTACTTGTGCCATAATGTTGAAGTGTTGGGCCTACATTTTATTCTGGCAGTTGCAAAGTTTCTGGTCTAATTCCTAGGTCTTTGATCGACTTTATGTTTTTGTGCAGGGTAACAGATATGGATCAAATTTTATTCTTCTACATATGGATACCCAGCACCATTTGTTAAAAAGACTCTTCTCCTAGGTATGTTTCTGGCACATTTGTTGAATATCAGATGATTATATCTGTGGACTTGTATCTTGTGTCTCCTCTTTTACTCCATTGGTTTTCATGTCTGTTTTGTTGCCAGTATCAGGCTGTTTTTGATACTATAGCTCTGTAGCATAATTTGAGGTCAGCATTATTATGCTTCTAGCATCACTCTTCTTGCTCAGGATTGCTTTGGCTATTCTGGATCTCTTAATTCTTCCAAATGAATACTAGAACTATTTTTTCCTCTAGTTTTGTGAAGAATGTCATTGTGATGGGGATTGCATTGAATCTATATGGCAGTATGGAAATGTTGACAATATTAATGTGGCCTCTCCAAGAACATGAGAGATACTTCCATCTAAGGTCTTTTTCAACTTTTTTCTTCAATGTTCTTACAGTTTTCATTGTAAAGGTCTTTTACCTCCTTGGTTAGATTTTTTTTTTTTTACCAAGCACTTGATTTTATTTTTTGAGGGTACTGTGAATGGAATAGTGTTCCTAATTTGTTTTTAAACAGATTTGCTACTGGAGGATAGGAAAGCAATTGATTTATGTATGTTGATGTTGTATAGTACCTACTACTTTGCTAAATCTATCAGCTCTAGAAGGCTTCTGATGGAATTTCTTTTTTTTTTTTTGAGGGGGGGGGTTCCTAAATATAGTATCATGTCATCAACAGAGATAATCTGACTTCTTTTTCTATTTGTATCCCTTTAATTTCTTTCTCTTGCCTATTACTCTGTTTAGAGTTTCAAGGATTATGTTAAATTGGAAAGATGTGAGTGGACATCCTTGTCTTGTTCCTTTTTTTAATGGAATTGCTTTCAGTTTTTCTCCATTTAGTAGGATGTTGGCCTTCAGTTTGTCATATTATAACCTTTACAAAGTTGAGGGAAATTTATTCTTTTCCTAGGTTCTGAAGTATTTTTAAACATGAATGGGTGCAGGGCTTTGTTAAGTGCTTTTTCTGCATCTGTTGAGAAAATTATGTGATTCTTAACTCTATGTAGCGTCTTATGTTTATTGATTTGTATATATCGAACCAGCTTGCATCCCTGGAATGAAATCCAGTTGATCACGGTGCACTATCTTCTTAATGTGTTTTTGAGTGTGGTTTATCAATATTGATATTTGTACATGGATTTTTTGCTTTTGTATTCAACAGGGATGTTGGTCTGAAGTTTTCTTTCCTTGATGTGTCTTTTTCTGGTTTTGATATCAGGATGATACTGGCTTCACAGAGTTAATGTGGCAGTATTTCCCCCTTTTCTATTTTATGGAATAATTTGAGGAGAATTGGTATTGGTTCTTCATTAAAGGTCTAGTAGTCCTGTTTTTTTTTTTTTCCTTTGTTGGAAGGCTTTTAACAGCTGCTTAAATTTCATTGCTTGATATTTGTACAAGCTTTCTGTATCTTCACGTTTCAATCTGGGTAGATCATGTTTTTAGGAATTTCTCAGTATTTTCAAGATTTTCTAGCTTATTGGAGTACACATTTTCAGAATAATTTCTAATGATGTTCTTTGAATTTCTGAAGTATCTGTGGTGATATCTCATTTTTAACTTCAAAATTTGTTGATTTGTGTTGTCTCTTTTCATTAGTTTGACTAAGGGTGTATCAACCTTGTTTATATTTTTGAACAACCAACTGTTTCATTGGTCCTTTATTTTT